>NW_024506773.1:1843265-3047864 GCF_017590055.1 Onychostruthus taczanowskii | reverse complement strand
CATCATATAGTCAACCCAGGACAGCATATTAGGGTTTATCTAAAGAAACTACTTCAGTTTATTCACTTTAAAACATTGCTTGCTTTATTTAAAGCATTGTATTTCATATTTTATAATGAATTTTGTTCAACTGTGTGATCCATTCAGTCCAAATTCTTTTTGAACCAAAGGACAGAGTAGCCTTCAAAGAGGCAGAAATTAATATGTGTCCTTTGTTGGTATTTTACAATATATAATTAATTTTTTTTTTAGCTTGTCTGCATATTCAATGCAAGAAAAATACATTTTCCTGTTTGTTACACTACAATTACAAGGCTTGTCTTGAAAACTGCTTGTATAATTTGAAGACTGCTAGGTATACTACCTTGAAGATATGGAAGAAATTAAATTTGGTTTAATTTTGGAAGATCCTTTCTACATCGTCACTGATGTAGCAGATACTTCAGCTGTATTTTCTATTCTGAAATCATTTATGAAATATTCAAATAGAAACAATTTTGTTTAGTTTGCAAGATGTCTGGATGGAGGTAGGGAATTAGGTCGTCAGTCATTATGCAGAAGAATGCTTGCTAGTACAGAGACATGACTTCTTGCTACATGCAACAAGAAGGACAATAAAAAAGATCCCAACAGAAGTACCTCTACTTGGTAAATTTCCCTAAAAAACACTGCTGAAATTCAGTTCTGTCATTTAAGTGATGCCTTATATAGCAAGTGAGAGGTTCACACCACTAAGTAATCCTCTCTATTGGCAGTGAAGTTTTTATAATCATCATTTCAGATGGGGAAGAGCCTGTAAGTTTCTGTTCAATTATCTAGAACTCCTTTACTACACAAAAGAGTGGGTTTTGAGAAGACAGTAAAATAAACTTTTTCCCTCTTATGGGCTGTGTGCTTGTTCTCCAACAGACAATCATGTGTGGATGGGAGGGCATCTGTCATTTGGCTGGAGGCGTGTGCCTCTACTCCGATGTCTGTAGCAGTGGCTGCCCAAAGAGGCAGCTCAGCTCTTTGCTCACTGCCAGGTTATTTGCAACCTACTCACTAATCCAGATTTGGAATGTGTTCTTCCCACTCAGTAAAGGGTGTGAGGGGTTTTGAACCCAGGTGAATGGAAAGCCAGACGTGCTTTTGAGCACGCTTGTGTGGGCCGATCCTCCGTATACCCGCATCTGCACATATTGCCGCTGTCACTGCACACGTGGAATCTATTCTGTGAAAGCACCTTGCAGTCAGGAGAAGGAATTTGCCATTCTGCTCTGGACAGAGCAGACTTACTCTGCTGACAGTTACTAGGAGATGACAACGGGGGCCAAGGTCTAATTTTAGGTTCAAGGGGGATGACAAGCATGTAAGGAGGAAAGCAAGGATGTGATTTAAAAGCTGTCAATTCAAAGTTCCTCCTTCTAATGTGAGAATTGAATGAAACGTTTCCCAGGAGCATGGTCCAGGAAGCACAGCTGTGGTCCTTATTCTCTGGAAACAACACAGTCCAGTGCTGAATACTCTGAGACCTTACAAATAATTGGAAGATCAAACAAAGGATGGAAGACCCTGAGCTCAATGTTGTTCCATGGTCCATACAGGGAGGAGTTTATGACTTTTCCCATTTTAAAACACCTCCTTAACACACATACTGATGGGTTTACAAAGAGCCACCTCTAAATAACTTCTGAAAGCTGTAAAGATCCTCATGTCCTGCTGTTAAACCTGTCCATAATATGAGGTTTTTATCATACACATCCAGAATATAATGAATAGGAACAAAGTTTCTCTGTTAAATAATGTAACAAATGCCAGTACAGGCAGCTATTTTGAGAAGTTTGGTTTGACCACAAAAATCTGGGGATACAGAAATGGCAACAGGATTTGCTGACCACACTGCCAGAGGATTTCTCCTAAAAATGCTTTCATTCCATGTTCAAAGGAGAAATTATAGACAGACTTGTACTACTGTAATCTGCAAAAAAATAAGATGCAAAAAATGTTGTTTAGTCTTCTATTTTATTGTTCTCCTGGCTGTATAAAAATGTATGTGGTGCAAGCAGGCAACAAAATGCAGCATTAACAGTGTGATTTTGAACAAAAAATGGAAGGAAATAATGAGCTGATGAAGGAAATTTTTACAATACATGCCTTTTTCTATTTTTTTTTTCCATCAGGGGAGATAACATTGTTTCTCATTGTTGTGGGACATCCATAGGACTTCCCCTTGTCTGACTCAGACATTAAAGAGGAGAGTTTGAGAGACACTGGATGAGCCAGTTTGTGGTATGACACTGCACTTAAGTCAACACCTTTGCAAAAATTACATAAATTAGGGCAGATTTCAGTGCACCATTTGTCATACATGATTCATCCTGGCATAAAGTAGCTGGACAGGGCTTGACTAATGCTAATATGTAAACCTTACACTAAGGAATATATAATGCAAATTATATTTTAGAAGCTTATGGGTTTGTCCCTAATACTTACTTCATGGATTCCTTCTGCAGGTCCAGAAAGTTCTTGGTGTCACATACACAGGCTGAAATTTTTGTAGTGTGTTCCTTAAGTGGTATTTTCTTCTGTAGAATCCAACATTCAGCTGATTTGTACCTGCAATTTTCATTCAGGCTGATGTATAAACTACAGTGTTGTGTTCCTTTCAAACTGGTGTGTTGGTAGACCTAGATAATTAGCGCTGTTTCCTCTCCTTTCAGATACAGAGGTGGTGACATACACAAATAAGATAATTCAAGGAATATGAGATAGGTTACTCCTGCTTCCAATATTATGTTTAAATGAGTGCTTAATTACTATCCACTCTCTTGCAAGCATTGACAGGCTTATCAGCAGTCACTTTTGCAATCAGCTGGCATTACCTCCAACCTACTTAGCTAGGAATTCGACTATGACTAGGCAGAAGTGACATTAATTTGCCCTTGGAATCACTCTAGGATGGCAAGTGAATTTCACAAAGTTAAAGTCAAAGGCTAACCACTTCTCTACTGGTACAACCCTTCATGCTTCTGTAAGCCTGATATCACCAGATGTGCACGTGTCTGTCTACTTTCAGGCTTCTGGTCTTGTGTATCCTTTCTGTATCTCTATGTCTACATGCACGTACAGCATCTGCTTCTTTCACTTCTCACAGGCTTCAAAGAATGTACTTTGGATTGGTTAGCTGGATGTGAGTCATCATAGCAGGTCAATTCATTTTCCCATGGTGTGTTTTGTTCCACCTCATGCATGTCACTTTTTCCATTTTGATCATACCAGTATTACCTGCTTGGCATGGTAATACTTTATCAGTGCCTGTTTGCAGGGATGAAGCAGCTAAAGAATTTTTGCTGCACCATGCAGATGACTCAATATGACTTTTCATTCAATGTACCTAGTGTTTATATGCTACTTATTTAAATGTTACATTTTATTGGCCAGAAATGTATGCAGTGATTCAATGCTCTCTTCTTCTGTATAAAATTTATATATAAGGTCTAAATATATGCACATCAAAGTAAATGCCAAAAAAAACAGCTCAGTAAGAGATGAGAAATTTTACTTGAGATGTATTATTTGTTAAGAGCAAAGGTAAAAACTAAAGATGAAAAGGCTAACCAGAATTTTTTTTTCAGGAGTGCTATAGTACCCACTCATCTCCACTCTTGGGCTGTGACAGTTTGCTGACACTGTATTTCATCACTAACAAACAAAAAGGTTGCTTCAGCTCATTTCCTTTCCTGTGTTCTCCCTTGCTCACATAGAACAATAAACCATATTTGAGAATGGCATATTAACCAGATTATATGCATGGAAATGTAGGAATTAAGAATGGTGGAAATGGAAAAGAGAATACTGTAAAGGATGGAGGACTGTAGGCAATTACTGGAAGCTGAGGTTACAACACAATACTTGTGAAAAAGGAGCAAGCTTAGGGTGTCCTGAGTAGGGTGAGTGTAAAGTTTTTAGGGCTCTTGGATGTTAAATGAGGGACATAAGGAGCATGGTTTTACTTGCCATAATACCTAATAAATAACCAGAGATGCATGCAAGGGTCTTTGCAAAGATTTAGGAACACTTTATTAAGTTAGACAATAATTGAAGCAATTATATATTAATAGACCTATCATAAACATAACAGAGAAGTTATTTGCCAGAAGAACTCCCATGCTAGGCCCAGCAAGAGTACCAAGGATTTCTGTTGCAGTAGAATTTATTACCATACTCTGGACATTAGCTGTCCCTGACTTTCCTCTTCTACTTTTCTTCACATTCTACCTGTGCCAGAAGAAGTCTTCCAAAAAAGAAAAAGAAGAAAAAATTGCAAGACTGGTAATATTTGCTAAAGATCTTTCTGTGTTTGAGCCAGCATGAGAGCAGTCTGGGGTGTGGCCAGGATGTTCTTCAGTACCTGTCATGCAGAGAGCTGAAAAGTCCTATGGGAAACACAGCAATTATGGTACAAGTTAGGGCAACTCTTAGGGCAGCTGGAATTTTTCCAGGAACCAAACTGGCCTGTGGCAACTTTGGAATGGAGGTTAATACCTATACCTTCCATGTGCTTTCTGCTCTATACCACGCCTGAAGGGAACTAAGCTGTCTGACACTGCCTCACTTTTGTAGTGTTCTCAATATTACTGTGCTGCAGAGGGAGAACACAAGTGTATGAAATAGTGCACAAAAAAAAAAATAATTTAAAAAAAACCCAACAAACAAGCAAAAAAAAAAAATCTGTCTGAAGCACCATATAACTGTAAAGAGCTAACAGATGAAAATAGGTGGAAATGTATAAGGTCACTTATTTAATGTGCAGTGCAGAGATTCCTGAGGTAGCCGCAGCAGAAGTACTTCTCAGAGCAAAAGCCTCTAGAAGCACTGCTGCAAGCAAGTTAGCTCTGCGTCACAGCACAGAGGCAGCTGTCACACCACTGTCACTGTACAGCACACAACATTGTCACCATTGGGGGGGAAAAATGCACTTTTCTCCTTCTAACTTAAAAGCTCACTTTTAGGAAGGAATAAAAAACTTTTAAAAAATAATTACCATGTGAATCACGTTTCTACCATTACCCTCAGCTTTGCCTAAATAAATAGAGGATACTGATAAAAATGATAGGGAGCTCATTTTCTTCTAACCACAAGATAAACCTAAAAGTAATAATATTCATGCCATGGTTTTGACTTATTTCCTGAGAGGAGTAGTGTATCTCTTTAATCTACTACCAGCTGCAAATGCCATGCTGATAAAATTAATCTCTCAGAGTGAAAAGATTACACTGTACAAAGCTACTATGTAATTTAGTATTGGATTTTCTCCTTGTCGCAGGATTAGTTCTTTTTATGATTACTGACACATGAAATAAAAAACAGTGACCAGAATACTTCTAAAATTAAGTCAGATTTTATCACATAATGGGCATTTATCAGAGTAGGAGAAAAACAGGGTTCATAAAACCAACAGCTAGTTAGTGGTTATGGAAAGTAAATCTGCAATTGAACTATAGTGGTGGTACATTAAATAGAAGTGAGTAATGGTAGCTGAACTTAGTTAATTACACCTGGAAATATTTAAAATAGCTGGAACAGTTGTATACCGAAACCATATGATGTGTTTTGGCTTGATTGCTCTCAGAAGGCCCGCTGCTGTACAACCCTCCAGGCAAAACACCTGCTGAGATGTATATGCTTATAAGGAGAAATTACAGACACATTTTAAAGCTGATAAAGATTGGATTCAAGCGACAATTAAATAGCTATTGCCTAGTTCTGTGAAATATAATTTGAATTATCTTTCCTCTTTGTGGAAAAATATTGTTTGGATTAGCCATTCACATGGACTACTGGACACAGTTATGGCTCAGGGAAGATTTTTGTAATAATTGTGTTCTTGTCTTTTCATGTAACAGCCATATCTCGGCATGGAAGGTAGAGTATATTTAAAACTTTAGGTTTCTGATAGACATTCTGTGATCTCAGTGTATTTCCGTACTAGACTGTACACTGCCTGGGGCAGAACCCCTGACTGTATACCATCAATTATTTATGCACATCCTGAGGCAGAGAGGGCAACCTCAGCAAGGCAGCAGAGGATGCTCCTCACATGTCCACCAGTGCATGCAAGGAGCGGGTCTGGGCCCTGCTGCAAGTTCAGTGACAGGGCCACATCACAGCCCGCACCACCAGCACCCACCTTCACCTGCCACGTGCCTCTTCAGGTATCCTTGCAGCACAGCTGGGCTATTCAGCTGTCCTGTTGGCTAGGCTGACTACACAGCGAGAAGGCATGGGAGAGGAGGTCACACTCCAGCTCCAGAAGGGCTTGGTGCTTGGTGACTGCTGGAGCCAGAGTCTGCTCTGCACCTACAGTGACAAGCACAAAGCAATCTTGGTAGTAGACAGATACAGCCACAGCAGCTATACGTGTTTTCACTTTGGCTTTCACCTGCAGCTCCAGACCTTCCTCCAGCAATGCCAGCTGAACACCAGACCCTGGAATGCCAAGCACTGCCTAGCAAGACTCTCTGGAGCTGACTGTGACAGGCTCTGGCTAAAACTTATGCTAATGAGAACAGGAAAAGTATTTTGTATTGAATAACACCCCTTGACTAAAGCTCCTGGCCTGGCCAGGAATATGGTCACATAACCACACAAATACTGTTCTTCCTGCAGCACTGCCTTGAAGGCAGCTTCTGGTCTGCACAAACATGCATCTTGAAACACATTGGCTTGTACAAATATGCATTCAAAAATGCTTTCAAAGCCAAAAGGTCTGATTTCTCTCTCTGATATAACTATAGCATATCCATATTCCAGGGATGTATGGACATCCCTGGAAGCACACTGCAGTCAGCATTGTGACCATGGATAGAGTAACCTCAAAAGGAATATAGACATAGCCAGCGAATCTGCTTCATTCTCTAGGCTCAAGTTAGCACTTCTTGAAGCAGCATCAAGATATCGATTACATTGCATCAAAGAAGGAGAATCTTGCTTGTCTAATCTGTCCCTGTGAAACCCAGAGAGCACAGTCATCATGGAACTTCCAGGATCCCAGGGAAAAGAAAGTAGTGCTACAAAATACAAGAAATGTCAGAAGTTTTCTAAAAGTCTTTTCAGTTAGCAAAATCTGATGGATTAAAGTGTTTGCTTGAAGAAGTAAGGTGGATTATTGGAAAGCACTTTCACCATATATGCTTCAAAAAAATAAGGTTGGGAGAAGAAAACATTTTCTGTTTAAGTATGCCTATTTTTTTTTTCCCAAAAATACATATAACAGGATGCTAGTTTTGAAAATGTCAACATTCCCCAGGATTGCTTTCATAAATATGAGGAATTGTAGCCATTGCCAAGATGTGCTTCATTCCTATTTTTGGGCATACTTCAGAAGTTCATACTTGAGCAACTCACTGCACTCAAGAGATGTTGTGCTTAGGTAAGAACTGACATTAAGCCTCATCATAACAGGATTTTCTGGATTTCTGAATCTCAATGAAAGTCTGCAGCTAAAGTTTTGAAACTAGTCCTTAGACTTCCAATGGTTCTACAGCAAAGCCACAGAGATGAATAAGAGTGAACTGTGGGTGGAAAATCAGATTTTATGTTGAAATTTTAGATGTTGTCATTCAGGTCCATCTCAAATCCACAGTTTGCATGGACTGGTTCTACTGCTCTTACTCCTCTTTTGCCATGTAGCTTTGTGACAGAAATGAGACAGAAGTCCTACATTCAAATGTTTAAAGCATTTAAGGCAAAAGAACACTGCCATTTTCATACACATAAAGAAACATGTATTTTACACTTCAGAAAACAAGAGAGTATATACAGAGCTAATAAATTAGTCTATTTTAATTGCAAGCAAGAAGTCAAAGACAAAAAAAATTCCATTAAATCCAAAGTATGAGAATCCTTAAGTGCATTCCCCCAGCAGAGGCCTGACTGCCTGTGCTGGAAGCCAGCACTGATGTGGTATAGCTGCACAAGCTTGGATGACATGGCTGTGAAAAGCTGGTGGGTGAGAAAGAGCTGTGAGAAGCCCCTTTGGAAGCCTCCTTGCTTGGGAGCAGTGCTTAAGCTCCATCTGTTGCCCTCAGCAGAGGTACATGGTGTGCCCAAGTCAGACAGCTGTCTTAACCCGGAACCTGCTTTGTGACCAGTGCGGCAGCCCCCAGCTGCTGGCTGACCCTGGCACTGCCAGGGGACAGCTCTGCTCGCCTTGCTCCGGCACAGGGCTCAGTGGGACCCCTACTCCAGCTTGCCCAGCTGGTGGCTTTCCTTCCCTTACAGAGCAGCCTGCTCTGGCTGCAGTCCTTGCTGCAGTGATCCCTGTGTCATTCACAAGATTCCACATGAACCTGCAAGAGCACCCATCTGCCTGATACCAAGATCCTTGAATAAAAGTCACATTGTCAAGACCTAAGAACAAAGAACGATGTTTTATTAAAAAAACCTAAAAGCTACTACATTGGTCACTAAATTGATATTATTTTAGCAGAGCTTGCACAGTCTTTTCCTTCCAAAAGGATTAGGCTGTAGGTTGGCATTTAAACTAGTTTAAAATGAGCCAAAATGTTTAATGTAAGCAGGTATCTAAACTGAAGAAACTATAAGTCTGGTTATAGATGACTTTTTAAGCTAGTCAACCTCACTTCTATACATTCTTGGTTTGCTGTGAATGTCTGGCATGACAACTATTGGAGTCAACACAGGGGATGGTTCAAACATCCACAGCAAAGGTAGGTGTGTAAGATAGGTGTGTACCATGCTGGGGGTGGTAGGGCTTTCCCTCTGCTGTCACTCAAAGCACTGACCTGCTTGCCCACTTATGCACAGGGTGTATGTTCTGGAAAATCCATAGCACAGGGCACGTTTGTGTGCAGAAACACTCGTAGGCTGAAATTTTGATTTCAATAGGAATTTACTTCTAAATAGGCTGGTTATTGTCTTTAAATGCTGGCAATGAATACAAGAATGTCTCTGCTGTGACTCATGCAATATTGAAAAAAAAAAAGGGAATTCATAATTGAGACATCACAGACATCATCATTACTCAGTCAAAAGCAGGTTAAAAAGAGTCTACTGTTGCTGCCACAAATTTGCATGACATTACTTGGGATTTTATATTTTAAAAAAGTTATAGTGTTTCATATTTTTCTTGATTCATCTTTAGTGAAATAGTCCCCAGACCTATGCAGTGTGGATAACTGAGTTCTCTCAGTGGAAAAATAGAGCCTCTAAATGGGGAACAAAACCCCTATTCATAATCTGACTCTAAGAAATTTTGTCCCTTCAAAGTGCCTGTGTTTCCAATCTGTACATTCACTTCTCTAACCTTTTCCCTTCTAGAATGTAGAAATGGTAAAGTATCTATTTTTTTTAATAAAATACCAATAAATTGGAACCTAAGCATTGGTTAGGTAACTGCAACTTAATGGATTAGGGCAAATGAATATCAAATTCATATAAGTATGGCTGTGTAGAAAGGTACCTGCTAACAGCAAGTAATTTAAAATCATAGCATCATTTAGGATGGAAAAGAATTTTAAAATCATCAGATCCAATCACTAACCCAGCACTGTCAAGTTCACTACTAAAATTAGTGGCTATAGGATTTATTTGGTAGTAAACTGAAAATCTACATAGGTTTAATAAATGCCAAAGAAAAGTTTGGAGGCTGTTTTGAATAATTATTTGAAACACAGTGGGTTTTTAAACTAAATTTCTGCATATATGTTTATATAACAATTTCTCTTTTAAGTTTTAATAATTACACTGCATTTTAATTTTAATATTTTTTTTATTACTTCAAGTAATTATTACTTATTTCCACATGCTTTCTTTAAGAGATCCCATCCATACACATCGCATCAGTACTTCATCCTCTTTCTGCAAACAAACAAAAAAAACCCCAAAATAACAAGCCCAATCCCTGATACTGGTCAGAGTCATAGGACCTGAATCCAGTCTTCGTTTTCAAAAATTGTGTGATTTTGAGCTTCTTGGATTCATGTGGGGTTTTTTACTTCTTTTCCAGTTAGATAACCTTTAGTTGTGCTTAAAACTGTATTTTCTTGACAGGGCAATCTATTTATTGATCATTAATATACCATGAATTCAACTACTTGCAAACAGTCCAATTCAGAGCCCACATACACTAAATCAATCTTCTTGTCTTCCCCCTTAATCTGCCTCACTTTCCCCACTATTTTACTTGACTTACTTTGCTATTATTTTCAGAGCTGTATTTATAGCTATTTATCTCATTCAAATATTTTTTCTAAAGTGCATAATTTTACATATAATATAATTCTATTTTTATAATTTTTTTTTCTCCCAGCTAGGTTGGGAGATTTGTACAGGCTATCACTTTAGCCATGGGAAAACAGGGAGAATTGGTGCACTCTGTGCATCCTTAGAAGCAAGCCTCCTCGCATGCCAGTGTGTCGGCCGGTGCAGACACCAAAAAGCTGTGACTCAGCATCTCTCAGCAGACACAAAGAGCCGCCCGCAGCCGCCCCAGCACGGTGTGCGAGAGGTCTGCAGGGTTTGTGACTGCTGCTTTAGCCTGTCACGCTGCAGATGCACAGCTTCTCCCAGGTCAGCACCTGCGGTGGGGGACGGAGGGAGGGAGGGAGGGAGGGAAGGAGGGAGGAGAATGCTTGAAGCTTTCTTTCCAAAACTCTAAGTACTTCTGCGCAGAATGGGTGAGAGTTCTGAGCTGAAAATTAATTTAGTAAGAACACACCCTTGTACAGCACAGACCCATAACAGTGGGTATTTGGTCAAAGAAGAATGAGTGCTTATAACAAGATGCTTCTTGTATCCTTCTCTGGCTTTTGTCTGCTCCAGTTCTGTTTCCACCAATTCCCCTGACCTATCTTGCATAGAAGTCCATAGAAAGCTATGAATTGCAGTAAAATGCAAGGAAAAACATTTAATTTAGTCATGTAGAGACTGGAGAAAAAGAAAAAAAAACTTAGAAATCTAAAGTCTATTTTCCTAATGGAAATAAGCAGAATGGAAATTTTAAGAAAATATTTATAACAGCAAATTATGAGATACCAAGTATGCTTTGTCATATTATTCATTTAATGAATGATGGCCATGCTAATTACAGTCTGCTTTAAACAGCAGGTTCAGCAGCACCAGATACAAGAGACCTTAAACTATTCTACAGAAGGACAGTATGTCACATTCATATTTTTTGAAAAATCCCTTTGCCCAGGATTTTTCTCCTGAGAAGCTGAGAAGCCTCAGAGATAAAGGGAAACAAATATTATCTCATTTGCTTTTCCTGTGTTTTGCTGCTTTGGAATGTGTTTGGACATGGTTTACCAACAGGTGATTGTTTCATTGGGTTTCTGCTGTGAGTTGTTTTGACTCAATGGCCAACCAGTGCCAAGCTGTGTCAGGACTCTGGAGAGAGTAATGAGTTTTGATTATTATCTTGTTAGCCTTCTGTAAGGATCCTTTCTGTATTCTTTAGTATAGTATAGTTTAGTATTCTTTAATATAATATAGTATCATAAAATAATAAATTACCCTTCTGAGAACATGGAGTTAGATTCATCATTCCTTCCTGCCATGAGGATCCACGCAAATACAATTACAGTAATTTACTCCTTTCAGGGGGAAAAAAAAAAAAATCAGGGGGAAAAAACCCTCCCCCAAAACAAAACAAAAACAAAAACAAACAAACAAAAACAAACAAACAAACAAAAATATTTTTTTGCCTGGAACACAGATGAATACTTAAATTTCTTTCCTATGTTTACTCATTTACAGAAATTCCCCCCCAAAATACCAATTGATATTTGCATCCATACAAACCAGTAGGTTTCTGTGTGAGAAAGGTAGAATGCCGAGAAAAAAAAAAAAAATCTGTAACAACTGCAAGCTTGGCTCCTTTCTTTTTCTGCACAGCGTTATCAGTAACAAATATGGTAGGTAAAGTTCCAACTTCACCTTCCCAAGTCGGGAATACTTGGTCGGGAATCTCCTTAGACGAGAGTTCGCCACGAGAGGGAGCTCTCAAGCAGCCAGACAGTTTAAGCAAACTCCAGCGCAAAAACACGCCAGAAACAGGCAACAGCCAAAAAAATTTTGTCAGCCTAATCCCAACACGGAAATGCGTACAATTCTTTATGGAAAATAAGTAGTTTTAAACTATACGTATGTAAATGCGTCTGTATGCGCTAAACCACATGTACGTTTAGAAAATTTTCTCCCCGTTGCAGGAAGAAGCCTGCAATTTCTTACCTGAGAAAACCTTCCTTGGATCAATACTGCTGATGTAGGAGCTCCGTGAGTAGTAAATTACTGCTGAGCCTGTCCTATTTATAGAAGGACTTGCATTACAGAAACAAAAGCAAGCCCAGCCAGAGGCCAAAAAATCAGATCATAAGTGTCTTTCTCTCCCCCTTCTCATTCCCATGCAGCGAGAAGTGGGTTGCTCAGGGTAAATGGGGGCAGTCTGGCACTGCACTAGTGTTACTAGGATGAGTATCACTGCTCTGCCCGGTTTGGAGAGTTGTTTCTATGTGAAGAGAAAGATTCCATTCTGCCCGTTTTTTCGTAGCCTTCAGTGCATTCACTGTCTTGCAATCTTCCTGCAGATAATGAAAATGCCATGATTTGTTTTGCAAGAACGGAGATTTTGCCATTCCAAGGCCAAAATGCACCCAGCTACATGTCCCTTGATACTGCTCTGCAGTACACTGTGTGCTCACCAGCTTTTACTTTTCAGGTCAGATAACATAAGTAGTTTGGATCCTTTTCTAGCACTTTCATGCTGCTGTTACAAAGAGTAGCATTACAATACAAAGGTAATTGCATCTATATTGAAATAGTTCTCGCAGTTTATTTTAACTAAAAAGTTAAACTAAAGTTAAACTAAAAAGTTAAACTAAAGTTAAACTAAAAGTTTAATTTATTAAGTTTAAAAAATCAGAAAATTTTATATCAATGGACTATTGCATTCCAGATTTTTTCCAACATTACGTGAAATCATTATACAGCAATTAAGGTTGCACACAGAACACTGGCATACTATATTCCTCCACAGAAATTTAAAGATAGAAAATCCTAATTGATAAAAGTCTAGTAAATAACCTGCTGCACAGAACAGAAACAAACCTTTGTTTGGCAAACCATGGTCAATTTCTTCTGTCACTAAAGACAAATATCTCTCTTGCTGTGCAAAAAGGGCACAAAGGATGCTAAGTTATGCACCAGTGCTTTGATTAACTATGTAAGGCATGGTAGACTAACATGATGAAAGAGAAGTTGTCACTTACATGTTAATTCGGACACTATTTTTTTATTACTTGTAGTTTTTAATTTGTTCTTCCTTCTCTGTATCACATGAATCAAGAAAATTAGCAAATTACTCATAAAAGATTTATTAGAGTGAATTATTTAATTGCAGTGTCTACATGTTAAAACATATTTGACAATAAGGAACAAATTAATGCCTTGGAGTAATCCAGTAATCAGGCATCAGACTGATCCCCCCTCATACTCCATTTCTGTGATTAAATTAACTTCGTATGTACAGTAAAAATACCAGACTACTAGTTTCAGCTCCTGACTGTTTTATAAATAAGCATATGAAAGCAATCTCTATTAAATATGTAACTTAAAGAACGTTCATGGCACAAGCCTAAAGGTAGCTGCGTTCATCAAGTACATTTTTAATACAGTTACATTTGATTTCATCTTTTAAGACGTTGTGAGAAAAATGGGCAAATCTTCAACTAGCTTGGTACATATATTGCAACATCATCGTCATCAGAACATTCCTCCATTAATTATTTATTTTTATTCAAAAGATATTTATTACTTCATTATTCTGATATTGTTAATCTCGGAGGAAGGAATTCAAATGATACTTTAAAGTTATCAACATTGACAGATTCAGCTTGAAAGGATACACATCATTCTTTTGCAATGAATGACAGAAAAGATGCAAAATAAATACCTATACAACATAGATAACGAAGTCTGACACATTTCTGGTTAAAATAGCACAGTCTTTTACCTCTTGACAGTATCACGAAGACCCTCAGTGTACTGATCTCCAACTTTTAAAAAAATAAAAGCCGGTGGTTCTTCCAGAAGACATAAAAAGGTGGTTCATGACTGAAGGACACTACATCCAAGACGCAATCTGAACATTTGATTCGAGTCACCCAGGGTGGAACATGTTGTAGAAGTGCTGACCCAGTTCCTGGGGAATCCAACAGGAAGGACAACTTTCTCATAGATTTCTTCAGTGTCAACCTAGGCTACATCAAGTGTAATTTATGGGAACTTTCTAAGTGACTCATGTTTAAATTCACTCTATTTTTATTATTTTGGCCTGTGTTCGCTATTTGTGATGAAGAGAACCTTTTTATCAGAGGCTTTTTAGGGGATTTTTATGGTTCTTTCAGCAATGGGATCATATCCTCTGTGTGGGAAGGGTTTCTCAGAAAGGGAAGTCAGTCTGTGGAAGTAGCTTTTGTGCAGCAGTGACTGACAGGCCTGCTACAGAGATCGATAACCAGGTTGCATGAGCTCTGAGCCTGTTAAGGCTTCCTGCTAGCAAAGGAAGGAGGCCAGAGCAGAGCCTGAAGCACACTACGTGCTTCCTTATCAGCCAAAGGAACAAAGAGCATGGCATCCTCCCTCCCCAGCCTGCTGGTAGAATTCTCGCCTTTTTCAGAGAAGGATAATACGTGCGGGAATTGTGCAGCACACTCTGATGGGCTGGGGGCGTAGAAACAGGTTTGGTGTGCAATTCAGGTTGGAAATGCGCCTCACTGAATTAGTGTCATTTACCTCGGCTCCTGCTGTAATTGCTCTGGTTGCTGGCACATCACATTGAGAGGACTGAAGGAAATTTTGATTCTGCATTCAATTATAGGGCTTAATGGCTCTACAAAATCTTATGCATTGTACAAATACACAAGAGTAGTGGATTTATGCTCACATGCTTGCATATCAAAAAGAAGATTGTATTCCAGAGGAGGCAATCTCCTTAACTGAGAATAAGAAGCTTTAAAAGATCTTTGGCCTGAATGAAAATGCCTTCTTTTTGGAGCGCAGTCACATCCCTAGGTATAAAGTCCACTAGGACTCTGTGAGAACATCTACAACGAAACCATGTCCTTTGTCCAAGCTGAGGGACTGCTCTGGATTCAGTGTTGGAGTGCTACTCCTGCCTTGTTAAAAAAGGAAATGAACATCCAGAAATTCTATTTGCCAAATCCAGAAGCTATTTGTTTGCAGAGGAAAATGTCAACCAACATTTATTGATACCACCAAAAAAAACCCAAAAAAAACCCCAAAAAACACCACCTCAGGAATAAAAACCCATTTTCTGCTGTTACATCAATAACAGTACATCAAAACAGTGTATCTATAATCAATACTGTATAAAGGCACTAGTTATGGCAGGTAGTCACAGGACCACAGGATGAAATACAGTGGTTAAATCCTCTGATTTTACAGCAAGGCAATTATTTTCTGCTGTGATTTTTAAGAAAACTCTTATTACGTGAAATGGAAAAAAAAAGAAAGGGCACATAGCCCAGCATGACTTTTTGCCCTTAGCATAGCTTTGCAATGCCGTCTTTGAGTTGACAAAATAGTTTTGATATTTCAAGTACATGTCTTATTATACTTTACCCTTCCCCTCAGTTTCAATGCTAGTCACAGCAACTGGATTACCTAATTGGTGTATTTGCTTTGAATTGAGAGAATTTCGAAAACATAGTGCCACGAGCTTTACCCCTTTTTTTGCTTAGGATTTCCTTTCTTCAGAGATTGAGCTTAACTTGGACTGTAATGAAAAGTGAATTTTTTATGACTTCGGGTTTTTTTTCACATAGTTTGGACAAGGACAGAAATTGTTTACAGTTGTTTGTTGTGGCGAACTCTCCGTGTGTGGAGACACGAGGCTTGACTCCATTTCAGAAGGCTGATTTATTATGTTAGATATTATATTAAAATGCTACATTAAGACTATACTAAAAGAACAGAGAGATCAAAAGGTTACAACAAGAACAGAACAGAATAGAATAACAAAATCCTGTGACTCCTCACAGCCTTGGCACAGGTGGCTGTGATTGGTCATCAATGGAAAACAATCCACATGGACCAATCACAGATGCACCTGTTGCATTCCACAGCAGCAGATAGTAATTGTCTACATTTCTCTCCGGAGGCTCTTCAGCTTCTTAGGAGGGGAAAAATCCCAGCAAAGGATTTTTCATAATATCATAGCTACAGTTGTTAATACTCCAAGACTCCAGTACCGTCTACTTAGTTATTTTCCATTTAGCCAATACTATTAGGTCAACAATTACTTTTAAAACTTTCATAGCAAGATATTTGCTTTTTAAACATACAACACCAGTGAATCAGATTCTAGTGCACTGATAAAAAATATTGCAATCCAGTTTTATTTTTCTGAAATTTATTTTTTCACTTCCAGAAGCTTCTTGGGTCTCATTTTCCTCGAAAAGCAACCTGTAATTCCATATCTTCATAAATGGCAGTGCACACACAAGACAAGAACTATTCAGCTCCATCAAAAATTCCTTGTTTTTTAATAAGTGCACAGGGAAATCAATTGTGGAAACACGATGAGCAGTTCATAATTTTCTTGTAAATTATGATATTAAGCTCAAAGTAAATACACACATTTCTATTTTAAAGGCATCTTTATTCTTTTTAACCATCTTCATTATTGTAATGCCTAGGGATTGATGAAGCATGGGATCCTCAATTTGCTGCATCTCACCAAAATCAACAAAACAATAAAAGGCTGCTTGTTGTCTTGCTTCCTGCCACGCCTATGGATGGTGAGATCTTTTTTTTTTTTTTTTTTTTTTTAACAGATCAATGAGACAGAAGGAAAGTGGAAAATTCCTGGGAAAGGGATTTGTGAGAAGCAGACAAGTAGGAACACTGTAGCACCAATTTAGTTTGGTTTACACTGCTGTGAAGCAGCAATTTGCAGGTGTGGTTCCTCAGTCTAAATCCAGTAGCCAAATGAAGGGAGTACCTTGCTTTCCTGCAGGCTCACTCTTCCCCAGTGTAAGGACTAACAAGGCAAGCCAGACAGCCAGACTCTGCTGTCTTGAAACTAAGCTGAACTTTCATAACACAAAGGCTGTTTTCCCCATCTATCTTCTAGCTGTCTACTTCTGCTTTACTTGCTCCAACTCTGGTAACTGCTTAACCCCAGAGTGAGAAAATTTAGGAATCTGAATCAGCAAAACGCTAGTTATGTGATTTCAAAAAAGGGAGAAAAATTAATTAAAATATTACCTTTCTGAATTGTTTAAGTGAAGACAAATAAAAAACAGCTCTAGTGTATGGAAGGAAGGAATTGTATACACAACAGCTGCCTGTATCAACTGTGGCCTCCAGTTTAGCATGAGGAGAACCCTCCCAATATCAGAGGGGCAGGAGGCCAATGTCACTGTCCATGACCACTGATGGAGGTTGTTACGCTTCCCATCTTCCAGGTCCCATGCTTCTGCCTGTAGGAGTTGTGAGCCAGCCCAGCTCACTGACACCAGCTCTTGTCATTTAGCCCATTAAATCAACCCAAGTGGTCAGTGTGTGCAGGGTCTGGTACAGGGGACAAGACAGAGGCCAAGTGGAGCAGCTAGGGGGGAGAAGGGGAAGAATGACCTCCTCTGCTTTCCTCTCCCTGCATGTGAAAGCCATAATTGTACCTACAGAGGCCACAGAGGCCAATGCAGACGGATGAAGAGGACACGGCTGCCTTTCCCACCATCAAGAGGACTTGGACCAGTTTAAACTGGCCTTGAAAAAACACCTAAAATCTCAGCCCCTCACTTAAGGGTCTCTGTTTTAATTCAAGTGGATTCCTGGCAGTCTGCATGTGGGTCAGCCATGCTGGGGATTTACTTGGGAAATTGCCATCCATGAACAGTTGTCCAGTTCAACTGCACATCCATGTGCAGTTCTGGGCTTCTCAGCACCAGAAAGGAGCTACTGGAGACAGTCCAGCAAAGGGCCACAAAGATGATTGGGGATCTGGAGCATCTCTCTTATGAGGAGTGACTGCAGGTGCTGGGCCTGTTTAGTCTAGAGAAGAGAAGACTGAATGAGGATCTCATTGATGCAGATAAATATCTCTAAGGCAGGCGCCAAGAGCATGGTGCTGGACTCTTTTTGGTGGTGCCCAGCGACAGGAGGAGGAGCAAGAGCCATAAATTAAAACAATGGCCATAAAATAAACACAAGAAGTTTCACCTCAGCATGAGGAAGAACTTGTTTATGTTGAAGGTGGTGGAGCCCTGTACCAGGCTTCCCAGGGAGTTCATGGAGTCTCCCTCTCTGGAAACATTCAAAACCTGTCTGGACGTGTGCCCATGTTATCTCCTTTGGGTGATCCTGCCTTGAAATGGGGTTGGACTAGATGATCTCCACAGGTCCCATTAAACCCTGTGATTCAGTGTTAGTAACGGTAAAGTCCGATGGGTTGTGCTGGATTTATGGAATAGCACTGAGCACCCAGGCTTACGCAACTCTGAATTTTATAATCCGTGTCTCTCTGGAGTGTTGTCGCATTCCGGATAAGGAACCCGATTTTGCGGACAGCAACGCTGCAGAGCCAGCCACACCGGGAGTACTGGGATGGCTCCATCTTCCCACCTTACACCTGGGCACTGAGCAAGGCAGGAGGGGTTGCAGGGCATCGCTAGGCAAAGGCGGGACCGCGCTCGGAAGGGGGAGGGAGGAAGGCAGCAGAGCACCCAAACATCCCAGCACCTTTCACGCCTCTTCCCCTGTTCTTCCAACACTTTACCTTTCTCCCCAAGAGCGCCGGACCGGCTCCGCGGAGATCAGCGGGGCGAAGGGCGCATGCGCCTCCCACTGCCGCTGGACATGACCCGCAGGGGTCCCGGGGGAGCGCCCACCGCCCGTCTGTCCGTCTGTCCCGCCGCAGCGCGGGGCGGGAGGCGGGCGCGCGCTCTCCCAGGGGAAGCGGGAGCCGCGGCGGAGGCGGGGCCGCGCGGGCCACGCCCGGCGTGTCCGCCTGGCGCCGGCCGGGGCGGCGGCAGCGGCGGGAGGCGCAACTTCTACAGGACGGAGGCGGCGCTGCCGTTGCAGAGCCCGGCGGGAGAAGGCGCGGCGAAGCGTGAGCTGCTCTCTGGGGGACTCTCCCGGCCCGGCCCGGCCCACGGTGGAGGGCAGCAGGCGGCGCTGAGACCCGCCGGGACGAAAGTTTGGGAGCCGCCCCGCGGGCGGGCAGGAGGGGCCGGAGGCCGCGGCGTCTGGAGCATGAGAGGTTCGCCGCCGCCTCGGCGGTGCCCGTGAGAGGCGGCCCGCAGATCTCTCCTCGGGCGGGAGGAGAGAAGGCAGAGCGAGCGGAGGCGGCAGCACCTCCCCGGGGGACCCCCCGAGCCCGCGGCCGGGGTGCCTGAGAGCTCCTCCAGCCGCAGCGCTTGTTCTCGAGCTTTATTTCCCGTTCCGCGGCGGGGGAAGAGGAGGGGCGGCGGGGAGCCCTGTCGCGATCCCTTGGGACGGCACGGAGACGGCTGGAAAGCCCTGAGCAGGAGTAAGCAGCTCCCACCGGGCCCTGCGCAGCGCCGCGTTCCTTTCCCGCCGGGGGCTTCCCCCTGCGGGGCTGCGAGTGCGCATGGGGGCGGCGGGCGCGGAGCCGGGGCGGGGAACGCCGGGAGCGGCTCCATGAGGACGGCAGGCCTGTCTGCGCCCCCGCCGCCCGCCCTGCCCTGCCCGCGCTTCCGAGCCTGAGGCCCTCGGCTCGCCTACGAAGAAACTTTTCCGCAGCGTCCGAAGATGGAGCCTGCCGGCATGGATTATTTCTGCGAGCAGGTACAGCAGAAGGACGTGGGCCGCAGGATGCAGGTCGGCCAAGAGCTGCTGGAGTACCTGGGCGACCCGGCGAGGTCCCCCGATTTGGAGCAGGACCAGCAGCGCCTTGACAAAGTGATCGACGAATTAACAGCGTGGGTCAACTCCAGTAATTTTAAGGTAAGGCTGCTCGGCGGGGCTCGGAACGGGAAGACCATGATTCATCATGGTAGGGAGGTACGGAGCCCCGGGTTACTTTTTTAATCAGGTAAGAGCAGAAGTAAAACTACATTTGTGCCAGTATTATCCCTTCCCGCACAAAGGGGAATTCCGAAATTTTGGAAGGGTGGTTAATGTGTTATTGTTTCTATCCGTCTGTCCTTAAAGAAGCAGTAATAGGGGTTTTGGTTTTGCCTTTGTCGTTGGCTAGGCGGTGTTTTGGTTTGTGTTTGGTTTAGATTTGAGGGTTTTTTCACGGCATAACGTTAAATCCCCTCACCCCTCCCCCCGCAACTATAATACACACTCGGGTTGTGTTTCTTACTCAGAAACAAGATAGGTGATGAGTATTTTTCTTATTTTTTTTCTCGCTACCACTCCCATTCTATGGTCTCTGTTCTTGGGTGTAGTGTTTCAGGGGTTGCCATCGTTTTCTGCAGGCCGTAAAGAGTGCTGCTCCACCGGATTTGTATCACGCCGTGTGTATTTTAGACGATTTAAGGATTAATTGGCTTCTTGGGGGTTCCCACTATAAGTTTGAGGTTGTTTATATCGTCTTTAGGTGACTTTCGCGTACCTGGGAAGTTATACGGTATCCTCACAGCGGCCCGATGATGACTCACGTTTTGCTTTTTCCTGTGTGCCTGTGTCTTTTAGACGGAGCCACGAGAAAAGAGCGATCACTCCCTCACACAGCGTTAACACTTGCGAGTTATTTTGACGTCGGTCAGCCGATAAGGCGATTAACAGCGCAGTTTTAGTGCCAAGGACAATCGTCTTCGCCTTGGCGATTTTTAAAAAAAATTGTTTATTTTGAATTTTCCACTCCCCGCGGTGCGTGTGCGCGGCGCGGCCGGGGCAGGCCCGCGCTGGCGCCGCCGGGGGGCGCTGCCGGGCCGCGCTGCGCCGCGGGGCTGCCGGCCGGGCCAGCTCCGCCCTGCGCTGCTAGCGTGATCGGCTCGCACTTTGGACCTTTAAACTCGCTGCAGTGAGCTTGTTCTCGCTTTTTTTCCTGTTTTCTGAGACACAGGAGGAGGGCGCAGAGTAACCTCGAATGGCAGTATGTTCCTGAAATGGATTTTTTTTTCCCCTCCCTCCATTGGCTTTAATCCGCCAGCGTTTGCACGTAGCAACTTCTGAGTTTGAGGTCTGAAAATAATAAAGGCTTAACTCCATTTGTGCATATGATTTATTTATTTTGGAAGCATGTTTGTCAATAAAGGTCGGGTTAGCTTGAGGAAGTAGCGTGTGCTGAACAAATATAATTTATTTACCTTTAAATTCATCATCTGAGGACAGCTGTTGGTGAAAAAATAGATTAGTGCAAGATCTAGACAGGTCTTTAAAAATACTTTTTTTCATGAAGAGTGGTAGCTACTTACTTAACAGATTAAGAGTTTCTTCCTGCACTTCAAGTTAACAGAATTAGGCATTAAGACTGGAAATTCAATTTTCAAGATGTATTTTTCGTAGTGCAGGACATTTTATTTGCTGTTGTTGTAAGGTGACAGAACTCCTGAGCTGTTTGGACTGTAGGATGAGTGAGAGCTATGTACTGCTCCGCAAGCATCAGTCACAGAAGGGAGATCCCTTAGTCCAACGTCCCTGCTAAAGCAGGTTCACTGAGAGCAGGTTGCACAGCATCACAGCCAGGTGTCTTTTGAATGTCTCCAGAGGAGATTCCACAACCTCTCTGTGCAGCTTGTCCTCTGTCACCCTCAAAGTAAAGGAAATTTTCCCCTTGTGTTCAGATGGCACTTTTATGTTTCAGTTTGAGCCTGGTGACCTTATTACATGGCTGGGTACCACTGAAAAGAGTCATGCAGAATGAGAGTATTAAAAATTCTAAGAATTTTAAAGACAGCTTGCAAAATCATTGAAGTATTTTTGTTACATCTTCTCTATGTCCACTTAGTGGCGGCTCTTTATTGTGTTTCAAAGCATGTCACATGTGTTAGAGCATGGTGTTAGTCACGGGTTTGATTCCTGTAGGGGCCATCACTTAAGAGCTGGGCTTGATGATTCTTGTGGGTCCCTTCCAGTTTGCAAGATTCTGTGATTATATTAATGGCAACAGCACAAGATCTTGGGTGTTTTGCTCACAATCAGTACCAGTGTTCCTGGCTGTGGTAGTGACGGCCAGCATGTGCTGCTTCAAAATGAGGATTGATACTCTAGAAAAATGGCATGTGTTTTGCTTTCATATTTTGTCTCATGGCAGCATAGATGTTATACATTTAAATGTTGCATCCTATTTTGTTATTACACTCAGGCCCTCAACAATAGAACGTAATGAATGCCACAGACTTATGTGTCTTCTCAAAAAAAACCTAGTGATTTTTGATTGCTGTATTATTTAACACATTGTTGGTCACCCTTTGCTGAGAAATGGATACATAGAGCACTTAACAATTCTGCTTATCATCTTTCTTTTGTATCTTGCTAAAGGTCTTGCAGGTCTCCAGAGTCCTAAAGTAATGAATCCTTCCCAGTTGACATGACTGGTGATATCACAAGCAGTGATAATGGCTGGAGACTCAGAACTGCTGAGCTAGATGAATTGGAGATACAAGTGGGGGATGCTGGAGGAAGTTTTGATGGAGAGCATTATTTCTGCTCATGGTGATGGGTATGGATAATAAGGGAATAACTAATGTGGCTTGCCCTGAATGTGCCATATTTTTTATTCCCACTGAAAGCTCAGTTCTTGTATGCAGTGCACTCTGCTGACTATACTGAAAGAGGAGATGCATGATCTGAGAGCTCTGGTTTCAACTCTTAAGCTGTGCCTTTGAAGAGAAAACTTTCTATGATATGCCACCCTGGAAAGTTTTTGGCTCATGTAACCAGAAGGGAAAGACTCTGAAGGAGTAATAGGAGTGTTGGCTTGACAGGCTTGACAATGAGTGGGGGAAAAAGAGAATAAGCATTCAGTAAACAAGCTGGACTCAATGATCTTAAAGGCCTTTTCCTAAGTGGTTCTAGAATTCTAAATGTGGGGTAGTTATCAGCAAGGGTGAATGAACCCATCCCCAAAAGATTTTGGCCATATAAAACAGACAGTGCTTTTGCTGTTGTGAAGTTTGCAACTCTTTATAGTTGTTTAATAAACAACCTGGCAATTCCAAACTGAGAGAGCAGATAGGAAAATTTCTGAGTTCATTTAGCTCATTGAAGTGGAAAACACAATTACTGGCTTGAGTTACTGGTAAAACAAAAAGGTGGGATTAAGAATGTGTTGACTCATCTGCAGGTGGTTCAGAGTTGTAGTGAAAATTGGTTGCAGAACATAGGGAATGACCTAGAGAGAGATGAGTCAATGTTGAATTATGAGGACTTCAGTTACGATGTCTGTGCGGTGATGAACTGGCTTACAAAGCCTCCTAAAAGCTTTGCAACATCAGGGAGTACACAGAAGATGTGCATAATTAAAACTTTTATTTTGTATCTCACTAGAATGAAAAAATTCCTCACTGAACTGAAAATTGGTTACTTGGTGATCTGGTTTATTTTGTACTGGTTGAGTCTAATCTCTCTCCTTCTACAATGTAGAGATTTGGGGTTTTGAGTGTATGTCAGTCCCTATCCTCCCTCCCTTAACTGTTTTCCCAAGGCTGTGAGGAATAAGAGCAGGTAAGTTGAATGCAAAGTATTAAGAGGAGTGATGGAATTACTCTGCTGGTATATGGTCTCAAACTGAAATATTTAGCAATCTCAGGAAATGGGAACAGTGCTACTGTTTGTATTTGGACTCTCAGGCAAACTTCAAACAGTAAATGAGTTACCCATTCTGAGGGTGGTACTACTGATAGGTATTTGCTGGTGTTACTGGGTTAGTCTGGATCTTCATCTATGTATACATGAGTTTTCTTTAACACCTCTGTTAGGTCTCTCTCATGCTCAGTAGTCACTTGAAATAATTATAAGATTATCTAACTGTGCAGTCTGGTGACTCAAACTGTTCTGTGTCTGACTCAAGTAATCTGGAAATCTGCTTTGAACTCCTGCTGAAGAGATGTGGAATGGGGAAATACTGCTTTTAATGTGGAGTTTTGCAAATCTCCTCTTGCCTGTTAGCATGTTGTGGAGTCTTTTAAGAGCACATAAATTGAACAATTACCCTCATCGAAATTATTTTTTGAGCAATAAAGCTACTTTTTGATTCTTTAAACAAATCACACCTGATCGGAACTAACAAAAAACTATGGCTAAAATGGTGGTAGTTTCTCGAGGTAATTGTATATGAGAAGAGTAATCAGGAATGTTGGTGATTGCAAGTCACTTTTGGATTTCTTGCATTTGTGGTCAATGTCTTAGCTTGTTTTATTCCTCAGCTGGAGTAGAAAATTAATTAATAATCACTAGTTTTATGCCAGAGCAACAGATTGTTTGCCATGGGAAGAAGAAAATCTGATTTCACTCTTATCTCTTTCTGATAGTGTGGATAAACTGTTTCTTTTAGGCAAATCCTTGGAATTATCTCTTATTCTGTGTATCTTGAAGAGTGAGATTTTTCTGAGGTTTGTCTCAATGCCAAATACCAAAAGATATTAAAATACCAGTAATGTTGGTGTTGCATTTTTGAATTTCCTTGGCTTGGCAAGTATTAATTTTGGTTTGTCTTTAGTTTGACACAAGGCCAGCAGGAGAAGCTTTCAATTTCCAGAAGGGAAGAGAAGATTTGAACTGTAATTTTGCAGATAGGTAAAGACAAGTGGTTAGGATGCTTGTCTGAAGAACTTGCAAAGAGATGGCTGCAGTTAAAACTTGGTTGACTGCACCTCTGTGTGTGAGGTGGAACCTATGATTTAAAATCACCTGAATAAAATGGAGATACTGAGTTCTGAAAAAGTAGAGTTCAGAGATAAAACATGTGGGGTTGCACATTTAATTGAAAATAACCGAATGCACAAATGCAGGATGTGGGGTGTGTATGTAGCAGAGCTTAGGAAGAAAATGTGTGGGGTGTTTTGGATCTGAAGTTGAACACAAGCCAACATATGCTACACAAAAGGCAAATGCCATAGTGAGTTGTAGGACTGTAAGATGCAGGACAGAGAAATGGAATAAAAGAGGACCCTGCTAAACCTTTATTTTCAGTTACAGTGCTGATTCCTGTATTTCCTTAGTCTTTGTTAGCATATGTTGGTAATTTAAATGTCTGTTGAGGAAGAAATATTTGACTTTGAACTCTTTGCTGAATTTCATTTTTTCTTTAAATTTTGGTCTTGGCTGTGTGGGAGCTACTTTCTTTTTTCTGTGTAATGAGAATGTGGTTTGACCTGTCCATGTGTGAATCCAATTTTAGTTTTCAAACTCAATTATTTGATTCCTTTTTGAGTAATAATTACTATTTCTTTAATGTAATATTTATGTTCTCTTCATGATACATTAAGTGTGATGGAATATTAGCCAAATAGTCAAGCAGATCTCCTGAAGACAAGGGACACTTCCAAGAAGTTTTAATTATTTTAATTAAAATTAATTTTGTCTGGTCCTTAGTTGGGAATGGGGAATATATAGTCTCAAAGTATCAGGCATCTCCTCCAGAGGTGGAATTGACAGTTCTCAGCTGTTTTGCAGCTTCAGTTTGTGTTACCCAGCCAAACTGTACTCACTGTTGAAACAGGAGCTCTGCTGCTCATGTGGTCAGGTGTTCTGTTCTCACTGTTATTCCTGAGGTAATTAACGTTTTATCAGTGTTCAATTCATTCTCCAGTGTTTCAGCAAGCTGATTTGACTCATGTTACGGGTGATTTCAGTGCACCAGGTCAAACAGGTCTGCAGGTCAAGAGGGATAACAGGACCGTCACTTTTAGCCTGTAGTTTGATTGATTTGGGTACGGGTAGAAAGCCTTTCCAAGCCCTGTGCAGTGTGTAAGAGGAGAGGTGCATCCTTCAGAGCAGAACTGGCAGCAGTCAGTGCGTGTGAGCCGAGCGATTTTAGCAGCACTGCTGATTCAAGCAGTTTCTGTCCCTGGCTGAGGAGTGGTGCTGGTGCGTCATGCCTGCATTGCTCTGATGGGAGTGCTTGTGAGGCTGCCCAGCTAGCAGGCTCAGGGAGGAGACACAGCTCAGAAGATGCCTTCTCTTGTTCATTTGTTGGGCTGGTTCCCTAAAGTTGGCTGCTTGAATGCTTCTCTTCCCACAGCAGAGGAGCTGGTGCAGAGGTGGGAGTAAGTAGCGGAGAATGGGGGGTCACTGTATGTTTGATACAATTTAAATAAGAGGAAATGGGAAAGGAAATAAGAGACCTTGGGCACAAAAAGAATTAAATTCTTTTGAAAGAACTGCGTCCTAAAATAAAGTGTTTCTTTGTTTTGCACCATCAATGTGGTTAGAAAGGCTTTTGACTGCAATTTTTTCTTTGGAGAAAAAAAGTTGATGTTTGTTAATTAATTTTTTATTCAAAAGAGAAATACCATACATCTCATTGTCTTCCCACTGAACCTTGCTTTTAAAGAGGCTCTGTTTGAAATTTTTTCCAGTGCAGCACATAAAGTTTTAGCCAGACAATCTAAAAAAAAAAAAGAAAGTCAAGTGTTGCTGCATCATACGCTTTTGGGTTTTGCACACAGTCCTTGAAACAATATTTATGAAAAATTTCTTACAGTAGATAAAGGAAAAATGTTTAATGCACATGTGAAGTAAACTGGAGATGCTCCTATAATGGATCAAGCTGGAGGCAGTACACACATTTTAGAATACTGTCTTGTCCACATAATACAGAAGAGTTTGGAGATTACACTTGCAGTCTGAATTCAGTTTGAAGATGATGAGAAATTTTGAAATAACAGAAGGTTGTAAACATTTTTTTTTTCCAGTGATCATTTTGAGTGTTACACAAATGCATTCTTCAGAATTGGCTAAATGTTTCTTAATTAATGTGGCAGACAAGATAGGAAGCTAAAGTTCCCAGCTTGGTGAAACGGAATTAAGGCATATTTCCTTTTTTTTTAATAACCTCTAAAATTTTTACAAGAACATTTCTCTTGCTTGTTCTGGCTGCAGTGCAGGAGAGGTCAACATAACAGGGACATCACGGAATTGTGCCTGTTGGGAGGTCCCCTGAAGAAACCAAGCCTTTCAGTGCAGAAATACCCTTGTCACTCTCTAGATAAATACGGGTGATTCATTCAGCAATCCTCTGGTAGTGTAGTTGCTTGTACTGTGTCGCTGAAATGTTCTGTGGTTGGCCATCACAGGAGATTTGTGAAGAGAAAGTTATCAGAAGTTTGATAGTCTGTACCACTTACAGTAGCAAAGATGGGATACATAGGAGAATCTTACCTTGTAGTCTGAAGTACAGTTGCAAAACATAATTTTGAAGGCAGTAGCCTTGTGTTTTTAGGTAGAAGGGGCTCTGCATTTGCTAATGAACTTGGACTCCAATTGTTGAGCTTGAAGACTTTGTAAGATACCAGCAACTCTGCTCTCTTCTTGCACTATGATGTGGTATGTGTTTAAAAAAACCATACCATTGGAATTGGAAGTGTGTCATTAGTGCTCTTGAAGGTGAAAGAAGCAAGAGAATGGAAATAATGCTTTCTTGTCAGCTAAAATATCTACAGTAGATGATGTGTGTGCAGCTGGGACTGCAGTTTTGGCTTCTGTCAGCAGAGGCAACCGTCCAGCTGCTGCTGAGTGGCAGGGAGAATGGAGTCTGAAGATGTCATGGCTGGGGCTGAAGAACCACACAGGTTGAAGAAATGACCCAGAAAAATAGAAGTGTCCTTTTACTCATGGTGCCAAGGACATGCTTAAGTATCTGCAAGCTTTTGAGTTAAGAGAGGGAATGGAGGATGGGTAGATCTCTGCAGAATGGGGAAAGTAGATAGAATTGGAGTGGGAAACAGTAAAGAGAGCAAGAAGTATGGAATTGGGGAGCAGAAGGGTGTCCTGAAAGATGGGTGGAGAGAACTAAGAATATGAGACTTGAACAAGTGAAGTACAAGATACTGCACAAACATAAATATTTTTGTTTCATGTTGAGCTGCTTGCGAGGTTCTTGAGATTACGATAATTAAGAAAGTGAACCTTGTGTCTTGGCTGACAATACTTTAAAAAAAAAAATCCCATGAAGTTTTTGCATACGTCTTGTTCCAACAGTGCAGTGCTGGAACAATGCTTGCTCTTGCAGGGAGTAGTTGTTTGGCATGCTGTGTCCTGTTTGTCAGAAATTGTTAGTGATACCAC
Source organism: Onychostruthus taczanowskii (assembly GCF_017590055.1). NCBI lineage: Eukaryota > Metazoa > Chordata > Aves > Passeriformes > Passeridae > Onychostruthus > Onychostruthus taczanowskii. Next base: position 3,019,631 of record NW_024506773.1, on the reverse strand, counting down.
AGCTGTCCCCATGGTGACAGGAAGTCCAATGCCTTAACTTCATTCTTTGGAATTCCAGATAGGGACCTCCATAATTCCCCCATTAGATTCTCATGACTAGTTCACAGATCCCCTTCTACAGAATCCATATTTCCATGTACAGTTCAGAGATCCTATGACCAAATCCAAGGACATTTGTATTAAGGTCATTCAGCAAGTTACACAAGTAGAGATGTTTTCCTGGTAGTGTTCTGCCCCTAGCTGTCCCCCACAGGGATGGGAAATTACAGAATCATAATGAAAATAACAGTAAGCATGCATGGTTATCCAGGTATGGTTTGAAGAACAGTGTTTCTTTTTCTAGGAGAAAACTTAGGTGCCACAGTTGTCCACAGAAAGGCAGTGGCAGTGCTGGAAAGTGTGTGCAGAAGGAGAGCTGGAAAAGGAACAAGCTTGCAGAGCAAGAATAGGCTCAATTACTAATCACTTGTTCTATTCATAATCAGTTTTTGGTTGGAACATCTTGATTTCACTGAAGAGTCTGGTCTTTTTTTATCCAGAACAGATAAAATATTTCTCAGTTGGTCTTGCAACTTTGTTGTGATATGAGAAGTCAAGGATGGGCTTAATATTGGCTTGTTAAAGAATAGCAAATAACCAACTCCAGTTCAAATGAGCCTAAATTTCTTTTTCCCTATGAACTTTAAAAGCACTGTTTAAATCCTTCTAACAATGGTGAGCTGATGAATCAGTCTCAACATACAAAGGCTCTTTCTAGACAGCAAGCAAAAGGCTTAATGAATGCAGAGTAAGAAACAAATCCATTGATTTTAATCCCAGAAGGCATTCATCCTTCATTGGAGCTGTTGGGGAAAGAGCTGTGATGCTGGTGAAAGGTTTTTCTGTTGATAGTGGAGAGCCTGTGTTGGTAAATGGTCCCACACAGTGCCTCAGAACCTGGAACCTCTTTGTTGCAGGTCTTCTGCAGAACCTCGAAGTTCTGCCTCAATTTTTTTTTTTTTTTTTTTTTGGAATGATGTTTGAGCATTGTGTATCAGAACAGAGAAATATTAAAACTGATCTACAAAACCAGCAGGTGGTAATTCACTTGCTATCCTCTGTAGTTGTGTGGTTCAGCTGACTTGTTTTGTGATGTGGAATGGTGGAATAAAAGCACATTTTGTAGCTAGAGCAGTTTTCCAGTACTACAGCTTGTGGCCACGCGAATATTTTAACTCTTCAGTTATTGTGACTTTTCATACCTGTTACCTTTTCAAAGTTGCAGACCACAGAATACTTTGCATGAGGTAAAGCTCGTGCATGTGTGCTTTGTTCTAAGTTTGAGTGGCTGTTCTTCATGAGGATGGAAGTCTTTGAGACAGATTTTGCAAAGATAATCAAATGTATGGAGAAGAGAGAGACTTCTAAAAACGTGTCTTTACATATGAAAAGGCTCCTGTTTGTGCAAAACACTTGAATGGAAAGGTACCTTAAAATTGTTAGTGCAAGTCTCAGGTGGGTTTGTAGTCAGGAAACAGAAGCATAGGACAACTGTGGCTCCAGAAGGAATTTATTTATTTCTTTCAGGCACTGGTTTTTAGACAGAGCTTTTGACTATGGTTTCATATTGCTTGATAAGATGGAAGATAACATTAAAGGAAAAACCTTGTGGAAAGCATTGACATTACTGCAAAAGCTAATTTATATACATTTTTTTTGTCTGAGAAAGTTACTAGTTTACTTACTTCCATTTCCCTAATCTGCTGATAGTTACTTGTTGGCAATGTATTAATTTAAGCTGGTGATGCCGTGCTATCCTGTGTTTTAGTATGTTATAGAATTGTGTCCAGGTAAGTGGTACTAACTGCAAACTAAGTTTTATGTCTTCTTTTTAAAAGAAGCTCTGTTGTGCTAATACTGAATTTATTAAAGCCAGCTTCATTGTGGGGCTGCTTCTAACCCTAGGGTTTTTGAGGACCTTATTTTTCTAGTTTCCTATGGAAACAAGGCTCATATGGTGCTGTGTGCATGGGCCATGTGTATCCCATGCATATCCAGTCAAATTGTCTTCTGGCCTTCTGCCTAGTGTGGACAATTGTGACAGATAGAGATCTTAAGGAAATGGAGGGGTCCAAAAAATCCAGATCCAAATGTTATGAAAATAAACAGCTAATAAAGGAGAGGAATTCTAGTCATGAGTTCATGGGGAAAAATGTGTAGTGCATGTCTTAGTAGAAAATAAAGAGGAGGAAAAGCTGTAAAGAGCACCCAGGCTTGAGGAGGTAGTTCCTTTGACAAATGATTGTTCCATTTGCACCTTCATGGGCAGCAGCAAATTGCGGTAACTACAAGTTGTGAAAATGCAGGTTCTGGTGTTCCTTATGAGCTATTGTAGGAAATAGAGAAGGAAGTCTTGAAACAATATGCAGGATAGTAAACAGCAAAAGAAGTGTCCTGACTTATTAAAATAATTTTGTCAAATCGATAATTGCTGTTTGTGTTTTTGTTTCTGTGTTAGTGGATAGTGTTGTCTCATCTGGTTTCTGTTCATGAACGGGAAATTCCTCAAAACTCCAGTAGTATTTTGCATTTCCTTTTTTTTTTTTCTATTTTGGTTTAGTTTTTGTTTGGGGTTTTTTTTCATTGTTATGGGTTGAGTTGGTTTCTGTTTTGGTTTAGTTTTTCTAGTTGTATGTTTTTGGTTTGAGGGGGTTCTTTATTATTTTTTTTAATGAGCAAATGAAAAATTAAGCTTTCCTAGTTTAACAAGTAGGTGGAAAAATGGTTTAGTCTGGGGAAAGCAGAATTAGCTTCTCAGTTATTTTCTTTAGGGAGTTTGGAAAATGATGTAATGATGTCAGTGGATGAGCTAAGTGGCCAGAAGTAAGCTCTTAACATCTGGGAAACCTTTAAACTATGTCTTTGTTCGGGTTTTGTAGTTGAAAATAGGAAAACACTGGATTTCTAATATTTGTTTTCTTCTGTTTTAAGACAAGAATTTAAAAATCTTGCTCTGTATATGTAAATAAACTTGATCCATTTCAAAGATAGTCTGATAACTTTGTCTTGATAGGAACTTCGAAGAAATTATTAGCTCTTCAACTTAAACTTTAAGATAGCTTTTCAGCATACTTGCATTTCTGTGTTTAAGTTTTTTGCAATATATTCTAAAAAAATCTTCACTGATCTGGTTTATAATATCTAATGCTTTTGTTTCAACAGGTAGCACTACTGGGATTAGATGTTTTAGGTGCCTTTGTTGACAGACTATCAGGACGCTTTAAACCATATATAGGAACTGGTAAGTGAAATACAACTTTTTTTTCCTAAGACCAAGCAGTAAAAGACACTTCCCCCCCCTCTCTTAGCAGCTGAAGTGGAACATGTTGAAAACTTCTTGAGCTAATTATAATGTACTGGCAGGCATTTTACTGTTGGAATTGAGATAATTGTATAGTAGCATGTCAGTATTCATTTGTCACTGATTTCTTAGGTGGTAGTTGGGTTTTTTTTCAAGGTTCCAGGAGCGCCTTTCCAGTAATTAGTTCCATGCTATGTAGTTGCTTACCACTCCCTGGGACAGTCCTCTAAAATTTGCATTGAAACACAAGCATAATCTTTAACTTGCGTTAAAGATGGAAGGTTTTATTTGCAGATCACTTTAATCAGAGCTTTATGTCTGCTGAAGCCTGTAGTCTCAGAGGATGATGTGGTCCACCTCCTGTTAGATAACTTGTCTGTAGCTTTTAGCAGTCTAAAGTTTTTATGGGATGAAAAAAAAAGTCCTGACTCTTATTCCTGTGTGAAATGTTTACTCAAATGAATTTCAAATTAGTGGATCTACATGTGCTGCAGTGTGAGACCTTTTTTCTGGGAGGTACAAGGAAACTACAATAATCAACTCATTTTGCTGATGGCTTTGAAAAGAGATGGTGATACTAGGACATTAACATTGGTTTTATAGCACTGGCTGTTTTTGACAGAAGTTTCTAGTGGATGTCCTTTTTCAAAATTTGAGTAAGTTACATCATTTTCCCCGATCCCCAGCTATCTCAAATTGTCTTCAAAATTTTAAGCCTCTTCTTCTTTACATGTCTAGTATTGTAATTAAGAGCTTTGAAATAAAATTTCAAAGTTCGGGAATACAAAGTATAATTATGACAAGCTGCTAACTAAATTAATTGAAAGCGTATTTCAGTATTCTGTGGAGCTACTGCAGTAGAGTGCTACAGCATTTAAATCTGTTGCAGAGAGCTTTTCTTTGGCTGGTTAATTTTGTATTGGAGCAGTGTAAGGGAACTGGAGGCGTATTGTGCTATGCACAGTATTGATTTTTGAATAGTCTCCATTTGTAGCTACAAACACTGTTTTGCTCCAGAGTTTGGCTAAGTTTTGATTTTTATTTTAAGACTCTCTAAAACCTAAAATTACAGTAACATTATTAAAAGAGGGTTGGGAAGCTTATTCGGTTTCTCTCTGTTGTTTTAAGTATGAACTATCTGCGAATAGTTTGAAAATCCTCTTGTTCGTTTGGGCTTTTCTTGTCACAGTAGTTGAGTGAGACCATGTGCAAATTGAACATTTAAATTTCAATAGTATTTATATTAAAAAACAGAAGAGAGAGAGTACTGGCACTGGGTGACCGTTGAACACACATAACATCTGAAGCGATGTATTCTCAAAGTATTTTTCAGTTAAGCTAAGTAGTAGTGCTTTCAGCTGAAATTGATCCTCAGAGCATCTCCAGAATGAAGACCTCTAGAATATGCAAGTTATTGTTGTTGATGATCAACTTCTGTATAAACAAACCTAACAGTCGCTGAAATCTTAGTAAAGGCAGAAAACAGTATTTTAGGTGACTTTTAAAAAGAGTGATATGAATTCTCCTCAGGTGGTAGCTCTCTCTCCAAGTTTCATAACAAGATCAGAGTATTCAGTTTTTGTCAGTGAAACAGTAGTATAAAAACATTATTGTAAGTGTCTGGGGTTTGTGCAGTCCAGGGCTTATGAGAATAATTAAAAACACATTTGTGAACCAGAGAACTGCTTCCTTCAAGAAAATTTCAAGAACCAGGAGTTTCCTAAATCATGTTCTGTTGACTCTGCAGATTTGTCTTCTAATGTAATCTGACTCCAGTAAGTCAGACCAAAGACTTGTATTTGACAGTGATTTGTTTGCAGATGCCTGAGAAGAAAGTAAGGACAGGAGAAACAGGCAGTGATAACTCCTTAATCAGCAGGAGTTGTCAGCAGTCTTACAGGTTAGGGCCAGCTGAGGCACATGGCATCTTCAGTGTCTGCCCTGTCACTGTTTTCCTACAGCTTTATCTGTTTCGTTTCTGACCCACATAGGTCTTTGGCTTTTGCAGAGTTCTGTAGAACTACTTAAGTATGCAAGACTTGTTTGGACTGATTGCCTGAAAAACGTAGTGCTTGCTAGATCTTGTGTTAGAGAGGTGAGCCAACATTTCTTACTTTCCTGACTGCCAGTTTCTATTTATGGATCTCTTCCATGACTGTCCTCTACTATCCCTTCCTCTGCCCCAGCTCAGAGACACAGAGGAGCTGTTTCTTGTATACAACTGTTAGCCCTTTCAGTTCCTTTCTCTTGTGGTGCATTTGAGTTGAGGAAGCCATATCTGTCACACCATACCAGAGAGGCGGCATATATTCGCAGTGCCGTAATTGTATTTGTTTTCATTGGTTGTCTATTACTTTTGCAATTATTGGTTATAGATTCCTTGGTTGCATAGCTGCTTCCTGAAAATTGACCTAATACATGCATGAGACTGTCTACTACAACAACGTATTTCCTGTGCAGTGGTGGTGGATTCGGGGCCCACTCTCCAGGGCAGTGTCTTTGCTCCATGCCTGTATCATTAGGGCAAGACCCCTTCTTGAGAGCTGTGTGAAAGTCCAAATGCACTCTGTTAGCTTAGTTACCTTCTGCAGAGGTGTTTGCAGAGAGCTCTTACAGCCTTGTGAGGTACCACTTCATTTTTTTATTTGACTTTTTATTTTTATTCCCAGATGCCTCTCCAGCCTGTAGCACTACATTTGGTGGCTGTGACCCAGATAGGGCACCCAGTATTTGGCCTCCTTGTTGAACCTCATACAATCCATATCCATATATGGATCCATGTATCCATACAATCCATATCCATAGTTATGCATTCGACAAGAAGCAAGTATTCTATCAGACTGCCATTTTAGGTTTTTTTGTTTGTTTGTTTTTGTTTGTTTTGGTTTTTTTTTTCTTTTATATTTTTTAGCTTGGTTATGTCCAGTTAAGTGATTCTTTGATGTGAATATTGTTAATGAGGTATATAATCGTGTGCTGCAGATGTGCAGTGGTTTAGGTGATATGAGTAGAAAACAAAAATCATGGAATCAAGATTGAAAATGTTAGGAAATTTGTAAGCAAAGTAGTTCAGCTAAGTAACAAGTTCTTCAGGCCCCACAGACCATCTTAGTAGTAATTTATATGGTAGGCTTTTACTTTCTCTATTTTGGTCAAATAAATGCAAGTATATTATCTTTTGACAGCAAACATAACAGCATTTTTGCAGGGAATTCAGTTATTACTTTGGAATTTTCAAACTATAGTTAACTTCTCATTTATTGCAGTAAGCTATTGTAGGTAGGTGCATTCTCAAAAAAAAAAAAAATAGGGATTGCACCATGACTATAGCAAAGGAGGATAGATGTAAAATACCTACCTGCTTTGTTCTCTGCCTTTTTTTAAGTACAATGCATCCTTTTTTTTTTTTTTTTTTTTTTTTGGTGAAGTTTCATTTTTATAGCTGTTTTCACTTACAACATACCTGCAATCTTAAATGTGTTTTTCTTTTAATAAACAGTGTTGCATTTTGGTGACCCTGAGATGTTTTTATACTTGATTCAGATTTCAGTAAATGATGGAAGTATAATAATATATTATCCAACTGCAATATGAGAAAACATATTCCACCTTTTACACCCCATGCCAATTTAATTTCCTGTTCTGTTTTGATGGGGGTGGAGGATTTCCTTAAGTGCAGAGGACAGCTAATGTCACTGAATATTCACTCTCTTAAACATTACAGTCTTCTGCTATGAAGTGAAAAGCATGAATGCTTTACTATTACTTCATTCTCTGTAACCTACATATATGCTGTAAATTACATTTGGGCAAAATCAATACCACAGAGGTAGGGCAGGATACCTTCCAGTATTTCAAAGAGCATGTTACTGATCTTTGTATTGAAGTATAATGCCTGATAAGAGACTTAATTCAGTTTCCTAGGCAACCATCTAACGTTGCACTAAATTTCTTATAAGGTGTTATCCTTTTGTGATTAACCACATTGAGCATGCTCTGCAGCTGGCATCAGTGTTCTGGAAGTCTAGACACGCAAATTGGGAATCTTTCTTTTAGTACTTCCACTTAAGATCCTTGAAAATACTTTGGAAGCAATAAATACCAGGGTATGTGTTCTTTCATAAGACTGTGTGTCTGTATTCTGGGAAAAATAAAGCAGTGTTTGAGTGTTACATCTTTTGGTATTTAAAACTACTGCTTGTTCTGTGATTAAGAGAGATGTTACATAAGAGTACATAATTACTGTATCACAGTCTCTTTTCCCAGGTGATCACATTAATTATTAAAATAACGTATATATCCAAAATAAGAGAGACTGTTAGAATTATGGGCATATGTGTCTGGATGATAGGATTTCTGGGAAAAGTGTCTACTCATACTTTTAGTTCTGTTTTCTAAAACAAGTGAACATGACTTGGCCCTCTTCTTATTGTCAAAAGGAAAAGAAAGAACACAGTAAAGGTGTACAGAATCTGTTTCAGTTTTACTGTGCAGTATTATACATGACATATTTTTCAGCATATATTGAACTGTCCATTAGTCTGTTACATAACTGTATTGACATTAGGCTTTACATACAACCATACAAAATGTTGCAAAATACTGTACTTACCTGAAAATTAAAGAAACAGTAAATGACAGTTAAAATTGACAGGCAAAACACAGATAGGTTATGTTTGTATATGTACCTGTATGTATAAGTCTCAATAGGGATACACATTTTACACACAAGAACTCCTTATGTAAATGTGTTGATATATTTAGTAATAGTTTCAAATTCATCTTACTATGAAAAGAAACCACTGGGCAAAAATAGTTTTGGAAGATAGTTCTTGTGCCATATGTTAACATGTGAAACAAATTTGACGTGTTTAAACTTTTTACCAGGTACCTTCAAGGAGTGTTGGAAGAGCATTTAAATTAGTGTCCTCAGACTAATTTAAACACTCCATCAAATTTATTGTTATAATGAAGTCTGCAAGTGTGGCTGCTCATGTCCTGGATGGATGCACTCTCCAGTAGCTTAAAAACTGGCTGGATGGCTGAGCCCAGAGGTTGATCGTCAGTGGAGTTAAACTCAATTGGTGACTGGTGGCAAGTGGTATTCCCCAGGACTCAGCATTGGGGCTGGTTCTGTTTAATATTTGTATCCATTATCTGGACAAGGGAATGGAAGGCACACTCAGACAGTCTGAAGATCATACCAACCTGGGCAGGGGTGTTGATCTGCAGGAAGACTCTGCAGAGGGATCAGGACAGGCTGGAGCAGCGAGTTGAGGCCAGTGGTTTGAGGGTCAGCACTTGGGTCACAACAACCCTACGTAGCACGACAGGAGGAGCGGCTGGGAGTGTTGGTTGACAGTGGCTGAGCATGAGCCAGTGTGTGCCCAGGTGGCCTAGAAGGCCAGTGCTGTCCTGGCCTGTATCAGGAGTAGTGTGACCAGCAGGACCAGGGCAGTGATTGTCCCCTGTACTTGGCACTGGTGAGGCCACTCCTCAAGTCCCGTGTTCAGTTTTGGGCTCCTCCTTGCTAGAAAGACATTGAGGTGCTCGAGCATGTCCAGAGAAGGGCAGTGCAGTTGGGGAAGGGTCTGGAGCACAAGGCTGATGAGGAACAGCTGTGGATTAGTAGCCTGGGGAAAAGGAGGCTCGGGGTGACTTTATTGCTCTCTGTAACTACTGCAAAGAGTTGTAGCAAGGTGGTGGTCAGTCTCTTCACCCAAGAAACAAGCAATAAGACAAGAGGAAGTGGCCTCCAGTTGTGCCGGGGAGATACAGGGAGGATATGAGGAAAAATGTTGTCAAGCACTGTTACTGGCCAGGGAAGAGGGTGAGTCACCATCCCTGGAGGTATTTGAAAGTCTACTGTAGATGTGACACTGAGGGACATGGTTTAGCAGTGGCCTTGACAGTGTTGGGTTAGTGGTTGGCCGTGATGATCTTAAAAGAGTTTTTCTGACCTAAATGGTTCTGTGTTACCTGATGTGTTTTAAAGCAGTTGTAAGGGCTTGCAACATGCCTTAACTTTTTGAGTGAATTTGGATTGAAAGCAGTTGGTTCCAAGAATTTGGAAATATTTGTTTGAGGAAATTGGTGTTTAGTAACTGACACCCACATTTTAATTGGTTTTTCTCTTAATGATTGATTTTTGGGTGGAAAAGACTCAAGTGTGCTGTTCATTCAAGCTGTGACTCTCTAATAAGTGGTTTTAATGTGGTATGGAGAAATGCTTTGAAAATCCATGATATGCATGAAGACCAAGAACTGTATTAGAATGAGCTAACATGGATATGTAGCATGTAGATAAATGCTAGATCTTCCTGTGTTAGTGCCCGAGTGAATTTTATTCTCATTTTTGTTTTTATTAATTCAGTTCAAATGTTGAGACTAAGGGCACGTTCTGCTGAGGATTCAAGATTAAAAGTGCTTACAGAACAACTAAACATAAAACTTGGAATAATTAGGTTGGAAAGGATATGCAAAATTATCTGTTCCGTGTCTTTGCTTAAAAAATGGCCAAGCTATGGTGTTGGAGAAAACTTGGAAATTAAATTAAATAACTCAAGACACTGAGTTGTTCAGATAAAGTAAAATAGGCTTTTCTATTTATATGAAAGATGTCTTGTCTCAAGGATGCCTTGTTATATCTAAATGCAAGTCAGGTGTTTTTTCTAATATTGCCTTTTCATTTTATAGCTTACTGACCTCAGGAAAAGCTGTGTTGGATTGTTGTAGGATTTTCTTTAACAATAAAATGCTGACTAAACAATAAAATGCTGACTGTTTCATGGATTTTTTGTCTTTTTTGGAAAAGGCATTTAGAGGACAATCCATTATTTGTATTTTTTTTCCTCCATAATAGCTGCTTTTGTATTTTTAAATGTAACAAAAATACTAACTTCCTGCAACACCTCAGAAAATCCTTAAATTTTCTATGATTTCCTCTGTAGTTAATGGTCATAGCTGAAGGTCATAACTGATTAAAGCCACAACTTTTTTCATCTTTGTGATTAGATTCTCTGAAGTTTCAGTTTAAAAAGAAAAAAGTAAAAATTTATGCAGGCTTTTTGGTGGTTTTTTTGTTTTTGGTTTTTTTTGGGGTTTTTTTTTTGTCCTGGCTGGCTTGTGCTGGAGTTTGTTACTAGTGGGAATTCATTTTACCTGAAGTGATCCATGCCTGAGTGATACGCTGTGATTTGGGATGCCATTTGCTTGCTGTCCATGGGCATTTCACTGTATGACACCTAAAAATGCAGTGCTTTTAACTCAGACTAGAGAAATCCTAGCCCTCTTTGATTTCTACTTGATTCTAGTTAATTCTAGTTATGTAAAATACCTAGCTTAGAGTTTAAAAATTTCAGAAGATGCCATGAATATTTGTTCTCAATCTTCTAGTTTTCTTTCAGGTTTAATACAGCTCTTGAAACTCTTTGGCCTTTAAGACTGTTCTCATGTTCCTCAGACTGACACCTTGATAGGCACATGGATAGATATGAAAAAAGCTTTTGTTTCTTCCTCTCTGCTACTGATGATGAACAGTATGTGTCATTAATCCCACTAATGCTTTTCTTAATTAGCTCCTGGAGAGACCCCAGGAAGCACATTAGTGTCTGAAATTGCTGTTGATTAAACTGGCCAGGACTTTATGTTGAGGAGGGGAGCGCTGAGGCCCTCTCTGAGAGCCTGCTTATGAGTCTCTGCTTAGGAGTAACCCCTTGACCACATGGATCTGTCAGGCTGGCCCTGTAGGAGCCTCTGTGGGATGCCTTTCTCTCCTGTGCCCTAATTGCAGAGGCAGCTCTTTCCCTCCCTCCTTTCTAATGACAGCTGTTCAATGCTGCTGCCTGAGCTGCAAGGTTTCTGAGGAAACAGGGAAGATATTGCTGCCTAGGTTTAATGTCTTTCTGTCCTCAAAGACTTCTCTTTTTAGTAACAGAATTTTTGCCAACACTGATAACGTTTCTTCAGTAAAGATTCTTTTTTGCTTAATGCTTTTTTTCTAAGCCTGCAGTAATGGACTATCTAAAGTTGATTCATAGAAGTAGACCTGAGATTTAAAATGAGCACAGGTATATAAAGAGCAGCAAGCGTAAGTGGTCAGAAGAGAAGAAAAAGCAACAATACAAACTGAAAAGCTCCAGAAGGAACTCTTATTAAAGTTTAACAGAACGAAATTGTTTGTGCTACCCATGGCATTCTTTTGCTGCAGGGGTCATGTAGTTAAACTGCTCAGTTTTTAAAAAATATGTTCTTTGTCATTGTAGGCAATTTTTGCAATTTACTTGTTTTATCATCTTCAATCCTAGTAGAGGAAATAAATATTGCATCTCTCAGGCTGTACTCTGATGGCTGGTTTTGGCCTTAACTCACGCATTTACTGTCCCAGCTAGTGATGATAAAATTATTTGATGAATTTGGATAAAGGAAAATTTATTCAGATTTACTGAAATAAGAGAAGGAAGGCAATGGAAACAGAAACTGATGGGATAATAAGCTCTGTTATGGATATAGCAGAAAGGAAAAAGGCATAAATAGCAGCTCAGATGTAAATGCACAGCATTGTCAGCCAGTTAAAGGGGGTGATTGTCCTGCTCTGCTCTGCTCTGCTCTGCACTGGGGTGGCCTCGCCTCAAGTGCTGAGTGCACTTTGGGGCACCAGAACATGAAGACAAGTCATTAGAGAGTGTCCAAAGGAGGCCAGCAAGGATGGTGGAGGGTCTGGAGGGGAAGCCGTGTGAGAAGTGACTGAGGTCACTTGGTCTGTTCAGCCGGGAGAAATGAGACTGAGGAGACAGCCCATTGCAGTCTGCAACTTCCTCATGAGGGAAGAGGAGGGGAGGGCACTGATCTCTGCTCTGTGCTGAGCAGTGACAGGACCTGAGGGAGTGGCCTGGAGTTGAGCTAGGAGCAGTGATGTTGGATATCATGAAAAGGTTCTTCGCCCAGAGGGTGGCAGGGCACCGATGAGGCTCCCCAGGGAAGTGGTCACAGCACCAAGTGTGACAGAGCTCAAGAAGCGTTTGGACAATGCTCTCGGGCACATGGTGTGACTCTTGGGGTGTCCTGTGTAGGGCCAGGATCAGACTCAACGATCCTGATGGATCCCTTCCAACTCAGAATATTCTATGATTCTGTGAAATAGCAGGTCAGTTGGAGGTAGATCTGGTAGAATTAATGTCTGGTATGGAATATTTTTGCTAAACTTTTAGGTTTTCTTCAGTAATCAAAACCTGTAAAATTGTGATGTAGAAATATTAACAGGAAATCCTCAGATGAATGAGATTTCTGCAATGTAGAAATCTTAACAGGAAAACATCAGGAGTGGCTGGAAATGGTAAGAAGCTTTGATAACATGCTAAAACATGGTGAAAAGGCAAGTTGAATGAAATACAGTGCTTCACAAAAAATAAACAACAGCTGCAAAAGGAATCACTGTCTCCTAAATCTAGTGTAGTTTTTTTCTCAGCATATCAGCAGAAATAAATAACAGAAAGATGACATATGTTATTAGGTTTTCCAAAATCCATTCGAAATAATTTAAGAATCTCAGCAACAGAAGATAAAAGATGAATAAGGTTAATATAAAACAGTAGGATTGTTCAGTCCAGACTGCATGTGACAAATTATACACCTCACTGAGTAATTTATTAGGAGGCTACCACATTGAATACAGCCTTCATGTATGGTCCTACTTCTTCTTTGTCACCTTTCTTTTAATTCTGACATCTGTTTGAGATTGTTGCGTTTGCAGGCTGATGCCAGGAACAACCAAATGGATGTATTTGTTATGCATTGCAGTATAAAGAGGGACACTAATTTGATAACGCTGGTGAGAAAGCTTGTGCATCTTAAAGGAAAAGTAGCGGCCAAAATGATGTTCAGTTTTGAAGCTTGATCAATAGGAAACCCACCTTCCAATGATTTCCTGTTGGAGCTTATTCTGACAGAAAAGATGAACAGCCACACTGGAAACCAGCTGGTGGTTGCCAGCATTCAACAGCCTAATTTCTTTTGTCTTGTGCAAATAGAATGTATCATGCCTTATATGGGGTCCTACAGAAACTTGAGTTTTAGGGGAAAAAAGCCAAGCCTTTGGCCCTCCCACAGCGTGTTGTCCCTCTGTCAGAGCTCCAGGAGTGGCAAAGGCTGGTGTGTTCAGTAGCTGCACACACTGAAATCCGCGGTCTGTGTCATAGCTTAGTTTAACTCGGTGACCTCATCTCTGTTCAGCAGCTTCTCATAGCTGTTCTGTGCTTGCCTTGGTGATTTGAGCAGAGCCCTGGTATCTGCAGCTCTGTCAAATGACTCAGAGTGCTAATTAGTCACAAAGGAGCTGTGTTCCTGCAGAACTGGCACTGGGCTGTGTTTGTTTCCTTCTCTGTAAAGCTAGAATTGCCTTCAGCTGCCCAGCAGTCAGGTCAGTGTAGAGATATCACTAGTAGTGTAAAGCATGGGGACAAGGTTAGTTCATAAGTGCTGAAAATGGACAGGGAAAGTACTGTTGGCAAGAAAAATGTAATCCGTAGGTATGTGAGTGATTTAAGTTAATGGGAATGGTCAGCTGTGTACTCCCAAAAATAACTTCTTAAGTTCTGGACTTTTTTCTCTGTTCACAAAATGGGAAAAAAACCCAAAACCAAACCCAACCACCAAACAAAACAGAAACACCCCTTAAAAACGAAAACCATAAAGACGAAGTCCCACACTATCAAAACAATGGTAATCCAACCCAAACAAAAAACCCCCAGACGCTTCTTTTCAAATTGTAAAATGAAAGTAGCTGTGCTAGTTTGTTCAGAGGAAAAAGAGTAGAGAAGATAGATGAAAAAAAAAAGCCATGATAATGGTGGCTGAAGATGTCAGTGGACTATCCAGAACCAGTAGAATTAAATACGCAGATTAGGAGACTAAGAAAGCCTTCAGGTATCACAGGGGGGGAAATTCCAACTTCAGCAGTGTATTTGTCAGCAACAATCATGGTACAGAAATGGCTGCTGTTTTTCATGTAGGAACAGAGGACTTGGGAAACCTCCTCAAAATGTATGATTCTGTTCCCTTTATTTTGTTGGCAAATCTATTGTTTAGTTATTACTAAAAAATCATTAAGTACTGGTAAAATTACTTCAGATCTGCCTTTCAAACAATAGACAAATACAGTTATTTCTATAGTGAGTAGAAGTTCTTTAGCAGTCTGTTGAGGTTAAGCAGTAACTGAAAAATATTCTCAGGTGTTCAGTGATGTAGTACCAAATGTAGCAAAAAGTTATTTTAGCTGTGAAGATGTATTTTTTACTTGGAATATCTTACATCACTGTCCTATAAGGGATGACATCTCCACCAGTTCCACCAACTCCATCAGCTGTGCTTCCTGAAGGGAGGCAGCACACTCGGTATCATCACCCCTCATTTGGTACTGAAAGCACTTGGGGGGAAGAATCTCGCAAAGGATAGGTCCCAGTTGGAGGTTTGGGAACCAGTACAGCAGCGTGTCTTGCACAGCACAGAGCTGGCTATGCGTTCATTGATATATTTTTCCTAATATCATAGCATTAATTTATCTGATGTAATTATATACTTCTGTCTGGAAAAGCAAGTAAGAAGAATTGGCAAGTCCTTTGATTTTGATTTTTACGGTGTGAAATAATCAGCTGTCCTGCAATTTTACTTAAATATTGTTTGAGGATGCTTGTTTTAACATAGTATTTTTTAACAATGCTTTTACTGAAGGAAGGCTGGGTTTCCTGAAGATATACTGTGTGAATAAGGGGATTTTAAACTTTAAATTTTCTTACAATAAACAGCAAAGTCACACTGATTTTAAAATAGTCTTATATTTCTATTCCAATTGTTTGCCACTCACCATGCCTAGCATTATTTTTTAGAAAAGCCAGACATTCTGAAGCTAACTGGAACACTTTTTGAAGATGAAATCAAAGTCATTAATACAGTTTTGAAGATAGGAAGCTTGCTTTCTTTTTAACCTGTTGAAAGTTACTATTTTCTTCCATTTCAGCCTTATGCATTTGTTGTTAATCTTATAAAACACTCAGAAATGCACTTGAGGCTTTAAAATATTGTGGCCTACTTAAACTCAGCTTTTATTTTCGAATGACATGTATATTACATCTGTTTCAAAAAATATCTTTACACATTAGAAAATCTCCATTGGGTGTTTAATCTTTTTTACTTTCTCTTTTTTTCCCGTTTTGTAGTTCTCATGGCTTTGATAGATCGTATGGGAGATGCCAAAGACCAAGTTCGAGAGCAAGCACAGAATCTTATATTGAAATTGATGTGTGAAGCAGCACCACCCATGGTATGATTGTTTAATCCAGATTCAGATGGAGGCCTCCAGTGAGTTTATGACTTCTGTATGAACTTTGAACATGTCACAATGTTATTGCACCTGTTAATGGTGTAAATGTTAAAGATACTCTTAATGGATTGACACTGATGTATTGTTCAGCTAAAGATAAAAATCTTGGCACGATGTGATTCTGCATATTTTGCACATCATAGCTTAATTCTGAGTAGATGTTTTTATACTGTGTAACAGAGCTTTGTTAATTAAAGCATGTTTGAAGCATCTTCTGGGTTTGAATAACAGGAATAAATAAGTTTAATTAGCTCCAAATAGATTTAAAATCCGATTTGTATTTGAACATATAGGACTAGTCCTACAGTTAAGGTGTACATTTTCTAACTTAGGAGAATCTGGCCTTCTAGCTCTATTACAATGATGCTTTGTGAACCATGGACAAACTGAGGTGGGGATAAGTTGCCCTTTGGCTTGTCATTTTTGGTTGCAAGGAGGCTTGCTTAACCCAGCCTTCAGTTCTAATAATTATGCAGCTTCTGAGTGCTTAATCTTATATCTCTACTCTCTGAGTCTGAAAAATGGAGGACTGTTTAACAAGATTATATTCTTGAATAGTGATGTTATTTGGAAGTCTGGAGACCTTTGATGTGAGTAAGAACTTACTATTTGATTTGTTAGTTCCTGAAGAAACTCTGTTTCTGAGTTCTAATTCTAGAGGTTAATAGGGAAAAAAATGGGGTTTTGTATGTGCTAATTCCTGGCTTTGTTTACTCATAGATACAAGTTTGAGTTTGTGTGCAGTGAATAAGATGTTGTGGACTTTTTCTGGCATGAGAAAATTATTGTCAGTTGCTTTGTTTGTCTGATAAAACATGTAGCATGCTAGGCTATTATAGAACATGTTTATCTCCCTTTGGCTACAGGTCTGGTTGAGATTTAGGCATCAGGGTATAGTAATATCATCCACAAAGACGTGCCTTTATCTATTCACAAGCTGCAGTGTCAGTCATATTCATTGACCAAGAGACCTGGCAGTATTTTTTTGTGTCAGAGTGCCAGTGGTTCATAAATGGCATGTTAGTGTGCCCAAGGTGCTCCCAAATACCTGGCATACAGACCAGAACCTTTACAGCAACAGCATTTGGACAAGTGCACAGCAGAGCACCTTGGAGATACCTTCATTTGGACAGCTGCTGATAAAGAAATTGGTGATAGTTGCGTTGTGCTAAGCCCTTGTCAGGAAAGTTTTACATTGTTGATCCATCTTTGTTCGTGCAGAGTTGTTAGGCAGTACATATGGAAGGAAGTTTCCCTCCCCTGTGAAGATGACTCCGTGTCAGAAAGTGTACAAGGTTTGTGGGGTTCAAGGAAGTGCATGTGTGTGCAAGACAAGGTCTGGCTCTCCTGGTAACTCCCCCAGGGTGGGAGAAGCCTGGCTTTGGTTGTCTGCTCTCAGGAGAGCTTATGGGTCATTACAAGTTTGGGTGAAAAGCATCAATTATCCCCACACCAGGGACCAAAGCAGCAGAGTCTTTCCTGTGCCTCCAACACTGAAATCCAGAGCTTTAGGCTCTCTGCTGCAGTGAAGCATTCCTTTAGAAGAGCTGAATGGAATAATTTTTTGAGGATAAGTCCTGTAAATTTTTTTCTAGTCAACTCACCTTGCCTCTTTTAGCGTGTTGTTGAATAATATTTAATTTGTCCTGATATTAAATCCCTTTACTTGTTTTAGATGTTTGGGGTTTTTTTGTTTCTTTTATGAGCAAGAAATGTAGCTGTTTATAGTCAGGAAGGCATAAAAATATAGGTGGTATAAATGTGCGTGAAAGGGGCAAAGAGAGTTGCCCCTTCAACTCTTGCTAGGAACTTCTAATTAGGAGTTAAAATTTCTAGGCAGCCATTTGAAATTCTCTGCTTAAAAAGATGTGGTTGTTAAGGGGTAATTCAGTGAAAGAATAAATTTCTCTTTGGTCTGCTTTGTTTATTTCAGTAGTCTGCAGTTCTCTCTCTACCTGTGTTTTTATACATCTAGCAAGGAGATTTCCTTTCTCCCATGCTTGTCTGTGACAGTGGGTTAATTGGAAGGATGTTTTCTTCCGTAAAATCCTGTTCTTTGTTGTTAAGCTATGCAGTTTTGGCAAGCCATATCCTGCTCGTCTAAGGTTTGTTTTCTCTAAATGCAATGAAGTATAAAACAAACAAACAAAAAACCACAGATGGAACAAAATTATCAAGCAGGGCTCTAATTGGAAAATTTTATGTCTGCTCTGAAGCGTACTACCTCATTAATAAAGAGGATGCATATTCCCTGCTCTTATGCTCTGTTTTTGTTGATCAACAGCTGTTTGTGAGGGCTAAATTTTTTTTTCCAGAAAGCCGATTGCAATAATTAGTATGTAATACATTTTAGCAGCTTTGTGTGGCGTCATTATAGGTTGCAGTTGCAGCACTCCGGGGTGCAGTTGGCAGGAGGGAGGTGCCTGGGCTGCAAAGTGTGCAGCTCCTGGCAGTGTGCAGCCATCCATCGCTAGGCAACGCTGCCCGGATGCTGGCCGGGCTGCAATGGCAGCGCTGCAGCTGGGGCGAGTTGCAGGCTGAGCCCGTGCATCTGCTCCCAAGGAGGATCCCCGAGCTCCTCTGCTCCACGTTTGTGCTTCCAACGCCCTGATACACAGCTAGAGCACGGCGAGGAGATGGAAAGGTAACGGGATAAATGCAGCAGGCAGAGAGGCAGGGCAGGCAGAGAAAAACGAGTGAGCAAGGAGGTGAGCGAGGGTTCAGCGAGCCGGGAGATCGTACCACAGGAAGCGGCACCAGCACGGAGAGGAGAACCGAAAGCATAACAAAAATGGAAGCACAGGAATTAGAACGAGGGGGCAAGAAATAATCAAAACATGAAGAAATAGATCTAAAGCAAAAGTAAGGGAGAAGTGGGACCACAGGAGTAGTGATAAGGACAAGCTAAAATGGATGAGAGGAAATTTTGGCAGGGAACCAGAACATGAAGCAAAAAGAATATAGTAACTTCTGCTTGAGTCCATAGTTTGTAATGTGAATGTTTGTTTTGTGTGCATTAACTGTAACAATTCTTTATGTTTTAAGAGCTGTTTCTCAAACAAGGAAAATACTCAGCTAGATTGCTGAAGGACTTTTTTTAGGAATTGGTTTTGGTGTAAAATCTGTGTTATGTTCCATATTGTGCATTTCATAAGTTAGTTTTATCACTTTTCCAGTAGATCTGCCTTCTGTTATTTTTTTTTTTGCAGCTATTATGAATGTAATTATATGGAATAGAATTACGTTGTATTGTGCTCCTGATAATTAAAGACCATTATTTCTGCTTTTATAGTACATTTGGGAACGCCTTGCTGTTGGTTTTAAACACAAGAATTACCGATCCCGAGAAGGAGTGTGTTTGTGTCTTGTTGCTACCTTAAACATGTAAGCTTTTTGTTTCTATGGAGATGTAATAGTTCTATCCTTCTTCTGAATGTCATTTTTCTCTGAAAGTAATCCTTTAGGGAGTCTGCTTCAATTAAATTAATATATGGGAAAAATCAAACAACCTAAGTAGCGGGCTTTCTGAAAGAAAGACTAAAGTTACAGAAATATTATCTAATTTAAAAGTAGATCAAGGACTAGTAAGAGAGAGACAGAGCTTGATTGATGTCAGTTTGTATTCTATAAAATCTAAGCCAAAAGTTCACTTTTGCAAAAATGATTTTCTGTTGTTTTTTTTTTTTTTTTAAACACTCCTCTTTTTTTTTTTTTTTTTTTTTTTTTTTAAAACCTCCTCCTTTTTTTTTTTTTTTATTTTTTTTTTAGTTATGGTGCACAGCCATTAATCCTCAGCAAGTTGGTACCACATCTGTGTATAGCATTTGGTGACTCCAACAGTCAGGTAAGGATTTCAGTACTTACTGGGCCTTGAACAACTATACTTTGACAGAGCAGTGAAAGCAAAATAAATATAAGCATTCAAAGAAAAGCTGGTAAGAGTCCTTGTGTGCAGCAGATCATTATTTTCTACCATGAGAAAAAGTAAGCCAAATTTCTTCTTAATCAGTCCATCCATTGGAAGATGAAAGTAGAGTTGCAAAGGCAGCAGTATCACAATATACTGGTCCCTTTAGTTTTGTTTTAGAAGTTGAAACTAGTAATTGCTGAAAGTAATTGTTTCTTACAGAGCATGTTGAAAGGAAATAAATAAAAATAAGCTATTCACACTAAAAATTACCTCCAGAAACAACCCTTATATGAAACCTGTGCTAGTTTACTAAATTTGCTGAAGTTAACCTTATGTGTAATTATTTTCCAATTGGAACCCAAATGCATTTAAGAGCATGCAAGGACTGTCATTAAAATCATTAAAGTAAGCAAAAACGTGTGCAGTGAAAATCAGGAAGTAGTTCATAATGGTGACATCTGAACCTCAGAAAATCTTCCAGTGGAAATGGTTAAAATATCTTGATTTATCTGAAGTTGTGTTTGAAGGAAAAGACTATGAATACATAAGGGAGAAGATAACATTGGTAGGAATGGACTTTTAAACAGGATTGGTCTTTTTGCTTAAGTTCTGAATGCAGCAAAGTTCTTGTCTCCCCTGTGCGGCATAGCATTGTTCTCTTCTAGAGATCTTCTGCTGAGAATTTGTCCTGTTTGCTGATCATTAGTTGAAGATGTAGTTCACATCTTGCTAGAGCAATTGTATGTTTAGTTTGAGCTGCTGCAAAGAACAATACTAAATTAATTCCAGACATTCTTTATAGAAAATAATGGCATTTATATGGCATTTACTAAAATGCATTTTTGGCAAATTTTAGTGTGATGAACATGGTTTAAAATTTTTGAAAAGGTACTCTATCTCCTTTCTTTCCCCTGTTCTTTCCCCTTCCACTGTTCTAACCTATTCCCTTTCTTGTGCTGATGTCATGCCACCTGATTCCAGTTGAAATAAAGAAAATGCCGATCACTTTGATCTACTCTTGTGGGCAGTCTTAGTCTTCCAGAAGGACCTTGCTGTGTGTCAGGACAGATGAAAGCAAGATGAAATGTCAAGACTGAGTGTAGGAGCTAACTTTGGAAAGTATTGCCTGCTGTGAGTGAGCCCTAGATAAAGCACATTTTTTCCACAAATGCTATTCTTATGTCAGATCCAGAAATTCCCTCTAAAGCTGTTACTTCTAGGATTTTTTACCATCTGGGCATGCTCTAACTTGGAACAAATGCCATCTTGATATAATAGTTGTATTTCCTTTCCTTTTCACCCTCACTGTTTCAACTGAATTGGCAAAAAGGGCCATAGAAACGATGTAAGATGAGTGGCCTGTCAGCAAATATTGTTTCGGTTTCTGTAACCCTGAAATTAACAATTTAAACTGTTCACAGGTGAGAGATGCTGCCATACTAGCCATTGTAGAGGTTTATAGACATGTGGGAGAGAAAGTACGAATAGATCTTACAAAAAGAGGAATTCCTCCTGGAAGGTAAGCTAGCTGCTCTGATTTTGTAATTCTGAGCCATTTATGTTTTACTGTTCTTTATCTGAACTTTAAACTCACAAAAAAACTCTGTTTTAAAATTGCTGTAATTTTTATTTTATATTCTAGTTAGTTTTGCCTTTCAGTATGATGTTACTAGAATTGCTTCACTGTGTTGTATGTTGATTAGTTTATATGAAAGAAAATTCATTATTATTAATAGTTTTTACATTATTGTTAGTATCATCATATTAGTTTATATGAAACAAAACATTGTTTTGTTTCTACCTTTTACTAATTAATAAAGCTAGACAGAGCTTGAAGTTGTACTTAGTGAGAAAGACTGTATTCCATAAAATCTTCTAAAGTTTCTTGTTAAAACAATTTATACTTCTTAAAGGGTGTTAATCCCTTATATATTAGCATACCACTTTACCATCACCTTCCTCTTACTTCTTGATTTTGATAAAGCTGAATATGTCTACTGCTTTGTTTCAGAGAGGATATCAGATGAGTGCCTCATCAGAGCCATCTAAAAAAACTAAACTCTCCTAAGAGAAGGTTCTTAGGAGACTTCAGAGCACCTTCCAATACGTAAAGAGGGTGTACAGGAGAGCTGGAGAGGGACTTCTTACAAGGATGTGATAGGACCAGGCTTTAAACTGGAAGAGGATAGGTTTAGGTTCGATATTAGGAAGCAATTCTTTTCTGTGAGCATGGTAAGACACTGGAACTGGTTGCCCAGAGAAGCTATGAATACCCCGTCCCTGGCAGTGTTCAAAGTAGGATTGGATGGGGCTTTGAGTAGCCTGGTCTAATGAAAGGTTATCCCAGTCCATGACACAGGAGTTGGAACTGGATGATCCAAAACCATTCTATGGTTCCTTGAAAGAAGAAGTGCCATGGAAGAAGGGTGTTGAATTTATTGTTTCTCATTCCAGGCAGAGTTCAGCCTGTTGAGACACAAGTTTACCCTGCCTATGAGAATGAGAAGTTGCACACATTCTCTTCTATTTAATGATAGTCTTGGTTTTAAACTAGTAATGGATTATATGGCTACCACAGAAGTTAGGCCGTATTATTACTACAATTCAAAAAATTAAGTTTTGTAGCAAATAAGTGGAACATATCTGAGAATATCTTCCATGCATTAAGATAGGGCCTTGGACATCTTTTGGAACAGAGAATAAAAGAGTACAGATACCACAACCTTTTTGCAATTAATGTTGGGTCTGACTGTAAGTTTAAGTTGCATACTCACCGTTTACAATTCCATGTGATACAAGCTGAGTACATCTTGGGATCCAAATAGGATTAAACACCATAGGTGCTTTGTATCCTCAGGACAATCAACAGCTTCTAATTTAGTTGCAGTAGGTGCCAAGTTGTTGTTTCTACTGTCTGAATCAGCTGAATACAAAATTCCCCCTGATCTGAAAGCAAGCATGGTTGTGTAATTTGCATTTACATAAAGAAGCAAGACTCTACTCAGTGCATGTTAAATGGGTTGCTGCTACTAAATCTCCAACAGTTTTGCACCTGACAGTCAGGACTAGTGTTAAGTAGTACATGAGCTGAGTGTCAGCTGCTGTGTCCTCTGCAGTCGGTTTCAGGCTGGGATAAAGAGGGGAGTTATGATTTGCTTGAGTTTAACATGAGACTGCTACTCTCTGTCCCATCCATCCCTGACAGAAAGCAGAGTTCCTGTAGTCCTGTCTTACTCCTTCACACAACTAAGAAGGCGTTTGACAAAGCTCAGGAAAGACAGATTAGCTCTTTGGTGGCTCAGACTGTTGTTCCTTCAGAGGCAGACCTCATTTAAGACATTTCTTCCCCTGTGCCTGTCAAAGCTTTTCCCTTTGCTTAGATGCAGTAAAATTTTCAGGTGGGTTATGCAGAGCTGTGATCTGTGAGAAAAACCCCTTTGATGTAGAGTAGCATCATTATTTTGAGGGGAATCTATGTTCATGTGTGTGTGTCTGGGTAGGTTTTAAGGATTTTAAGTATTACAGATAATCTGTAGTTCAGACACGGCTGCTTTCAGTTGTTGAGTTCAGCTTTAAAGAACTGCATTGCAGCTCCTTTGCTGTAAGTCAGTGCATTAAAAATTACATGTAAACATAAATATTAGCAGACAAATTTATTACTTTAGTGTTTAGTGCACACATGAATCGATAGCATATAGGCTTGTTTAGTTTGCATAACAGATTACACATTACAGAGCTGTGTGTTGCTGCTTGAATGCACTCCATCCTAGAGCACTGAAAATAAGAGCTCCTGTCTGCTGAAAGGAAGGCAGGAAAGTTAATCAAGCATTGTTTTGAGAAATTGTTCAACTTCCTTAAATATCTAAATGGTATATACATATTGTGTCTGTATAAAGCCAAATACAGTCAGTACTTTAATAATAGTAGGCTTAAAAGGTTTTCTAATCTCCACCTGGTAGGGTTTGCCTTTGTGGAAAATGCTGGATTTTCTACAGGGCTTTACTGGACCTGTCAGAATCTAATGAATAAAATATGGGATCTTACTTTTGTAGTTCAATTTGACTTATTTACTATTTATTTTTCTTCAGTGCATTTCTCTTCTTTACTGAGATTAATTGGTGAGTTTGTTTATAAATAAAATCAGTGAGTTCATCTTTCTATTTGTTATTTTTTAACTTAGAAATCTCAGATTATTATTATGCTTTTTGCTTGAAGCACATTCCTTTTCCAGAACAATTAGTATCAAGACAGTGGTTGGAAATTTGGATGTTGTTTTCCCTTTTGTTGTAATTGCTGCCAGAGAGGTTTGACAGTCTTTGGTGTCAGACCTGAAAGCAGTAGTGCTAATATATTTGTGAATGCTGAAAATGGATGTTATATTTATTGTTCGTGAGCCAAAAATACTGAAGAGGTTTTGTTCTCTATGGGCCAAACGGACTGTTTTACAGTATGGAATCTGTGTGGCTGATCTTCCCTGAATGGAAATAGTATACGTGGCTCTGGATTGAAGTTACTTAGTCTGAGTGTTAAAAGCTTTTATCATTGAGGAATTCATCTGACAAATTTCCCCACTGTTGCTTGAGAAACAGAAATGTGAAAAAACAGTCATTTGTTTAGTCCTTATGTCTAGGGCCAAAACTTCATTTCCTAAAATGTTGAAGCATATTGCAGTATGCATTTCTGAATACCACATTTTATGTGGTATGCACATTCTACTTATCTGTCTAGTTCAAGTTGTAGATGAGGTCCATCTGTGTGTCCAGATGTGGACACATGTCTTCAAGTTTGGCTTTTTTTTTTTCCCCTTGGAAGGGGGAAGTATGGAGAAGTAACTGCAAAGTTTCATATGGGCCATTTCCTGCTTTAGACGCACTTTGGACATAAAGAACAGACTAGTTAACCATCTGCTGTTCTTCTTTATCCTTCTGCTGTTGATGGGGGAGTGGTGCTCTTTTGCCTCTTCACCACAAGGTCCACACCTGTCTATGGCTATTTGGGAAAAGGAGATAATATTTCTGTCCACCAGTGACATGTAGTGACTTCAGTGATTGATTGTGATTGCCACATCCAGAGTTGAGCTTGCAGATATGAGATAAAAGAGTAATAATGCTTCCCTTCTCAAAGAACATTCCTTATTGCCAGTAAAACTGGTCTTCATCCAGCCCTGTAGAATTTCTTGGACTCCTCTTGGCAGGCTCTCTTTTGCCAGGAGCTGAACCTCCAGTAAATATTCTTAAATTGACAGTGGTTGCAGTCATTTTAGAGACTCTAGCCCATACTGCCTTGCTGCTTGCCACCATGTGAAGAAATAAGAGAAGAAGGTAGTAAAAAGGGCAGGGTGGGAGGAGAAGGGAAGGAGAAACTTGTTGTGAGAGACTTTGCAAAGTAGTAGTTACAGATCCTGTAAGCTCTTCTAAAGAGAGGGTTGGTTCTACAGTAGTGCTTTACCATGTTGACAGCTGTGTTATAATTGACTCTTCTGTTGTTGTTGCAATTATGACAAATACTGAAGAGTGTGTCTCTGGTCATAACGACATGCTTTGAAAGTTTGAGGAGTGGCAGTGCTGTGTGTTGTTCTCCAGCCTGTACCACTGACAACGTAGCGTCCAGTGCTGACAGACACATTTTTTTATTGTTTATAGTTAATACTTTATCAAATATTTTGCCCAGCATGAGATGCAACATGTATATTATTCTAACATATTTACAAGGAAGCATTTTGCTTTTAGCGTCTGTTTAAAACACTCAGGAAAACATTTTTGAAAACAAAGTTCAAAAGAGCAGGAAATAGTTTTTTCTTTTGAATTCTCTGAAATATTTGTGCCAAGTGGATAACAGCTTTACAGGATGTAAAAATCAAAGTGAAATTTTAAGGCAAATCTGTTAATCTCTCTAGTCATATTTAGTTTCTCTTGGGATAACAGTTTTAGCCTTTCAGATAAACTGTTAATTCTTCCTCATTAACTAGGTGAACTGCTAATGTAGTGTTTGCTATGGAATCCAGCACTGTTGAGGGGAACTCAAAACAATCCCTGATAAACACAAACATATGAGGCAAACACATTAACTTCTTGTTATGAAAGCAAGATGGCTTAATGCATTGTTGTAGATATTGATTCTCGTGTGAACTTCTCGCTTCATATGGTTGAAAGCACATAGCCTGTTAATGGGATTTCATGTGTCTTTAGTAAATTCCAGTACCCCAAAACCATTTCATGTCAAAAATTGTACTTTTTCAAGTCGAAGTGCAGACAACCCCATTTCAGTATATACTGCCTTTGGTTTGCAAAATTGATCTTTTCCAAACTTGAGGTTTAATAGTAAAAGCAGTGACATCTGTGAATTGCTGCTGTTTCAGACATTTTGCTGTGGCAGAAAATGTCTGAAAAGTGGTAAGAAATGCAATGGTGGTGCAAAAGGGAGAGAGGATAATAGATTCCAGACACAAGCTGGTGAGGGTGCTAGGGAAAGATTAGGCAAACTACTGCTGAACTACATCTAGTTTTGAGATGAGTTGAGATGGTAGAATAACTGCTGGTTTGTGTTAGGGGTTATTGACTTAAATGATTAAGAGGTTTTTGGTTGTGTTGTTTTAGATCCTTGCAGTAGGGTAGGCCTTTTTGTGGAGATCTGTGTAGTTCTTTTTGTGGGCCTACTAAGTCCAGGACAAATTTGCTCTGTAGCATACCGCTCTGAAGTATTTGGAAAGTAAAAATAATACATTGTGAGAGTCCTAAATTGTTGGAAAGGTGAGGGGAAAGGCTCAAATTTTTTACGTTGTTGTCTGTCTGCGTTTCATTTTTTTATCACATTCTTCATTATTAGGTAAATGAGTTTTATTAGATAAATGACATCCCAGTGGTGAAAGGGATATGCAAGTCTCAGAGAATGTAGACTAAGTACATTGCCTCTCTACATGGATCATTGCATAAAAGTGGTGTGTGCATAATGAAATGTTGAAGTGAAATCTTTGTGCATCCTTGACTTTTCTCCTTGTGAGAATTTTCATACCCAGGTGTAGTTCTTACCCATTTTTCTTGTTTTGTCATAAAACAGTTTGGATTGTGAATTGTCAAGACAGCCTATCAGTGCAAATTTTGAATTGGGTAGTATAGGGTCTGGTTCTTGTGATGTAGCTGAGCTGTACCTGTTTGGAGACCTGCACACTGTCATGTGATTTGTAGTTCATAACTTTGTTCATTTAAAATCAGGATTCAGTCCTAATAGTCCTGGAGCTAAAAATCCCATGTGCATGTTACATATTGCCATATTCCAAGTAGTCTAAAATTCAGAGAAGCCTTTGGAGAAATACTAGTAAATATTCTCAGTTGTTTGCAGCTGAACAGTGTCAGTACAAATCTATTATTAATGCGTGGGTCACATTTTTCTGGGAGATACTTCCACTGCTTTTATTGAGTTTTCTGCAGAAGTGATGAGAAAGGGCTGTTGAAGTGTTTTTCCAGCTTTCTTGATTGAACATCATTTTTTGCCCTGTGGGATTAGATTGCAAGCGTAGGATCGTGGAGGTTTTTTTTTGGTTTGGTTTATTCTGAGTTTCGTTTGTCTGTTTGCTGCTTAGTGTAGCAAAACATTTGCAGTGCATTCTCTATTGTGACATTTCAAGTCAGTGGTGTGTGGGTTGGACACATTGAAGTGTTCAGGTTATCTTAAGTTTAGAAGCAAGTCTTGTTGTTTGGGGTTTTTCCCCCCGTGGAAGTTCTAACTAGCACAGAGCTCTTTTCATAACCAAACGAAGGAAATTTTGTAGAACAAAAACTTCGAAGAAAATTATTAATAGTCTTAGAACAAATTAAATAGCAATCTTTTTTTTTCTTCTAAGTGAACATTCCATAGTTCAAATTGTAATGTTTTATTGTTAAGTATGAATAAATAAATGTTAAGTATGAATAAAGAAGGTTATTTTTAATCATGCTAATAACAGTACTCAATTTTTGTTCTTTGCTAAGTTCACTTGTTTTCTATGCATTTCTGTGAAGATGTTCAGCTAAAGAGGAATCCTTTAGGAATTGTTTCTTCATATGCTTAATCCCTTGTATATTTTGCATTGCTGCTTTATATATGCTAATAAACTGATTTCTGTTTTTACCAGTAGCCGGTGGGATTTCAGAGATGTAAAAATCCTTTGTTGTTTTTGTTCTTTATAGGTTGCAAACAATCTTTGCAAAATTTGATGAAATAAGAAACTCTGACAATATGATTTTAAGTAACATCAGTGGTGAGTATGAAAGATTAATAATCAGCTTTAGATTAATGCAAGATAAGTATTTAAATACTAGTGTTATCAGTGGGAGATGGATGAATAGCAACATGTAAATGCTAGGAAAATGAGACACTTGGTGAAACAAGCTTGTGCACTTTACTGGAACTGTTTGCTGGATTGTGGTCAGAATACAATTGGAAAAGGTGTTGAAACTGCATGGAAACAAGCAGTGAATATTTAACGAGTTACAGATGTGCTCAGTAGAGGATAGAAGAATGCTGCAAAGTGTTCATGTATGGGGAAAAAACATCAGATGAACCTTTATCCTTCATTTTTCTCTTAGAAACAGACTTACTTCAGTGATGGGTGTGTTTGATACTTTCTCTGTTAAAATGATGCATCATGATTATAATACATGGAGTTTTGAATTACAGAAATAGGAGACTGCAGCATTCAAAGACAGTTGTTGAAGTTAAGACTTCATTGAGCTTGAGCTCCCTATTTTGGTGTATTTGAAGGAAAGACAACCAGTTATGCAGAAAATCCCTATTACTTCTTAATGCTGTTTTGCTACAATATTTTTTAGTATGAAAATTTAATTAAAAACAGTTAATTATGAAAAAAGTGTTACATAACAGCAAAACAGAGGAGGTGGTGTGGCAGTGGCTTTAGCATAGTCAATTTTGGAAACCTCATTGTCTTCTGCAAGGAATCAGTAGATCTTGTTTTATTGGGAAGAGTTTCCTCATATTAATTTGTCTTTTCAAGTCACTATGTTGATTATGGTCTGCTGTATCTAAAAAGTGTAACTGTTCAAGAGTAGAAATATTTTGAGGAATGCATATAATTCCTTAATGTACTCAAAATATACCTTTTTAATTTTAAATTTTCTCACCCTTTTCTTGTTAATGTGAAAACAGAAGTGACTTTAAGTTCAAAGGAAAGTGTTTTTGTAATCTTTTCTTTGACATGGCAAGAGTTTTTATGCTGCAATTTGCTTTGAAATAAAACACTGCTATACTTGAACACTTAAAAATTGATTTGTAAAAATTCATATTTTTAAAAAAACCCACATCATTCTAATTTGGGGAAGAATGTTTTACGTAAAAACGTAAATGTTTATGTTCTGTTATACTGTAAATTTACTCATTATGAAAGGGTAAACCATTACCTTTTGCATTTAATAGTAATACAGCTGTGTAGGTTTCATAGGTTTGAGAGATTCAGAGATGCATTTTACATATGTATTTTTTCTGTCAGTAGTTCTCAGGAGAACAGAGAAAGTCACAAAGGGGAATATAAGCACTGAAATTATTGAAATATATGAAAATGTATATATATATCACATTGCTGCACTAGTTAACATAGCACTTCTGTCTCTTTTGTCTCCATTTAAGAGAGTTAAGAAAGTTTATTTTGAAGCTGTTTTTATCTTATGTGCAAAACACAGATATTAATGTTGATCTGTGACAGTATAAACCATACACCACTTGTAGGTGGCAATTTCTGTGCAAAAGTTACTGTGATTCTGTTTTGGTACCACAAATTACAGAATCCCTCTTAATAAGTTGGTTTCAGTATTTTTGCTTGAACCTATTTCATCTGTTGCTTCCATCTAGACAGTTTTTCGATGTTATTCTAAAGGTATTCTTCCACTGTTAGTGCTTTATCTTGGCTTTGTGCTTCATTATTCTCTGAAGGACAATTTGTATTTACTGCTTGCACGTGTAGATTTAAAGTTACTGTTGAATTCCTGTGGCCTTGGTTCCAACTTTTCTTTCAGGAGCTTTATCAAACATCTCTGGATAAAGGCCAAATTTTAGTGGCTAAATACATCTGTTACAGTGTTGAGGATTTTTTTTTTTTTTTTTGGTGCTTTGTATATTTTGTAGTAGGGTTTGGGATGGTAGGGGGGAACAGGGTTGTCTTTCCCAAGCGGGGGGAGGCAGAGGCAGGGTGGAAAGCACAAAAACACTTCAACTGGCTTTAATATCATTAAACTCTCTAGTGGACCTTCTTAACAGCAAAAGGAATGGCTTTTTGCCAGGTGGCGTTACTGTCCCAAGTAGGGTGACTGTACTGACGGGGGTCCTGTTCAGTGTGTGACGGATAGGGACTGACTTGTTAATACAACCCCAGGAGATGTCATCTTCTTCATAGTCCTGAGCTGCGCTGCTGTGGTAGTGAATATTTGGTGTGTTGACCTAGTTTCTGAGAATCCAGAGATGTGACTTAGGATTCTCTCATCAAATAATTCTAGTGTCAGTTGTTCAGTATTTTTATCCAGCATGTACTTAGGAAGAAAAAAAGGAATGACTCTCAGAGCTTGCAGCTTTAAACAACCTGATTACAAAAATGTTTTCCATACTTTATTGATGGTCAAAACAAATATATCTTTTAAAAAATACTGATCTAATACTTGAGAGTTTTAAAAGACATCATGTTGGTATGCCTAGGTATGTGGGAGAAATACAGGTAGGACACAAAAAGGTCTCCTTCCTGCCATCTTAGCACACTGGTAGATATAATATCTTACTTTTTCAGTGTGCTTGAGGAGATCTGGTGAGAACAGCCCCTTTAGTCTTATGTTACCTCTTTCCTTTATTGAATCTGGTCTCTAATGGGATGGTAAAGAACAGGGGGAAAATGAGTTACCATTAGGGACTGACAGATCCTCTTCTAGGGTAGGTGAGGTGGAAGGCACATTCAGACACTTATGAGTGGAATAATTGGGGTGGGATGTAACAAGGAGTTTCAAAAGCCAACAGATGAGGAGGTGCCATGTTTAACAAGGGAACTGGGTAGGAATTTTAATGCTTTTGCTTGATGAGAGTGGCTTACAGCCTTAAATAATATCCCACTGCTAGCTTGCCTCTCCAGCTGACCCTTGATTTTTTTATTTTTTGCTCTAAGGTGTGTATAGTAAAATCAGAGATAATTTCTTTAATGTGAATTATGTGAATGAGTGAGCTGCTATGCAAACCTTGGGATTTGTTTACATTCATAATGATGCGTATTAAAAGAATCATATCAGGATGTTTGCCTGTTAGGCAGTATCTTACACGTGCTGCTAGTTTTGCCCTTTCACTCCACCAGAACTCTATGTAGCCTTCCAAACTGGAGAAGATTCTTTAAAGCACCCCCCCCCTCCCATTTTTCAGCAAGTGAATGTTCATTTCTATGGAAACAGAACTAGCAGCCAATCTCAGCACTACAAAAGCACTTGTTTCTGCTGCCTGAGATTTGTAAATACTGTTTTCTTTTAAGAGAATTCAAGCAGACTCCTATATCAGATAGTAGTGTCATTATTGAGAGAGGGAATTAAAACAAAAGTAGGGAAACTATTAATAGTGAGCTCCCTGCTGCACTCAGCAGAATGATTGGGCTGAAGAGAAATCATACATCTTTATTCAACCTGTGCACTTTTTCCATTTTAACATTTAATGGCTCAAAGGACTGGCTTTACAAACAGAAAATATGACAGGTACGATATGTGATGTTAGTATCATGGTGTAGGGGAGTTGTGTTATGTGTGATAAAGGTGCAGCTGAAATACATGTTCTGGAAAAAAAAAGGAGCAAATAAAAATCCATCGCACTAGTGTGTATCTGTTTTTCCACATTACACTATTGTTTTTTATTTCCCTTTGCTGTTCTATTTGGAAATATAGTTACTATGGAGACAGTGACGACATACTCTTAATAGAGCTCACCAGTGCGGCACAACATGAATATATATCGTTTGGGAATTCTGGTGATAGCTGCCGTGATTATTTTATGGAGGTTTTGAGCTGTATATATTCCTTTGGTGTGCTCAATGCAAGTGATCAAAATGTAGCCACATCATTTTCCATTTCAGCTGCTCTTCCCAATGGCTTATCATTTTAAATAGGAAAATTTACTGACCAGTGAAGTGTACTGGTCAGTTCAAGCCCATTTGCAAGGAAAGGGCCTCATCAGGCTGATGCATCCCCTGGTTTTAAGGAATTTGACTGTGTTTTTGGATTATTACTACAGGGAACTGTGTCTGGCTCCTTGCAAGTGCGTGGTTCTCATGCTCTGTGTGACAGCATATGCTTCAGTCTGCCTGAGTTTTAAACTTTTCTATTGGCAAGACTAAGTAAATTGGTACTACTTACTTGCTACTCTTATTTTTTTGATCACTGTTGGATTGCACTCTCTACCCTCAACATGTCACCCAAAAGGTACATTCAGGTACAAACTGATCAGCAGCTCAGGTCTGGGCAGGCTGTCATTGATGCTCCCCAGCGTGTGTTGCACGCATGCTTTGGAAGCAGTTTCTCTTTTAAAGTTGCGGGGGTGGGTTTCCAAAGAAGTCTTCCGAAAACTCAAAAAAAGAGGCAGCAGCTTTCTTCAACGCAGCCCTTTCCTACTTCCTGTGGCTTTACTGTTTTGTTTCATTACGTGTTACGTTACGTTTTGGTTGATCTCTGTTCTGCAGAGCGCTCGTCCTTAACCGAGGCTCCTTCTCCTGTCGTTTCCCGTTCCGTGGTGCTGCTGGGGGCAGAGCTGTCCCCGGGCTGTGCGCTGTGCTCCGGGGGCCGCGGCGGGGGGACCCGGCGGGCGCGTGACGGCGGGGGCGGAGCGCCCGGGGGGCCGGGCCGGGGCCGGGCCGGCGCGGAGGCTGCCTCGCAAGGCGGGACTGCTATTTTGAAGCGAGGCGGCGGCGGTGGCGGCAGGGAGCCGGCAGGAATCCGGCGGGGATCCGGCCGGGACCCGCCGCGCCCGCCCTCCCGCGGCACCGGCGGGCATGATGGCTGTGGGGGACGGTGAGTGGGGACCGCCGTGCCCTTGGGGACCGGCGCAGGGCTGCGGGGGCTCTCGGCAGCCCGGGCGGGCCGGGGAGGTTGGTATGGCAGGTTGGTGTCTTGGGCTGACGGGCTTGGCTTCCGCCCGAGCCGGGCGCTGGGCGGTGGATGCTACGTGCGGCAGCCGGAGGGTACCGGCGCACCCAGCGTGGCAGCTGCAGCCCTTCTTGGAATTTTACCCGTGCCCGGGTTTCTGGGATGGACCGTGATCTCAATTATTTACTACTCTGGCCGATTCCTCTGTGCATTTTTATGTTGGCGTTGTGTTTACCCCTGCTGTCTCGGTGTTACTTGTGTTGGCCACCTCTGCAAGATAAGGCAGAATTTACTATGCTTTGTAAACAAGCGGATGTTAACCTGCCCTGTTGTGTGAATAAATTCATACTTATTCGGCATAGCCATAAAAGAAGAGCCTTGCTGCTAGAGCTGGGGATGTATATTTAATAAAGACATGGGATGTTACTACGTTTCCTTCACTGCACAGTGTATTGTTACACAAACCAATGGAAAGTAGGTCAGTAAAGCAATACAGACTGTATGGTTGTGTTTTCGTTAAAAACTAGACATACGTTTTATCTTTAGGACACCTCTTGTGTTTGCGTGTCAGCCGGGTTCTCTGAGCTTAATACCATGATGACTTTCTATATATGCATTATTATTTTTAGAGAGACTTGAGGCACATTCATTGGACTTGCAGCAAGTTTAGGGATGCGGTAGGATGGCTGTGCTTTCACAAGGGACAATATATGCAGATTTACATAAAAAGATGGTTTATAAAGATCACAGATTAAGATTAAATCTTTTATCTGAATTTGCTGAAACAATAGTTGTAAGAGTCCTGAGAGAGACCCTTTATTGAGATGACCTGAAATGTGTGTTTTTCACTTAGTTCTTTCATGTCAGAGACGGAAAGAGAATATGAGTGTGACCACAGCACAGAGAAATTATGTCTGGACTGTACAGTCTAAAAAAAAATATGGGCAGTTCTCTGATGTTTGCATTTTTGTCCTTTGCAAGGTGCAAGGGAAATCATGGTCTTCGTAGAACTGAATATGAACCAAGCTCACTCTTGCTGAGATTTTTTTTTTCCTTGGAAATGTTTTTCTTCATCTTTGTTTCCTTCCTGTGAGGCAACACAGTTCTCCATGGTGTAAACATGAATTGTGGTAACTTGCAGATTAAGAATACAAGTTGTAGCATGTTAAGAAATAACTGCATTCTCTAGACAGAGCTGTAGGATTTTTGTCGTTCTGTAATGGTCGAGGTTTATAAAGTGAGGGTGGTTGTGGAGCTCTCTTCTGTATAATTTAATTCGTCATTAACAAAGGCACTAAGAACAAAGTACTGTTCAGGCAGTCAGCTGACATTCTGTGTAGGAGCTTTGAGCAATAATGCCAGATACAATTAACAGTGTGTAGGATGATTATGTAGCTGTTGGTCTCTCTTAAAACTACTGCTTACCACATTTGCAAGGAATTCAGTCTTCTGATGTTGTATTATAAAACTGCAAGGGAAAACAAAACCTTAGTTACTGTTAAGAAAACTTCTTAATCTTTTTTTCTAAATTTAATGATGGTTTGGCTGTGGTCTTTTGTTTTGCAACTATTCTGTATATCCTCCTAACAGATGCAACATAGAAGAAAATGTTTTATGGTTAGTGATTCTGCAGCCTTTGAGAAATGTCTTTTCTTGGCAAAATGTCACTTTGTTGTGGCCAGTATGTATGTTTAACTTAATATTTGTGAGACTAGGCTGAAGGCATTGTGCAGATACTCCAGAGAGCAGATTCTTTGACTTGTTTTATTTGGTTTGCTCACCTTATCAGCCTGGATGTATTACAGAATTGCAGAATATATTAGGAAATGCTATTTAGAAGTGGTAATGTCAGTTTTTTCTTGAATGCAAGATGTTGGCTTATTGGAACTTTCTGGAAATTTTTTTCCAGTTTTCTTGAGCACAAGCAGAAATGTAAATAAAATGTGATGCTTAGCAGTTGAATCTTAGTCTGATTTCTCAAGTGAAGATTAAAGAGAAGAACCAGATTTTCTGTTTGCCCCCATGTTAACTGTCTCAAGCTCTCCAAGCTATTGTTGGAAGAATGTGGAGGGGGAAAAATATAATCCTGTGCTTGTGGCCCAGCAAACAAATGGACCGTAACTTCTGCTGTAGTGCATGCATGCCAGTGGGAAAGCATGCGCTGCCTCGGTCTTAAAGGCCTTTCACATGCTTGTGTGAGTGGAGATCTGTGATTGCCCTGCAAGTTGTGGAGGCTGCTGAGGAAAAGCAGCCAGGAACTGTTCCTTGCTCTGGTTTCCTTGTTCCTTGGGGAGGATAATGCATCTCTGCCATTATCCTTTGGTAACCAGATTAGGCTGCTGTGAGGAGGTGGCGAACGGAATCACCGTGTGCACATCGTGTTTGCGTTCTCTCCAGGGTTTGTAGTTCAGCAGCTTCCACTGGTGTTTCCTCACCTTTTTGGCAGTCTGTGGCTATGTTACCCTGTGATTTGTAGGTGAGGAACTGCCTTGATCCCAGTTGAGCAAGGTAATTAGGATAAAGACAAAATTATCTGCCTAAAACTACAAATGGCCTTACAGGGAAGATCAGACATAGATTTTCTTAAGATGTACTAAACATATTGCAGTACCAGACATAAGGTATTTGAGGGTTATCTAAAAGCATATAATCAGCTTTGTAAGAGGACATATTTGGTACACACATTTGTTGCACTAGTGTATATAGGTATACTGTTTTGTATCATATAGTGAATAAGCACTTCTTTATTTATTAGTGTATTTTTATGTAAATGGCATATAATGTATTGATGTTTCATGACTTAAAGCACTTTTCAGATTTTAGATGATAAAGCGTATGTGACTGGTTTATGAATAGAAATTATCCTTCTGTCTTACTGCATATGCATATCAAAATTTGTGTTTTGTCTTCTTTCAAAATACTTGATTAATGTATGCATGGTCCTAAAGCATGAGAACAATTATCTTCCATTCCCTGATGTTCTTCTGAGGGAAGGCTGTCTTCCTAAGTCTTTAATCTGATTAACTAGTTTCTGTGAAGTGGGTGCTGTACAGCTTTAATATTTTACTTTTGACTGAAAAAGAGATTGGACATATTAAAGGTACAGAAGCTACATTGATGTTTGGGATATTAGCTTGATTTAAAATATATATGTTATTTTAGTACATGTGGATTTCTAAGGTGTATTTCTGATTTTTCTTATCCTCTGGTAGGAGACCTTTTTAAACGAACCGAGTCCTGTGAATGATGATAATAAAGCAATTGCTACACTGGCCTAGAAATTGGTCAGGCTGTGACTGTGGTACTTTGTACCATTCAGGACCATCTCCTGGGTGTGGGAATATAAAGAGTAGCAGAAGTTTTTGTGTGGGATAGAAGTGTATCACTTGCTCCCTTTTCTGTTCTTGTTTGGGCCTGTGTTTTCTTTACCACGCTGACCACACGTGCAGTGGCTCTCCTTTTCCTGTAGTTGCTCCCCACCACTCCTCCTCTGTTATTAGTGGTTGGTGGGCACATGGTTTGGGACATGGCTGTGCCTGAGAGAGCAAGGACAGATACCGTGAGCTGGAATGGGATTCCTGTTCCGAACCAGTGCAAAGCTTCTTTGCACAGCAAGGTCATATGCTACTGCCGGTGATTAACATAGATTCTGAGTTGTGTTTTGTCTATAGAGTGCAAGTACTGTTGCTAATAGCAGTAAAAGAACAGTGGGAAAGTGAAGCGGCTGAGTGGGAGAGGGAGGGAGTGTGTAAACAAGCCAAAGGCTGTATGAAAAGCTGGACAGAGAGAAAGGATGAATACCGCAAGGTTCAAGACTGATGTGAATAGAAAAAATAATTCAAGGAAGAATTCAAGGTGCAACTCAGAGCATTTTTTATTTAAAAAACAGAGCTGCAAACACACTAACATATGACAGACACAGTTGCTTTCTCAAAACCAGCATAGCTTCTAGAATGATAAGTGCACCTGATTTTCTTTTAATATATTCTAGGGTAATAACTGCAAGTTTTGTCTTCCTGTTTCTAAATGACGTTTTCAAAATGTCAGGGAATTTTGTGGGTTGTGGTGGTGGTTGTTGTTTTCATTAAAGATGAAACATGAGTTCACTAAAAAGATTTCCACATATGTTTAATTGATCACCCAAAAGTGTCGGTTATCTGGAGTGCTGGAGTCAGTTTTTATTAGCTTTTAAGAACAAGTTACAGAGTGAAAAAAATTATTTTGGTGTTTTCCATTCTATCTGCATGTTTTTGTTTATTTCAGACTGTTGGTAATATTACATGGTTTTTGGTTGTTTGGTGGGGGGGGTTGTTCATTGTTATTTTTTAAAGTACATTTTGTGAAAAAAAAAAAAACAAACAAACAAAAAAAAATCCCATTAGAATTGTGAACAGCCACAGGAGAAATTTAAGGCCTACTAAGGGCTTCCTTTCATAGATGTTGCACAAATCTTCCACTTGACTGATTGGATATTTGCCTTGCAGGGTTTATTTTCATCTTTGTTATCTATGAAATACCGGGAGTATTTCCTTACTGTTACATGTTATTTTTAATAAATACTGATGAGCAAGTAAGCAACATGTGGATCATTTCAGTGTCTGAAATACTTTCAGAGGTGAAGGGTCTCCTGTAGTATTGACCTGAATCAGAAATTCCATTCTATGTATTCTGTTTATGTAAGCATCTTAAAGACTTGTGGTTTGGATTTTGTTTCTGCTTTCTTTGCCCAGCTTGTTCATCAAAATACACTTTCATAGCAACAGCTGGAAAGATCAGTCGATACCTTCGAAGTGCCTTTTGAAAACCAGCTGCGTATGTAGACTCTTACAAGAAGTAACTACAATTTAAAACTCACAGGAATTTCCCAGCTATACGGAGTGTAGACAACAAGATTTTCATGTCTATTTAATTAATGTGAAAATTCTTATGTTCAACTGAGAAACACTTAAAAGCCCTCAAAGTTATGGATAGTTGGAGCCTGAGGAAAGATGAGAAGGGCTGAAGTTGTAGAGCAAAGCTCTTAAGAGCCTGCAGAAAAACATTACTTTCTTCAATGAGGTATTTTTGCTTTCATCACGTCAGGAGCTGCATGGTGTTCCATGATTGCCTAAGCAATGAGCATGAGTAGATTTCTATTTGACAAAAAATCCTTTTATCATTATGGATTGTCTTGTTTGTTGACCTGATAAAAGTCCTTTGGTCAATGAACTTACACAGCGTGAGGTTTGCTATTGAACTTAAAGGCCAAACTTTCTACATTTCTGTGTAGGTTGTTTTTGTTTAAAATTTCTTAGCATTGTGGAGTCAATATTTACAAACTCATTAGAAACACTGTGAGAAACAGTCTCTGTATATTATTTGGGGGTTGGATCATGTTCCCACAAAATTAGAGAAATGGCAGCTACTAAGGCTGCCTAGCCATATACCAAGCACTTCAGATTTTCCTGATCTGGTGTGAGCTTTTTAGCTTCTGGAGTGCTGTTGGATGAGATGCTGGACATGAGTTGGCAGTGTGGGCTTGCAGCCCCAAAACCCAGTTCTGTCCTGGGCTGCATCAAAAGCAGAGTAGTTAGCAGGTCAAGGGACGTTATCTGTTCAGTGAGTTCACAGGAGGCCACAAAGATCATGGGAGGGCTGGGGCACCCCTACTGTGAAGACAGGCTGAAAGAGGTGGGGTTGTTCAGCCCTGAGCAGAGGAGGCTCCAGGGAGACCTCACAGCACCTTCCTGTACTTAAAGGGGGCCTACAGGAAAGCTGGAGAGGGGTGTTTTACAAAGGCGTGGCGGAATGGCTTTAAGCTGGAAAAGGTATATTTAGACTAGAAATTCTTCATTTGAGGTGGTGAGGCACTGGAGCAGGCTGCCTGGAGAAGTTGTGAATGCCCCATCCCTGCAGGAATTCACTGCCAGGTTGGGTGGAGCTCTGAGCAACCTGGTCTAGTGAAAGGTGTCCCTGCCCATGGCAGGAGGGTTGGAACTAGACAATCTTTAAGGTCCCTTAAAACCCAAGCCATTCTATGATTCTATGTTAAGAAGTCTAGTTTGAGTAGAGTTGGGCCTCTTAAAACCACCAGTTTTATTACCCACAAGTGAAGTGGCAGCATTGAGAGTAAAAGAAAGATAATTTGCCATATTTTCTTAATCTCTACTTCTAACTATGTGAGATAGAGGTCAGGTGGATCAGTGAGCTGAAAGGCAATTAACAACTCCTTTCATTCTGTGCTGTGGCATGCATGTTTTTATGTTCAAATGCTAACTTGTAATTCCTGAACTACATGGATGTAAAATGCAGAAAAATAAATCTCTCAATATTTTATCTGCTGTGTGTTCATATTGCACTTTCTGCTTCTAGGGTCTGTGTTTCATTTGTCAATCTGCCTTGCTGTTTTACATTTTCAACATGCAAGTGGAGTTGAACGTGCGGAAATTGGCCACACTAAAAACTAATGCAAATGTTAGCTGCTGTCACGATCTCTCTGATGGCAGACTTACATTTGTCACTGTCACGCTCTAACACTAAATCCCAATTTAAGCTCCCTGTTTGTAAACCTTCTCATTTATGTTACATATATCCAGTGCCCCTTCCCTATCACATACACTTGTGATATACAATAAAGATGAATGAACATGGTACTTATGAGTGCCTCTCTTACCCTTGCTGTGATGTAATTGATAGTTTGAAAATTCAAGTCATTAAGCCCAGGTGCTTCTGTGTCACTGAATTAAGTACTGGAAATGTCCTGAATTGAATAGTTTCTCAATGGATATCAGTTGTTTGGTTGACTTAGCTGCAGATAGGTAAATATGGTGGTTCTTTTTGCTACTTTCTGTACTTATATACATCAATAATGCTAGCTGTATTATTGCAGTTTATGGATAGTGGTTTCTAGATAAAATGTATTTTTGTGATGAATCTATTGGTTGTAAAATAGGTCATTAGATTCACTGAAGAAAATGCTAGTGCTGTTGAGAGCTGGATACTTGATGTATAAGCAAAAAGAATTTGTGAAGAAAGAAATCAAATTACTTCTGGAGATGAAATAATAAAGACAGAAATTAAATCAGACCTACTGAGCAAAGTCTGGCCGTTGGTTTACAGAATAATTTAAATGCAAATAGTGGAGTTTATACTTCAAGAAGATACTTTAAGTGGCAGCTTTTTTAGAGGCACCATAAGCAACGGAGTAAAGGGTTTGGCCACAAGTGGGGTCTGAATTCAGGAAGGCTTCAACAGTTAAATAAACCATCACTTTTGATGGAAATTAGGAATCTTTTATGTATAAAGTGGCTAACAGAAATTCACCAGGCATCAAGTAAAAGTTCTGTTAGGGCTTTTTCTTTCTTTTCTATATCAC
The DNA here is from genome assembly GCF_017590055.1 of Onychostruthus taczanowskii. Classification (NCBI taxonomy): domain Eukaryota; kingdom Metazoa; phylum Chordata; class Aves; order Passeriformes; family Passeridae; genus Onychostruthus; species Onychostruthus taczanowskii. Next base: position 2,979,566 of record NW_024506773.1, on the reverse strand, counting down.
GTTTTCAAGTGAATTACCTGCTTTCATTTTAATCAGTGTCTGGATAGGGGAAACTCTCTGAGGGAATACTCACTCATTTAGCAGAAATCTTGAGTGCTTCAGAGGTTACTGTCTTTCTCAGCTTTAATTCTGGTATTTCCTAAGAGAGCAAAACATTTGTGCTGTGGTAGGCATGTTTTACTTCGTGCTAAAAGAGAGGAGTATCCCATCAGTTTCTGTGTTACAGTTAGTGATTCAACCTGTGTGTTTAAAATGCCAAAAACTTTCAGTCTTTAATTTCTTCTGCAAGGCAAGTCTGTGTCCTTCCTACACCTTTTTTTGCCCTCGCCCTGCCTAAAAGGCAGCTGACTTGTTAATGCTGGACATAGTGCAGTGTGGTCTAAATAGCATGGCCTAGAGCAATAGCACAGTACAGATGTTGAAAAACAATAACGTTACGTAGTTTTATTTTCAGCCTTGCTGTTTAATCTTGAATTCTATTTTAGATGTTGACCTTGTCATGAATTCTGGAGAACCTCATTATCTTTCTCTTCTTTTACTGAGAAAATGGTGCTTTGTTTGTGAATAGGTTGTAGACTATTAAGTGTTGATTCAGAAGGCCATTGAACGGGCCTCAGGAAGGATGTCAAGAAAGTGAAATTGATGATTTTTAAAGCACACTGATACTGACTGTATCTTCAGTTTTCAGTAAGTTTGCTGGGAAATGTTCAGTAACATTTGGGAAATGTTACACATTTGGACAAAAGTCCAATTGCAAGAATTTAGAAAGGACTAAGTGATTTATTAATTAATTTAAACATGTGGACTGTGGTAATTTCAGAGATATTGTAAAAATGTAAAATATGGCAAGATTTGCAGAAACTGTCTTTAATAGGTAAAAATTAGAAAAGTGCTTGGGTTTACAGGAGATATTCTAGAGCTAGAAATGGGAATGAAGCTTTACTTGGGAGCAAAATGAGCTCAGTTGCTTATTTGAGCTTATTGCAGCTGTATTTGAAACCTGCAGTTAAGTCTTGTCTTTTATCCAGACAGTAGTAATATAAACTGTAAGACTAACTTTTCTTTGGGATTAGGAAAATAATACTGGGGATATGTTAATTTTTTTTTAATTCATCTTTTTGTAACATAATCCTTCATGAAACTGTGGAGCAGAATAGATAAACTACTAATGTCATTAGAATAGGCCTGTATTAAATGTGGATAATTATTATTACATGTACCATTGCCACTCCTAAATATTTATTTTTTAAAATGTTTGTTAGGCCTAGTATTTTCTTCCTCATTTTCCTTCTTTTATTTTGTCCTATTCGTTGAGGATCATATTTTAAAAGAGATCAAATGTGTACAACAGAAAAAAAACAAACCCCAAAAGCAGATGTGAGCCTCTTTCAGTGCTGTAACTGATCAATGGACTGTAGGAGAGCTTTGCTTGTTGAAAAACTAAGGAACTTAATTAAAATTTGAGATCAGATCAACAGCAAAATTTAACTGATAAGTGTTTGCGTTATTCCTATTACTGACTCTTGCTCCCCTTAATTGCTGCCTTTTTGATTCTTTGTGTGGTTTTTGGGTTTTTTTTGTTTTTTTTTTTTTTTTTAAGACACTGGAACTGCCTGGAAAAATAGCATGTGAAAGAATATGTTTGGTTGAAGAACTCTGGGGGTTTTTTGTACAAAGTTTTGTTGTTCTTCAAACACTGTTCTCATTGGTATTTTTTTTATCTCGTCTATCCCCTGTGAGGCAGAAGGAGGAGTCTGTTCTGGTAGGAGTTTGAGATTTTGTTGGTAAGCACCAGCATGTGTTGCACAGAAGAGACCCATTTGCCAGCACTGTCATTGGTGCAGTTGCTTCCTTCAGGAAGGCAAAGAGGAGGAAAGGGGGTAACACAAAGTAAAATCCGTCAGTATGTGGCCTCACGTTACTTCTGTGCCTCCACTACTGTCCCCAAGGAGTGCCATGCTCCATCACTGTGGGAAGCAGGCTTTTGTTTGGGCATGAGGATTTGTCTCCAAATGGTTTAGGTTCCCAAGACCTGCTGTGGCACGGGGAGGATGCCAAGTAATGATGCTTTTATGATAGATCTGAAGATTCTTAGGTGCAATTCATCTGTCCAGCCATAGGTGTGTGGTGCCACTCCAGGTGCCTTGCACTATCCTCAGTAGCCACACAGAGTGACCGGGTGTGACACAAGAACTGCAAGAGATCTGTGGCCTTCTGGAATGTCAGCTGGCCACCAGACAGGATGCCCAGGACTGTCTAAACTGGTTTTAGATGACTGTGCTTAGGCAAATGAATCCTGTCCTTTGTGTCAGGACAAACAGATTTGGATTGTATGGAATGCCTGATGTGTAAGGGATAAAGTTCTCCCTAAATGATGCGGGGCATTGGCTTGAAGTATGGATTAGAGGGATCAGCTAACTTGATGCATGTGTAGTGCTTGCGGCTTCATTTTCATGCTTGACAGAAGTTGTTGTAGGCCGCACCAGTTCATCTGGAATTGAGCTAATGATCCAGTCCCAGATGTTCCAAGTAATTGATGCAGTCTGTGTTTGTAAGTCACTGAAGGGAGACTGCCAGTGGGTGTCTTGGTAGGCACAGAAAGGGGGAGTGACTAGGAAATTTAAAGAGTTCATCTACTTGGGGTTTTTTTGCTTAGGCAGGATTTTGCAGCCGTCCTCATAAATATTTTGTGGTGTGAAAGAGGAAGTGTTAACAGTAGGTAAAAAACAGTATTTGTTAGTAAAGCTTATCATGATCAGTTATTGAAGTAAAATTGATACAAATGTTTTGAGCAGTCAGTTTAAAAGCAGTTTTATTAAATACGTAAATATTAAGTATACTGTGTTCTCTAGTCTGACTCTTGTCAATCTACAGTAAAATACGGCAAGTTGGTATTTACAGCCCTAGTTGTGTTAGATATGTAATATGTTGCTACTGAAAACAGTATCCAGATTTGCCTTTATTGCCAGCTTTAGTTAAGTATTGGTGCAGGGGATCCATTTTTTTGCGCTCGTGTCACTTGAGGATCTGCTTTAAATCAGTTGACTTCTGATTTCCTACTGCTGAGTAGCACAGGTAGAATATAGATCTTGTATTTGTACTGCTGTGTAGGTGATACTGTGTTTTATTTTTTTGTTATTAACTATGACTTAAAAGTCTTACATAACAATGTCACACTAGTTATACGAATCTTCAGACCAGCTAAGGTGGAGGCTTGAGTTGCAGTAACAACAAATGTATTCTAATGTCATTTTCTTTGAAAATGAAATATTTTTTCTCTCTGGATATGAAAAACTTTAGATTTCTCTCTAGATTCTCCTTGTCATTGTATATATCTTTACATTTACTGGATACATAATTACCTTTAGTGCTGTATAGGCAAATCACAGTAAGTAGATTGTTCTGGAGTTTAAAATATTGGGAGTACTAAAATGTTCTTTGTATGTCAAGTTTCATCATAAACATTTATGCTTTTATCTCTCTGAATACTTCAGAAAACATACACTACATGTTTGTGATCTGGCCCCCAAGAGTAATGCTATAAGGAAGATAGCATATATACTTTGTTTATTTTTAGTTCAAATGACGTAGTTTGTTTCTTAAGAATTTTAGTGTTTAATGCTCTGTGATAGTTCAAGTTTTGGTCTGTCTGCATGGATTTAATCTTCAAATAACTTTGATAAATCATAAGGTCTGAAAGTGTGGTCGACTTTGGGTTCTGATGTGTCCTGCAGGTTGGTTTGGTAGATCTTTTACTGAAAGATTTCTTAGACAACTCTTCAGAGGTTTTGTAGAAATGCACAGCAGTTCATTGATAGCAGTTCACTTGGTGCATTGTACCTGCAGAGCGTCCTCTATGGACATATATCTGCCCTCCATTAGAAGAGAAAATTTCTAATGGTCAGATTTTGAATCCTGAGTTCCTAGCTTTGTGAAGGTAAAAACAACTTTTTCTTGAAATTTTTCTTCCCCTGCCTTGAAGTTGCTCATCTGGAAGAGAGCTTGTACCAGAGTGAAAGCATTTGTTGCTCACCAGGTTTCTTCAGGAGGTTTTGGCAGTACAAGATTCCAGGCTCTTCTCTGTACGGTGTGCTTACCTCCAAAACTCCTTATGCACTGTGGTTTAAAATACTGCATATCAAGTACAAAAACATGTTGTGGGATTACACTGAGGCTCAGTGTCTTTATTGTGTTTTGCCTTTAATGTGTTCTGTGGGTTGCTAGCAATTCATACAGCTTTTTGTTTTTAGTACCTTGGAGGTTTGTTTTAAAACACTATTTGGATAATGCTTTTTCAGCTGTCAGGTCTATTTACATACCTAAAATTTGATACTCTGAAAGTGTTAAAATGACCTAGAATTAAAATTATCCAGTCATTTTAGAATGAAAAAAGTTTGCATCTCTCAGATGGTTTTCCTTCAAAGTGCCAGTTACATTTAGGCTTTTATGACTTCTATTGTAGAGGTATATTTTGTTTGTAGGCTGCATAAAACTAACATTAGAGGCGCAGTTTGATACTGAAATACAGCGACCCCCATGCTCTGTGTTGGCTGTCAGGAGCTCCATCCCTGCTCCCTTGGCCAGCCAAAGGCACGTAGTAAAGCCAGATTGAGCAGAACTGCTCCTTGATTATGCCCTAGGGACCAACAGTTACAACTGGAGCTGGGCTTCTCCATGCTGAAGTACATGGAAATGCTTTTACAGGATCTACCAGCAAGTGGATCATTGCAGATGAGTGAGAGCACGTGGAAGGTGCATTGTAGGGGAAGCAAGTGTAATGCTCTGTTTTCATGAAGTGCTGTAAATACAGACTTCGGGTTTTGGATCTTCAAATCAGTTCTGTGTATCTTAAGAAAAATATACATTTATTTTAAAAAGATCAGTTTCGTGTGGACTGAAAAACTGTATAAAACTATTTCATAGTGTAGATTTTTAATCCAGTGTTAAGAATTGTTTAAATGTATGAAAAAATATTCATTAGCTAGGCAAAGTAATTTGACAGTATTACCAAGAACATTATTTCATGTATCCTCTAATATACACAGCACATCAGTAGGTTGAAGCATTTGCTTTTGATTTTTTTTTCTAGAATTCTGTTTGCACATTTTGGGGTTGAGCAATAATTTCTAAAATTACCCAGTTTTGATACTCCTTCATAATGAATTGTTTGGTAAAAATAAAATTATTTTGTCTGAGTCACTGGTTCCCAAAGTACACAGTTGTTTGGGGTTGTCTAGATTTTTCTTGATTAGGAGTTGTTGCATAAATGAGCAAATGCTCACTTTCTGGTTTTAGGACTGTATTGCAAATAACTTTATTGTTTCAAAGGCTTGTGCCATATTTGTATATCAGTGCTGCATTGTGTTGGGTAGTAGCATGAGTGTCTTGCTTATTTCTTCATCAGATTTGAAAGCGCAGCAACAGAACCATTTTTATTTGCAAAGCCTGTTTTCACTTTTGGTCTGTTTTCATGATTCCATAGTCGTGTCAATGTTGTTCTGATCATGCTGTTCAAAAATCTGCAAGATATTTCTAATTTGAAGCTACCTGTAATGCTGCAGGTATCCTAGATATTAACCCTTGCCATTTACCCTTCTATGACAGTGTTTAAGTCATTTCACTTAATCTGGCCTTTGTGTTAGTGGTTCTCCTTGCTCGAAATCTTGATGTCTGGTTCTATTTAAGATAGTGAGAGTAAAAGCATCAGGATCAAAATGTATTCTGGCTCAGCCCGTATGCTGAGCGGGAGTGCTGTTTCCATGGCAACACACAGGACAGTGAGGGGGAAGGCTGATGCCTTTTCCTCCCATTCGGAGAGTTTACAGATCCAAACAATTACTCTTAGCAAGATTCACTTAAAAATCAGTGTTTATAGCAGAGGGGGAAATAATGTTAATGAAATTTGTTAATATGCATCCGTATTCTTCTTGTGATGGTTCATTTCTTTGATCATGGAGATTCATTAGTGCAAAACACAGCTTTTGGCAAATGCAAGAAAAATGTGCTAACTATAGCAGCAGTGATCTTGGACACGTTAAATGCAGGGTGCTCTGACGTTCGATGGTGCTGCCAGTGCTGCTGGACAGAACCTTGCTATACCCTTTAATGTAAGCTGCCTTCCTGTGGGAGGCTGCATTGTTAAATATAGTTGACATTTCCCTGGGAGCAAGTTCTGAATAAGCAAAGGGTAAACAGTTAACCATTCCAGAGATTATGAAGTTTTGCAATTAATTTTTTGTTGCTGTTGTTGTTTTTTTAACAAATGGCAGGTTTTGGAGCAGGTAGTATGCTAAATTAGTATTTCATTACTGTAGTGCAGCTGTGTCTCAGCCTCGCCCATTTTATTTATTATCAGAACCATAGGCTGGATGTTTTCTGTGCTCAAGCTTATAGATAAATCCTTCTTTCTTAAATTAGTGGGGAGAACATTATGTTCTACTGTTGGAATATGTTGGGGTTCTTTTAAGGCACAATATTTTGAATTGAGACTGTTTAGTCACTAGGCATGAATTTCTTTCATGATTAAAAATACACAAACCTGAAATTATAGGAAAGAGGAGTGCAAGCCCCGGAATGTTGTCTGCCTGTCTAATTATTTTAACGAAGGATTGGAATAGTGGCAAATACCATGTGTGGGAAGGCATTTATTTGCATGGAGAATTTTCACCTTTTCCTCTGGCGTTGGCTCCCAGAAGATGATGTCACCTTGCAGCTCATTGGTTGTGCAGCACCTAGTGCAGGGAAGGGAGAGAAAGATGCCGGCACAAATCTCAGTGGTGGATCTAGGGTGTTTGCGAGCAGATTTTGATAGAACCTTTGATTAGTATTAAGAATTTACTGCATGTGGCCATGTGAGGTGCTGGGTCCGTCCTAGGGTGAGGGGATTGAAGAGCTATCAGAGGAATGAGGCGGCTGATCTGCAAGAGGATCTGTGATTGTAAGTTGAAAAATCTGGGTGGAAGGAAGGAGACAGGGAGTGCTAGTTAGACACATTGTGGGAGGATGTGTAGCAGAAAATGCATGCATGAGTGAAAGAAGGAAAAGGAGAAGCATTTTTCTTCGGTAGACTGGAATGATAAAAATTATATTAAGGGCTTTCCTTTTGGGAAAATATTAAGAAATGGTTAAAAATATTCAGTCTGTGCAAAGATATTTTTCCTTTGTGGGAGTGGATGTGTAGGATTCATTTTTTATGCTCAGTTCTACTGTGGTTATTTAGGAAGGTAAAATAATATTTTATAAGAATGTGAAATGTGGAAAATGCTGTTTATCTCCCATTGTCATTTTATTCCTAGATCAGAGACAGGACAAACTGATAAATACTTGTTTTTATTTATGCATTTTATGATTTTCTGTGAAATGTGAAGGAAAATAGTTTTTGTTAGGAAATTAAAATGCACCCATTCTAATAGCTCTATTTTTATTTAACATATCTTTTTCTAGACAAAAGCTTTGATGATGAAGAGTCAGTGGATGGAAATAGGCCATCATCTGCTGCTTCAGCCTTCAAGGTTCCGGCATCTAAAAAGCCAGGAAATCCTTCAAACAGTGCAAGAAAGCCAGGATCAGCTGGTGGGCCTAAGGTTGGAGGTAATGTAAAGCTATTCAGATTCTAATCAGTGTTCCCAGAAACCTTGCCAGAGAGGCACAAAACAGAGAACTTTAGAAGGTGATGTTTAATTCATGACTGCAGTATTTTTGCAGAGCCGAGAACAGTGAGGGACCCTGTTTTATATAATTTTTCATCTGTAAAGGTGTGTGCATATCTGTCTATTTTTGTGAGTGTACACTGAGCTTTTAGAGGTCTCTCATATTATAAATAAAATTAATGTCTGGAGATAGCATTTATGTTGGTGAAAGGAAAAAAAAAAAAAATATATATATATATATGTATGGGTGTCCCTGCTGGAATCCACACTGCACTTACTGTATATATAAATATTCTGTGAAATTCTGGAGAAGGTCTGTGTAGATTAAATTTTTACTGTAGGTCTGCACTGTTTCACATGGCTAGAAAGGATTAGCCATTGCCCAGAGCCCTCATCAGAGGTGTATGTTACATCTGGATGACTTTTATTATTATTCTTTTAACTGTCAGTGTTATGAAATTGATTGTGAAAGATAAAAAATGAGGGCCAAAACCCTTGGCAGGATTTTTTTGCATGGTATGGCTTTAAAGCAGTGTATGAGGAATGCTTAGTAATTATGATCTTAGAACAGGGAAATCCGCATTTTTTTAGGGCGGGGGTAGTCTAACAAAAGCAACTGTTTACTGTTAAAGAAGTGGCTGCTTTTTTGATGGTTCATGTATGCATTCAGAAAAAAAATAGATAATTCTGTGGAAATACACCATGCTTCAGGTACAGGGTTTTTATGAATAAGTGATTCTTTTAGTAAAGGGTTTTTGTAAGAGTAATTTTTCCATGTTCCTGTTCATGTGATCTCATATATGATCTACAAAGCAAATATAAAATTTGGAAGAAGATATACGTGGCAAACAAGCTGCCTTAAGTATTTTCACATTACTAAGATACAGCTGATGTTTTGAAAATATATTGGTTTTCAATAGTGATCTTAAGAATTCCTAATAAATGGAAAAGATCTCCATAGGGCTGGATCAACACTGTCATAGTGTAACTGAGAATTGATAGGAATATATATCAGAATAGTATCAGAAAATACCACCTAAAAGACTCCATAAAAGAAATTATCTCATTGATAATTGTTATTGTTGTCATTATTGCACACAGTGTTACAAATGAGTAAATATAAATTAATAACTAATTATAATGTGATCTCTTTAACCTGAAGCATGGTGGTTTTTGCATGCAAGACTAACATACATAGCACCAGAACTGAATGCTTAGGTTTCCTCTTTATTTCAATATGGACTTCTAATAATATTTTACTAAATATAGATGGTTCTTAATGTATTTTTTTTTACATGTAGGCTTTCACTTTACATGCTCTGCAGTAAAAACATGAAGATACAAGGTGAAGGGAGATAAGAACAGAATAACCACTCACTGATTTTTCAATTTATCTAAAAATACAGTAGTAAAGCAGATTAAAACCCCAAAAATTAGTACATTGTTTTTTCTCTTCTTCCTATATTGCCACACTTTAAAAAAAATTAAAATTAAGCATGCCAAAACCAGACTACTTTGGTCATTCCTTGCTTTATACCATCTCCTTTCAACTGAGGAAAATATTGGGGTGTGTTTACATACCCATCTATTTCCCTTCTTTTTTCATTCTGTAGGATGTCTGTAGTCAGAATTTTAATACAGTATTTACAAATCCTGCATCTCCTAGTCAAATCAAGAACATTCGTGTAGATGGCAAATATATTTCTTAAACAGTAAGGTCATAGTCTCTTCCAGAAGTGAGGAGTTTCCTGTAATAATCTTCATATAAACAATGACACTAGGTCATACTAGAGGCCTGGGCAATCCACTGTCCCATATGAGAGTGGTCAGAAACAACTGCTAGAACAGAAGTGTCTAGAGGCACACTGTCATTATGGGACAAAATGCTCGTTGTAGGAAGCTTTATTCCACAGAGAGCCATGGTCTTTGAAGAGCCCAGTTAGGGCATCCTGTTCTCTTTATCTGGAGACTTCCTGCATGTTTATGACTACAACAAAACCTTGATGCTCTTTCACATCCAGTTTCTGTAGGATCTATTTTGCAGGTGCCTAAAGGACACCTAAGATTTTTCTCCAGCCTCAAAATTGCCATCTCCATGGAGTACATTTATAGTTCTGGAAGTTGTTTGCTCTTGCTGATGTAGTAAGAATCTGCTGTATCCTACAGTCCCAAATCCTTGTGCTTACCACTGCATTCCAAGTCAGTAGTCAGTGGGTGTGCCATTTCTCGCCTTCTCCTCATAAGCACTGGATGGGTATTTCAGGCTTTCACTGCTCACCTCGTGCTTCTGCCACCTGTTGGTCCTGCTTGTCCCTTTTCTCTGACTCTCAAATATCCATTAATCCTTATTCAGAAGTTGCAGTTCAGCCTTGGAGGAAGAACTAGGAGCAGCTCCTTTAACTATGTTGCTTTTTATTTCCCTTCCACAAAAATCTCCAAAGTCATGTAAGTGACCTGCAGTTGAAGCAGGTTTTTACTGCAGTTTCTCCTCTTCAGCCTTCTGAGACCAGGCAGAATTTAGTGCAGATAGAAATTGTGTTGAGCAAAGGCTGAGATTACTGCAAGTTCCATTCATTTAAACTGCCTTTTTTATTTTAAAGGATCCCAGAGATCCTTTTCATAGAGCGTTGCTTGACAAAGGTGTAGTTTCCTATGAGTTTTAGGGGGCAAAGTACAGGTTTTTTTCCCTGGGTTCAGAAAGGGTTTGAGGCTACCCTGTCTTGAGGCTAAGAAAATTTAACTCCTTAGCCATGCCTCTGGCTTTCTTACCTGCTGACACCTGCTGAATTATACCTCAGGTGCCTGTGTGCTTGGCTTTTCATTACATACATCATGGAGATGGTTCTTAAGGAAGAAATGGGTGCCCAGATACGCTGTTCAAGTGAAAGGATACATCTGATATTAAAAAAAATAATTTCTCACGATTTTGGGTATTTTCCTTTTAATGTAGGAAATGTACTTTGGTGGCACGGGAAGTGCAGCATCATTGTCCGGGAAGGCAGGTAAAACAGGTCTTACATGAGCAATAGCAGTGTCCTACTCAGCCTGCAATTCTCTCTTCTTGTGCTAGGAATGACTGTGCCAGACCTTTTCCTATTGGCAGTTGAGATGGGAAGGCTTGTAGAACTTGTGGATTTGCTGACAGGCATGATCAAGTCTACTGAAGACAGCTTGCCAAAAAAGTACCAGCCACAGTGGTTTCCTGCTCTGGGAATAAAGAATCCAGCAGGCTGTTTCTCCGCTGGCTTTTCTGCTTGGAGATGTTCAGACACTGAGCTTCTTGTTAGTGGTGAATGACAAGTGATAGGTCTTCCACTTAATGGGACGGTACTTTGTTTGGCATATTTCTTATTCCATGGTCGATACACTTTGCCAAGTTAACCTTTGCCAGCAAGCACGCAGCTGATTTACTTACTTCTGATACACTTGCTCTCAGTTCTTCATTCAGGTGGTAAAGCCTCTGGAAATAAGTCTTTGCTCTAAAGCCTTCTTATTACTGAGGGTGTGCACTCTCTGTTCTGCCCTTGCAGAAATTGGATACTCAGGAGCTTTTTCTTGGCAGTATGGCTCAAGCAGCTTTTTAATTGTAAGGGACACCACAATTTACAGTAGAAAAGAATTTGAGTTCATGTCAGCCAAATGAGCTATATTCCTCTCCCTGTGCTGTTCAAGATCTCTTATAGGTCTTTGGCAAGTTCTCTTGCAAATGTGAAAGCCCTGTTCCAAGTCTTCTAGGGAATTGCCTTCTTGTATACCATTTGGAAGCTTTATGTAATGAAAGTGTTAGAAGGAAACCTCAGGCTGCCTTTAACAGGAAGTCTGGCATCCTCTCTTTTCCCAATATGTCAGTTTAGGTCAGTAGTCTTCAAAATGGATTTAATGGAGAGATGATGATTCTTCAAGAGAGCCATTTGGCCTTTGGAAGAAATGCTTGCTGATGAAATATAATTATGACAGAAGTTTTTGTTAACTTTCTTCTGAATTTTTTTTACCAAACTCTGTGTGGGGCTGGAGCATTAGTCTTAGTGTTGTAATTTAAAACAAGGTGAACTGCATACTTTTTGCAGCATTTTCAGCACTAAGATGCTGCATGGTGTATTTTTAGCTGTATTTCCTTGGGATTTTTTTAGTCTTTAGTACATTGGTGGGCTGGCAGTATTATGTACTGGTTATTGTTTTACACTGATGATATTGTTACACTTTGACATATCTAATGTATCTGTAGAAATCAAGTAACTGGAAAGCCTGGTTGAACCAGGTGAACAATTTGCAATAAAAGACTGTGAGACCTATAGTAGCACCATACATGAAGGAACTGTAGAAAGCTGTTCCCATCTTTAGGAAATTTTAAGTTAGGTTTTTGAATCTGTCATTATGCTTTTCCCCCCTTCTCAATAAGACACACAGGGCTTTGTTGAAAAGTATTAAAATGGTGCTTATTTGCTTTCTTGGGCTTGATTTCCTAGCAGAAGACATTTTGAAACCTTTAGAGGCTTTAGTAGGACAAAATTTAAATGAAAAGACCCTGCATAAAACAAGTGTGAGACTGAAAGATAGGTGAAACCTCAGCCAGTTGAAGTTAACCTCATTAGAACTAGGTGCTGTAGTTAAGAAACATTTGTGTTAGAAGGGCTTCAGTAATTGTGGAACTGTAAATACACAAGGTTAGTGAATGAACTTGAAATAAGATAGACTCATGCTCACTGTATCGATTGTCTCCAGACTCAAGAGAGTTCTATGTTCACTTGTACAAAAACCAAAAGAATTCATCATAATCAATGCCCACAAGGGTTTTTAAAAAAAAAATTTGAATTCTGAAGTTCATTAATGTCTCCTCTGTTATTCTTGTTAGCCCTCATTAAATGATTTCCAAAGTGCTCTATTTGTTGTATAAAATAAACTAGGATTTTTTTGGTTTTCCTTGTTCTACCCTGGTCATTCGTATGACGTAAAGCTGCTCTGAGGTAATATTAGTCAGCAAAGCACCCTGACATTCTGTGGCACTTTGTTTCCTTTTTGATTTCCAGGTGGTAGTGAAATTCAAGGATTTTTCTTCAACATCCCAGCTAAAAACTCTTCTTGTCATTCTGAGCAGCCTTAGAGATTAGCCTTGGGTATCAGAGTCTGAATCAGAGAATTTGTTACAGAATACCTGTTTGCTTCCTTTTCCCACAGTTAATGTCAATTAACTTCCATCCCAAGAGATCCTTGCCCATGGAATTGTTGGGTTGCAGTCCTATGGTCATGAACTGCAGCTATTTTAACCTAATGCAGAGTTCAGGGAGGTAGGAGGACTTACAGCTTTCTGTGTTCTCTGAGAGTTACTGGATTTTGTTGTTGTTTATTCCCCTGTATGGCACTTGAGGTTAGGGATCCCTTCCCTACGATCAGTGCTTTGTTCTCCTTGGACCATTATAAATAGTTGTTCAATCACTGAGGTTTCCATTCCTTTAGCAAATACCTTCCTTTGCAGCTCTCTTCAGCAGGGGGATTGAAAATTTAACCTTAATAAGGAATCTATTAACCTTAATAAGGAATCTGAATGAAAACAAACATGATAAATTACGAATATATATATATACATGCATCTATATGTACGCCTTCAGAAAATGTGTATGTGTCCATAACACTGTTCATTAGTCTCTCTGTTTTCTGTGTGTCACCCAAGTGATGGTTCATATTATCCTGTTTTTCACTAAATTTCTAGAAGTTTCAGTTAAATTGTACAATTCATTATGTTGGTATAAACACGATACTATATCAGACAGTCTTTTCTCAAAAGGTTCATAGTCTGGAAGTCAGCTTGTAAATGGATAAAATAGGGAGAGAGTACCAGTGGAGCATGAAAGAAGAGGTCTGGAGATAAAAAAACACCACAAGATGTAGCCCAGGCTGCATGTGACATCTTTGCTTGGGGTTCTGGTCCCAGACATCTTAGTGGCAATCATGGTTGTACCAGACAGTGATGAGAATAAGGAAGACAACCCAGCCCTTGTTTAGCTGCTGACACTGAGTACTGATTATTTGAAGCAATAGGAAGGGGAAGCAATTTGTTTGTATTTCTATGTGGGTTAGTCTAGAAGAAAAAAAAGAGGAAGGAGGGAGGAGGAAGATGGACTAAAATCAGCTGACCCTCCCGCTTGGAGTCCTTATGCACTGTGACTGTGTTGAAGAGTAAGCAAAGACAACCATTCCAAAACGTTCCTGCATTGCTGCTTTGTGGAGTAGCAAGTGTGATTCCTCTTCATAGGGTGGTGTGTTGGTGTGTGGGAGAAGAGTCTTAAGAAACCTGTTTCATTTCTTTTGACAAGGTATATGCTTTCAAACAGAGAAGCAGGGAGTGGAAATTATTTTTGTAATGTCATTATTTGCACCTGTGTTGGAAATTATTTTTTTGGAACGTAAAAATGAAATGTTTTTTTACAGTACAAGAGAAAAAACAACACTTCAAAGTCAAGTTACTTCAACCGTCTATCTTGCCCTAATGAACTTCTAGAAGATGAAAATGTATTATCAAGAAAATGTAAAAATGGTAATTGTGTAGTTTGTGGTGACAGGTGGTGTGGATTGTTGTTAATGAAGTGTCTGTTTAAATTGTTCCAGAGTGGAATACACAAATGGACACTGACAACAGTAATGAAAATTCTATATTACTGAAACTATTACGTCACAGTGTCTCAAATCATTCTGTTTTGGTATCAGAATTACAGATGGTACAAATCAATTGTTTGTGTTCCTGCTTGTTCTCAGTAATTTCTGTAATGTAAAATAATTAGTGCAATTTTCCCCATTCAAATGTAAAACTAGGATCAAATTAAAGTAAAATGTAAATAGGTTATTAGGAAGTTACATTAAAAGCTGAAAATAAGACTAATGCTATCATGTTCATAAAATAGCATAACTTCCAAACTCACCTGTTGAAACTGAGCAAATGGACCTGGGTCGCAAATGTATGTCCTTTTAATTATTTATGAAAACTGAGTGTGGGTAGAGAAAAGAAATACATGAGTGCTTTGAAAGATTACCATGGGAGCGTGAACACTGAGCATGAGTTGAAAGATGACTGCATGAGCTTCCAGTTGAGTAGAAACCAACATTAATCAATTTGAGATAAGCCTAAAAAGTCAGGCATCTCTGTGCTGCTCATGGAACTGCTTGTCTTCTTCCACATCCAGGCTTTGGTCTTACCTAATATGTGCTATCTAAACTTTAGCAGTATAGCACTGTTATTTTCCTTGTTTTATAATATTCTTATTTACTGTGTGCTTGGTAAATGTTTGTTAATTGAATTGATGCCACAGCATGTCTGGGAGGAGCTATGATTATTAAGATTATAAAAGATTCTTAATCTTTTATACCTGTGAAACTGTATACAAAGGAATTGAGGCTAAACTTGTTGAAACTATGCATTCAGCGTTAAGAATCAGCTTCAGACATTACTGACTAAGTTTCTTGAAGCATGTTATATTCAATACATAATTCCAAAGGAATTTGCACGCTCAAGAGCAGCTTCAAATTTTACTGTATGCGTTCTGGTGCTGTCATCTTCAGTCCAACTAAGAATTATTTTGTGCTTCCTCTTAGTACAGGAGTCCTGTATTTGTACCTGATTAACATGTCACACCTCAAAGCCTGAGATGTGCTATCCTAATAGTTGAAAACCTGGCACCACTTTCTTCCTTCTAAGTGCAGCTCACTCCTAATTTCTGTTTGTTCCTCCTGCTCCTATTCTCTCATGGGGTGTATAATTGTATGGAGAGATCTGCTTAGCATCTCAGCCCTCAGAGACAGCACACTCACTTGTTGGGTGGAAACTTGTGTTCATGAGCAATGTCTCTGGCATGTAGGAGGAATGTTCTAATGGAACAGGCGCAGTACAGGTGGGTTGTCTTGGGAAGTTCTCTAACTGTGTCTAACAAAGGCAGATAAAGTAAGGAATACAAGGTATTGTAAAGGTATTTCAAGATACTGTGCTGTTTTGTTCAGTTTATGCTGCTGTTCGAGTTTGAATGGCTTTCTGGATGCCTCAGGGATTATGACTTTTGGCATTGGAGGAAGTGGGGTGGACAAGTCAGTACAGAGTGAATGTCAGTCACCAGGGCTGAACATGACAGAATTCATCTGTCAGTTTCCTTAAAGTGGGCTTTCTAGTGAATGTTTTTCTATTCTGCTTAGTCACTCAAATTGTTTTCTAAGCTTGTTAAAAACAACAGGAAGGCTTTGCCAATGGAGATGCTAGAGGAAAAAAAAAGAGGTTTGTTTGGGTGTAGTATTGTATCTGATGATTTAAAAACATTTTTCTGAAATTAATTTCAAAAACTCTGGTGGCTTGTGTTGGAACAACTGAACAGGTTTGCTGATATGCCTGCCTGGGTGTCTTAGTCAAAGGTAGTTCAGCTTCAGTCAGAGGCATTTTAGGCTAAGTTACTGAATCACGAACTGCAGGGGCCCATGAGACTGGTACAGGTTCCTTTTGCTCTTCTCTCACTCTCCTGTTTCCCTTTATGCAGGTAATAACTACCATAAGACAAATGTGTTGAGCAACCCAGTAAGTTAATCTCCCAATGAAGTTCTGTTTGTGAGGTTTCCCTGGTAGACAAGGTTTGTGCTTGCAGAAGTTTATAATAACAGAGAGGTTTTGGAGAATGGGGAGTTACTTGTTTGCAGATGCAGTTGCTGTTTTCTCAGGAAATGGACACAAGGCAGCTGAAATTCAGTTGATGAAAACTTCTAAGCTGAAATCTCTGCAGCTCTTCATAGTTTGGTCTTCCCCAAAGTTTTATTGGCAGAGATGTGGCAGTTACTAGCAGCATGATCTGTTTCTTAACTTGCATGGCAAAGGCAGTAAGTGATGCTGACAGTACAAGTTACTTAATTTTATCTTACTTACTGCTTAATTTTATCTGAGTTGGTCTAATTATATCCATCCTATAGGATTTACCAGTGTAATTATCTGAAACTATGGTTCTTGTCCATAAAAAAAATCCCTTGTCTAATGTTAATCCAAGTAGCTTTTACTTGAGCAACTGCTGCTGCTTTGTTGCTCTCAAATGTTTTCCTAACTTAAGCAAGTATGATGAAAGCATCTATATACTGAGTGATTCTCAATCACCCAAAGATGAAAGAATTTGTGCTTCATACAGATACTTGAGACTGAAGGATACTTATTTGCTAGTTTTATGGGAAGTTTTATTTAAATTCGTCAGTTGAAGTTCGCAGGTCAGTTTTTCAAACATGGGAATAAGAACATTTAGAATGTTCGAATCTGTTAATACAGCAAGGTATCTATGCACAGTATATCAAATAGCTTTAGATAACTCAGTAGTTTAAAACCTGAAGGGAATTTTCAAAACTTCTCAGTCTCCAGCCACTTTTCTGAACATTTGATTCCTGTTTTACAGAACGAGACTTATGAAAAGGTGCTATTCTAGACTATTTTTATAATCTTATGATACCTGGAAAGATAAAGAGAGTCCTTACTGAGTTACTGAGATTGAGATCGGTCTGTACAGGAGGGTCTGTACAGTATCAGAGTCACCCTTGCCATCTCAGAGGTTGTAATTCAGATTATGAAGCGCTGAAAATTTCCTTCCCTGGCCCCCAGCAGATACCACTTTAAATAATAAGGCCTGACCCAAGGATAAACTAGTAGATTTTACAAAGACTGAGAGCTTCAGGAGATTTGGGAAAAATCCCAATTACAGAGACTAACAGACAACACAATATACATTGAAAGAATTAAATATGACCTTTGCAACATCTGCCCACTATGGCTGGGAGTAGAATGTGGTTATTATTGCAAGTACCATGCGGAAGAAACAATTAGGTCTTGTGTCTTTGTCATTGATAGGGTTGTCATCTATTATTTATAGCTTCTGTGTGTGCATTGGCTTGTTTGTTTGTTTATCTTTGGTATCAGCACTTTCCTTCGATCCACTCCACTCCATGTCTTGTGAGAGAGGCTGTCCATTTTGCCATGTAGCTTCTGCAGTTGTCCTTCCTTGGGTTCATTTTGTTTAGGTGTTGCTCTATTCCCCTCAGCCTATACTTAGACTTTGAGCAGCTGTACTTTTTTAAGATGCCTGGGCTAGTTTCCTTCCCTGTCTTCTCTAACTCATTTGTGTCCTGAGTCAGCCGCTGGATTGTGCTGCCTTGGTGTTTGTATGGCCCCACAGTGAGGCAGACTAGGGAACTTGCTCAGTGAAACTATTCATCTTGGCCAGTTTATTTTATTCTTGGTTTAGTCCCTCCCTTTTGTGACTTAGTGCTCAGCTGTACCAGTGCTAGAATGAGAGAGGTCAGTAGGATTGAGTGGGAGTTGCCAGTTAACCTATTATATGAAAAGCTGAGTAAGTATTTGAGCTTATCCTGGCCATTTATCCCACGCAGAGCTGAAGCTGCTGTCTGTTCCTAACTTACAGCTGATTGTTTATTAACCTATAAGGCCAAAAGGGTAACAGTAGTTTTTTCTTTCAGTCCAGAATGAACTGCATCTTTTGCTTCAGTCTCGGATAGATAAAAAATGAAGCTGGGACAAAGGCATAACGTTTTGTTGTCTTTCAGAAAAAAAATCCCCTGTACTCCCCATCATTTTACTGTAGATATGTTCTTAAGGCAGATAGTTATTGCCTACAGTTAAGAGATTTCTGAGAGAAAAAAGACATCTGAGAAACAGTATCCCTTTCAGAGTTTACTAGTGTTAAATTGTGATGCATGTTGTATCAGAAAATAGTTAAATTTTTTTACGGAAATATTTTGAAAAAAGGGTTTAGGAACAAAAAGTGAAACAGAGTTTGAGAGTGTTTGTTTCTCCTAAGTTGCTACTCCTGAAATTCCCTTTTTTCACAGGGAAATTTTTTGTTCTGAAATTTTTGTCAAAAGACTTATGAAAGTAGAAAAAAAAAAAAAAAGAATTTGACTTACAAAGGCCTGCTACCAAATAAAAATGGAGCAAATTTTTTTGTACTTCTAGGCCAGCACTTACGTATTTCATTTAACAGTCAGGCATGCTTTGAATAAGCAGTTCTCTTTTTCAAAACAGGAGTACAAGTCCAAAATCACATTCAGCATCTTTCTTCTTCCATATTGTTTTGTCATCCCATGATGTACAGATTTGTAGATAATACTGGGGAGAACATCAAGGCAGTAGTGCAAGTGAACATTCCAAAGCTGTGATATACTGGAAGTATTTCAAGTGTTTTAGTCTGAAGAGGGGAAGAACTCAACCACAGGAATTAACTCCTGGGTGAAAACATTGATTTCACAGAAGGCTGGGTAATTCCCTTGCTTGCATACAGTACCCTTTCTGGTGTTGAGTTATTCTCAGTGCTGAACTCAGCTTTATGACTGGAATAAACCTTCTTCCGAAAAAAGACTCCTAGGGCCTTGCAAAGTGTTAGAAATCTTTACGTTTAACTCAGGAAAGTGTCATCTCTGTTAGCAGTCTGCAGGAAGTGAGGGATTTTTTTTTGCCTCTATTTCCAGACTCACTGAACTTCAGTTTAAAAAACAAAACAAACCTGAAGAGGCACACACAAAAAAAAGAGAAACCTATCAAAACCCCCCATCACTCCACTATAAAACTAAGAGGAGCTTCAGGTGCTGTGTTATGCTTCCATTTCAAGTCTGTCTGTTATGTTTGGTATATTCTCAACAGTTTCCTGAAGTGGAACTGAGGCTTCCAGGGCTCTCTGTGAGTCTGTCTAACTGGAAGGCTTGAAGGATAAGAAAAAGTAAAGGTTAGGAATGAAAACTAACAAACAATGTAGATAAATGTCTTGCGTGTATTTTTAGTCCTCTCCATGAGAGAATTTTTTCTTCTGGGTCTCAGCTGAAAAAAAAGCTCAATTGGATTCAAGTCCAAAAACAGGGTAATATAATTACCCAGCTGATGAGACTCTGAATTTTAGCTGTGTGCTGAGCACTTAAAGATGTTAAAAATGCAGTGGGGTTAAAACCCCCTAGAATTGTTTATAGTGTTCTTGCCTTTAGGAATGCAGTAGCTGAACTTGTCCCTATTTGGTCAGAGGACTGTGTGTTCCGTGGGGAGCCTTGAACATGCACTGTTCAGTGGAAGGAATTAATACTAGAGAGAGATATAAGAAATTTGTAATCACAAGCTGGGTCTGAGAAGGTAAGCAACAAAACAGCTTATATGTGTACTCTGTCAGATGTATCCGTTTGGGGTCTGGAGGCAGCACTGTCTGAATTGAGAATTTAGTAAAGCTCTGGTGTTGCTTTTGTGGAGGACAGTCAAGCCTTACAAAAGCATCAGAGATCCTTTGAAGGCATCTGCATGTGTATGACTGTTATGTATCTTGTTAGCACAGTAAAATACTTTCTCCTGAATTGGGAAACAGCAGGTGGAGTTCTGTCATTTTTTGATTGTCTCTACAGAAAAAGTGACTTGGTAAACAGAATTGGTAAAAATACTTAGAGATTGGAAGGGGAAGGGAAAAATTGAGCAGTAGTTTTCCTCTTTAGGCAATGTAGACTTGTGATTTCTATACTATATGAAGAGAAGCTACTTCATACTTTGTTCTGATATGCACATGCCATCATGCAGTTGAAGAGAACGATCAGTGAAATAGAAATGAAATGTGGTTTACAGATAACTTTGAACCACATAATGTTGGGGTTTTTTTTATCAGTCAACGAGGTAATGAAACAACTTTTGCAGAGTATTAATTTAAAAGAAAATTGTTTTTTATATGTGAGCTAATTGTTGAAACTCAGGAAGATGGAAAGTTCTCTGTGTCTGGGCTATATCAGATGGATTTTAAATAGTAGTCTGTCCCTCCTCTTTCTCTTTTTGAAGTAAAAAATTCTCATTCCTTGGATAAAGGATTTTTACCTTACTGCTCAGGATGAATTACTAGATGATGTTTAGGTGATGGAAATATCTGTCATGTAACACATGCTGTTTCCTAATTTCAAAAGTGATACTTTAGGGCAGACTGAAGGTGACAGCATCTACTTACTTAGCAAGGGCAACTTCATCTTCTTTTAATCTTTATGGTGTACGGCAGTGAACTAGAAATATTTGAAACCCAAACATTTTTCTAAATTTTTTAGTGTTCATGGCCTATATGTGTCAATTTGTGATGTTTCTCTAGTTTATTCCCTAGGGAAAAAAAATAGGTAAGTAAAGGATGGGAATGCTAAGTACTTTTTTCCCTGTGTTAGCATAGGTGTTTGTGTATTTATGTAACTGAATAATAATAGAGAACTTTTATAACCTTACTTTTCTATTTACTTTTCTAAAGTAGGTATTGTATATTGACTGTTTAGTTTCTATGAGACTTTCTTAAATGTCAGAGTATTTGTGGACAAACAAATGAGGTTATGATCTGAGCATGTAAGTAGCTGTTTGTACCACCTACTTTAACGTGGTGCCTCTGGGCCAAATTACTTATTTCAAGGTGTCTCTCCACAAAATTCTGCTCTGACAAGGATATTCTCCCTTTGAAGAGCTGTACAAGTTTGTGTGGTGGAAGGGTGTGTTCTGGATGTAAATGAATTTTTCCCTCTTCATTTTTCTTTAGCTGGTCAAATAGTCATTTAGTTTTTGGAAGGGTTTGTTCCCTTTACTCTCTGGAAGGAGAAGAAATAGGTGGTTATAATTTCTTTTTTCTCTTCTGGCTGCCACTGGTAATTGTGACAGATGGTGTTAGAGATACACACGTTGAAATGTATTGTATACAGCATCTCTTTACAGCATCTCTGAGATAAGCACTCAAAATCTATTAGATGTTCCTATATCATACTGCAGGTACTGCGTCCAGATTCTGTGGTTTTACACTAATGAGCCACAAAGGTATGTAAGAGGTCTTTGTTCTGCACAGCAGTGTTGAGATCTATTAAGTTTGCCACCAAATTTGTAGTAGTAGTGCACCCTTGTGCTTCCAAACTGTACATGTATACAGACACAGCAGACATAGTTTCCTTCACTAGAATTAAGAGATCAGGGACTGTAAACCATGGTTCTTAGAGTGTAGCTACCAAACATTTGATTCATCACGAATTCCTAGCTTTTTGTTCTGGTTGACCATTCAGCCTCTTAAATGCTTTTTCTTCATGGTTTTTGTTTGTTCTGAAGTTAGTAAAATATGTGTCTTCTCTGTGTCATGCCTCCATTTTATTCTGCCGGTTAGGGAGGACATTCTGCCATCTCTCCTGTAGGCCTCGCTCTGAAAGAGGCACTTGTTCCCAAATACTCATTTGCTATGACAGATTATGTTTTTCCTTTCAGAAAGGAGATGTTCAACTGGACTGATTCCATGTGGTTAATATGTTTGGTCGTATTGCCTTCCTGATGCAATTATTGAAGATATTTTAGGATTCTGCCAAGCTTCACCTTGTGCTTGGAGTTCTTGACTTGTAGCATAGCCCAGATTGATGACCTTGTTCTTTGTTTTGATAGCAAACTTGAGCTCATTTCTTTTAAAAAAGGGGGCTTTCCTGATAACCTGAGTTTTTTTCAGGAAAGCAAAATCCAGACGTTGTTTTCAAATAGTTTTCTTGCTTAGAGTTGTCTTAGCTTCTAAGACAAGATATTAATGAAATTTGCAAGGTATGCCAGGGTGAAACCGGCAGGCGGTTACCTGTCAGTATTCTTCCCTGGTCCTTCTGCTGGATATCTTTGGCTGTCATGTGAGAATAGTTCCATCACGAATGGTTTGAAAACAAGGTCACTGAAGTTCAGATTGTGCTCCAGTGTAAGTTGTCCTCACTGTATCTTTTCTTTTGTTGTTGAAGTTCTTGTAACCTTAAGACTAGGAAATGTACCTCGCACTTCTTAGCTCCACATGAGAATACTGAAAAAGACAAAAATCAACCTCCAGACTTTCAGGGTTGATTACTTAAGGCACATATGTTAAGATGAAAATTCATCCTGAGGAATTCAATTTAGTGATGAATAGCTCTTGGTCTGGTAAATAATTTGAAATATGGGGCTTTATTTTAGAACATTTTTGTTCTCAGAATTGAATGCAAACAGCTACTAGAGGATTGTTATACAAAACATGTTTCCAGTTAGACACAAAAATAAAAATTATGATGCCATTAAATTTGTCAAATTGGAAATTACTTGGAATTGTTCATTTTGGGTAAAGAAAAGGTCATTTTTTTTCTTATGGTGAAGTGGGAGTTCAAGGTCTTGTGATTCTACGCACAATATACAATACTACACAAAAATGAATCATTTTTGTAAGATATATTAAATGTTTGAAAGTAGATATGGTGAAAGATAGTTGTAAGAGATTTCAAACCTTGATGTTTTTATATCCTGTTTAACAGTATTTTATGTTTATTTAGGTTCGTCTAAAGAAGGAGGAGCTGGGGCTGTGGATGAGGATGATTTTATTAAGGCATTTACAGATGTTCCTACTGTACAGGTAAGATGCTATGTATATTCATGTTTGTCTTCAGAAATGTGTTATTTGCAATAATAGGTTAACCTGCTTTTAAAATTTACATAATTTTACATTGTTCTAAGCAAGCATCATTACTTTTCCCTCTTTCTGACCTTCAAGTCTCCATGGAAAGCTCTTTATATTTTTCCAGGAGTTACCAAAAAAAGTGTCACTTTTCTTTACTGTCTTGCTAATTATTACCACATTGTGTTTTGGCTAAAATGCTTTATTGCTTTTCTCAAACTTTTTCAGAGAACTAGTGAAAATAATTGGATGTTTTAAGAAGATTAACATGATGTTGGGGAAGTTTAGGGCTACAGTTTCAAGGTGTAATAATAATATATGCAAATAATTTAAACAGCAAGAATTGTATTTTCAAATTTGCCTGAACTGTAATGATGTGTGTCTGGTATACATGTCCTTATTGTAGTAATACTTTAAAAATATTAATCTAGTGCCTTGTTTTCATACTAATGAACTTGTTGGATTCTGAGTTCTTAATTAAAATATTGGATTTGAATTTCTATTCTTTTAGTGTGGGAATTGCATGTATTTGATATTTTCACATAGTTGAGTCATTTAATATGTGTGTAGCATACAAGGGCTGTTATTCATAAGTTTTTCTTGAGCAGCTGAGGTGTGGAACACAACCAAAGTCTCAGTAAGCCATAGTTCCCAAATGACAGAATGATTTTGTAATACTCCCCTTTCTTGATGTGTACTTCAGTTCTATTTTTATTTCCCAAGCATAGTTATTTGTTAGATCTGCTTCTGCAGGCAGCAGTACTGTCTGCTTTCATGAGAGAGCACTCAATCTCCATGATCCCTGTCACATCAAGGAAGTCTTTGTCTAACACTGTAAGATCTTTATGTATCTTTGCCTCTTCAGACTGTGTTAAGAATTCTTCGGAGGATAAAAACATGCTGCTCTTAATATTGTTTATCCCTGTTATGTTGAACAGAGCCATGTTCCACAGAACAGAGAACGTGATGCTTGTAGTTCAGTGCCTTAGTGTGTGCAGTCCCAAGCACAAAGTTCTCTAGTTACTCAGGCTGGTTGGTAACACTGAAGGAGCAAAACTGGGATGACCACAGGCCATAGACAAACACATGTTATTTTCTGCCTGACTGCCAAATGGCCTAGGAAGGCAGGTCATTCTCTAAACTGCAGAAGATGCAGGAGAAAGACATTTGTCTTTAGTAATCTCCCACAAGCTGAGGTGGGGAGGCAGGAGAGAAATGTGTAGCTGACTCCAAAATTACCTACTTGTTTCATGGATGAGCATGCAAGAAAAAAAACACGATTTTTTTTTTTTTTAGCGTCCTTAGGAATAATGACTTCTTGGCCAACTTCATGCTTCTGGTTGTGGACAGTCTCTGATCTTTCAGAAAAAGAAAACCAAAGCAGATTTCATGTTCTGCAACCATGTTAATTACTAAGGAAGTGGGAAATGTCTCTGTTAGACTTGTGAAGAAAGAATGTTTATGAGCTGTAGTTTACCAAATTATCCTGAAAGCAAAGGACAGCATGAGGAGAGAGAGTTGTTTAGATGTTACTGGTCCCATTCCTGTCTCTCTTCTGTTTTCATTACATTTATGGGTTTGAGTAGTGGCTTCAATGAAAGTAAGAAGGGAAAACCAGATTCAATTCTGGATCAAGATTAAGTGCATTTAAATTAATCACATAAATTGAGGTTACTTACCGTGTGGGTATGTTTTAAATCATCCTTAAAACTCTCCAAAGGTAGATCTGACTTTCCAGTAAGCTGTTCATGTGACTGCTCATCTTTTTTTAGAAATCTCGTATTGTTTACTTGTACCCAGTTTTTAAATCCCCATCTTGAAAGTACTTTCATCTGTATAGTTTTTATTCTTTCTTGTGTTTGAGCTTTTAATTTTTGTCTTTGATGTTACAGTTGCCTTTTATGAGGTATGTTTATGTTGCCCTCTAACAGATAGCAGCAGTTTATGAAGATGGGTGATTTTTAGATGTAGTCTAATGGATCTGTGTGCCAAAAAGTACTGCAGTGACAGGATTGTGCCCTCGTATTCAAGGTTACAACCATACTGTTTTTACAACTTAAGCTGTTGCTGAAACAGAAGAAAATTCTGTGTTTGATTTATTAGGAGTAACTCCCATTAATAGCTAAAATTGGTTTGAAAACAAGTTCAGTTCTTTTTATAAAGTCTGATGTGGGAGCTTGTGAGCAAAAAATACATTATGTCATTGGCTGAACACATAATTTCATCTTGGCCTCCTAAAAGTGTAATGAATTGAGGGCAGGGAGAAAACAAATTATTAAAATACTGCCTTTTATTCCTGTGAAATTAAGGTAGGTATGTACAACGTTGAAAATACGGGATTTTTCAGTGGAATTATGGTTTTCATTTGATGACAAAATAAAATTATACCACTTATTAAATTCTACACTGCAATACCATTTTGAATATTCCTAAGTCCTGTTCTATTTGTGCCAGGTAATTAAAGAAAAAATTCAGTTCTTTGCCTGGAAATGCTATTAGGGTAGACATTAACCTGTGTTACAGGTTGCTTCTGTTTGCCTGGTGCCCAGCATGTTTTAGTCTTGCAACAGTAACTATACTGTATAACGTAGTCTCTTATGACACAGAGGCTGACAACAAAAAAGGCATATTTTTGGGATTGACTTAATGAAACAGCTTGCAAAAAGTTTTTGTACATTGACTTCAGACTGAGATTTGACTGTGCATGGAACAGTTCTCAGTTAGATGCCACCAAGAGACATCATCCTGCTTCCCTTCTTGTTGCACCTCGCTTTATGATAAATTCACAGAGAAATGCTAAGTTGGCAAAGAAATTCATGCCTCTCCTCTTGCAGGATGAGCTTTCTGTGTATTAAAGGTCTGAACTGAGCAGGAGACAGGTCAAAGAGAGTTATGGTAAAGGGAGATTCTGAGGAGGTTGAATTGTGTCATGAATTCTGATGGCATGAAGTGTCACTGTAAGATGAAACTGCATCTTGAGTTAACCAGTGACTAGTCCTTTGCACTTTCAAAGAAAAATAAAAATTTTCTTTCAGAATGGAAATTAATTTTGTTAAAAATCTTACTGAGACACACGTAATACTTTTTTTTTTTTTTTTAAGAGTATGGTACTTACAGAATTCGTGTTACAATACACTAGGGTTGTTCAACAACCATTAATAGGCTACCAGTATACACAAATATCTTAAACAGTGATACAGAACTCATGTTCAGTTTTGTGGGTGGTGGAGTAGGAAGTATCTTACACTTGGACCCAATATTTTTCATTAAGTCATTTGTTCATTTTAAGTAAGTTGTACATCAGATGTTTAGTGACTTCCAGTGAAGCAAACCGTAATCGTGAGGAATGGCTTTCTGGTTTTTATGGATTCAGTCATGTCTCCTGTATAGGAGTGCAAAGCTGCTTCCACACTGTATCCTGGAAGAGCTCACACAGCTCCATGGTAATAAAAATCTCACTTTCATTGGGAAAGTATATTCAGAAATTGTTTTCCACCTTATAGTGAAGCTGGTCTGGGTCTACTAATTAATCTGTTTCTGAAAAGGTTCCTACCCTGTTTATTCTGGAAATCCAGTATGAAGGTGTTTTAGAGCTGTGATGTCTTTCACCTCCTCCATATTCCAGCATGAAATAAAAAAGCATGCGTACCTCCATAACCATATTCTGTTCCAAGTGTTGGAAAAAGAGTAGATGTCAATAGAGTTAAGGTTCCATATCTTTTGTAAGTTAAATTAATTTGATGTGCTCAGGAAAAGTGGAAAACTACATTGTATTTAAAATAACCCTTACAGTAATTTGAAGATGCCTGGGAAATAAAGATATTGTAAAGAAAATAATCATTGAACATAACTGCAGAACAGAAGAAAGACATGGCATCGTTTTAACAGTAAGATCAAAGATGCATATACACATGCTAGAGCAGTGTGTCCAAGAGACACAGCTCTTAACCAGTTCAGGCAAAACAAGGTGTCCTAACAACTGGCCCTTGTTTCCTCTGTGTGCTCTTGCACATACAAAAATCGTGTCTTAAATAATAAGGGAACATCAGGCCCTGCTGTTTAGGTGCTACATAAGTTCTCATGCTGGTGTCCAGCTTTCACTGTAGAAAGGTGAGTTTCCTTCAAGTCCTCACTCACATCTTCCAGCCTTGTGTCTTGAAGGTGTCTCAGGTGGTGTCAGGTGCTTGTGTATGGGCCAGTGAGTTTTGCCTAATGTGATTACGTAAAAAAACTTCTGATCCAAAAAACTGGAAATGTTTAGCTGAAGATATTTTATAAAACAAACAAACAAAACAAAAACAAAACAAACCAAATCCAACACAAAACAAAAAAGACCTTGGCCAGATTAACTTTGTGCTTAGTAATTTGCTTCATATTCTCTTGAACTTATTCTCAGTCTGAAGGGAAAAAAACCTTGAAATTTGGTGTATGCAGTGGAAGCAGAAAAAAGCATCTTTGAATTATGTCCAGGAAAATAGAAGTGAAATCAGTTAATTTGAAAATATTTTTTCATTAGTAGGTTTTTTATTCCTTTCTTCTTTAAAAATCTGTTTTTGTACATTTACAGTTCAATAAAGACATTAATTCATTTATATGAATAGTGTCTGTTGCATGATTAGCATGTTCAGGCTTCAGTATTGGTGGTCTTACTGTATAGTGAGAATTTTGACTAGAGGTGGCTTCTTATATTTATTTACTGACTGTATAAGTTACTAAATGATAGTCTTAAGGTAGCAATACATAGAGAAGCTATGGAATGCTTTTAATTAAATTTTTCAGACCAATTGTAATTCAGTGTTCTCACAGCCCAGTTAGTTCCCCAGAGTTTCCCAGCTCCAAAAGAGTTGCAATGAGTTGAAGTGTAAGTTGAGTTTCATTCTAAGAATATGAAAATGAAACCGAGTTTCAATTATATTGCAGCAGATTATCTAAAATCTCTGCTCCTCTTGAATTATTTATTTTTTTAAGTGAAGTTAATGAAATTGTGGATGTGATTAGCTCATCACAAAGGTGAAGGGTCAAGTCTTTGTGATAAGATAAAAGGAAAGGAAAATGCTGCTTTTTCAGCCTTTTTTTTTTTAATGAATATTCATTACTCAGTGATATCCTTACAGATTGGTCTTAAAATGCCCATTTATAACTCTTACACAGATCTCTGGAACTTGGGGGATAAGATTGGTGGGATTAGAATCATGTTTTCATTCTTCTCAAGCTATTTTTCTTCATCACATTACCTGGGATATTAACCATATGAACTTTCTGATATTTTTATTTTTATACTTCAGATCTATTCTAGTCGAGAACTTGAAGAAACGTTGAACAAAATCAGGGAAATTCTCTCAGATGACAAACATGATTGGGATCAGCGAACTAATGCGGTAAACTTTTTATCTTACTTCAGGCTTGGGTGGGTGTATTTTATAAAGCACAGACAGCCAGATATTTAAAAATGTTTTTTTTCCTAAAGTCATTGCACTCCATGTAGTAATAGAAGAAATTTTCATTTTAATTTTTACACCTTGAATTTCTGTATACCGAGTAAGTTTGTGGGGTTTTTTTAAGTCTAAAATGCATTTTTGCTGATATATAAGTGGAAGCCTTTCTAAAAGCCATCACAAATGTTTAAGTTTGGCATTTATGCAAATTGCATATTCTACAGGTTAACTGCTAGCATTACTATCTCTTGTTATGAGATAGTAATAGCTATGAAATATCTGTTAATAGCCATGAAATAGCTGTTAATAGCTATGAGAAGTTCCACTTACAGAGTTAAAATTTTTGTGTGTATATACCATTTATATTTTTTAATCGTGTTTATGACATCTTAATGTTTATAAACAGGTATGTGAACGGAATTATGTGTTTGTGTATTTTTATTCTGGGTTCTGAGTTTTTTTTTTTTACGTCTAGAGCTTAATGTAAATTTTTTACAGTTCTTTTTAATTACTGCCATATATTTTGAAAATTTTGATTTAAAGACATAACAACATCTATTTTTGCATAGTGAAGCTGTTCCTTTTTATTTTGTTTTGAAATGCATATTGGCAGTGTCCTAACCCAGCCACGTTGATTTTTTTAGCTGAAGAAGGTTCGGTCCTTGCTCGTTGCTGGAGCTGCTCAGTACGATGGGTTTTTCCAGCACTTACGGCTGTTGGATGGTGCTTTCAAGCTGTCAGCCAAGGATCTCAGATCCCAGGTGGTTAGAGAAGCCTGCATTACTGTAGCGTAAGTACAGTTCGAGTGCCTTTGTGCGCCTTGCTACATGTTACTGTGGGTTGGCTTAGAGGTGCTTTATCAGTGTTCCAGGAGAGATTCTCTTGTTGGACTGCTGTACTCTGTGACTGATAAAGAGTCAAGTCAGGATCTGAAGCCACAGAGGAAAAGAAATGCTTAAAGGAATTTGTTCTCTGAAGGGATACGCTTAGTTGATAATCCTGTAACGAATTGTATGTGAATCACCAGTTACCATCCTTGCAGAGTCATCATTAGTGCAGGTTAATACAAAGTGCTGTGAATGATATTTGGGACTTATCTTAGAATCACTTATGCTTGGGTGATTGGCACAGCACTTCACTGGCACTGCTTGTAAAGACAATGTCAATAGCGCTGTAGTGGTTTGAACACAGAGCATTTTGCTGAGGTAATACCTCTCATGGAATCATGGAATGGGTTTGGATTCGAAGGGACCTTAAAGATCATCTAGTTCCAGCCCCATTAGCAGTGCAGGGACACCTTGCACAGGACCAGGTTGTTCAAAGCCCCATCCAGCCTAGCCTTGAACACTTCCAGGGCTGTCTCTGGGCAAGAGACAGATGATGGTGATAATTTTAGAAGTTGTGGCTAAACTGAAATAAAATCTTCACCATTAGCATCTTGTGGACTCCTTTAAATTCAAGGGCAGAGAGGAAAACCAGAGTAGTCTTTCCCATTTCTGTGTTTTCTGTGACTTTTTTTATCCTCTGGAAAGACATCGGTGTAACCACTGGTTTTCAGTGGCCATCTGAAACAGGACCACCATAGAGTTCACCCTTGCTGTTCTGGTCTCCTGTTTGAACAGACCAAGAGGAAATGTTGAAGCATACAACTGCCCTTTCAAGGAAATTGAGACTTTGAGAAAATTATAATAACCTTTCCTAACATGAAGTCAGGAGCAGTCTAAAAGTGCTCTGCAAATGTTCTCATGCAGGCCTAACAACCTGGAATTTTCCTTGATCCCTAAGATTTTGATATATTTGATGTGTCATTTGCTGCTGGCTACAAATCCTTTTTATATAGTCTCCCTGCACAAAAAAAAGCATTTGTTGTCACTAATGGACAGTTAAATTACTGTGTATGGCATGTGTTTTTGTATTTGTTAAAACTGAAAATGTAACCTTTAGCAGACAAGGGAGTCAAATTTTATGGTTGGCTGATCGCAGTGAGTTCACTAGTTTTGTCTGCATTCAAAAGGGAAAAAAATCTCAATAATTTATTTAAAAATTTAGATTTATCTCAAAGTCTGTTAAAAAGCAAAAATACAATGATACTTTATGTGGACATGAAAATTTAGGCTTTCCAGTTGTAGTACTTGTTTTTCATTGTGAAACAAAGTTATTCACATTTGGTTTCTTAGTGTGCCTGGAAATCGTGAAATTGAGAAATTCTGTTGTTTGGAAAGATGAATCTTTAAAATCTACAATGAACTTTGTTATTTTCAGACTAAGAAATTAATTCACGTTTCTTCTAAACAGCCACCTTTCAACTGTTCTGGGAAACAAGTTTGACCATGGCGCTGAAGCAATTGTGCCTACTCTTTTTAACCTGGTCCCCAACAGCGCCAAAGTGATGGCAACTTCTGGGTGCGCAGCCATCAGGTTCATCATTCGGGTAGGTGTTCCAATCTCACTTCACCTGCTAGGAATTTTCAGGCGGTGGCTCTTGGCAGAAATAACAACTATACTGAAATAGAGGTTTTAAAATTGTTCTTTAATGGAGGAGTAATGGGTGGGCAAATACTACATATCATTGAAACCAATTGGCAGCATTGTCACAGTAAAGATGGAAGAATAGTTGTGAATAGCTAGTCTGTTTTTGTGGTTTTGGGATTTTTTTGTAATGTATTAATTGAAAAAAGACCAAGTGTGTTTCGAAGGGTAACTGCTTTTAAGTGCCTTCTTGGAAAATACAAAGTTAAGCTAGTAGCTAAGAAACTGGTGAGAATTTAAATAGCACAAACAGCAAAACAAAGGTATTTCTTTCCAAAAAAAATTTGGAACTATGGAAGAGACTACACATGCCTGGATCAGTTCAGAAAACACAAGTTCATGAAAGAAAAATCCAATAGAGATAAGAATTTTTAAATTCAAGAACTTTCTAAGCTGAGTCCCCAAATCTATAACATTTGGAATAGAGGAGTGCTCTATCCTAGCTGTTTTCTGCTGAGTGTTCTTTGAGCATCTACTGATTGGTGTCTCAGGCAAGATAGTTAGAGCTTTGGGACTTGTACTGATACTTTTGTGTTTCACATAAAGTGGGAGATTGCCTGTAGTTTCTGCATTAGAAGTTGTGGTGTTCTTAATGCCAAGCACTTACTGCAATTTACTATGATCTCATCAATGGTTTTAATTTTGTAAGTTGTTGGAAAACCTAAGAGGTTTCATCACTTAACACCTTTTTTTGCCATCTTCAGTATGGTTTGGAATGTACTTGCTTTGTCTCTCTGTGCCCCTGAGAATGTGCTCTGAGACCTTTGCATGCATGACCTTCGTATCAGCACTTGGGCTAAGACAAAATCCCTTGGTATTTTTTCTACAGAATTTCACAGTCCACTGTGAAATGGCACAGACTTGAGCGGGAAGGAATACACCTTACACGCAGTTAATTAAAGTTGTAAGAGAACAATACCATTTGCCACAGTAGTGTAGACAAGCTCAGGCATGTAAGAAATTATAAACATTCACCAATTACATTACATTGGCTTCATTGGTTCAGTCCATTTGAAGACAAACTTACACATCAGCTATAGTTGCCCTGATTTTGTTAAAATTTCTGTTCTTCTTAGCTGTGACTTAACATAGTAGATTTGAAGCATAAAACCAAGAAAATCCTATCCACAGTGTTCAAATACCCAACCGATAAATGGCATATGTGAGGTTTTTTTAGCAGAAAAATCAGATTTCAGAATTAAATATCAAAAAGAAGTGCAGCCCCCTGCCTGTTTGGGCTTCTGTCCTTTGGACTAAATAAGTATTGGTCAGGGGTCTTTGATCAATTGAATATTTAGAACCCAAGCTACTGCAGGTTTTGGAGTCAGTGTTTTACTCAAAAACTCCCAGCAGCATCCAGTGACAGCCAGATTCTGGTGCTTTACTGTGTAATTGCTGTAGAGTGAGTCTGCATAAAAACAGAGAGGCTGTATTGTACTAGTGATCGAAGAGCTTCATCTTGTCTTTGTGCCTTTATTGGATTTCATATTTCTTCTCCAGGAAGTTCTTACACTGCAGTCTGATTTCTCTTTCTTGACTCTTAGTACATCAGGAAGCCAATTAAAAAAAAGGTGGGGGAAAAAGGAGGGAATCATGGAGGGATGACATGGTGGCAGAAATCTTTCTCAGGAGGAGGGATTCAGATTTGTCATCTGATCTTCAAGGTGGTTTGCATGGGAGCACGTATCATTACATCCTCAAAGGAGCAGCCGATGAAGTATGACATGTTAAAAACAGAATGAAAGCAAGCCTGAAGCTTTGATTCCTTTGCAAAATGCTTTCTAGAAATTGCAACATCGATAGCTCCAAACAGCTTGAATGTACAGGTTTCTCCATCTGTAAAAAACTTTATTTTTACCCCTGATTTGCTCATTGGCCCTTTCTGGAAGTCATATACCTCTTTTCAGTTTGCAATCTATACAAAACACAAACAAACCCCTTAAAACTGTGTTTAAAAGTATATCAGGACAAACAAATGCAACTGTTGGCTCTTCCAGAATTTTTGATTAATTCCTTCCTAATCCTAAAATTGGCAGTACTCTGTGAGCTGATGATTATCTCTGCTTTTTTTGTGATTTGTGTGTTTATATCCTGCAGCTGTGATACATGAGAGTAAGAATTCTTCAGTACTGAACTTCTGAAGATCTTGGATTTTTTTTAATTAGCCTACTCTTTCACACTGTATTGGGGACTGTTTACTGTAGGTATTTAATTAAGAAAGGACTAAAGAAATTATCTGAAAACAGATTTGTTGAACCACATCACTCTTACTTGAAATTAAAATGGTTATGCTTTGTGTCTACAGTTAGTTAAGAAAAGGTGAAGTAAGGCAGCTTTAATTCTGAATTCTGTAATGCATTTGGATTGAATGTAGTTTATCTTATGCATAGTTTAATAGTTTTCTTCTCCTGCCAGGTGTTTCCATATAGATTGTATATATAAGCTTGCTTATATGTCAATGTTTTTATTACTTTATTGACATATTTTGCATTAAAGGACATTTGATCCTTGTGGTACTAATCATACTGCTCCTTGTAAGAATGTGTGTATTTTCATATTCATTGATTCACTTTTTGTTCTATAACCCTGACTTTTAAGACAGCTGTGTGTCTATTACTTTTTTTTTCTTTCCTGTGGAAAATCTAAAATAGCATTAGCTTTCAACTCCTTTGAGGAGATAGCTACATTTGAACTTCTTATATTACTTCTGACAGCAAAGTTGCATATTATGATGTTATTGTTGATGGCACTGGAAGTGGTTTTTGCTTGACCTTTTTGGAAGAAACGAGCTTTAATCAACCGACATGCTAACAGCAGTCTTTCATTTAGTAGTATTTTATGACTTAGTTTTGGCAAGCAGTGTAAATTATTGCAGTTTTTATTATGGTGTTAATTCTGTTTGTATTAATAAGCACAGTACAAATTCAGGATTCAGGAATGCTTTTCTCATTAACTGCTTTGTCCTTTTTTTGGCAGCATACTCATGTGCCACGACTCATACCTTTAATAACAAGCAATTGTACCTCAAAATCAGTTGCAGTTAGAAGGTGAGTACATTATAAATGAAAATTATCAAAGCTATTGGTTTTAAAATTATGATTATCATATGTTGAAAATTAACACAGAAGATTTGTGGCCATAAGTGCTGAACACACAAAACTGTTAGCCAGTAAACTGCAAACTGCAGAAATTACTTTCAACCTTGAGACAGAGGCAGCTACCTTAGGACACAAAGCATCCGTGTGTTGTGGTGGGTGTTCAACAGCTCGGCTACATCTCCAGCATGTTGTTTCTCTGAGAACAAGAACACGTGGATTGTTTTGTGGTGGGTGTTCAACAGCTCGGCTACATCTCCAGCATGTTGCTTTCTCTGAGAACATGAACACGTGGATTGGCTCTTGAGAAGATGACTTGTTTTTTGACAGTGTAATTTTCTGCACCGAATCATACAAAAGCAGTTAATGCTGTTTCTGAACTGACACTAGTCCTGGAAGCGATGTCACTGTATGTGTGCAGGAAACAACTTGAGCATCTTTGAATCTAAGCTGCTTTTGCATCCAAAGCAAGTGTTACCTCAACCCAGATTGTACTCACCTGCCACACCTTCTGGTTTGACTGCTAAACACAGGCCTTCAGTGCCTGCACATGCTGTGCCTTTACTGAGGAATAGACTGTAGGTGGCTTTGGTACTGCAGTTCACAATCCAGTGAGCATCAGTGAAGGCATTGTCTCCATACTGCTTTCATTCTTTTGGAAAGACAACGAAACACTAGATTGGTTGTAATAGTGAAAAGCATTGCAGGATTTCTTGCCATGCCTTGCCAATGTCCAAAGGATTTGGGCAGAATAAAAACCAAGTTTGTCCCTCCAGAACAGGTCCCAAAATTCTGAATAACCAGAAAAAGAGGTAGTTTCAGGCTGTCAGGTTCACTACATGTTTGAAAATTATCTACACCTCCCTAATCTGTGTCAGTTTGATTTTTCGTCAGGATCTAGCTTCAGACATAGTTTTTAAAAGTATGCCTTTTGCTAATGGCAGTTTGCTAAATTGTCAAGATTCCCAAATGAAAAATGAATACAGTTAGACATCTTCATTAGTACAGTGCCAGAAAATCTTTTGCAGTGCTTTCTTTATGCAGAGCCCTCTGCTAATGGTCTCATGTTTTCCTTTATGCTACATACTCAGTAGTGACAGATGGAAGAATGGGAATAGTGTTTGGGACAGAAGTATACTGCCATAGAAATCCTATATTGTGTCTTTAATTTTTTTTTTTGTATTAGGATTTTATACTCTGTACAGTTTTTTCAACTTCATTAATTAATGTCTGTTATTTTGGGACTAATACAGTTAACATGGTGTATGTGTAATAACATGACTTCAACAGCACATTGTTAATTGAACCATGTCTATTATTTTGAAGATTAGTTAGCCTGCATGTTTGCTTAATAAACAGAACATTTTAACTTTCCAATAAGGTGACCAATGCCCTTTTTTGACAGATAAATGTACTTTTATTTCATTGATTTCCCTCAGGGGGAGAGAGTAAAGTTAGTGTTTATTCCACAAGCACATTAGAGAAATGAGTATTTAATTATGACTTTGGTTCTGTGTTTTTAGGCGCTCCTTTGAATTTTTAGACCTGTTATTACAAGAGTGGCAAACACATTCACTGGAAAGGTATGGGCCAGTATACTTTTTTCCCTAAAATAAACTGCTAATGTAATTTAAGACAGAAATATTGCCATTGAATCCTTTAATTGGATTATGTTCAGTGTTGGCCAGCCTTTCTGGCATAGACAGCCTTTCTAGCACAGCAGGTCATGCGGCTCATTCAGGTGCCAGGGGGAAGGAGAGCTGTATGTTCCAGCCTTGGCTTCCTGTGGCCTCCTCTCCTTACCCTCTGCCTCTCCTATCCTGCGTGTGAGCAATGCATATACAGGTAAGCATCTGTGTTTTCTCCTGGCAGGAGGAAATCTGTGTGTTTGCTGTGAAAGAGGGCAAGTGGGCTTAGGGTGGAGGACTTTTTGTGCTAATGAGTAAGGGCATGTTGTGGCTTTTCCAGATAGATGGGAAAACAGCACATGCATCAGTTCTGCAGGTTGGTCACTGTAAGCACAGGGTAGGAGCAAAGAGAATAAAGGGCATCCAGAAAAGGCTCTGAAGAATTCATCCAGTCACATTGCTGCTTCCCCAGGGTGCTCCTGAGAAGGGGGAGTAATAGGGAAAACATTTATGCCAAAGTGTCTAAAAAAACTCACAAAACCTGCCACCTCTCCCCCACCCCCCAAATAACAAACCTCCTGCCCAAAACTTACCTTAAATTAAAACTTGTTTATCTTCACAAGTTTGTGTTCTGATGGGTGCTTTGCTGTTCATTGAACTTGCATTCAGGTTTAAAACTCATATGCCAAAAGCTTTCAGAGCTGAAAGAAAACTTACGGTCTTAATTTTTCCCCTTTTCCTACTATTGATATAACAGTGGAAATAGTTTTTCCATTTCAGGAAGGCAAGTGTCTTTAAAAAAGGTATTTTTAAATAACTTTTTCAAGTGTGCTAGGTGGGTGTATGTCAGAAGTAGATTAAAATCCTTTTAGATTGAAGGAGTAAGCTGACCTAAACCTTTACAGAAGGTACAGTTATGTCATCAGTGTGCTTAAATGTTTGTTTACTGCATATTTTGGAAAGAATTAGCATTGCAGCTGTTTTTTACTTGGTGAAATGTTAATGAAAGTGTAAAGTTACTGCTTAGAATTTGGAGTAGCAAAATAGCATGAAGAATGTCTTTCTTCTAGGCATGCAGCTGTCTTGGTTGAAACAATCAAGAAGGGTATTCATGATGCTGATGCAGAAGCAAGAGTGGAGGCAAGAAAGTGAGTTTTGGTTAATTTTGCTCTGAAAAAGTGCATGTGCTGAATGAGTGATAGAAGGCTCTAATCCATGGTGAGCTGCTATCCATGGCTGAAGAAGATACAAGCAAGTTTGTTTGAAAACTGATGTTTTTGTCCTGAATTGCTACCCAGTTTCTTTTGCAAAAGACATTCTCAAAGCCAAGTCAGTCAATGCAGTTGTGCAGCATTTGATGATTCTACTGAAAGAAGAGTTAGAAAGGTTGATATTGCTGCATAATCATTCTGCTCCCATTAATTAATTCTTAAAAAAACTGCAGCACTTTGACTATTGAGAAGGCCAGAAAACAATTCCTTTTGCTTCCCCACACAACTGGTAAGTGAATGTGAGATATTCAGAGGATAGACTTAAGCTATTTTGAAAATATTAGTTCAGTCCCTGTCGCTGACTTGATGAGCATTTACATACTCTCAGTTCCTGTCCCTCCTGTCCATGGTTATGGTTCATTCTGTAATCTTTACTTGCTGACTCCACCCTTTAAAGAAAATACTGAGCATTTACATGTGATTATTCTTTTTTGTAGGGCTTATCTGGGTCTTAGAAATCACTTTCCTAGTGAAGCTGAGACTCTGTACAATTCTCTGGAGCCACCCTATCAAAGAAGCCTTCAGACCTATTTGAAGAATTCTGGCAGTATAGCATCTCTCCCTCAGTCAGACAGGTCATCCTCCAGCTCACAGGAGAGCCTCAAGTAAGGGTCACTTCACTGTTTCTGAGCCAAGAAACAAATGCAGTTTCTCAAAAGCAAATTATCCAGATTCCTGTTGAGTACAGCAGAGCTGCAGTTTTATTTTGTGACTTCTGTTTTTTTAATAAAAATTTCTTCTCTGGTGTTTTGCTGTGTGACAGTG
Organism: Onychostruthus taczanowskii; assembly: GCF_017590055.1. NCBI lineage: Eukaryota > Metazoa > Chordata > Aves > Passeriformes > Passeridae > Onychostruthus > Onychostruthus taczanowskii. The sequence goes on along the minus strand of NW_024506773.1, from coordinate 2,941,757 downwards.
TTACCCCAGCAAGGTGCAAAGTACAGACAGTCTTTAACTAGATATAGCATGCTGTATTCATATGTTCATTCCTTAATAGCTGCTTTAAATCCCAGAATATCTTCAATGTTCATATTGATGTCCACGATGTGCTGCATAGGTCTAGGAAAACTATAATGGTGTAATTCCTTTTTCATCTCTTCACTGGCAAGCATGAAAAAGGAGCATCAACAATGAGTGAGATTCATTGGAGATTGGTTTGGGGTTTTTTTTTTTCCCCTGTCTTCACAGTACTGAATATATATTAGCAGTATTTCATAGCTCTGCCACTTACTACAGGGTGGGTCTGTGCTGCAGTCAGTGTTGTATTACAATGCATAGACAGTCTTGAGCTGAATTAATTGAAGTTTTCTTAGGTACCAATAGTAAAAGAAATCTACTGGCTTTTTAGCAGAAATATGAAGTAGTATGTGGTGATTTTTGCCTTTAAATGCTAGAAAGCTTCCTCAAAGTATTTCAACCTTTTAGTGTTTCAGATCTTCATTATCAAAACCAAAGAGCTTTTCTGCTCACTTGTTATTTGAAGGCAAAGACTGCTTCTCACATAGTGGAATTATTTTTTTTTCCCTTAATTACCAGAGGTTTACCTTCTCTTTCCTATGATACTTGTAATTATAAAAAATTGTTTTAAAATAATTGTCTGTGATGCAAGCAATTGCCAGCACTTCATTTTCCACAAGTGTTTATTCAAAGATTAAATATTCTTGTTTAAATTAATCTGTGTTCCCTGTCTGAAAATAAAAGTGCTGTTAATGAGTTACTGGTAATACACTGTTAAAAACTAAATTTCAGGGAAATCAGAATCTTAAAAAACTCTTAAATCTTGAAATGTTGTTTCCCATGTTGTGTGAGTGCTACAGTACAGGAAGTGAGGGGTAAAATAAGAAATGAAGAGAAGAGGTGATGATATTGGAAATTCATGAAATTTTGATTGATTTATTACGAACTTTGTATTCAGATGGATGTTTGTTACCCAAAATTTTATTTCTGGCTTTAGGTATAGTGAATGCTGAATTCCCCCTGTATAGTCTAAATTAGGAAATATGGGTATGACTTCCTAGAATTCAGATCCTATGTGATTTTTGACCTTCTGAACTTACATCTCATAGAGATCGTTAATCCAGAATTACTTTAGAGAAGATGGAGGAATAAGAAAGAAATGTGGTGACTTCTGTCTACCTATATGAAACTGTGTACATAAAACATCTATTGCGATAGATTGTGGCAGCTGTCTGGAGTTGTAAGGTCAGGAGCTCTTCCTCAGCCTCCTCACCTTACTTGAGGCAAAGTACCTTCAAGACACTAGTTAGTCATGTCAGAAAAGCACGTTTACACAGAATAAGCTGCAAACACATATTCTTCTGTGAGGATTTAGGTTATGGTGCTGACCTCTATATTACTGCTGAGTACCTGAGCTAATAACTGGGGTAAATACACAGTATGAGGCATCTCTTCTCTCTCTACGTTTAGATTTAAAATTAAAGGAATTATTTTTACTAAAGCTGAGACACTGACTCGGCTTGAAATTTGACTGTTGATGAAATACGTGACTATTTCATCAAATACAAACCTTCCCCGTCAGATATTTAACCAATGAATATGCTATTATGTTTACTTCTACCAGTTCTTTTCATTTCCCTGGTCTCTCCAGCTGCATTTTACCCTTCCAAACAGGCCAGAGGATGGGCTCACAATTAAACTTGACCAGACTGGAAAACTGTGCTTCAGTAACTACTTGTTTTTGCAGTGGGAAGGAAATGAAGACAAAACATAGAGGAAAAGGCATGGGATTTTTCTCCTTTTATAAGTTATGAGAGCCTCTACATTCCAACAGGGGAAATGGAGTCTAGCTGCTTGGAAGCATCAGTATTTCCTTTTTTAATTTATAACTTTAATTCTTGAGACATCTGGGACTGGAGGAGGCTTATGAGTTGGACACCTGTTTTTCTTGTTACTGCAGACAGCACTTCACATGTCTTTCACAAATGAAGTTTTTTGGATCGCTCCCACTGTTCTTGTTTGATGACTGATGTATAAGATCAGCCCTGTGGTTAAAACCTTGTACCGACCACCTTAAATGTTTCTGTGACCTGGTCTGGGATACCTGAACTTTGTTAGCAAAGTGTGCCTGTCGGTAGCTGAAGGATTAGTGCTGTGTGATAAGGATGTAGTTTCGTAAAATATAAGGGACAAGATAATTCTGGTTTTCTTATAATTTTCTATTTCAAAGATTTATCTATAAAATATGCTGAGGAGGTTGAAGGGGAGAAAATAACAGAATTTTAATTTTTTTTCTCTCTTTTATTTTTGACTTTTGCATCTGGTACATGAGACTTACTGGATTTATTTTTTTATTTTTTATTATTTTTTCAGTCGGCCTCTGTCATCTAAATGGTCTGCAGCCAGCCCAGCAAGTCTTGCAGGCAGAGGTAAGGTGGTGGTAATATAGTGCAGTGCCTAGTTATTGTTCTTAATGTTCTTTGAATTAAAAGTTCTAAATGCAGCTTAAAACTTGACTGTGTCAGCATTTACCCCATTTCCTAGATAAATAATGGTATGTGTCACTACAAACTGTACCTGGAGCTCAGATTGCCTCACACTCACTTCACATTTCATGTAGTTTCAGTTGTTTCAATTATAAGACATAATTAGTTTTGAAATATTAATTCATTGATCCTCTCTCCTGGAGTTTTGTTTTGGAACAGTCATTCTCAAAGAAACAAAACATTCTTCTTTGGTCTGTTCATGGTTAGGCTTATGGCAATTAGAAATTAAAGACTCACTGTCTCTTTCATCTGTTCCCGTGTAGCTGTGCTCTTTCTAAATAAATAAAGAACAACAGCCAAACGGTATATTTGTAATTCAAAGAGCTTAATTATGTGTTTAGTTTTAGGAATTTAATAACTTCAGTGTCTTTTCCCATAATGTCTTAGTAACTCTTTGAGAGTAAATCATTGAGCAGCTTTTTGCAAAAGGAGTGTAATTAAGAATGGATACTGAAACTGATAAGGGGAGTGAAGTTTAGAAGACCTAAAGTGTAGTGGTTAAAATTAAGCAAATAGTTAAAATTCAGTAAATTATAGGAAGTGAATACGAAAATACTAAAGATTGGACCCGAAAACATTTCACAGTACACATTCAACTCACCTTAGCTGAAGTGTGGGAATATTTTCTTCCTTCAGTATCTCAAGGAAGGATGTGAATTTTCTTACATTTGCGAATCATTCAATAACATAATAAATCACACGAAGGTTCAGAATTATGTCATTTGTGCTAGGGTGGGAACAGACAGTTTGCATTAAATAATGCTAAAATTTCATGCTGAATGAAGAGGAGTACTACCGTCACACAAACTGTTTCTATATGCAATTCATGGCAAGACCAGGTCTAGTTTGCTTTATAATCTCAGTAATTCTTGGTTTAATACTAGTTTAACCTTTTTTACATAGTTTTTCATGCTTTCTTACAAGCATGGTGTGTTAGTAGAAGATGTTGCCTTCTCAAATATAATTCATTTTATTCAATATCAACTCTCTTCTTTCCCCTCCCCCCCTTTTCTGGTAGTTGCAGGCAGCAGCAAGGGTGTCCCAAGCCTGGGCACCCTGCAGAGGTCTCGCAGTGACATTGACGTGAACGCTGCCGCGGGCGCCAAGGCCCGCCATGCTGCTGGACAGACAGCTGGAGCTGGGCGCCTCTCAGCAGCCGGGCTGCCCCCGGGGTCCTACGCCTCCCTAGGTAAGGGGAGCACCTCTGCACTGCTCTGAGAGGTCTTTGTGATTTTCTTGATCAAAAAGTTACAGTGCAATACTCCTGTATTTGAAAAGCAGTCATCGTTGTTTGTAGCACTGGAGTATAGCAAAACAGCAGGTGTTCTGAAGTAAGTCGCAAACTTTCCTACATGCTTTATTTTTCTTGTGCTGGAAGAATGCCAGTGCAAAGAGTGTGTCCATACTATGCTCTCTGAATGTCTTAATCTAGAATTAAGTGTTGGAAGGAGTGGTACCTTGGTGGTCATGCCTTTTTTTGTTCATAAAAGTAGCAGGGAAATGAGTGTGAGCTCTTAATTGTCCATTTTTCTTAGCTCTTCAGGTATTCTACAAGAGTGCTAAAGAGATACCCTGGCAGTCAGAGTGGCTTCTTCATGAAATAGACAAGCGTTTTACACAATAACTTACTACATTCAGTTCATAATTTCTTCCTATGGACATTGTTGGAACTATGTGTATGCTTTACCTAGCTGACGGTCTCCACTGATATTTGCTGTTAGACATACAAAGTGTTACAAGTCAGTGTTTTAAGAGTACAGAAAAGAATTTGATAATTGTAGTGGTGGTGGTGCAGGTGCTAGAACATCCAATGGCAATGGTAAAGGACTATGAACATATTTTTGTTCTAAGTTTTTAGCTTATCCATGTTGTAGGGATAACAGTGGGGAAAAAGAGGTCCACTGTTCGCAAAACTGTTTTTTTATTCTCAGCTTCTGTGCCAGCTAGACCACCAAGGAGAGACATGTTCTAATGTTAGTATGGCTGTAAGTGGTCACAAAGGCAATGAAACTGTACAGTTCTTATTTGCATTGTGTTTGGGTAGGTGTTAGCCTACACACATGTAGGCTGTGGTTTGCAAAGGTTTTTGTTGTGCTTTCTAAAATCAGAACTTAAGTTAAAAGCCATGTAAAATGAGTTGATTCTTTATGTCAGGGCCCGCTTGAAGTACTGTAAACGGCATTGATTTTAGTGTTAATTTAAAGAGTGAGCAATCCTGAACTAAAAGGAATACTTGGTACTTGGAATAGCAGTTTTGGATGTGGGCTCCCTCTGGTGCCCACAGAGGGGGCAGCAGAACCTGCTGGGTTGCAGGTGGACACCGACATGAGGCTGCTTGGTGGAGGGGATACACCGGTGGTTCCTCAGGATAATTATGGATGCCCCATGTCTGACAGGGTTCAACACCAGGCTTGGAGCAAACCACTCCAGTGGAAGGTGTTCCTGTCCACAGTAACGGGTTTGGAACATCTTTAAGGTCCCTTCCAACTCAAACTGTTCTATAATTCTGGAACTGTGAGTTCCTCCTAACTTAGTGCCTAAAAACCTGAAATATGTGGGATGATCATTTTCCAAGATCAGAGTATTGCTTGGTGTGTTTTAATGTGCAACAAAACATTTTGAACCTCAGACAAAGCTGGAATTCAGAGAAGTGGCGCAGAGCATGGTGACAGAGAGAAAAGTCAAACGGAAAACAAAGAGAGATATTCCGCTCTGTTCATGTCTTCTTTATGCTGTTCAAATGAAGGGACTGTATTGTCTTAATACTTTTCACAGAAAATTATCTCTTGATTAGAAGATTGGTCTGCTTTTACAACTTTTAAAGCAATATCTGATTCATGCCAAGAATTTTTTAAGCAAGGGTTGAGAAGGGCACAGAGTGAAGTAAGCAGTGGTGGATTTAGCAGGAAAGTAACAGAAATAGCTTGTTCACTTTGTAATGTATTGAATGGATGAGTGAGGATTGGGGGAGAAGAATAATAAGCAACAAATCCAGATCCTGTTTGCTTGAAGGATTTGAGTTGCTGAAAAGCTTTACCTTACTAGCAGATGCAGTCACTTGGGAGAACAGTGTGACGTCATTTAGAATGGCAAAATAACGTAATTCTGGCAAAGTACAGTGAAAGTCAAAGCCTAGTGCAGACAGTGAAAGGGCAGTGGTAGTCAAGGAGACCAAGGTTTGTTTGCAGTCACATAAAAGCAAATGCTTGACTGATCTTGGCTCAGTCTCCTCTAACAGTTTTTTGACTGTAGTGAGGTAATTGGAAGGATACGTACCATGTAGACAGTGTGACTGTTGTTTGTTGTGGATTAGCTTCAGAATATTGTTTACTATTAGTTTTCAAAAGGTAACCTTTAAATGAATGGAGTGCAAATCCAAGCAAGTGCCATGTTTCAGATAATGGGCTAATTTGTAAAGTTCTTCGTTCATTTTAAAGGATTTGTTTATAGTAGCCCAAATATGGAAAGTTAGATGACAGAACTATCAAGCTAAAGCTTACCATGGTCCGAAAAGGCCTAGGCAATGTTACTTTATTTCTGTAAGTCTTTCCACTGCCTTTAGGTGTTGCACTCAATACCAAAATAAATGACATTGTGTCCTGTTTTCAGCCTGGCTTGCAGAGAAACATCCACCTTTTGCTTACACAGGTACCAAATTTAAAGCCTCAGAAGGCCAGAAGCTTATGAGCATAGTAATCCATAATTGTGTTCACCCATCTCTTCCCTTTCCATTATTAATACAAGAACTCTTGCTTATTTATATTAAAAGACTATGCTAGAGCAGAAGGATACTCTCTAGTTATTTTAAATGTTGGCGATCTTTGATGTCCTTAAGTATTAATGCTCTTGTTGAGGAGGCTTGAGCTGTAATTATATGTGTCTTGTGCTAAATATTTTAATTTTGATTGTTACTGTCAGAATATTTATGCCCTACCTTCCAGCTGAACTGGTAAATATTTAATGCTTTTAAAACAGAGTGAAACTTGATCTTATTTGTCCTGTCTTAATTGTGCTACTTTTTTCCCTCCTGTCCCTTACCCCAGGTGTGTCTTCATGCTCAGAAGCAAATTTCATAAGAAATATAAATATGTGGTTCAGTAATGATATAAATATGTACTGATGCTTCAGTAACTGTTTACACCAAGAATGAAACCATTTATAAATGTTTGTAAGGGTTTTCTCAAATATAGGAAATAGAGAATCAATATCACTGTGCAGGGTACTTGTACTCTGTTTTGTAATTTTGTACCTTGCACTGAGCAAAACCAACTTTGCTTAAGGTAGCTTATACATGCATTAATTAGATAAACATGTCTGCTGTATTTAATATTAATGTATTTTCCTCAATTAATGTTTTATGACTCTGCTGTGAACACCTTTATTCTAACACACTAAGTTTTCCATGTTTCTTTGCCTGCTTTTTCAACAAAGAGGATACTTCTGACAAGATGGATGGTAAGAAATTATTTAGTCTGTCCTCTAATTCTATTAAATATCTAATAAAGTGTCTTTGATGTAAAAGTATTGATGTTTAATGTATTTGTCTGTTCATTAACAAATTACTATGCTGTTTCCATTAACTCCTGTGTAATCTTGATGTCTTATGTGTTGCTGCTGTATCTGTCAATTTCATGAATGTTTGGTCTGTATCAGCAACAGAAATGTTATCAGAAATCTGACATTACCCCTCTTTTTTGAAAGAAACTCTGTTAATTACAGAGCAGTTCTGTAATTGTTACATGCTGATTTAAACTAGTTCAATACATGCTTTTGAAGTTGATCTAGCTCCAGTTGATTCCATAGTTTTACATGTGAAGTCTTTTTTTGACTTAGCAGAACAGCAGTGGGAGAGCAGAACACGCTTGACCACTTAAGTATGAAAAAAAGCAAAAACCAAAAACTCCTCTCAAAATCTAGGCTTGCTACATAATTTTAAGTGCCTGTAAATTCTGTAGTAAAATGTAATTCTATTAAAGAATCATTTGTGAAGAAGACCTACCTGTTAAAATAACTTATCAAGTATTCCACCTAAGTTTTAGCACTTGCTTTTTCTTAATTCACTCTGTTACAAACACATGGAGGGACTGCAAAGCAGTTGAGCATCAAGCTTCTCATAGCAATTGTCTGTTTCAGGTGTGTGCAAATAATGCTTCTCATATAATAAAGTGACAGTTCCAGCCTTCTGCTTGGTGATTGTAGTTCTAATTTATTGCTTGGGAGCACTTAACAAGCACTTAACAAGTTTGCAGCTTACTTAATATTTTGCGTGATGTATTTATTAACCGTGCATGTTTGGAAGAATTAGTAGCTTATTGCAAGCAAATGTATCTCATAGAAATTAAAAGAGTAACAAAGTAGATCTCTAAACCAGAATTCTGAATAATTTCAAAACACAGATGCTTCTTGAAAGAAGTGGAGCTGGTTTTGAGCACTGAAGATGTCAAGACTAGTTTAATAAAATGAGCAGCATTTGCACAGGATAGTAGAGTTTGTATTGCTTGTTTCCACATTACATTTCCTTAGGCTACATATAGTAGGCTTTATTTATAACTGTTTGCATAGAGCTGTTACGTATAGCAAATCTTGAGCTTTGGACATTGCCACCAGAAATAAAGGTTCTTAGGGCCTTGTAGGCTTTTTCTTTTTTTCTGTCCAGAAGTCACAACTAACAATATGTTGCACATTTCTGTTTAAAATATCAAGGGAAGTGCTATACAATTGATCAGAGTTAACAGATTGGGGTTTTGTTCTAGAAGCTATCTCTAGATGTGATCTGCAGGATGGAATGAAAACAGCTTAGCTGTCCAGTTGTAGTTGTATGATACAGCTGTTCTGATCTAACCACCACCAGGAGGAACTAATAATTTTTCCTTTGCCCACTAACCTTTTCCACATATTTTTTGGCTTCTTTTGTTAGCACCTTGTGATATTCCATTATTGATTACTGTAGGTGAACAAACTCCATAAAACTGATTTCATAAAAGTGACTAATACTCTGTTATTTAGCTTTTGGAGCTGCCAGTGAGCCTTTAGCCATCCAGACCAGCTGGTAGCACAAGGCTGAGAGGAATGAGAAACAGAACCACCCCTTTTAGGAGTCTGTTAGCCTGTCTTAGGTGTTGCATAGAATCTGCCTTCCAAGATCCATCCCTGCAAGAATGTTGGATTTGGAGAGGTAGCTCAGGCTTTGGGGGGTTTGGTTTTTTGTTTGGTTTTTGCAAACTGACAGATTTTATCTGGTGTACTTTGAGGCACTCCTCCGTACGTATTACTGTAACTGATTTTTGTGGAAAAATATTGAAATATACACTGAACTAGTTTTTTAGAGGGAGTTTTTAAAAATAGTTCTGTGAAGATATTGTAACATGAGAAAACTTTCCCAGCAAATCTGAGTTGAGGCTAGCATAAGATGCTAACAGATGTTTTCATCATTGTAGTTCTCTTGAAATGCAAAAATGGTAGAGGGTGAAAATAAAAATGGAAATACCCTTTGATTTTTCTTTTTTAGGGGCATTTAACATTTTTGTCATTACTAGTATGCATTTTATTCTGTAATAAGATCTGTTTCAGAGGTACTTAGAGGAAGGACTGCAGATGAGGCAGGGTCCCATCAGTTCCTAGGTACTGATGGGAGAAAGGCTTGTCTGACTCTCACATTACCAAAAATCAAGCTTTGTTAAGTTCAGCATACTTGTCCAAGTGTGATCTGATTTCAGCAAGCTCATATTCCTTCCATGTCTCTGAGCAAGACTTGATCTTGTGCATGTGCATCTTCAGAGTAATCACAGGCTTAGTTCAGAGAAATCCTCCTTGCTGGCAGTTCCTATCAAATTATCACTGCCCAGTGTGGGAAACACTGTCTCTGTGTTTTTCTCTGAGGTTATGTATAACATTGTGTTTCATATTTTCAGAAGAGCTTGCATTGCAGTATTTTTAATGTCTGTTTTGATCTGTATATGTAATTTTTTGACTGATCTCATAGATGTAATTTTCTTCTGTTGAACTTTTTGTGGTTTGAAAGGCAGTGATGTGCATTTTGTTCTTGTAAATTGCTCTTAGTGTAGTATGGATATTTTCTTGATTATTGTACTTCAGTTCAGTTATGGAGTTGCAACAAACAAGCTTTAGCTCTCTTGACTTGAAAAAATTTGTCAAGATTCCCAAGATTAATCTCAAAAATAAATTTTAAAGACATAATATTGTTTGGAATATCATGTATTTTATTATTTTTTTCTGTTTAGGAACAGCTTCTGAAGATGGTAAGAAACTACTTCGTTAGACTAGCTAATATTTTCAGCTTCGTATTTTCATTGATATAAATGAAGCTTTAAAAGAGGAATTTGGTGTTTCTTGGGCTTTGTGGAGGTTCATAACAGATTTGGGCTTATGGGCTAACAGCTTATGCATCTAATACTTGGTTGTTATGTACTATTTTAAAAATTCTTTTGCTTTTATTTTACTTCTCAATTATTCATCTGCAGTCTTAAGTACCATTGCTTAACATTTCTACTGTGAAAATACAGGGGCTTTATAATTTTGTGTTCATTTTTTAAAGCAAATCTTGTTGCAGAATATTTCATCAAATGTGTTCATGCTCTGGGAAGCAGGTGCTACTATTACTCATCTCTGTGAGACTTGGAAGCTAATTTTCTATCTGTTATTAACATTTAAACCTGCCATTAGTGAATGGATGTAGAGACTCCAAATGAGTTAACAGTTCATTTAACTCACAGACACAAACAGGTTTATTTTACATTGATAAAACTGAAACAGGTTCCAAGTGATACTTTAACATAGTATTGAAATAGTGGCACTCTGTATTCCTAGGATTTGGGCCAAATTCTGAATGCAGTTACATGCCTTGCAGTCTCACAGCTCTCAATTGCCATTGCACAGGGATAACTAGTAGAGTTTGGACTAGTTAATCTAAGTTCTTGCTAAGCCTATTGTTATAGTGAATAACCCCCTTTTTCCTGATTCTCTTCCTGTAGACTCTCATCTATGTCTATTCCCTCTACTTGGATGAATAATATTAACTTGGTTGATCTCCAAATTCTGCTGTGGAAAGCCTAGAGAGGCTAGAATTAAAAAACAGTCTGTATACCTAATTCTTCTAGATCAAATACTGACTCAGCATGTCTAGAAAATATTTTAATTATGCTGTGTTTGAAAGTGTTGAGCTAGATCCACCCTGTACAGACTTCTTGGGGTTTGTTCTTGCAACTTAGAAGAATTGTGGTTAGCATGACTTCGGTTTTGATTTAGTTTTTCTGTTGTTTGAGAGGTTGGCTTGGGAAATGTAGCATACAACACCAGTATTTTCTTTTATGAATGATCTTTCAGATAGCTATAATTCAGACAACTGGGATCTTCCTTTCGTTTGTAATTTCTTTTTATATGCTGGATGTTACAAGGAACATGGCTAGCAAGGCAGAAAGGTTTGACCAAACCCAAGAGAATTTGCCATTTGGCATTCTAGACAAATGTGAATCTCTTGTTTTATTTGTAGAGACTTCATTTAATTTGTTTCTTGCTTGGCTTTTCTATCTAGTAGGAAGAGTAGTATTTCTTTATATCATGTTGTCATGAGAAGTACTTGAATATACTTAGTGTTTGCAAAATGCTCTGGAAGGTTTGGGAAATCCTGTAGAAATCTGTATGACTGGGGCCAGGAAAACAGTAGAATCTTCAGTAATAAAAAAACTAGTGTTTAGATTTCTAAAAAGAGGAGTGAAGTTAGGAAGAAAGCTCAGAATCTGTAGTTTTATGACAGCAAAAGTAAAATTAGAAGCTCAGGTAAACATGAGAAGACTGTACCCGATACAGCAACATTAGTGTTTGCAGTGCATTATATTGAGTAGCCTTCCCCTTTTTTAATGTAGTCAACATATATGTGTTGGAAGGAAGAGCTAGCTAGCCAGTCCAGGGTGTTGAAGGTGTAATGTGCAAATTATTTGCTGAAACATGTAGCATCAGAGGAGAAGTATCTTGCTTCCTCAGCTATTAAATTCCTCAAGGTGTTCAAATTTCTACTAATTATCCCAAGCGAATTGCCACCAATTGAGTTACATTGTGCTTCTTTTATACGCAGAAACTTTAGAAAATATTAGTAAATACTACTGATGCTCTGCTTCCTGCATGACTGTGAAAAACTGATTTAATGCCATTTTTCTTTTCTAGGTCGTATACGATCAAAGCTCTCAACCCCTTCTGTTGGTATTGGAAATTCTAAAACAGATTCCAGAGGACGGAGTAGAACCAAAGTGGTGTCACAATCTCAGCGTATGTATTTTCTGTTTATCAGTTATACCTCATTAAGAGACCAAATGCTTAAGCATATATTCATTGACCAATGGCTACAGTCAAAGTTAATTTTTTTTTAAAAAAGCTACATACTGAGTTGTTGTTCTGTGCCTTAGGTTCATCATCGCCAGACCAAAATGAAGGTATTTTTTTCAGTGTTTTGGATCAGTGGTATTTGCATGCTTTCTGATTCATGTTGTTTTTATCTGGACAAAATAGTAGATTAGGTCTTAGTTTGCCAGTTAAATTAGATAATGTTGCAGGAACTGAAATCTATCCTTAAATTCTGTCTTCAATTATAACTTCTCAACATTCTTTTCCCCCCTTTTCTGACTTTCACAACATGAAAGGCCACTAAACATGGACTAGTAATAGAGGAGAATGGGTAGGCTATTCAGGTGTCCTTATTGTTACCTGAGAGACCTAATTTTCCATTTTTAAAATAGTCTTATTTTAGCCAGAAATACCTATTTTCTTTAGGCTAGGCACTGCTGTAGCTCTTGGTATAAACTCCTTTTTTTTGTATTACAGCTCTTGCCTTTACTTAACTCTTCTTTGAAGGAAAAATACTAATCCCTCATGTTACAATCAGTTACTGAGCTTTTCTTGAGTCAAAGGGTTAAAAAAAGCGAGTTAATGTGTGTCAGCTAATTCACAGTAATTTTCTGTGTGTGTTTAGTAACCAAAGCAGATCTGGCCAAGCACTTGGTCATTAATTAAAAAGACCTGATTACCTCACGCTCTTGGCACGGGCTGACCTACAGTAATTCGTCCACACATCTGATGTCTCCAACAGACATTTTCTGACTAAGCTCTGTAGCATTTTCAGATTCTTATCTTTGTCTGATTAAGTGAAATGCAACTAAATTAATTAAAAGAAGACAAGACAAATGCACAATAAATTAAAATTAACTTCCCACTTGTATAAATTGTCAGATCTAATGTTCTAAACCAGTAGGTTTAACCAGGTTTAAAATTTTCATTACTGATATTTTGCTATCACTGACCATATCTACCTTCTTTAATAAAACCCTTTAATAATTTGGTTAATGGCAGAAGCATTTGTCTTCATAGCAATGACTGCACCTATTGTAAATAGAATGATTTTAGAAGTTAAAAAAGCAGGTAGTAGCTGGTTTTTTCCTGTTAGAGTACTTGCCTTTCCGTTTTGCATTATTTAATTTCCCAGCAGTTGGATCAAATCTGATCTAGTGTTTGCAGGTTTTCTGAAATAAAGCTTTCAATCAATGTGAACAGATAAATGTACCATTCTAAAAATTCAGTGGAATTACTACTAAAATTCTACTACTACTACTTCTAAAATTCAGTAGAAGAAGTTCCCTTAAGGGCTTTGACAGTACTCTTGTCCCAGAAGTGTTTGTGAAATGAGAGCCTGAAAATGAGTTGTTATTGGCTGGGACAAAAGTTCTGCAAAACTTGTTTTACAGATTGCTGCACTGTACCATAAGCAAAGAATATGTGAATAATTTTAGAGGGAGGGAAGGTAAAGTTCCCTCTAATCCATTTTTCCTTTCTAATAAAGCTATAAGCAGTGTCTGTAACAATTTTTTCATTAGTATTAGGAAGGTTTGGAATTAAGCTTTTTGAAAATACTTTTGTACTTTGAATAGATTTGGTAAATTCATGAAAAGTGAATATGTTTGATAAATGTCTGGGGAAGGGGATGAATTTAGGTAGCAATATAATACTTTAGTGATGATCACTGTCATATAACATTAAATAACTGTATATCCAGAGAAGCAAAATTGGGCCTTTTCATTTTTTTTACTAATAATGGCGGGTTGGGTTGGTTTTTTTTTTTCCATTTTCCACATTTTTATGGCTAAAGAGATAAATTGAGATAACTAGATCTGACTACATGTGATGATATGTGAAAATTAAATGCATGAATGCATCTTTACAGCCTTTTATTACTACTTCTGTTCAAAAACGATTGCTTCAAATAGCTCATTATAACCTGTCAGTGGGGGAGAACAAGAATTCTGAGATGTTTTAAGGAAGATAAGCAGGGCAAATACAAATGGACAGGTGAAAGAATTCTCAGGCACTGTATGCCAGCTGTTTGGGTGATGCTTCTTTATGTGACTGAAAATTTTACAGCATTGTGTGAAGCGTGATGCTTAATGTTTCCATGCAGGGGATTGTTTTAGTTCCCCAGCTTATATAATACTAGATTTAAGCTTTTTTTTATTTTTTAAACCACTCTAGCACAGATGCTTTTTTTTTTAATTTTTGGGTTACAGCTATCTTTTGTTCCGAAATCATTTGATGAAAGACTTGCAAATTTGAATGCTTTTACAAAAACCATTTTTTTAGAGTTTTAAAAGCCCTTTACTCTTCTGTTTTTAAATTAACATAAACTAAATGCCTCATTATTTTATTCTTACCTATGGAAAAAAATGGTTACATTTTTTTCCTCTTCTTTCCAGTTTGGTTGGGTAATTCAACAGGGTCTGCTAAAATTGCATTACAGTCGACATTCAGAGAATTTCTGAATGGAAGCAAATTCTTCCTTTTGTACTCAAGATTACTTTTAAAGAGGAAAACGAAGAATTCTATGCAAGTCTTTTCAGTTATGCCATTGTGAATTTGGTTTTGTTGTTTTGGTCATCCACCGCACCTGCAGCTCAGTTCCTTTACTGTTGTGTCTCAAAAACAAAGTTTTGATCTTGTGTGCAATTTTGTTCAGCTGTTGAACTTCTTGAGCCTTTCTGGCAGTGTAATATTCTTTTCAGTTAATATCCAGGCTACAGTTTCATGCTTAATTCAAATTTAATTCTTCAGTGTTGAGTTGTTGATTAGAAAGCTGAAGAATTGTAATTTGCTTGTGCAGCTTTGCTTCATCTGCTTTGTACATAGCATCTGAATTTAATTCTTCAATTGTGGAAGCTACTTAATAGCACTGCTTTAGCATAACTCCTTTGTGGCTTTTTTTTCCTGTGTGAAATGACTAAAGCTTTCTTATTTCCATTTGCCATTCATTTTTTAATCTGCACTGCTCCCTCCCTCTTCATGGATTATAAATCCCTACCCTAATCCTGCCTTTACACTTGTTCAGGATCACAGTCTGCTAACCCCATTGGTGGTAAGAGTCTACGGAATTTGTGTACACATCATTGTTTGATCACCTGTTTGACATACCTCATTTAAGGACCCTATTCAGCAGAAATCCTGGCTGGCTTTTTTCTGTATGCTGCACGTGTGCAGTCCTTATATAGAAAGCAGGAGAGATAGGAAGGGTTTGTCATTTTGGAGGAGTGCCTTAGTAATCTTTCTTTCATCATTCAGCTCACTTAGATGTGCTGGTAGTGGCAGTACGGCCAAGAGTATGCCAATGCTGCTATTTTCAGGCTATGTAGCTGCATTCAGTTTGTTTATGCTGCAGTGGTGCACTTTGCAGGTCAGATTATAAAAAGATGAAATAAAGTATTAGAACAAGTGGTTACATTTCTTCTGAATATTCTGAGAAGAGTAAGGTTTTTTTTAGATTTCTAGACCTCTTGAAGAAAATGTACAAGTCTGCAGCACAGTGAAACCTTCAACAATATTTTTATTGTTTTAAAGAGATATAAAACAAGAAGTAAGCATAGTAATATCAGGTCTAAGTTGAAATACCCTGATATGAAGAAACTGTCAAAACCTTAATTTTTGCACATCACAGCAGTTTTACAGGTTTGCTTATTCTTCTGTTGCTATAGAAGTTGTGCTTGTTTTTTTCCAGGCTGCATAACACTTTATTTATTATTTCTGCTGAATAGGCCCATAGTTTGGAAAGGGATTTTGCAAAATAATCATTTCAAGTTTGAATTCAAACAATGAATCTGAAAGTACATGCATGGTACATTTTTTCGACTTCTCTCTTCCACCCAGCGTATGTTTTACTTTGTTTGGGATTTTGTTTCTATTCCCATATAGTCAAGCTTTAGTCAACTTGTATCTTTTTTTCAACGTGTCTCATAAGAAGTAACCCATGAAATTCACTTGAAAAGTTGCATGTTGTCTGTAAATCTGATAGCATCACTGTGGTCATACAGTTACCTGATTTTAAAGATTAATGAAGGGTTCAAATCTGTATGTAATTAGTCTTTGATGGAAATTCTGTTTTGCTATTTATTTGTTCATATCTCTTGAATTGTACAGCTGGAAACCATATATTAATATCAGCTGGTGATAAAAATTATTTACAGCTAGGGAAGAATGAGTTCTTTGTTAAGAACTTAGAACTTAAGTGTTCTGTAACTGAAATATCAAAATGAAACAAAAGTGACCAGAAACTACAGTTTCTTGTAGTGATACTACAGAACATCTGTAGCAGGAACATCTGTAGTACTTCGTACTATACAGTTTTAATAACAGAAATTTAAGGCACTTAAATACATCCTAGTCAATTTTTTAGCTTGTTTAAAACTAATTGAAGATTTTCTGTAATTTGTGGGGTAATCTCCACAGAAATTACATGAGTACTCTGTCTTCTGTCATATTTTATTTAATGTCAGAATAGTCCTTGAAGACACCATGCATTTAAAAGCAAGGGAGAAGATTTCAAATGTTAGGAAAATGACCTTAATTAATTCTAACATTGGTTGCATTGGAAGAGCTGTGATAGTTATGAAATCCTAGTTTAAAATTTCTCCCTTTATCTTTCTAGCAGGTTTGTTTGTTTGCTCTTCTTTATTAATAGAAAATGTGGTTAGTGAGACCACATGGCTTAAAAAAAATGAACATGTTCATTTTAGGGACCGTGGAACTCTTGCTGAAGTCCAGAAATAATAATTGTGGTTTCTTGAGATGTAGTGCTCATGTAGTGCTAAATACCATGTCAAGTGCTTCCTTGCATCCATAATTTTAACTTCCTTGTATGCAGTACTGTAAGAACTTGGACCAAAGCATTCTATTTCATGTTTTTATCTTGTAAGTTTTTCCTGATCATTTCAGTCTGCCACCACCTTCCTACTAACTTCAGGTATTATTTTCTTTTTAACCATGATTGTTTGTCCACTGTGCTGTTGCTAATATTTATTCATTCCACCTTCAGCTGGCAGTAGATCCGGGTCTCCTGGAAGAGTTTTGACAACAACCACACTTTCCACTATGAACATAGGAGTTCAGAGAGTGTTGGTGAATCCTGCAGCTGCACAAAAACGGAGCAAAATCCCACGAAGTCAGGGATGCAGTAGAGAAGCTAGTCCTTCTAGGTTGTCAGTAGGTAAGAGTCACCAAATAACTCTTAGTTTCTTTATAGCCCTTCTTGCTTTCGGTGCTGGATATCGACAGCTGGTATTTAGTTATAGGTGGATGAACAAAATAGACTATATCCTAGAATGTGGCTGCTTTCTGAGTCTAGTTTTTGATACACAAGACAGTTTTAAACTGAAGCTGCAATTTGAGGTTTTTCTTGTCAGAATGTTGTAGTTGTTCTTTTCCTCACCTCCCTTTCTTCCTTCTCTTTTTCTCACTTCATGTCCAAAATACCCATATCCTTTGAATGAAAGTGTAATACCATTTTGAAAGTATGTTCTTCATTACTTCATGTCTTCCGTGTATGTGTGCGCACATGTGTAAATGTTACGATGCTAAAATGAAGGTTACATGTCTTCAGCCTCAGTATAATTCGATTACACTTTATTGCAAACAACGTTATTGAAAAACTTCTGTTGATTTTAATGGTATTGATGCTGTTGTTCCTTTTTATCTTAGCCTCATAATTTTATTTTCCTTCTTTATAAAGCTGTGGAGTTTTCCATTGGTGCTACTGTTGATTAACTTGATCTTGAGCACAAATTCTGAATCATTATTCAATGTTGCTTGTTTATTATCCATCCTTTCTAAAGGGTCTTTCAACCATTCTGTAAAGAGTTAGTAAATTTCCATTTTAAGCTGTGCAAAAGAATAATTTTATTGAAATGACTACACTTGGACTAACCCAGCACAATCAAGAAAGTCTGTAAAAAAGGTTATGACTTAAAATGCGACATAATCGTCAATGTCTTTTCTTAGAAATGCATCTTTGATCTTACTGCGGAGCAGAATTGCATTAAAACTGCAACTTTTCTTATGTCTTCTCCCTTTGTGCCGCTGTTTGTCTGCACCCTGAATCATACTAGCGCGAGGCAGCCGCATTCCTCGGCCTAGTGTGAGTCAGGGCTGCAGCAGGGAGGCCAGCCGTGAAAGTAGCAGGGACACGAGCCCTGTCCGCTCTTTCCCGCCCCTCGGTAAGTACTGGAGCCTTGTCGTGCATGGCTGTCCCTGCCCTTCCTTACGTGCGCCTAACGAATCCGTGCCTCCTTCATTTAGCTTCTAGCTGGCCACCGTGTTCTCCCTTCCTTTGGCTCTCCCCCCACTTACCCCGATGGAGGATTGACCAGTGTGTGAATGGGCTGCACACAGGAAAAATACAGGCTTTGCTAGGCTTAGGCTGAAGTACCAAGTCTAGAAAGGTGTGTGATGCACGGTATCTAGATGCCATTTTGAAAAGGCACTCCTGGTTTTGGATATTTTTTTGAAATTGTGTGTTTCTGTTTTCATTGCAGCACTCATCGCTCAGGTACTTAGTGCAGAGGGTCAGCTGTTGCTCAAAATTTTCTACCTAGTCAGTGAATTATTTTAGTGTGTAAGGAGAAAATACATTTAATTATGTCCCCTTAGCTATATGGTCAGCAGCTTGTTGGTATGACACAAATGACAAAGGCTTTGCAAGATCATCAGTCTGTTTCTGAGATGCCAATGAGGCACAAGGATATTAGTTGGTAATTACCTTAACATGTTGATTAATGATTAGGGAAGGTTTTCATGTATCTTTGTCAAGGTTACTACAAAGTTGATAGTAAATTTTGCTTAAAGTGCCTTTACATATTGGGTTTATTGATTGAGTTTTTGTTTTGCTTGTTTGGTAATATTAAACTCTGTGCAATTGAATCTGAAACAGATCTCTTTTTGGTGTTACCTTTGTATGAAATAGTCTTCAGTATGTATCATTCTTATTTGCTTTGTTCAGTGCAGTTTACAGTTAAGGACTTCATAATACTAGCTGTTCAAAATAGTAAAATCTCTGGTTTCTATCTCAAATTGAGGCACCCTGCTGTACTCCTAATTAGCACTGGACATATGTTGTGGTCTGTTAGGGCTTCCTGCCAGCCATGGTTTTATTGGGAGAGTACAGATTAATTGAATGAAAGCTGTTTCGGTAACTAATGCTAGTTTGCCCCGATGCTGTTTAATTGGGAAATGATACTAAAAGTAGATGTTACGCAGGATCCATTAGGAAACCTCTTATTTTTTTCTACAACATGGCTGGGAGATTGTGTTGAAGTACATATGTACCTTCTGTTCTTTCAAAAACAAGGGTGTTTTGCAGAACTCTTGGTGCTTCTTTTGCTGCATTACAGCTTGATTTCAATTGCATGCGTGCAAGATCAGATTTACATTTTGTAATTGGTCAAATGCTTGCTCTCTTAAGAAGTCCGTATTGGGCAATACCCTGAGATGTGTTACTGGGATAGATGCCACTGGAGGTTTTATTCTTATTTATGTAGATCAGTTTTATAATTCAAATATGAAAACAAGTATCTATACTAGTGAAAGAGATGGAATTGTCTGGTAGTACAGAGAATGCAAAGTGACATGTATAGGAATCCAGCATTGGTTTAAAAAAAAAAAAAGGAAATTATACTGGGAATGGGAATAAATTAAGATTTCTTTTAGTATGACTTTTTATTTGAAAGATTTAAAATGTAATTCATTGTTTTGTTGGTACAAGTGAAAGATTAAATAAGGCAAATTCAGCTCTGTGTATCTAGAGGCAGTTTGACATGGGGATGAATAGGGAAATGTAACTTGCTTTGCCACTGTCAGCACAGAAATTTTTGCTTATGAACATAAATTAGATAAAATTTATCTTAATCCCCCTTTAGGGTATAAAATGACCTAAATGCTGCATAATTGCTTCACTGTATACATTGGTATGAAGTGTTTATGTAATCTCACATCTCAGTATAATGTTATTAACTGGGAGGTAAGAGCCATTAAGAATCAAGTGATTTGTAATTTATATAAAAGTGTCTACTTTTGTTAAATGTAGTCAGTATTAAATGTCAGACTAGTGTAATGTCCATATTTTAGCTAAGAAATCATCTTAGTGGGAGTCCATTTAAAGTCTTATTTTGATTCATACTTTAAAAAATTGCAACTGCAAAAGTAAATATTTGACAATTTCTGCAGTTTGAGGGGTACAAAGAATATTTTTGAAAATATGTTTTGGAATGAGGTATGTTTCACCCTATATGTAGTGCTTTTTCTCACTGTCTTAAAAATTTGTCCAGCATATTTCAGATGTATGTAGGGGCAGGAGATGTTTCAAGTTTCTTGCCTAAAGTTTGAATTTCTAGTTTTCAGTTGAACCTGTAATTTTCAGCATTCATTGGTGGAAAGTAAGGGGAAGGTTTATCCAATTAATGCTTGTATTTAAAGAGCTGTCAGCTGTGATGTGACATCCTCAGTCCTGTCTCTTTTTCCATTGCTGAAATGCACTTTCTAAAGAGCCAAGCATTCCATGAAGCATTAATTCCAAACTGAAATGCCCTCTTCAAACATCATCATGTAGGATTAGTTAGAAATAAAGTACATCACTGTACCTTATGTGAGGAGTGGAGAACTTAATGTGGAAAGACACAGAGATGTTTGTGGGATCTTTACAGGGCTTAGGATCGTTGTGGAAGTGCACTCAGGTTAGAAGGTCCTTCCCAAAATGCTGTTTGGTCCATGGTTCACCTGTACGTGATTCAAATCAGACTCTTGAATGGTCTTTGTTATAATTTGATTTGTCTGTTTGTGCTAGTTTATATATCAAGAAGGAGTAAGATATGTGCATTTACAGTTATTTATTAAATGGTAAGATTTTATCTGGGAGTTTTGTCCCTGTGGATGGACATTTCCATTCCAGTTTAAATTGTCATTTATGTGGCGATAAAATTCTAACTTAAGTGAATTGAAGAAAAATGTTGAATTGTTTAAAAACAAATTTAATTTAAAAATTGCTTGTTTTAAGAAGGAAAATACTAGCAATGGTGAGTCAGCTTCTTCAGAATCACTAAAAAGCAGTTTTATACAAGTGCCATAAGGAGGGGGGTACTCAGTTTTATTCAGAAATCCTTAAGGATCTTCAGTTTTCAGTTGCCATAACTTTAAAGAATCTTAATAAGCTGTAGTAACTAACATGTGTTTCAGCTTCACATTTTATTTATTTAAAATAGTAAGTATGTGAATTATTAATTGCATTGGTTGGCTTATGTTAAACTTTTAATTATAATTGGCTAATTTTGACTTCATTCATTCATATAGTGGTGAGTTTTTACTGAGGTTGAGTTGTCTGCAACATTGGCAAGTATTCAAGTGTGTACAAATTGTCAGCTGCCAACACAGCAGGTTTGTGCAGGAGGCACTTTTTGCAGATAAAGTTAGATATGTGGGCTCTGACTGGAGCACACAGGATTTAGTTAAGTCCACAATGCAAGACCAGTGTCAGTGAACAGATGACTTTTTCTGATTATTCTGTTTGTGTGTGAGTGTGTGCATGTGTGTCTGTGCACCTTTTCTTCTTTGAACTTAAACGTACTTGCTTTTACCCTGCTCTTAATCTTGTAAATTTAAAAAAAAAACTATGCATGAAATGTCCAGTGTACATAAACCTATATAATCATATTTGGTATAATCAAAGAACTACTCTGAAGATTTTTGCTCCTGTTTAATACTCAGTTTCTTGTGCTTAAGCTGAATCTTTTTGATAAATATTCTCTTGTTCGTCTGAGCAGCTATTGCAGCACTTTGATTCCATGGTCATAGATAGGGTTTATTTAATCCTGTTATTGCAGCTTCCAGACATCACTCCAGATCCACTGGTGCCCTCTACGCTCCTGATGCTTATGGGGCCACAGGTGAAGGATGAGTACCCTTTGCTGTCATCTGTGCAGTCATCCTGGATTTTTTTTTTTTTCCCCACCCACTCCGTTATTCTCATAGTTCAGTTTTAGAAAGCATTATTTATATTAATTTGAGTTTTGTGTTTTAATAATCCAGATAGATGTGTTTATGTTGCTAGATTTTGTCTCCACCCTCATCCTCCAATGTTAATACTTTTTTTTCTTAACAACATTTTTTTACTTGCAGAAAACCTTTTTTTAGTTTTCTATTTTTTAGTATTTGTAGAGCATTCTTCATGCATGTAGTTTTCTAATCAACAGTCTCAGTAGCTTTCCTGTTGTATTTGCTTTCTTTCTAAATAAAAACAAAAACCCAAAATGAAGAAGACATTAATTTTTAAAAAGCTAAACTTCTTTCAAATAAAACCATTGTTTTATAGGAGTTTTTCTATGTGATGTTGGAATGGAACGTTTGTAGGTGACTGGCTTTTTACTTGAATTCTTACTTTTGTCTGCACCACTAAAGACTTCAGAATGGAAATGGTTATTTTATCCACTGCATAACTTACTTAAAATGCTAAGCAAAACCTTTTCTTCTACTTGGGTTTTTATAAGTGCGTGTGATGTTTACATCCCAGCTTTCTATTGTGATTGAATTCTTTGTATTTGTTTTTTGTTGTTGTAACAGGTACTGGCTTTGGAATTAGTCAGTCGAGTAGATTATCGTCATCAGTCAGTGCTATGCGAGTTCTGAACACAGGCTCTGATGTAGAAGAGGCAGTAGCAGATGCTTTGGTAAGAATCACACACCTACCTTGTGTAGGTTACAGGCACTTTGGGTGTTTGCTTCCTGTACATTAGCAAGCAGAAGAATTTGTAATTTTCTGTTTTATTAGCTTCTTGAGGGGGGGGGGGGGGGGGGAAAAAAAGGAAAGAAACTGAGTTGCTGGAGCTGCAAGTATTGGAATGTTCATTCCCTACAGAAAAAAAAGTTTTAACTTTTGGAGAAGCATGCTTTTTTTCATGGCAGACAGGAAACAGTCTTGGACTGTTGTGCTGGAGTGGCCTAAGGAGCTACTTGAGCAGGCAGAACTAACCAGCAGTTTCTCAGAACAGCCAGAAAAACTTCAGGATAGGCTAAAGGCTTATTAGAGCTGGGAATGATGACAGCTAAAGCCCTCTGCTTACCAGAAGCCTGGCTGCCATTTAAAGTTTTTCTGTCTGACAGCAGGTGAAATTGATGCTGAAGAGAGAAAATGATGGCTGGGCAGTCAAGCCCCACACAGCCACTTTCTCCCTCCTCTACCACTGGTGTCAGAGAGAGAATCGGGAGGGTAAAATCCAGAAAACCTGTGACTTGTTATAAAGACAGTTTAATATGGAAAGTAAAACCCATGCACCCAGGCAGAGCCAAACAACAAATTGATTCAATGCTTCCCATGGGCAGGCAGGTGCTCAGCCGTCTCCAGCAGAGCGGGGCCCCACCACGCACAGCAGTGACTTGGAAAGACAAACACCATCACTCCACACATCCCCCTCTTTCTCCTTCTTTCCCCCTCCACTTTATATACTGAGCATGATGTCACGTGGTCTGGAATGTCCCTTTGGTCAGTTTGGGTCACCTGTCCTGGCTGTGTCTCCTCCCACTCTCCCATTCACCCCCAGCTTCCTGGGCAGTGTGGCAGTAGGGAAAGCAGAAAAGATCTCAGCTCTGTGTGAGCCCTGCTCAGCAGTAACAAAACCTCTCCATATTATCAACCCTCTGTTCAGCACAAATCCAAAACACAGCCCCATACCAGCCACTGTGAGAAAAATTAACTCCAGCCAAAACCAGCACAGCAGGTGGCATCTCATAAGTTTAGTTTTTATTCTCCTTTGTTTTCAAAAAGTTACACTAAGTTAAAACTGGTTATTCTCTGTTTTAAGCTGTACTGTTCTTTAAAAAGGTGGGTGTGGCTCCTCTGCCTTCCTGCCCATGTAAGCCAAACTGAACACATGATGTATTTTGCTATTCTGATATTTACATCAGCAAGCTGAAATCCTCAGTTAATTTAAAACACTGATGCTATGAATCAGGTACATTCTTATCAATTATTGTATGCTATTTGCATCTCATTACATACTTTTAAGTATCTGTTTTCTAGTTGCCAGAATGCTTTAAAGAAATGGTTATTTCTCTGGTTTAAGAAAAACTGTTATTTTGAAAGTTAGTTAAAAACTGCGAGTTAGATTCTAAATTGCAGTCAGATATAACTCAATAGAGAGAAACAAAATTTCAAAATCTGAAGAACTCTGTCATACTCTTAGTATGATTATTTATTGATTTCTTGATTAATACTTCTTTCTTGACATATTAGTTTAAAATTTGTGTGCCTTCACTGGCATAGAGATCAGAATATCTGTGAAATCTTGCATAAGAGGTCATGGCGAAATTGAGTGCATTTTCCCCTTTCTGTTATTACAAACTTGCTAGAAGTTTTCAGCATTAATGGTGAATGTTGGTTTGTAAACTGGCAGTCAGTCTGGATTTTGAAATATGGAACAATAGAAGAACAGTCCATGGAACATGGAAATTTTCTGGCTGTAACTGGAAAGCCTGTGCTATGGTCCTCTCCACACAGGTGCATCACAAAGAGTATCTTCAGTACTTTTAGCAGCCTCCTAGTTTTCAAATTTTCTGGGCGAATAGTAAGAATATAAGTTGAGGAGAAAGTCATGTTTCCAATGACTGCTCTTGAGGCTTGAATATGTCGTGCTTTGTTGAAAGAATGAAGCTTCTTCAGAGAAACTGGTTTGCATTACCTGGATCCAAAATATCATGATGCTGCTAGATATGTTAGAGGAAAATTGGTTTGTGTATTTTAACTAGAGTCTGATATTACAAAGAAGGATCAATAACAGCATCATTTTGTTATTGTAGTGCTTGCATGCCTGGTTCCTTGCCATGCTGTAAATGGTACAGGTTGTCCTGTACAAATGGCTCCATGTAGATGGAAATCTGGTAATAAACACCCTTACTGTTTTATCATAGACTGAAGATTCACACTCATAGTGGTATTTTTAAAGGATAGAATGTAGAGTCCTGACATATGTAATAAGTATAATATAAGTACAAAAATATTCCAGATTGTGTTACTCTTTTTTATTTTATGAAAAATACTTGGCCAGTTTTAGTGGTGATGAAGCCAAAGAGGTGTCAGTCTTCTGCCTAAATCTGTTTTGAATATTGCTGTACAAAATGCAGCAGTAATGGAAATCTTTGCATATTTTTGTCTTTTACTTTAGTACCATCCTTGGCATTTCAGATTCATTTCTCTTTTCCAAAACACTTAACATCTCTGTCATTTTTCCCTTCAGTTATGCTCTTACACATGTATGTATGCTCATTCTGTTGACAGTAAGCCTCCTTGTTACCTGTTGTATTGATTAGTTTGTGATTATTATTGGGATATCCTTTAAGTGATTCCATGGTTAGAAATGAGATCCTGGTGCAAATGGCAGTGGTAATTAAAGGGAAAATGATCACTTATACTACTGCTTCTTTGAGTAGGTAACGAAACTGAGTTTTTAAATGCTGACTTCAGCTCCAAAGTTTGAATGGCAAGAGCTGTTTTGCAGAGCTGTGTGGGTTTTTTGCATTTTAGCATAAACAGATTTTTTTTTTCCCCCTCTGACCTTTGGTATGTTGTGTTTTGTTTTGTTGGCTTGTTTTTTGTTTTAGGAGATTTGAAATTTTGCATTATGTAATCAGTTTTTTTGTAGAACATTGACTGTAATTGTTGCAGTGACAAAATTTAGATATTAAACAAATAGTTCAAATCAAGGTTTTTACTTAAAGTTAATTGTAAAATAACAATTGACTGCACATGTTAACATGTTCATGCTCAAATATCACTGCATAAGACATAAAGATTTTGACAGAGGAGTCTTTGTTACCAATCTGCCCATGATATGTAATATTTTACTGGAAACGGAAGCTTAGCAAACTACTTCTTGACAATATGTGATATGCTAATCAGACACAGAGAGCTAAGAAAATTTACAGTAAGACTATGTGTTGTCCAGTGGCAGGAAGTTTATTACTCACAGTGCTGCTATGCCTTACCTTCCTGTTCTCAATTTCTGTTTCTTTTCAATAATTTACTGCTAACAGCTCTTAGGAGACATACGGACTAAGGTATAGAAACTATTTTTCTTCTTTAATAGTTCAGTATTTTGCTATTAACATGTTTGATACAAAATGAGTTAAAATGTCAAAATGTGTGTAGACCTCTGATTCTTAAATTCTGTAATGTGTATAAAGCTATGAAGTGAAATAACTAACTTGCAACAGTCTTTTGTCACCCTGTTATGCAATTTCATGGGTTCTTGAAAGAAGACTTAAGGTTAAATGTTTCATCAAACATTTAACTTTGCGTCTTCCCTGCGTCTGCTTTGGGTTTATGTTTGGAATACTATGCAAGCCATACTTCAAAATATTTTCATTAACTTGGTTTGACCTGCTGAATGGTAGAAGCCATTTGTCACTGCAGGGAGTAGGGGTCACACCAGTTATTGAAATTGTCGGTCTTTTGACCCATTATGGGTGTGTTGTGTTACCCTTGGAGAATCAGTGCTGATCTGGGGTGTCTCTGTACAATAGAAGAAGCCCGTGCGAAGAAGATATGAATCATACGGGATGTACTCAGATGATGATGCCAACAGTGATGCATCAAGTGCCTGTTCAGAAAGGTCCTACAGCTCCAGGAACGGGAGCATACCAACCTACATGAGGCAGACAGAAGACGTGGCTGAAGTCCTGAACCGCTGTGCCAGCACCAACTGGTCAGAGAGGAAAGAAGGCCTTCTAGGCCTGCAGAACTTACTAAAGAACCAGAGAACTCTAAGGTAGGATCGCGTCTTAATAGAGATGTTTCAGTGTTGGTGGGAGGCAGGGGGAGAGGGAAGGCAGGGTGGTGTGTCTTTGAGAGTAAGATGGGGGAAGGGACAAGGAAGCTTTTCTCAGTTCTAGCTACTAGTGTATGTTTAAATACTAGTGAATGTAGGGAATTAAAAATTGAGAATTCTTACCATACAGAACGTTCATAAGATGCTTCCATCTACTTTCAGTAGAAGGCCTTTTTTTGTTATTACTATAATTTTGGGGGTATTTATTCAGAAGAAATTGTTTACTACTTGTTTCTAAGATCACCTTTTCCACTATTTGCCCTGTTACAAAAGTATGGTATAATGTATGAGACAGTTTAAAAGACATTTATAGGTTTGAAGTCTCATTTTAGATGAAAGCTATTATATTTTTATCCATGTCTTGAGCAAAACTTAATTTACTAGGTTATTTGATTGAAAGCTATTACATTTTTATCCATGTCTCGAACAAAACTTAATTTACTAGATTATATGATTCAGTATTTACTCTTGATTTCACTGATTGCTGTGCATTAGTATTCTAGCAGAACTAGCAAGGGAGTTGACTAATGTATTGTTGTCATTTTGACAGTCGTGTTGAGTTGAAAAGATTGTGTGAGATCTTCACAAGAATGTTTGCTGATCCTCACAGTAAGGTATGTGTAGGTTTTTCTTATTTTCAGTAAATTTCTGAAAACATAAATTAAAAGAAAGGCAGTTATGGTAAATTATGTCAGTGATATTTGCATATGTAAAATTTCACAAGCAGAAGTAGTTAATGGTATCAGATTTCAATTAATTGAATTTGGAGTTTTGAACAAGATAATTCTCCCCCCTTTTTCTGCAGGATCATGGAAATAAAGTGAAGGTTAATGTCATATAAAAGGCATTGAAGTAGTTCAGCAGTTTGTGCTCAAAATCTGTGTTTTTAAGAAGGTGTTGTTTACAGAGACCACTTCAACAAAAGTATAGATTTTCTCTCTGTGAGAAGAAAAGGCTGTGCACTAATTCAAGTTACAAATAAAGTTGTCTGACTAAATCATACATAATCAGATAAACTATGCCAAATGTGTACTTATTTATTTTCTTGGACATTGTGTGTTATCATAGCTTATGGTGTCTTCCATGAATTTCGTAGATAGGGCTCGCAGTTGAGACTGGTGAATAATTTTTAAATAATTTTTTAAGTATTTTATGAGGAGAGTATACTTTGGTATGAAAGAAACTGTGGTGTTTTATTCAGTTTTACTTAGGTAATGATTCAGTATGGATGATATAACAAGGAAAATAATGCTTCTGTTTCCTAAGACAATTAAAATCTTTTTAAGTGAGTTATGTTGCATGATAGTATTTTTACAGTTTTTGCGGAAGGTGGGTTACTAGTACAGCTTGATGAAAGTTTGTCATAGCAGAAGGAATGCAGGTAAGGAAGGAGCCTAATAAATGTAATAATGTAAAAAAATACCTAACTCTATATTTATTTAATTATAGGCTTGTTTGGAAGAAGTGGTATATTTTATTTTGAGTATAACATGTCCCACTTTGTGTCAGTGTTTCAGAATTGATAAAATTATAAAGTTTAATTCATAATAGGGTATTATTTCAGAAGTATTGACTTTTCCCAGAAGAATCCTGAAAAACTAGTTTGATTATGCAATACATTTTACGTATTTTTAAGTCTTCCTTATTGCTGCAATGGAAAATTAAATTCAGAGTGATGAGAGGTTTTGACAGGTTAACTTTAGTGTTCACCTGTCCTCTTTATTTTTGCTGTTGGAGAAGGTGACAGCTGCTATCTCTGACACCATGTATTTTGGAAATAACTTGCACTGCCAACAGCAATGTGGTATTAAAGTTGATCACATACTGCAGAAATCCAGAAGAAAAAGACTAAACCAAGCAGTTAAAAAGAAAAAAAACAGTACATAAAAAGTCAAAGCAGAGGAAAGAATATCAAATGTTGAAATATTGCTAGAATATTTACTTTTTAAATAAAGTAATTACCAAATTGTTAATAGCAGCTTGGTTTAATTGTGCTTGTTCTGTGGTACTTAGTATTGCAACAGTGCAATACTAATGTATGGTAGATTGTGTGATGTGTCAGAGCTAGAAGAGCATTTTACCTTTTAAATAACCCCTTAAAAATGTTATATTGACTTGTTCTAGTTGATTGTTCTGTTTACTGGCCACTGTGATATAAAATAATGTAGCTTCAAGAAAATCTGGCCTGTGTTGTAACCTGTGGTACAGTT
The DNA here is from genome assembly GCF_017590055.1 of Onychostruthus taczanowskii. Lineage (NCBI taxonomy): Eukaryota > Metazoa > Chordata > Aves > Passeriformes > Passeridae > Onychostruthus > Onychostruthus taczanowskii. Next base: position 2,912,777 of record NW_024506773.1, on the reverse strand, counting down.
GTTCCAGTCACTGAAACCTTGCCTGCTTTTTGGTGTTGCAAAACTATTAATAGTTTATCGGGAGAACCCTTTATGTAATAACCCTTTAAGAGTTCATGAGCTGTGATTTTTTTTTTTTTTTTAATCACACACATACGCCTACATAAATCTCATCTTAGACTCAAGTGTTTGTAAGAATTATTCTGTCATCACTTTCGTGGGATTTTCTAAGGTTTACTTTAACATGATATCTGGATGGAGGGAATTACATAGAATAAGAGAGTAATAATATTTGGAGGAGAAAATGGGAGAATGATTTAAAGGACATGCCAAGTACTTATTTTAAAATCACATTGGGTATCCCAATAAAATTACTTAAATTTGTCTTAAAAGTTTTGAAGTACCTTTTTTGTTTTATTTTGATTTATATTCCATACAGGAACTTCGTATTGATGGCCACTAATTTGTGTGTTTTTATCTTTTTCCCTTTTTTGTTGTTTTGTTTTGTTCTGTTCTGTTTTTGTTTCGTTTTGCATGCTGTCCCCTGTGTTGGAACTCTCTTTAGAGAGTAAGTTGGTTCAATATTTGTTGGAAGCCTAACCTTACTTGCATGAATGTGCAATTAACCCCTTTTCTCTATTTTTCTTCCCCAAAGAGTTCATGCAGTGTCAAGCCTTTTGCAATCATAAAATGCTATAAACAATTAGTAAAATGTGTGGTAAAGTTTCGAGATGTGCTTTATCAACTAATTAACTGACATTGTTTGGTTATGCATTCCTGCTTTATATTGTGGTGGTTGGCACATCTGAAATAATTCACTTTAGAGGTAGATCACTTATAATTATTTCCATATCTGTTTATTTTTTCCCGCTGTCAAATTATTATGAACTTCAACTTTAGATGGTTGATTTCAGAATTTTAGTTTGCATCATAAAAACAGAAACTGCCATTTTTGCAGTATCCACATACATTCTTCAATATATAGGTGCTTGAGTTCCATTTTCCATTCCAAATTCATCCTTTACCTTAAATGCTCTTTCAGCCTTCCTAAATTCTTCATGCTGAGGCAAAATGATATGTTTAGTATTTTTTGTAAATGCAACAAAATTACGTGACTTAGTTTTCTCTAGACATTCTGTGTGGTAAATCTAAAGTGAAACAAAGCTTGAAAGCAAAGCTGAGTCCTCAATTATGTATATTTTTAACAGCTAAAATATCAGCACAGGATCTTCAGAGTACTTTTGCCACAGTGAATCATAATTCACTTTATAATGATTTCAGTTTAAGCCACTTAACATGTTTGAAGTATCATAAGAAGTCCATATTACTCCATCAAGTCAGAGCTTGTAACCAGTTTATTTGGCCTGCCATGTTTTAATGGAAAGCCATGTGTGTCAGTGTCTGCAAACTCAAACAGATGCAGGTTTAAATTCTGCTGTGCTGTGTAGTTCAGTTTAAAGGATTTTGTGAGACAGCCCCCCACCCCCCATACACACAGTGTAATCTTTGTAGCACCAGAATTTGTTTATTTGTTTGCCTAAGTATATTTTCCCCTTACTTTAGGGCTGTGAAAGCCAAAGACTTCATATTACAGTACTGAAAATACATACTGGTTTGGTTTTGCCTCTGTGTTATAACTGTGGCTACTGCTTGGGAATCCACAAAATTATCTTATAGTTTCAGTTTAGCCTGAGACAGAAGATGTTTCCAGTCCTGCACGTAAAAGTCTTGTCCCACTACTGGCAGGGTAATTTTGAAACCTCAGACTTGAATATACATCTACACAGAGAGCACAGAGGTTGACAGTATTTTTTCGCAATTTTTAATGTAGTTTGTCCCAAAAGGGAAATTCCTATTTTCTGATGGGCTTTATATTGAGTAGGGATTTGTATTGTTTTGTTTCTAACACAGATATTCAGTATCAAGGATATCTATTAAGAAATTTCCCCAAGTCTCCAGTAGAACCTGAAAGAGTCATAAAATACCTGGTTGAAAGGGAACCTCAAGGATGATCTTGTCCAAACTTTCCTGATAAAATGAACCTCAATTTAGTTTTTATTTCTAGTTTAAATTTGGAGGCACTTCTTTAAGAGATACTTGTATGGATTTTTTACGCTTTATGGTGTGAATTTGCTTTCCCTGACTTGATGATCAACATGAAAAGCAATGGAATTTCCTCAGCAAAGAAGGCATGCAGCAGTCTATGCCAGCTCCTCCTTAGTTGCATCAGTGCTGTGGAAGAAAGTCTGCTTCAGTGGCCTAGTGTGTGCAGCTGTGTGAGGTGTGATGACAGTTTGGGGTTTTCCACTCTCACAGCAGCAGCAGAGCTTGGCCTTATGATGAGGCAGGTCAGCTGCAGGAGGATGTGGGGTTCCAGCCCTTGCTCTGCACCAGCCTCTTCTAGCCTTGCACCCGTGTCATAAATACTCAGGAGGCAATGTCTGCCCAACCCTCTTTGCACCACAGCAATACTTTTGTACCCAACTCTGTGCTAGAGTGTGTGTTGTGAACGATCCTTTTTCAGCTCAAACACCCATTTTTCTTGTCAGAGAAACAGGAAACCCATAGGCGGCACAAGTGTAGAGTGTATACATCCTGATTTCACTCCTAGGTCTGGAAAAAACTTAAAATGAGTCAGATATATTAAAAGAGCTCTTTAAACTAAGTTACCTATTTGTCACACCTTCCTTGATCCCTTCCCTCCAAAAAAAGTCCTTCTTCCTGGTGTGAGTCCAATAAAAAATAAATGGTTTTGGTTCCTTCAATTTTGTTGCTTTGTTGTTTTTTGTGGGTTTTTTTTTACCTAATGCAGTCTTTTCAACATTATTTGTTGAAAAGAAGACAATGGATATTATCTTTTCAAAAATTGAACGTATTTCTGTGTTTTAAACACCTCCCAAACTGAAATCTCGTGTGGATTTTTTTCCCTACTGTGGTGAATAATTTTGTGTTGGGATACCTGCAATAGTAGAAGAAGCTTGTTCTGTTCTACAATTATTTTCTGTAAAGGAATTGGCTAGCTGTCATGATTTTGCAGTATTTAATCATGCAGATACTTAAAATTAATATTTTGTTAAAGAATTCTAGCAGCATTTTTGGTTTTAAAGGGAAAGTGTTTTTGTAGTCTTTGAGGAATATGACAACTTAATGATAGAGCTTGAGAGAGTAAAAAATTTTTACTGGAAAAATTGAGGTTGCGCCAGCCATCACAGTAAGCATTCCTTTTCTTGACGAAACTGCATGGAATACCTAATTGTCAAACTTCTACAGAAGTCAGCTAACATTTCCAATGTACTCTTATATCACAATCCAATGAAAAGGCAAGGCAGATTTCTTTCTTTCCCTTTCTTTTTTTCCCGCTTGGCTGCAAAACACTGCCTTTCTCTGCCTCTGATTCCCTTACTGCTTTCTTCGTTTGTAAGTTCAGCATACGTCAGTGTCGTTTCCTCTTTTGCCCCATCCTACCCTCTTTCCATCTTCTTCTGCCTTTTAGGTGTTCAGTATGTTTTTGGAGACACTGGTGGACTTCATCCAGGTCCATAAAGAAGATCTGCAGGACTGGCTGTTTGTACTCCTGACACAGCTGTTGAAAAAAATGGGTGCTGATTTGCTTGGGTCTGTACAAGCAAAAGTTCAGAAGGCACTTGATGTCACAAGGTAATGAGCTCTTTAGTAAGTAATAATAACACAGTTTTAGCTATTTTCAAGGGGTTTGCTGCTTGGTTGTTTTTGGGGGTTTTTTTTGTGTGCTGTTTGATTTCTGGAAAAATGCACAGCTCATAGCAGATCTTGAAACTTCAGTAAATCTTGTTGCTTCTGCATTTTGGTTTAATGAAATGACTCCTAATTGAAAAGGTTTGAGTCCTCAGTGCTGAACAATTAATATGATACTACTTACCTGATTCCAAAATGTGCATTTGAGACTTGTATGTTTGTTGTCTCACTTTGTGTTCAGTGATGTAGGAATTGTGTTTGCACTTCTTTATTTTGTTGTGAAAGTTTCACTGGAATATTAATCTCTGTGTCAGTATTAACTTTTAAGGAGTTATGGTAATAATGGATTTGCTTTCAGTCTTCCCTTCCTTCTCCCCAGTTTTCACTGACAGCCTGATTTAGAATCAGAATTCTAGCATACCATTGTTATATTATTCGTCATTACTTGGATTATCTGTTCTAGCTATAATTGCTTCATAGCAGGAATTCCTTAAGTGTTGTCCTGGACATGCTAGGTAAATGTTTCTGAAAGGTCAGATACAGTGGCAGCTGGTAGCAGTTTCAGCTTTACTGAGAAGGGAGAGGGCTTATTTGGTGCCTCTCAACAGTTCTTAAAAGAAAATGTAATGTAACTTAACATTATTTTGTTTGTTTACAGGGAATCTTTTCCAAATGACCTCCAGTTCAGTATTTTAATGAGATTTACTGTTGACCAGACCCAAACACCTAGTCTGAAGGTAAGAATTCTTAGGCTTGCTTTGCAAGCAGAAATCATCATTAATAAAATTTGCTTGTCTTAATTTTTGAATTTGGATTGTTATTTTTGTTTTGTCTAAAAAAAAAGAAAAATACAAGGTTTTCAATTAGTGGATTTTGTTTTTATAAACTTTCAGACAGTCAAGCCAGCACTGCAGGACCAGCTTCGCTCTTTTTGGAGCTCAAAGGTTTTTGTCTGAATTACTGTCTTTATTCTTAACCCTATGTGAAACTCTTACAGTGCTACCAATAATTTTTATTTGAATGCATTGTATGCTGCTACTAACCTTTGCGAGAAACTTTAAGCATGCAGATGCTCAATTTTAAACATGACACTAGTATGAAAATGTTTGCTGCAAGAGAGATCTAATAAAAGCACAGTACAGTAAAAATGAGCAACAAAAATGTGGCTGCCTAACATCAAGCTGGTTATGCAAACTCACTCTATCAAGTCTTTCCTAATTTTATGTTTGTGATTTCCCATACTTTTTTCCCTAGTTCATATATATATATATATATATATATATATTTTCCTGTGTTCAGCCTGATAGGCCTTGAGTTATTTTAAATTATTCTAATATTAATGTGAACTTGAGTTACTATGTTAAACATCAGCTACTTCTGTGGTACACTCTACTTCTCTGAAAGCAGTGTGTAGCTTTATAATTACACACGTTTTTACCTAAGAATCTGTAGTCCATGGATGTGCCAGCATATCTGAAAAGCAAAAACGTATTCTGTAGTACATTTGCAGTTCCAAAGAGTGTTGATTTTAGAACAAATTCATCAAATCCTAAGAAGATTTATAAGTGATGAGAATGGGGAAATAACAAGCATGTGATAACTGGCATCTTCTGCTCTATCCTGCACGAAATATTTTTACTCAGTTTGATACTGCACAAGAATATGACTTTTCCGGAGTTATGTTGAACCTAAAGTCACATGAATATGCCTTTTTTGTCTACAATACAGTAAAACTGATATTTTTAAGCTTTTGAGGACAGTTGATACGTTGACCACTGTTGCTTCGTAGAGCTGTGTTAAAAAGGGACTGCTGTCATTTATTGAAGACAGCAAATGAGGTAGTAAAAATCAGTTTGTTGTTTAAATGAATCCTTGGAACAAATTGAGATTGGTTTTATTTTGCTTGGTTTTCCTCCCCAGGAAGGTGAATTTGATGGTTGAGATACTCCGTTTTCCATACAGTAGTGTGTAGGTGTTAAAGCTATATTAAGCACATTTCAAAGCTGAGAGTGTAGATTTGGAGCAAAACTTGGACTCCTACTAGGCTGATTTGGGACTGAGTTCAAGATTTTTCCCTAAATGGTCCAGAAGGAATTCAGAAATATGAAACACTTGATGGGAAGACATTCTGAAAATAATTTTGAGAGAGAATTCTGAAATCAAGATGCTGGTAAAAGTTATCTCCATAGAAGAACACTTATAGTTCTATACTATACTATACTACAGTTTGAAGCAAAATCAAGAGTATTTAGAATGAATTTTTGGGACAGTAAATTATGTAAATGTTTAAGAGAAGGTAAGCTTTTTTTTCCCCCAGAAGAAAGTGGAATCTACCCCCTACTTCCTTTTTATGTGGTAACTACAACTTCAAGATTCAGGCAGTAAAGTTATCTATTGCCCATAGATGAGAAGTATCTGTTTAATATTCACATTATTGAGTATATTGCCTAAATCCCATCTTCAGTGCACCCAGATAGAATAATTGATATAATCAATTGAATAATTGCTGTGGTCAAAAACCACTGAATAATTCATAATCCTAGAGAACTATTCCAATTCTTGAAGTCTTGAGCTTTTGTTCTTTGATAGATTGTTATCTCATTGCTTTTCTTCTAGGAATATTGAGAAACAGCATTCGCTGTGGCAGGAAAAAGGCAGAGAAGGGATTTTCAGCATCCCTAAAGATGGTCGGATAGGAGGGGAGGGGATGGTAGATGAGAAATTTGAGCCATGTAGTGATTCCCTTCAACAAATTACTTTTTCATCTGGTTTTCACATGATAATAGTAAATAATCATCATCCTTTGGAATAAGCTGTCATGGTCATTCTTACACTTAAAAAGACAGCTAAGTCAGGCGGTAAAACTTGAGCTTTTAGAGGGGCCACAGAGGTGGATTTGGATAGCTAGGCAGTAAGAAGGCCAACAATAGAGAAGATAGAATTCTCCTGACCTAAGTCCATGAGGAATTGCGCTTAGTGTACTGTGCTGTATCTGTCATGTTTCTGCAGTCATTTTACACTTAGGTGTAGTGAATTACTGAGACACAGTTTAGAGGTGCCAGCTGTATGTGTCTGTGTTGGTCAAATGTTTGGATGGGCATAGGAGTAAAATGTCCTAGGTGGGATATAATCTATTTAGCTTATATTTGCAGGTGCAAAGCATACAGTTTCCAAAGAAGGGTGTCCTGAAATACACTTCCAATCATCACTTCATTTTTCTTGCGTTTCATATTATCTCAGGCTCAATGAGGAGTTGATTTAAGCATTGTGACCAAAGTTCAAGTTTCTGAATCCTTCTTTACTTTGAAAATGCTGATTTGTTGACAAAGATTTTTACCTCAGTTGATCGGAAGATTTTTTTTTTTTAACCTAAGTCAGCATTAAAATTTCTGGATTAAAAAAAACCCTGTGTAACACAGATTCACAACAATTTATCTTTAGTGTGTATTTTAGTCATTTGGTTATATAATGGCACAGGCAATCTCTCCTAAGTATTCAGTAAGTTGGAGACAGACATCTGGGATTTGACAGTCTGAAAGTCACAGTATTGAACAACTTCGTAGAGAGTGGTTTCACTTAACAACAAATATTCATTGTAAGAATTCTGGAGATGCTTTCATTGCAGTCCAGAAGTTTTTCTCTCAAAAAGATTAAATGGATTGTTGAAGATGTTAGCCTTTTTATTTCTAAATTTCAGCTCTGTACGTAGTTACTAAAAATATTAGCAAAGATACTTCTAAAGTAGATTTGCTGGTCTTTTGCAGTTTTACTTCAGCGTGGGATTTTTAATCTGTAATAATACTGGCTCATGATATTTGACCATACAAAGGTGTAGCCCTTCCAGAATTTCTTATCTCAAAAGTCATTAGTAAAAACTGGTTTTTCTCAAAATAGCTGTCAAGTTTGGCTTAGGGAATCTGTCTCACTGTGAAAAGCTCTGTTAGTGAGAGCTCCCTCCACTCATTTTCTGTTCAGTGCTGTTCCGTCCAAGAGCCTCCATCTTTGCAGAACTCTGTGCAAGTTCCTCAGGAAGCAGTTCTTCAAACACTAAATAATCCTGCTTTCTCAGATGCAGTACTTCAGAGTCTCTTCATTGGGAGAAATACCTCTGGGTGTTCTGAGTGTTACAGTCCTTAACAGCAACCTTTTCAAGTCTTACATGATATTTATTTAAATCCTCAACAGTCAAATGTGGTCGTGTCACAATGGTTTCCCTATGTAATTTAGAAATGTCAACTATTGCTTTGAATTTGGAAAGCCATGTGGTTTCAGCTTTTTGCAGAGATGTTCATGGCTTGTTTTTTTTTTTCCTTGGAAAATAGCTAGCAAATAGTGTGCATTTGTAGATATTGATCTGCATATTCAGCTGCTGCTTGGTATAACTTCAGAGAAGTTGAGTTTTAGCAGCTGTTTTGGAAATTAAGTATTCATTATTAATCCTCATTTGTATGCCAGTGTATCTTGAGTTTTTAATCACTTGCAAGTTTCATGACCAAGAGAAATTTCTAAATAGCTTTGCTCAGAACAGTTGTACTGCAAGCCATGAACAGCCAGAAATACACCCAGAACTCTTTTTCTCTCGGGTTATGATGGACATAGGTCTCTCCCTCCTGGTAGGTATTTTTGGTTCACTGTAATTGTTAGTGGAAATTAAAGCAGCTAAACCTGACAGATGGTCTAAATAAATGTCCATAACTTTTGTTGACAGATTGGGTGACAAATTTCTGAGGTCGTAGGAGCTGAGGAAGTAAACATTTTAGACATACACAGGTGTAATAGACCTTTGCCCAAAACTGTGCAGTGGTGCAGTATTGGAGAAAGCAGAGAGGGGCTGCAGCCTGGGATGTAAAAAACGGGGATTCTGCATAAGGAATAAAACAAGTTTGTGGAGTAAGAGAATGATCAGATAAATGAGGGAGCTCAGGAGGTTTTTTTGTCCTCCTGGTAAATCCATGTCTCTATCATCTGAATATATTCAGACGAAGTGAGCATGTGACCCATCTTAAGTCTCTCCTAGAAATGCTATTCCATACATTTTTTAGTATTTAGTGGGAAGATTCCTGTGGCTTATTATTTCCAGAGACTGTGACTACTCAACCTGATGTTTTGTGAAAAAGCACTAAATGTTAACTACCTGGTAGGAGCTAGTAAGAAGTGATCATTGATTCATCAGATGATGTTCATTTTTCATTTTAGCACTTGAAAAACATTCTTAATAATTCTGAATTAATCTTTTCTTCATTTCTTTTTTTTTAAATATAAGCTTCTGCGTATGCAATGATTTATGTCTTTTAGTTGCTATCAGTGAAATGTAAGCTTTCTATGAGCATTTGAATGTCTGTGGAGTAACTTCTTCAAATGTTAAATCCATTTGTAGATTGTTTTATTGCAAAGAAAAATTACATTAGTGCTGAAAACGTGTAGTTTAATTGGAAAAAATATCTTTATTTTAGGGAATGAACACTCTGTGAGCTCAGTTGTTCTTGCAGCCCACCATTTTTATTGTCCATCTGACTCTGTTTCTCTTTGCAGGTCAAAGTTGCAATCTTAAAATACATAGAAACTCTTGCGCAACAGATGGATCCAGGAGATTTTGTAAATTCAAGTGAAACTAGGTTAGCAGTGTCTCGAATCATCACCTGGACCACAGAGCCCAAAAGCTCAGATGTTAGGAAGGTATGTTTGTTAATGTGTCCTTAGAATTGCAAAGCATTCCAGGTAATTAAGAATATTTAAGTAAAAGAATAAAATTAACATCTTGAAACTCTCCATTAGGGTTGTGTTTTTTATATATGTTCGTATGTTGAGATTCTGTTTCATAATTTATTACTTCATTGCAAGTACTATCTAGTACTAAAATCTCTTTAGTGGCCATTTTTTGTACAGTTTTAACATTACTTCAGAGACCACCCCTTGTGATACTAAGTAGCACATTTGTAACAGGAGTGGTAAATTTGGTAGCAAACTCAGTCTAATCTCTGTTGGATTTTCTAGAGTCCTTTATTTTTAACAACAAATAGATAGACAGCTGTTGAACCTTGGACAAAGAAAGTGCTTTGATAAGGTTATAGGCTTATTGTCATAGGCTTATTCTTGTAATGTTGCACTTCCAGTGCAAACCTCCCTTTTCCACATAATGATGTGAAGTGAAAATTAACATTTGTGAGCTGCATAGATACAGCAAGGATACTAAATAACTATAGAAATGTACTAGTGCTGTCTTTGGAAAGGGTTTCTAAACTTCAATTTGTAGAAAGCAAAAAAACGTACAATTTTATTTGTGATTTGATGGAATAGTTTTGTTGTTCTGATGGTTACAGGTCATGCTGTGTAGCTGCCATTTCTAGCATGTCAGCACTACAAAAATGTTGTACCTTTTATGGTTCCTCAACTATGGTCATAGTGCAAGTGTCTATGACACAGAGAGCTAACTCTTCTCTCTCTTTTTCTGTTTATTTCTGCAGTTTGAAAAGCTGCAACAATTAATTTGTTGAGATTTCTTTTGCTACTTTCAATTAAATTTGAGTTTTGGCAGCTTCATCTTTTCTGGAAAGAGCAATTTCCTTTGTTTAGTAGGGATGTAGGAAAGAATAGTAGGAGCTGTCATACAAATTGTAACGTGAAGAAAACAAAAATAAAAATAACTTACAAAACTTTTTCGTATTTAGAATGTTTGTAAAACAAAATAAAAAAACACCAGGGAGTTTTTGTATTGGAGGCAATGTTTTAGTCATTCACTTCTTGTATAACTTCATGAGTTTGAGAAAACAGTAATAGATTACATCCAATGGACTTTCCTTGCCTGGGTATCATGTTCTAGTAACATATAAAAGGTCATAAAACAGAAGGAGAATTGAAGCAGCACTATCTTCTAAATCTGTGAAGTTTTAGCACTGAGACACGTGGCAAGCTGTCTTATCTGATGGTTCGTAACCCTGATAAGCATTTTAATGTGAATAAGTAACTGAATCATGCAAAGAATTGCCAGTGAGTTTAGTCATCTGGAACACCTCAATCATGTAAGTTTTCAGATTTTATTTTTTCTTGCCAAAACACAGCTCTTTGAGACAGCTAATTGCAAAAATCCTTCAACGCTTGAAAATAAAATTTTGCCAATAAGAAGTCAAAAGAGTTATTCTGGTAGTATAAAATGTTTAATTCTCTTAACGATCTTCTCAATCTGCTATCACAGGCTTTTTAATCTTATTTAGTTTAATAAGCTTTATAGAACTTAGTGTAATTTCTTTAAATTAAAAGCTTTTTCTAAGTAATTTCTGTGTAATTAATGGGTTTGATTTTTTCCTTAGCAAAAACAGTTCTAGTACTAAGTATTATGAAAAACCCTAGTTTATTAGTCTCACATTGGGCACTCTTAGTATAGTTCAGTGACATGGGACTTCTTTCTGGAAGGTAAAATTTTGTTTCAAAACTTAGATTTCTTCTATGATTGGAATGCTTCTGGAAAGAGTTTTAATCTATTCTTAGAAATTTTCTAAGAAGAAAAGCAAAACCAAAGAAATATTTATAATCCTTATTTCACTCTTTTAAAGATGATTTCTGTGTGAGTGAATTTAAATCTCAGCAGAGACCTTATGCTGGGGAGAACAAAAACCTCTAAATACTCTAAAACTCAGGGTTTCTTCAGCAAGGAAGAAAGAGAGAAAATAGATAATTGCATTGGATACCTTCTGCAAGTCAGTATCAATTTTGATACTATAGGCAGAGCTTCATTTTGGGCAGACTTGATGGTATCAGTTTCTATCCTGATACAATCCTGGACTGGCTGTTGTGTTCTGTTAATAGCAGCTTAAATAGAGTCAGTATTAGGGAGTGGAGATTGGCTAACTAGACAGAAAAAAAAGAAAGTGGTAATTCCCAAACCTCTGCTCAGCTGCTGAATTTGTCTTCGTTTTGCTTTGTATCAATTTTGATGAAAAGACTGACTATTAAAAATGACAAGGACAAGAGAAACATCAGACAGATTGCAGAGGACATTCTGAGTGATCATTTGAAGGGAAGGCTATCAAAGGGAAAAGGAAAGAAATGTTAAGGGAAACAACCAGTCACAAGTATGCAAAGATAATTTGTGGCAATCTGACATGCTAGGATTTTTGTTGTTTAACTTAACACTGAGATGTGTGCAGGTAGGTGTGCTCATGCCTTGGCTCTCCACTTTTAATTAAAAAATGCTACAGTTCATTGCTCTGGAAGCAAAAGTAGGGAAATAAATGTCTGAAAGAATTTTCTAAACTACTTGTTTGGAGTGTATTGGTGGTTAAGAATGCTGCCTATCATTCTGTCTGAGGCACTGGTTCTCTCCAGTGCATGGCATACCTTGATGGTGAACTGTATAAACTGCACATAGCTGGTTAATCTTAAAACCACAGTCTTCTGCTACAAAGAAGTCATTGTGGAGAACTTCCTCCAGCTCTCCTTTGCACTTGTTAGTTACTCTGTTGACAGGTTTTTTTAATGCTATCCAGTGAATCTTCATCAAACTGTACAAACATGACTTAATTCTTTCAATCAACAGTTCCTGTACTAGAGGGAATCCAACTCTTGTGTAATATACTGTGTTGCTTTGTCAGTAGAGAGTGCTGATTTTTTATTCAGGTTAAAAAAACCCACCCCAGCATATGTAACACATGCTTGTAGGATGGTTGCGATGGTTAAGATGAACTGATTAAATCGAGAGTATGGGAGGTGACATCCAGTACAAACTACTCCACAGTTTTCATCTTCAGAATATATAGTCAGCTAAATTTCATTGCCCATTACGTTTGCTTTCCTTTTAGAAAGGTTAAATGAAGCAGAGCTCTGGAAAGGTTAACTTACTCACTTGGCTGTAGGGTAAATTATGAGGAGCATCAAGTGCTATGATCACTACTGTCTCATTCCACATTAGGGTATCTTGTTTGGTTGGGTTTGTTGTAATTTCTACAGTGCTAACTGTTCCTTTTTAGGCAAGTGTGTTACCATCTGTAATTACCACTTGCAGAACTCAGTAGAAAGGATCACATGCTTGCTACTGCCTGGAGTGTTTAATTTCTCTCTCTAAATTTTCAGCTTCCCAAACTCTGAAAGCCATTTTGCAAATTCCTTCTTTTTTTCTTTTTTTTTTTTCTTTCTCTCAGTAAGGATGTGGGGCTAAGGGGGTTGAAAAGCACATTTCTGAAAGACTGCTTGTTAGAATGATATCTGTGTGCCTGAATTTATCAAAATCAGAACTTCCAGCTTGCCAGCAAATACAAATTGCCTTTGTTCATATCTGTTAACATCTTTATTCAAGCTTGATCAAGACTTAAGTCACATTCTGTGATTACTACTCATTACAGCATCTTTTGCAGATAAAATTACTTTGAAACTGTAAATAATGTCTTCAGTTTGTGTTTTCTTCTTGTAGGCTGCACAGTCAGTGCTGATTTCCCTTTTTGAACTCAACACTCCAGAGTTTACAATGCTGTTGGGTGCTTTACCAAAAACATTTCAGGATGGAGCCACAAAGCTTCTCCATAATCATCTCCGGAATACAGGCAACAGTGGTCAGGTATCCACTTCTGTTACTCTTCTTTCTGAAGTGACTGTGTAAAAGCTTACTTAGTAGCTCTCTGTGAAATGTCTTTTCCTTTTCCTCTGCAGTTGCAGTTTCTAAGTCTATGTTGCTTCCAAGTGACCTCCTAGGTTTGGATGTGTTTCTTAAGAGTAGTTTATCTTGTACTTTCTAATTTCAAAGTTACACGTGATTGAAGTTACTAGTAATGGGTTACACAATCCAGGAATTTAGTTGAAGCTCATTAAATGTTTCTGGGCATCAGAAAAATAAACATAATAATAAATACAGTAAGTTAAAAGGGAAGCTTTTAGTCCTACTAGAGTATCTTTTCTCACCTCTCCTCCTCCAGGGATCGATGGGAAGTCCTTTAACAAGACCTACTCCACGCTCCCCAGCAAGTTGGTCAAGTCCTCTCACTTCCCCAACCAATACATCACAGAACACTTTGTCACCAAGGTAATGCAGACTCATGGCGTTACAATTTTACATCTAAGGCTTATAACACATTGTCCAAAATGGAGCCCCAGTAATGAAAGCATGGGCAAAATTTTGCACAAAATGACAGATGCTCAGAAATAATCCCTCTTCCTCCATAGAATGAAACTGCTCAGCCTCCCAGAAGGGTCTGACGTGCTGGCCTGAGGTGGGAAAGGGCTGTCCATCTTGGAAGGCAAATGGATTAGCAAGAGAACGAACCAAAGTGTGCTTCTCTAAACAAGTGTTAAAACTTGCCATCTGATGTCATGGTTTAACCCCAGTTAACAACTAAGCATCATACAGCCACTCAATAGCTCTGTGGTGGGATATGGGGGGCAATCAGAATATAAAACAGAGAAAACTGAGATAAAGACAATTAATTAGGTAAAGCAAAAGCTGCATGTGCGAGCAACAGACAATGAATTTGCTACCTCTTATGGCGGGTTCAGGTGTTCAGCTGTCCTCAGGAGAGCCGGGCCCTATCACTTGTAGCAGTGACCTGGGAACTCAAGTGCCATGACTCTGAACATCCCTCCCTTCCTCCTTCCCTCAGCGGTATATGCTTAGATGGTGATGCCGTATGGTGTGGAATATCCCTTGGCCAGTGGGGTCGGCTGTCCCAGCCGTGTCCCCTTCCAGCTCCTTGTGTACCCCGGGCTGCTCGCTGCCAGGGCTGTGTGAGGACCAGAATGGGCCTTGGCTCTGTGTAAGCACTGCTCAGCTGTTCCTGAACAGCGCTATGTGAGCAACCCCATTTCCAGCACAAATCCAAAGCATAGCCCCCCCAGCCAGCCTCTGTGAGGACAGTTACGTCTGTCCCAGCCAAAAGCAACACACTTTTAACCAGATTTAATATTGGGGAGACTAAAGAAATAATAGTTTACAAGTGTTTGTTATAGTGATGATGTTGTCAGCAAAGTGAACTTTGTAATTTTGCTTTTACCAGTCAACTTGCTGTTGAGTTCTATCAGTGCTCCTTACTTTAGGACTTTTTTCAGAATAAGAGGATTGTGTAAAAATTCCAGTTGTTTCACATTCAACAGAGTAAAACAGAGCAAAATAAGTTTTTCTTCAGGCAGATGCTGTTACCTAATGTAACCTTTCCCTTATCTACTTTCAGTGCTTTCTATGTCAGTGGTAGTACACTTACTAAGGCATACCATAGTACCAATTTGTATTGTGAAGAGACAACTTTCTTAATGTCTTTCAAGAAAAGTAATAATTTTAGTAATATTTCCTGAGTCTCTGTAGTTACCTGCTAATGCAATTTAAAAGTACAGATAACAAAATAAATCCATCTTACTTCCTATGTCCTTCTCCATGGCCCACAGTGCATTTGACTATGACACTGAAAATATGAATTCTGAAGATATTTACAGCTCTCTTCGTGGAGTCACTGAAGCCATTCAGAATTTCAGTTTTCGTAGTCAAGAAGATATGAATGAGCCTGTAAAACGAGATGCTAAAAAAGATGACAGTGATTCGGTGAGTATTTAAACTCAGTCCATATTGGTATCAGCAAACTAAGCTAGTGTCTGATTGATTACAGATAAGAAAGCATCTGTTTCAGGAGGTTTATATTCTTCTTAAGTTGGGCATTTCTCCTGAATTACTTTAAAGCTTTAGAAAAATATGTTCCTCATCTCAAATTGCATTTTGAAAACGTAAATGCTGATTTTATGTAGCAGTGTCTATGTGTTTAATATGTTAGCAGTTTAGAAATCTGTGATCTTGCAAAACAGCTGAAATTATTTTTTTGAGAAGTTTGTATCCTAATATACGTTTTTCTGAATGTTTTATTTTATTTTGTATACAACCTGTGGGCTGTTAAGATGCAGTATTTAAGACTCCTGTTTATGTGGAACTTTGGCTGTAAGATTTGTTGAACTTGGCAACTATATATATGCTTAAACACATTTGTAATCATTTTGCATCAGACTGGTAGGATAAAAAACAACTATTTTTGGTTTGATTTTTTTTGGACAACATATGCTTTCCTTTTTTTCTGTTTTTTTTTTTTTTTTTTTTGGTTGGTTGGTTTTTTTAAGGAAAACAGCATTTAGTGAAGTAAGACTTCTTATTTGAAGGCTAGTTTGAAAATTCTAAGCATTTTGAAATTTGTACGTTTTTGCTACATAAATGAATTAGTGATGTAGTTAATGGAAAGGTGTAAGATTGTGTTTCACACATGCTCGTGTGCTACTTCCTCTCCTGCAGATTTGCAGTGCTTCTGGAATAGTGGACATGCGAGCAGGAAGTGGTGTGAGCGATACAGGTCGGACAGCTCTGGATAACAAAACGTCATTACTCAACACGATGCCTCCCCACTCTTCACCACGCTCACGAGATTACAACCCATACAATTATTCTGATGGTATCAGTGCATTTAATAAATCTGCTTTGAAAGAAGCCATGTTTGATGATGATGCAGAGCAGTTTCCTGATGGTAAGATTCAGATTACATTCTGTGTTAGAAGAAAAATGATGAGATTTTCTGTCTGGGAGTTCAGCTTCTGAAGTTATTGTTAGGAAGATATGTATCACTTCTTTGAGAGGTTTTTACAAATGCTATATTTTGAATTAGTTTATTTGTTACTCAACTCTTTGAGTTACACTGTTGGATTACTTGGTATTTGTAGAGACTAAGGGTAAGAATGAAGGAAATGCTGAACCATGTTGTATACTTCTGGAAGCACATTCTTTATCAGTATTGCCAGTATAAATTTACTTATCAGATGGTTTTATGATTGAAATTTAAAGCAGGAGGGTGGAGAAAAGATTTACAGCAAGGAAGTAAAACTGGATCAAACAGGTTTGGAAATTAGGTGAAAGATTAAGTATTTTGTTAGTAATATATTTGTATTTGAAACATGGCGTTGGCATTTTCTATTGACTAAACATTATTTTTAAATGAAACAAAACAAACCAGCTTTTTACCAGGAATGTGGTGCATGTAAATCTAGGAACATGGGTTGTGTTTTGTAGGCTTCCAGAGCTTCTTTAAGACATTTCTCCATATATCTTGAGGTAATTTTTTTATATTTCTGTAGTAAGAAGGTTCCCAAGTAGCACTACTATCATTATTTTAATTAATAGTCAGTGGTTCTCGTAATCTGGTATTCACTGTTGTTCAGCTATAGATCAAGTTTTTAAGTAAGCACTTTCTTAATAACAAGGGAACAAGGGACAAAGTCATCATCTCCTTTCTACCTGTTTTGGTTTTGTCATTCTGCAAAAGATGTGTTACAGAAACAGTTGAAAAACAAAGTTATTTTTTGACATGGTGTTTTATTCATCTATTCTATAAGTTGGCTTTAAGTTTGCATCAAATCAAAACCAAATCCAAGTATGGTGCATTTTTCTTTGTTTTTCTTACATATCATGAAGAAGCACATATTGTAGCCAGATATTATCTTCTGAAAAAGATTGAGGGAAAAGCACAGTTTTACAAATCATGGCATGTACATATTAATAATTAAATAGCTTTGCCATCCACATACAGAGCCAGGTTATGTTTGAGATTCTGTATTAAGGGATCTTGTTTTACATGGGAGAAGCCTCCTACCTTCTGACAGCTTATTTTTGGTTATTGCATTAAACCAGATGCAGTCTGTGCTGTGCCAGCACGATCCAGTTTTATAACAATTCAGGACTGGCTGGAGTGAAGCATCCCCATCCACTATGAGTTTGTCCTGGTTGGAGGAGTAGTGCAATGCTTTCTTTAGGTCTGCTCTTTAATGGGTCTTGATGAAGTACTTGGTTTCATTCCTGTATTGTTCACCCATAGTATTCAGTTGTATCATGTACATTCTGTTATTTGTGTGTTACTGTTAGAATTTCACTGGGATTATTTGCAAAAAGTCTGCAAGAGAAAAGATACATTGGCAAAATACCTTATACCTACGACTCCTCTGTTGAGAATTACACACATAAACCTGAAGGGCTAATTTGACATAAGTTACCAGTTTTTGGAAACTCCACAGAACTACTGCTTGTTCCTGACACAAAGTTACATTAGTACTGGGATTCCCAGCTATTCTGTCATGCATTACTGACAGAAGGATGTGGAAATACAAGGCCAGGTGGGAAAACCTTAGCTGCTCCTACAGTCTTGTCAACAGCACTGGGGCAGGAATTTGTATTTTACAGACTGTTTCTCTGGCAGTTGAAAATTTTCTGTGGAAGAGATGCCACAGTGTGCCTCACATAGTTCACAATTGATGAGTGTTTTGCTTCTCTTGGTTTTCAGAGTAACAGCCTAAATCTTCCAACCACTTTGTTTTTTCCCCGAGGGAAATGCTCTTTATCTGACGCATAGGGAAACCTGGCTCTCCAAGTCACTTCCAGACTTAAAAGCAGTTCACAGTCTCTGTTTGAAAAACAGTGATCTTATTTATTTCAGCTTACTTCCATGGATTGCACTTTACAAACATCTTCCTTTTTACCTCCCAGTTTGTGCATGGGCTTAAGATTTCTGCTTCAGTGTCTCGCCTTGCACTTGGCGTCTTTTTTTTTCAGACCATTCCTTTGATTTAACGTGATAATTTTGAGTTCTTACTCTCTTCTTCAGAACATTTGTGATTGCTCCTAAAGTGATGTCATCTACAGATTTTCTAAGTTGGCTCCACATTCCTTTGTAGCACTAACAAATGCATCCAGCGGAACCAGGCTCTGCACACATCCAAGCAAGGACATCACTCATATCCTGCTGCATTAGTAGAAAGCCATTTATAATCCAGTCACCTGCAAGTGATACATCAAATTTTGCACTTGCTTTATTTGCTTTATTTGCCATCATGTTTGCACAGCTTTTATATTAAGATGCTGTGAGTGGCAGTAGGAAAATCCTTCCAAAATGCAGGACATACCTACATGTCCCTTTTAAACCTATGCTGTTTGTCCTGTCAAAAGGATATTATTTGATTGGTTTGAGAAGAGCTGTTCTTCATCAATTATTTGTCTCTCTAATGCATATTTTAATTCATTCAAATGAAGGAGTTCTATCTACTCCTCTTCATTTGTGTTTTGTTTCCTTTCTGAAAAAGAAATTTTGAGAGTAGACTTTGAACTTCTTTTATGCTTCTCCATTCTTATCTATAGAATGTTTGGAAATTAAATACGAAGTGCTAAGTCATACAAAGGAATGGAAAAGGCAAGCTGAAAAGGCACATCCCTCTTGGTTATCTTCACGTTTTTCAGTTATGTAGTCCACTACTGGAACTTCTTTCCTCCTCTTATTCCTGCATGGACATGACTATTACCTTCCCCTGTCTCTTTAACCATTCTGTCCATTCATCTAAGATGACACTACAATGAAAATACTTTATTTAAACAGAAGAGAGTAGTTTTGCTAATGAAGTGTCAATATGCATTCCCTGAAATTGGATTTGCTATAGCTATAATCCTTACAGTTTGGTAGAACAAGTATGAGTGCTGCCAGTAAAAGTAATCGTCTTGCTTCCATAAAAATGACTGTCCATTCTGCACATCTCCTTTAAACAATAACTGACCTAACACAATTTCAGTCTGCCCTTTAGTCAAAAATTAATCATCCATTAGCACAGAGGCAGCAGAAGTGTTTGTAGTTTTCTTTCAGATGCTGGTGCTCCTATTTATTCATGCAAAACAGAATGCAAATAGGAATGTGGGGTTCAAAACCAGCATGATTTTTACAGTAGATGATGTGTGATTTTAAGATATTTAATTCTGTAGTACTCAGCATTTACTGTGTTCTTTTTAAAAGTGCTTTGTACAGTATTTGTAAGTTCAAGGGCTGTGATTTCTCAGTGTATGGTATAATTAATTTGTTATGGAGGGTGTATTTAATGTGTTAGTTAATACATGTAGTCATTTCAGGAAAGGTGCAATGCCTTAGGAAAAGGCATATTTCTGTTAATTTATCCAAATGTTTCAATGCATAGATGGAAGCTATATACTTCCCATTCTTAAAGGCTAAATGGGTCTCAATGCTGGAATAAAGATACTCAAGATGACACTCAGCTTTCATTAAGACCATATTTAAGTTTCTTGACAGTTTGCAGATCACTCCGTTTTGCAGTCCAGTGTTTACAAATACCGGTTGTATTAATAATGTATTTTTCCATTATCATGGTATCCTCTCTAATAAAAACTAAAATCCAGAGCCATCTCTTAATGAATTGGTTTTGGGATCTATGGGAATAATAGCCCTGGTTTGCCTTTATTTCAGTTCTTTTGTACCAAGAACTATTGTTGTACTTTTTTTTTCCCCGTTTGTTTTAGCAACCTAGCTATTGTGGAAACATGGCTTACAAAAGTCTGAACAATTCTGTAATACTAACAGAGAAAAGAATTTTTTTCATCTTGAATGGAAGGGTCATTTGGGAATGATGGCCCTTCTTGTATATATCAGATTTAAAAGGATGCAGAGTACTTAGTGGGTACTGCAAGCCTAAAAACTCCTGCAGTAGACTAAGCCTGCAAGGGAGCTTTTGCTGTGTCATTGTAGGGGTTTAGGAGGGATTGTAATCTTATTCAGCAATATTGGCTGAAATGTTACTGAAAATGTAGTAGCCAGACTGCAATTCTTACAGGCAGATGTGGGGGGAAAAACAAAAGCATGCTCGAAAATGAGCAAGTCATACTAGAATATATCCTTTAGTTGTACAACAGGCACTATTATTATTATCTGCAGTAACTGTGTTTGTGCATTCCTTTTTGACAGAGCCTCCCATGGACCATTCTGATCTGGTTGCAGAACTACTGAAAGAGTTATCAAACCATAATGAGAGAGTTGAAGAAAGAAAGGCTGCCCTGTATGAGCTCATGAAGTTAACTCAGGAAGAGTCTTTTGGTGTTTGGGATGAGCACTTCAAAACAATACTTCTTCTGCTGCTTGAAACGCTTGGAGATAAAGAGGTAAATTCGGAAACATCCAGTTCAGAATGTTGACAAAGTACATGCCTTATTTTCAGCACCTTTTACATTTGTATGAGTTGTAGAAAGGGCACAAATTCCAGTTAGTGGTGGAAAAAACAAAAAAACTGTGGGAATACAAAAATGCCATGAAGTCCAATTCCTCTGATGGTGAAAAGGACATCAGTGATACTTAATTTCTCCAGGATTCCTGTTTGTGGATTCTGACATATTAGATCGAACGAAACATTTTTGCACTGAGATTCGAAGCTTATCTGTTTATAGCCCCTGAATGAATCTGGAATATCAAAACATCATGTGTGGCAAAGCATTTGAAAATCTATTTCTAAAATACAGTAATACTAGTTGTGAAGAGACTGAGTTCTTTCTATCTAATAGTTCTCTACAAAGGCCATTTTTCTGAAATTACTCAGTATCAAGAAGACACTAGTACTTGTGTTTGATTTTTTTAATAATTATATAAAGAAAAAGTTAAAAATGTGTTTATTTGCATGATGGTTTTATCAGCCCTTGTGTTTGGAACTTAACTTCTGGGTAGCATAGATAAGTCAGAATAATTTAGTAGTGTGTTTATGACATGTCACCTGAATTTTCTGTGAAGAAAAAGAGATTGAAGAGACTTTTTTCCTATTTTTATTTGTTAACACTAGATTGAGCCTGTATATGTGTGCAAAGCATAATCAGATATTTTTTCCATTATTAAAGACTTTTCCAGCAGCTGAACAAATGTTAAAAGCATATGTCTGTTTAAAGATGCATAACTCATTTATTTTAATATTGAATCTTTAGCATGCAATTAGAGCTTTGGCACTGAAAGTTCTAAGAGAAATTCTGAGAAACCAGCCAGCAAGGTTTAAGAATTATGCAGAGCTCACAATCATGAAGACCTTAGAAGCACATAAGGATCCTCATAAGGAGGTCAGTAATCAGTTATTTTATTTGTTTAAGGTTCTATTGTTATAAAACTATTACAAAATGAAAGAGCTGTCCAGAAAATGTGAAATAATCAGTTCCTACCGAGGAAGTAATTTTTTTTTAATAATGAGCATATTATTATATGTTTAATAACAATGATATCATTAGTTCACATGGATATGCAAGGGAAAAAAAACCCTGCAGTTCTAAAAGCTCTTGAATGGTTAATATCATCCCTAATAACCGTTGGCTTGGGTGCCATCCCGCAGAACTGTGTAACCAACAGTGTGTCACCATGGCTCTTCAAGGAATAACTGAAAGGTGTTTTTTGCTTGTTTGGCATCTTAAGCCAACTATAAGTGTCCTAGAGAGGTAAAACAAGCTTTTGGATTGCAGTGAGGTTTATGGTTGAGAGATGAGACTAAACAAGACAAGGAATTGTCAACCTTTTCCATTCTGCTCCAGTTGAGAGCGTGGCTTTGCATGGGGTGTTAAGGGAAAATGCACAGGAATATGTCAGTGGGGGAGGTACTTGTGCCAGAAATAGTGAGGGGATTCAGGAGAATGCTGAATGTAACCTTGCTCAGAGCGATTTGTGATGCCTGCATACACAATAAAGGACAATGCATGTAAATGTAGGAAACACAGATACAATAATGAACCCAATATTCAACTTCTGACATCAGTGTCACTGATGCTGTTGAAAGAATCCGTGTTTATTACTAAATGACTACATGTTCCCCATGCAAGGGCACTTTGTGGAATTTACTGTAGAGTTTCAGGCTTTGAAGTCGACTGCAATTCCTCCCATCCCATGACTTTATCACTCATTTGATACTCGTTTCTCTTTTCCCTGTGCTCTCTGGATTTGTTTCATACACTGTATTTATTACAGTGTCATTTCCCCATTGTTCCTTCTCTGTTCCTGTGCTTTTTTCCCCTCTCATCGTTTTGTGTGTTAGGAGTGAGAGAGTAAAGGATGGAGAGAAAATTTTGAAGGTTTTTGTACATCACTGTGTACCACTCATTCTGTACAGTGGTTCCTCTTGTTAGATGGCAGATGCCACCACAGCACCAATGTGAAGATAAGATGTTAATTTTCTCTGTGGTTCCCTTGTTTTGTTTTGAGATTGTGTACCTGTTGAAGTTCTACATAATTATTCTTGTTCTGCTTGTTCTGCATATTCTTCAGGGTTAAAGTACTCTCTTGTCATAGTTTCTTTCAAAATTACAGGGGAAGAAAAACAGCTTGATTGGATTCTACAATTAGTAATC
The DNA here is from genome assembly GCF_017590055.1 of Onychostruthus taczanowskii. NCBI lineage: Eukaryota > Metazoa > Chordata > Aves > Passeriformes > Passeridae > Onychostruthus > Onychostruthus taczanowskii. Next base: position 2,889,949 of record NW_024506773.1, on the reverse strand, counting down.
TAGGCATGTCATTAAACACACCTTCGAAATGAATGCGAAAGCATGTTTTATCAGTGATCTCTGACCTAACAAGCAATAGCAAATGGCAACACAAGAAATTACAGGCTTACAAAGGTGTTGATATTTCAGTATGTAGTTGGAGGGTATGCAGAATATAGAAATTTCAGATCCTATTAAACAAGCAGGTTTGAAAAACTGATATGTGTATTGCCAGGGGCATAGTAGCCACAGAATATGGAGAAGAATTGTGGTTTTAGAAAATAATGTCCAGTGGCTGAACTCGTTACATATTTCTATACTACTGCAGAGGTCTTGATACAAAATTTTCATGCTCAAGACCTTTACTGCCAGAAAACAGACCACAGAGTAAGAGTCTTACACAAGTCACTTTTCTGTGTCTTTTTCTTTCACTAGGTGGTGAGATCTGCTGAAGAAGCTGCTTCCATGCTGGCCACTTCCATTAGCCCAGATCAGTGCATCAAAGTTCTCTGTCCAATTATCCAAACTGCAGATTACCCCATTAATCTGGCCGCAATCAAAATGCAGACAAAAGTTATAGAAAGAGTATCTAAAGAAACCCTTACTCAGCTTTTACCAGAGATTGTGCCAGGTCTAATACAGGTAAGGAGAGAACAAAGAAGAAACAAAACAGACTAATAAAAAGAAACTGTAGACATGTGAGTTGCAAAGACTTCTTAAAAACAGTACCACTTGGTTCTTACGAAGGATTTTACTTATCTGATAGTTGATGGCTGCCTTGACCCAAAATACTTTCAATAGTGGGAACAATCTCTTCGATTAGCAGGGAGCTAAATTATAACCATGATTAGGACTGAGGAAATCTCAGTAGGATATAGAGTCCTGGTTATAGGTAAGCTTGGTGGATACTTCCAGTTGTAAGATAGTTCTTTGTTGTTTGTAACTTTTTCCAAGTTACATAATTTGATGTGAAATTGTCTGTGTTTTCTGTATAATTGTAGGGGTTTGTCAGCTGGGGCTTTTGGGAGTCAAGAGAAAAGAGCAGTTTATAAAGTTAAATAAAATTAGAAGAATATCCAAGTTTTCTCTTCTTTTGTCTTTAAAACTGAAAATTTTACCACTTTTTTATCATTTTAAGAACCAGAAGACATTAATTTCCTTCATAGATCAAAACTCTTTAGAGTTGGCGTCTGCAGATTTCTGTCTCTAATGAGTGTGATCCAGTCATACATCTGCAGGAAAATAGAGACAGAGAAGGGGCCCACTGGGAAGGGAGTCTGAGTGAGACAGCCAGGCATGGAGTAATAGAAAAATGGCAAAAGAAACAAAAATAATGGAAGAATGAGATGAAGGTTAGCAAAAGAGCCTTTAGCTTTAAAAGAGTTCTTCATTCAGAGTCAGGAAGCTCTAAATTGTGAGTGGTCTTTTCCTTTAAGTAAATAGCTGTATAACCTAGAAAAGTTCTCTTATGTGCTCACCTGTTGCATGGCAGCAGCTCTGTTTTCAGTTTAACTTAGGAACAGGACTGTGTGGATTTTAAATTCACCCTGGAAAATGATTATCAATGGTTATTAATATGCAGCCTGCTTTTTAACTGCGTGCTCTGTATTAGTGTGTTTGTTTTTTTGTTGGAATGCTTCATTGGGCTACACTGGCATTAATTTACCATAGACTTCAATGTATTTATTATAGTAAATAGCTTTCTGGGGCTTTTAATCATTAACTGATAAGGTATTAATGTTAATTTTATTGCTTTCTAGGGTTATGATAACTCAGAGAGCAGCGTTCGTAAGGCATGTGTTTTCTGCCTTGTAGCCATTCATGCAGTAATTGGTGATGAACTTAAACCACATCTCAGTCAACTCACTGGCAGTAAAGTAAGTAGAAGATACAGTTCAAAGAAATCTTGGCTCATAATTGCATCTATGAGTTTGCATTTTGGTTGCCATTGCCAGAAAGTTTCAAAGAAGTGTATACTTGAAAGAGACTGTCAGTTGTATTAATACGGCTTTGCTGTAAAATATTCAAAACTCAGAGTTCACAGGTCTTTTATATGCAAGTGTGCAAACTTTTGTGTAAAGATAATTACTAAACTATGTTTCTTACTAGTTCTGATGCAGTCAGTTGCTTGTATGCTGGTAGCAGTGATAATGACTGTACTCAGCAGGCTTTTCTATCCGTGTTTCTTGTGTTTCTTTTCATGCAAGTTCTGATTCAAAAACAGGGAACATAGTATGCCCATGTTACATACAGCAGTTCTGTTTATTCTTCCTCCTTGTTATTTTGCTTTCACCAGTCTTTTCAGTATATTTAATTTGAAATAATAAGAACCAGTCTCTGGTCCTTTTTATTTCAGGATATTTATGACTTCATTGACATCTTTTTCATGGAGTTTTTTGCATCTAAGCAGCTGTAGGTTAGTTGTGAATCTCTTTGTCCTTGGGAGTAAAACAGGACAATTAATTTTGTGTATCTGTGAATAAGACAGTTCTATCTTTAAATAGTCTCTGGCAGTGATTGTATTTCAAGTGACTCCAGACAATAGTGGAAGCTTTAGTACATACCAATATTAGCAACTCTGACTAGAGGCTTAAACCTCAGCAGTAACTTAGAAGATACAGAAACCCAAACCACTACCATATTTAGAAAAGCAATATAATTGGAAGAAAATATTCCATCTGTCTTAAACTAGCTACTTTATATCATATTATTTACATCCTTAGAGAAGCTTGAGCAGTTTCCATGTGACAAATTTTGTTGTGTTTGATGTTTTCATTGGCATGTATGTTCCTTTTGAATAACTGTGTAAAGTGCAATTTGACTTTTAGGAAAAAGAAAAAGGATTAATGTCTCTTTTGTTGTACTGTTCCTGTAGTCAGTCTGTACAGCTTGCGAATACTAAACAGAGTTAATTTCTGGCTTAAATTTGCAGATGAAATTATTGAACCTTTACATCAAACGTGCACAAACAGGCTCTGGAGCAGGGGATACAGCAGCAGATATGTCTGGACAAAGCTAATGAAGCTGACAAGAGCTAACCAGGTCTCCTAAAGGAAGGGCAAGGCCCTCTTCAGTGAAAGGAAAATCCTTACATGCAACTTCTGGAACTTTTTTCTTGTTTTGGTTCAACACCCCCCCCTTTCTTTTGTTATTTTTCTTTTGTGTTTGGGGTTTTGGTTTTTTTTTTTTCCCCCTTTAACCAGTGGCTGTCCTCAGCCTGCATGAGACTGTTGCAATAGAATTATTCCAGATCTAAGGAAAAACAGTATTAACATCAGGTGATCAAAGCAGAATAAAAATTTAAAATAATCTTATCCATCAGTTACCCTGTTCATAATCCTCTGTGTCTTCCCATTAACTTTTGCCAGTGTTACTGTATTAAAAGATTTTATAATGCTAATTAAAAAGGTATGCTTTAAGCTTCAGAAGTTAAAATATAAATTCTGTTGCTTTTCTTCAGCTGCAGATAACATTACTTTTTTTATTGCTGTTTTGTTTGAGCATCATGTCCTTTGCTAGAAACAAGAAGTGATGTGAAACAAGGCTGAACTAGTCTGAACTGCAGTGAGACTTGTTCACTGTGTTGGTGGTTCATCATCTTATTTACAGCTTGTTTGGGATATTCTGGAGATTGAGAAATATGCCTATAAAAAGAAAGCTGGATCGATCCAGTTCTGTCACAGTGATATTGTTCATTGGTTGTATGTTTGTTGCATAAATAAGAATTTCGTGTGCGCAGCAGAGGACTGGTACAACCAGTACCTCTTAATGTGAGAGACAGCCCTGCCAGTGCAGCACTGCCGAGCTGGTGACAGTGTGGCAGCCTGCTGGTGAGCAGCAGAGTTCATGGTCACTTGATGGACGTGAACCATCCTTGTCACCTTTCGTTCTTCAAGCAGGATGCTTCAGAATGGAGTGCTCTGCCCAAGCATGCTCAGTATGTATTTATCTTTATCACTAGAATGTTTCCTCTCAACCTAATTGCTGGAACAAGTAGTCTTGTATTGTAACTCACATGGAATCTTATGACAACAGTGCAGAAAACTATTTATTCCTTATCTTCCGAAAAGCACCAAGATTTTTCTGCATTGAATTTAAATGGGGGGAGGGGGGAATAGTCACAAATGCTATGGATCTCGCCACCATTTAATTTAAAGAAAAATATATATTTTGGATGAGTAGGAAAAGCTGCACCAAATTATTTGCATGGTTTTCTTGAATAGCATCCTCAAGACCCATCTGGATTAAGGTGTGGAAATGTTTCAAGGGTTTGCTTTTCCATTTTTGAAAAAGAGTTAGTATATTGTGAATAATGGTTCTTTGTATTTATGAAGTTGATAATGGAAAGAGAACAAAGATAAGTAAATGTGTCCCTAAATGTTGTCTTTTCCTTTTTTTTCCTTTCTTTTTCCTTTTTTTCTTTTATATAAGCAGCAAGCTAATTAAGTGAGAAATGGGATGAAGCAGTGCCCTTCCCAGGAATAGTGGAACTTTTTTCCTGGCGTTATTTTCCCTTTGACTGTGATTTTGTCTAGTTGGAGGAAGTGTATCCTGATAAGAGAGAAAATAGTGGTGCCAAGGATGATGATCTATGCTAGGCTAAAATTCTCTCTACCTCTTCAGGGTGACTAATTTTTGACTGAGCTGCTGCATATAGCACCCAGTAGAAGAACTATCTACAGAAAAAAATTTTTTTTTTTTCCAAATTATCACTTAATGTGTATTCAAAACTATTCTTCAACGTTGCAGCCAAATATCCTAAGAAACTACTTGCATACTTTACCTGCTAGGAACGCTGAAATACAAAACCTAATAAAAAATTAAGTGAGATGCTTGTAGTTAACATGAAAGGTTGTTTTTACTTTAGTTTGAAGTGAATGCGATAGAAAGAGCTAAGATGTGGTTATTAAAGAAGCAATGCCATTGCAGAGATTTATTTGGAGGACAAGTTGTAGAAATATATGTAAAGACTTAAACCCAAGACTGTCATAACTCATTGCTAGCCCTTTTTAGCAGCTACATGAAGAAAATAGTATCTCCTCCTTCTTTCCTTTGTTACGTGTAACATCCTTGTTGTTTTCTACTGTTTAATTACATTGTGTATTTATAGTTCTATGCTTACCATTGTGCATATACTGGCAATAAAATGTACATAACATTACTTAAAAGTTTAGCAATGTATACATTCTGGTTTTTCTGTTTTATTTGATCACATGCTATAAGAGAAATTATAAATGTTATTCATACAGCATTGGTTAAAAAAATTTATCTTCATGTTTTGTGCGTCCAAATGTTGTTTCTTTATATAGTTTTGTTACTAAATCTGACTTGGCATTTGAGAACATGCTGTGAATATAGGTATATTAGACAACTTTTTAAAAAATGGAATAGAATCTTTATGAACACAGCTTCCTTCATATGGGCAGATTTTTGCTTATTATTTCATTTATTTGTACATTATACGTCATTTACATTTTCTTTTTTAATATTTAAACATATTTTTCACTCTGCACTCTTGTAGTTTTTTACATTTTAATTATACAAAAAGTCATGTCAAAAAATTGCACAAATTCTAAGCTTAATAGCCCTGTATGTTATTCCTGCATTTTGTATAGGTAATATTTATTTTCAGAGAACCATTGCAAGATGACTGTTACTTGTCATCTTTTTGAAGATGCTATTTCATACTGAAAATATAAGTTATTGAAACATACAGTATATATTCTGGATGAAACCTAGTTTTCTTACATGTAAACAGAAAATACGTTTTTTATCCCCTATATGACTGAAAAATTTTGCTCCACATAGGGGGGAGGAAGATATTTACCCCAAGTTTGTTCATCAGTTTTACTTTGAAGCTGCCTTAAATGTTTTAAGTGAAGATATCCCATGTATTAAAAATCTCAATGCAATATATTTAAATTAATATTTTACTTCTGATATGACTACTTTTGTTGCCAGCAGAGATGGGGTTGCTATCTTTGTAAACAGATAGAGTCTATTTATATTACATAAACCCATCAGAATGTAAGAATTTGGAAAGAAAATTATTTCCACAGCTGCCAGTTGATCAAATTCACTGCATTGCTTTTTTGCCTTCATTTCCTATATTATAAGTAGATATTAGCTCAGTTAAATTCAATCAATGATTAGTCATGCCTTATGTTCCTGCTGGAGGTGGTTTCTCTAATGGATTAGCATAAAGATCTGGGAAAAAATAGGACAGTTATAAGTTGCTGTTCTTTCAGACAGGGTTTCTATATGTTCCTTCTAATATCCTGTGAAGATAGGTCATTGCAGTAATTTGAATATTGAAATGTAATTCTTTAAGGTTGGGTTTGGGCTTTAAAAAAGAGGAAGGAGAAGAAAAGCTACATGCAGAATCAGGATGGGAAATGAATATTGTGGATGTCTCAGACTTGGATGTCATTTGCTTTAAAGAATTTTGAGTAACACATTATGTTCAGATGAAGTCTTAGCAAGGAAGTTGGGATAATAAATGTAAATTGAAAGAAGAGCTGATCATGTAAATTTTCCTGAGTTGGCTTGCTTGTTTGTTTTTGAAGATAAAGGTTGGAACAGATTGAGTTGTGTTTATTATTTGTGGTCTGAGTCACAGAGCAAAAAGAACAAACATCTGGATCCTGAAACACTTACATATTCTTAATGGTTTCTATCCATGTTTAAACATTTAAGTCACAAACATACCCATGAAAAAATTCTATTGAGAATGCAGGCCTAAACTGCTCACAGTTTGAATTTTCAGCAAAGGAATTCAATGCTGAATGTGGCATTGTCCCTTTGGAAACAATCATAAAAGAGAAAATAATTTTGAGAAATAAATCTGTTGAATTATGCTACAGTTTACTCCCTATGGGAGGTGAGTGAGAATGGTTCCACTGGCTGTGAAAACTTGCACTGTGTTAGGCTGGGACTTCACAAACACAGAGAAACAATAAACATCAATGTGATGGGGATGCATAAGCAGTTCGGAACTGGAGGATTATCTGGAGAACAATATCTGTTGTTATTCTCCCAATTAAAACAGTAAACTGATGAGTTTTGCAATTGCAGTCTACTTCCAGGTAAGATAAAAGTCAATACTTATATATATATTGAGCTCAGTTAAGAAAGCATCTTTAAATTCCCCCCCACATGAGTTTTCCAACTCATTAAAACTACATACTTTCAAGATTTGCTTCATAATTTATATGTTTTCTTCTTTTTGTTAAAACATAGAAGATTTTCAGAAATGTGGGAAGCTTGAAGAACTAATTGTGCTAGTCTGGCAAAAAAAAATCAAACTTTATTTACTCTTTTCCTATATTTTGTTAATGTTTCTATGTTTTAGTGTGCTTTAAGAGCTCAGAGTTTCCAAGCTGTGCAGCTTGGATTATCCCAGTTGAAGAAGTTTCTTCATTTGCTAATGGGATTTTAGGATAGTAAGTGTATTTTCTAAGAAATTTGTAAGCAGTTTTGAATACTGTGTGATGTCTGTTGAATATAAAAATACTGTCACTTTTGATGTATTTTAGATAGATATAAGTGATCCTAGTGGAAATACTTTGAGGAAGTAAGATTGGAAAAAATTATGGATGGTGAAATATGGAAAATACTTCTCCGGTGGAAAAAGGAACATACCTGCATGTAAATGTTTGATATCCACTTACATTGATATCAGATAGGAGATGAAAAGGTAACTGAACTTGATCTTGGGCATCACAGTTTTACAAGTTCTCTTTTTCAGTATCCTCTTACCTAGATCATGATATTTTCCACCAATGCTGATTTTGGACCTGTGTAAACTCATATTACAGCCAGTACTGGAGATGGTTCTGATAACCTTATGTCAGGATTCAAAAATCCTGACCTATCCTAAATTCAAAAGCCATCCCTTTCTGTCCAAGGAACACCTGTAGCAGTTAAAAACAAATAGGCAGATTTAAGTTATGCATATTCTCAAAAGTCAGCTGGACTGGCTTAGGTATTCCCCTCACCGTCTATTCATCTCTGCCTGTGGCAGAATACCTATGGGGGAGCTTCCCTAATATGTTCTCCAGTCTGATTTGTCTGGAATAATCTCAGACTGGTCCTCCAGCAACACCAAGGGCTCACAAACCTGTGCCAGAGAATGGATGAATGTCGGTCGTGGGCTGAGGAGGTCTGCCTGTGTTGGGGCAGTTGTGGGGGAGCAAATACGAGAAAACCTGTTTCTTAGCACAGTGTGTTTAACCTGAGCACATACAGCTCATGTCAAAATACCAGGGAAGATGAGGAGACTGTTCATCTCAGCTTGGATAAACAACTCAAGTGCAAGCCTGTGGGGGAATGGATGTGTGTTCCATTTGAAACTGCAGATCAACATGTTTTAAAACCCATAATTAATTTATATGCTAGTCTGAAATAATACATTTGAAACTTACTAACAATGTGCAAATACAAAAAGCCTGTAAGCTGGAACAAGAGTGATTTCTGGCCTGTTACTTTGTGTCCTTTCAGCACAACTTAAACTGATGCAGATACATTTTTACATTTATAGTAAATGTCTTTTACAGATGGTTGTATCTTTCCTAAAGAATTTCTGAGCTGTTTGATGCTGGTTTTGATCTTTGAGATGACAGCTACGGCCATGCTGGCCAACTAATCAATTGAAATACTTTTCCAAGACAAAATTACCTGCTTTCCCTAAGGAATTTTCATGCATCACCATTTATTATAGCCTGTACCTGCCCTAGAGAAGAAATCTAAATTGGATATTACCTGATTGTTCAGAAAGTGCCAGCTTAAACTTTTTAAAACCTTACTTGAAGAGCTAGTACTGTTACAGGCTGCCTTTTCTCAAAAATCTATTAATTAGCCACTGCTTGAGCCATGTAAGAAGATTTTTGCACTGTTAGGAGGTGGAAAATGCAGGGTTGCTAGAAAATAATAGGAAAAAGACAAGGTGTGTATACTTAATTTAACCCCTTGTATATTGCAGCTAATGTTCTGAAAAACCTTAAAGCCCCTTTGCGATTTGTGAAGTTTTTAGGAAGGGAATTTTCTTGGAATGCACTATGTCTTGCTTTCTGCTTTGGGAATTGAAAGGAAAATACTGATACTGGAGGACTTTATTTACAAACCCAAGCCAGCCCAATGCTAGAAAATGTTAGAGTTCGCAGGGTACCAAAGCTGCCTCAGAGGCACAAGTAAAAGGGAGTCAGTCCATTAGGACTGAGAAATAACCAAGCTCTGTTTTCTGTGTCAGGCAGCCTACATTGCCACAGCAGTCTGGGAGTCCAAATACTGATTTTTAGGCTACCAAGCACAGAATAGCATAATAACGACAACTTGAACTTGTCCACCTTTACAGACTTCTGAGTCATCTTAAAATAAAATGGACTCCACCCTTTGCCACCATCATAAAAACCTGCTAACTTCAGTTTACATTCAGATATGACATAATGGGTTAAATCAAAATAATCTCTGGTCAGTGATGCTGTCGAAATCTCACTGCCTACAAATGATGTGCATGTCATAGGTTCCTTTGTATGCCATGGTCTTCCTAAAAACCAGCAGATGAAACAGAAGAAAGCAAAGGTAATACTTGCCATGCTTCATCTTGTAAGGTGTGAAGTCAGTAAGGCATTTATTCCTCAGCTCATACCTCAGCACCTTACTGCATCCTGAGATTGAGAAGTAGATGGTGTGGGGAATGTGACTATGGAGGAATAAACTACAGACCAGGAATTCCTTGCAATGCAGACTTTCTTAAAAGGGGACAAGACCCCATGAGGAAAGGAGCATATCCTGCTGCATTCTTCAGAAGCAGCCAAATCTATGGTAACCTGACAGTTGAGCATAGGGAGCAATCCATATTTCTCCTTTACAAAGTTACTTCTCCAGCTGAGCACTCATATCAAGGAGACACTGAAGCAAGTCCACAGGGTCTGCATATGTCTGAAGTATTTGATCAAAATGATCAGAAGGAGCTGTTGAAGCATTTAGCATGCTCAGCAGTGTTATGCATCAAGCAGAGTTCTGGTCAGATATCCTGTGATGTGTTGTGTTGTCTCTATTCTGGCCTCATCCTAAGACTTGGGAGTTCTACTACAAATGTTCATTGTGGATTTTCCCATTTCTCCTTTATTTTTGTTGGCAGGCCTGCTTCTTAAGAGTTCTGTATCACAGAAGAAGGGCTGGTAAATGCAGCAGTCCTTCAGCATTCAACAGGCCCAAATTACAACACCTAAAATACCCAAGAATCCAGATTAAAGTTGGCAGGTAGATATGGAGAGCAGGTGGTGGCATTTGTGCTCATCCTCTGCTGCACTCCATGGACACAGTGCACTGCTCTTCTCGGGCTGTCAGCGGTGACCCTGTACTTCTGCCACCTTCAGATGACCAGACACAGCAAAAGGACTGGGCTGGGTCAGCCCTTAATGTGTCAGGAGGTGTGTGGAGAACTGCAGGTCAGTGCAGTGATGGATCACGTGCAGAAGTTATTCCTGCTTGTGGCTGTTATCCAGCATTGTTTAAGTTCACTGCAGTAGGAGGGAATACATTCTCACTAACAAGGTGTATAGGAGAGACAGAGAAGTTGTGTACTCAGAAACAGAGGGGCTAGAAATGTATGTCAGCACTTTTGACAGAGATGTATGATGGATTCATAGCCCATCCAAGCCAGGAGTATCATCTAGACACAGATAACTAACTCACTGTTATCCAAAGTCACCCTGCGTTAGGCAGCAACTGCTGTACAACCAAAGAGTCCAAATAACAATACTTTTCTCAACTCTGTTTTGGGAATGAAGTATGTAGGGATTGCTTCTGCATCAATATAAAACTTTCTTCTGACTTTTAACTGAAAACCTTAAAACTTTAGTATTTTGAACACAACAAAAATCACTGGACAGCAAAAACTTCCATTAAACAAAATTTTCAGAATAGATACTGAATTCACAGTGTCTTATATTGTGCCTGATTAAGTTTTTCTTGTGCTGTCTGTAGAACAATTTTTACTTGGTGAAAGCAAAGAGCAAAAATGACATTTGGTCCTATGTAACCGGTTATAATGCCAGTATTTAAGGTCATTTGTTGTAGTTCTCAGAAGAGCAATCAGGAAAATTATGTGAGGAGTCTGATCACTATAAAAAAGATTTGCAAGTTTAGTGATGCCTTAGGAGACTTCATCATTTTGAATGCAGCTCATGGGAAAAAAATCCAATAAAGTTATCAGGTACTATATGCTAAAGTACTTAACTTCATATCCACCCATTAGCAAAACATGAGCCTCCCCACTTTAAATTTCAGGTTGGACTTTGTATGCCATACACAAGCCTTAGAGCAAGAGATGTTTTAAATAAATAATGCCTTGTTGTTTGTGTATACAGTGCTCCTTTGCTGAGATCTATGTACTTACTGGGCAGATCATAAAGCAAGGAAAAAAAATAGCCCCTTAACAATAAACAGTACAAGGTAAAAAACTCACCTTATTTGTCCCCAAACTTGAAGGACAGTGTAACCACATACCTTTATGTCTAGAGGTTAGTCAAGGGCAGCAGGTGTGGGTGTGGGGGATATCCAGTGTTTCGTAAGGCAAAATACCAGATTTAGATGTAACTTGAGAAGTTTATCCTGATTTTAAAAACTGAGTTACAGGTACGTGAAGCTGTACCCACGTACTGTTTGCAACAGATATCAGTCAAAACACAAGACTCTGAATAGGACAAAGAAAAGAAACATGGAATTATTTTGAATAATAATTAGTTTGAATAATAACTTTTTTTAATACATTTTCTATCTACTATATTCCATACAAGGAACTCAAAGCATCTATTATTGATAATGATCTTGTCAACCCTTGGAGGGGGAAAAAAGGCAAAATTTCCTCTTTCACAGTGCTTTTGTGTAGAAGTCCACAAGACCTGGTTGTGCTTTGCTTCTGTTATACCATCAGGGACAGTGGTCATGGTGGGGATAGGATGGTTTGTTGCAGGAGCTTCTGTGGTCACACTCTGTCAAGTGTGAAATAGTTGGCATACCATGAGGGACACCTGTCACACAGGCCTTGGGACTTCTGCCTTTTGTAAGAAGCAGGTACTTAGATCAGAAAAGCTGCCATTATTTCACCCTCCCTACAAACACCCCATCTCCTCGAGGCAGTAGTTTTTTGGATATTATCAATGACTTACTTGTCCACATAAGGGTAATATTTGAAAAATCAAATGAAGGTAAGAGACTGAATGGGCACATTTGCTGTGATGCACTGTGTTTTATTACAGCCTTCTGTTGTGGTCAGGAGAGTAAAAGCTCTGGTAACAGCTGGGCAAGCTAATGACAGAGAACTGAAATCAGAGAACTAAAGCTCTTGCTCACTATCTGCATTCAGAATACATGGGCTGAACCCAGACCAGTAGCTGAATCTGCAACTGCTTGCCTGGGCTCCCCTGGGGTGGTTGTTTTCAGTGACAGCAAATTTTCTATCTTGTTATTAAGAACAAATCTGCAACCCTGATATATGGTGTTTGTGTTACTTAAAAATATCAAAATTCTAAAAGGAGTAGGAGCCAAGTCTATGCTAAAGACAAAAAACAGGTGTCTCAAATGCTTTGCTCCCAAGTTCTGTCTTGGACTTCACAAAAAAAGACTAATCAAAACTGCAGTGTTCCTTTTCATTTGCATTCTGACAAATGAGCATCTGTCAAAAGCAGTGGGCTGTTTGAGGAGGGGAAAAAGTGTTGGACAATTTAAAGCCACATGAGTCCTGTGGGATATGCATAGAGAGGTGGGAGCCATTTTGTGGTAGAGCTCTCCGAGTGAAAGGGAATCTGTCGTATTGCCCTTTCCATTTCACAGAAACACAAGTCACAGAACAAAACATGACTTCCTTCTACTTGGGAAGCTCTTGTAAACCCCAAAGGAAGGTTGTGAATGTGTTTCGTGGGATGTGTAGTTCTCTTCCTGAGAATAATCAGTGCAGATGGTAATGGAGCTTCCAAATAAATGCACTGCATGCATTTAACTCGTTTGCTGAAATCTAGGGCTGAAGACAGAGTAGCTTTATTTTACAACTTACTAGTTTATGGAGCAAACTGGATACCAGGATATATATTCTTTTCCTACAGTCACTGAAATCAAAATAATTATTAAAAAAATAAAACAGTGATCACTGGGAGATGTGCAGCCCTTTCAATCTGTGAGGATGCTTGTTTCAAGTCTGTCGTTACAGAGACATGTAAGAGGAACAAAGGAACAACTAACCTTGAAAAGACTCATCCAGCTCTCATCCTTGCAGGACCAAAGATCAGTTTGTGTGCACTAGCAGATCTGTGTCATAACAGCCTTCCTCAAGGTATTTACGTGCTGCTTGGAGGAGAGTAATCTCAGAGTCACTAAGGCAGCAGTCCCAATTCTTGTCTGCTTTCCTGGGCAGTGTCACCTATGGGTGTTTGTTTCTCATCCCACATTTACAGTTGCTCTGCTATTATTCTGTATCATTATATGTTGGGGACATGATTCTGCCTCTGCTCTACTCTGGTGAGACCCCACCTGCAGTGCTGCATCCAGCTCTGGGTTCCCAAGCACAGGAAGGACATGGACCTGTTGGAGCGAGTCCAGAGGAGGCCACCAAGATGATCAGAGGGATGGAGCACCTCCCCTGTGAGGAAAGGCTGAGAGAATTGGGTTTGTTCAGTCTGGAAAAGAGTTGGCTTAAGGGTTACCTTACTGCAGCCTTCCAGTACCTGAAGGGAGCCCACAAGAAAGACACAGAGAGACATTTGATTATGTAGTAACAGGACAAGAGGGAAGGGATTCAAACTGAGAGTAGGTTTAGATTAGATAGTAGAAATAAATTCTTTGCGATGAGAGTAGTGAGACGCTGGAACAGGTTGCTCATACAAATTGTTGCTGCCCGGTTCTGGAAGTGTTCAAGATCAGGCTGTATGGGACTTTGAACAACCTGGTCCAGTGGAAGGTATCCCTGCCCATAGTGCATGATCTCTGTGATCCCTTCCACCCATAGAACCATTCTATGATTCTATTCTTTGCTTTTTGTTTGCATTGTTTGATGTTAAGTAAATAGAGTAAATTAAGAGATAATTGTCTGAGATGCTATTAAAAAATCCCCAACCAATTATGCTTATTTGAAGCTTTTTTGGCTGCTACATATTATTATCATTTTAATATTAAATAATTCCTTTTTGTTTCCCAGAATCTTGCTCTCTGATGTCCTGATTCTTATAGCTTGTGTGTTGCCACAATATTGTAATATGTTTTAAAAGTATCTATTTATAGAATAAAAAAAAAAAAAAAAAACCCAAACCAAAACTATTTGTCTACTATTGTCAGTAGTCCTTCCTATTTCAAGCAGAATGGGTGCCCTCTGCAGGTAACTATTTTCAGATGAGGATTTTGGATGTGTGCCTCCTATTACTTCTGAGTGTCAAGGTCTTTGCAGTACCAACCTGTACTGTTCTGTGTGTTTTAAAATTGATACTGCAATCCTGGCTGAAAATTCCAGCAAACAAATGGCACTGAGTGCACCAAGCAGCTGGTTTGCACCTAAATATGATTTTTCCCTAAAGTGTGGGTGTGAGGAGTGGTGTTGGGTTGGTGTTGGAGTAAATATTTTTCCTGCAATTTGACAGTGTTTTCATCATTAGGTTGGGTTTTTTTTTTTAATCTTGGTTTGTGGCAAGAAGGTAACTATAAGGTTGCAGTGTGCCTGACACCAGAGTGAAATGAACAGGCAAAAAGGCTGCCGTTTAAACACTGCTGAGAAGGCATCTTTCTCCCTTAGAGAGATCTTTGTGTATTCCACCTTTTTTCTTTTTCTCTGCAGTCAGTCGTGCCTATGCAGGTTACAGTGCTCAAGGTCTCTGGACTGTGTAAAGAGGGAGCTGGGTGCCTCTCTGAGGCCAAGTGCAGTGAAACAGGGTTTGCTTAGTGACACTCTAGGACAGTGTGGGGGCACAGGAGGAAAGAAACAGGGATGCTGGTGAGGTCTGAGCTGCACTTATGTCACATTGGTAGTAGAAAAGCCCTGCAGCTGGGCAGCAGCAGGAGCACAGTGAGTCTGGGGAGCAGGAGAGCATGTGGGGAGCAGCCAAAGCCATTGGCTACCTGCCTCTCCTGGAGGGAGGGACAACTTGCTGGCAGCAGCTGAACGTAAGGGCCTGAGAGCAACCCGACAGCAACTGTAATCTGAATTTGCATGTTTGTTTTCTCTTTCCTATCTCCCATCACTGCAGCGACCATCTCTTAGCTGAACACAATGCTTCACCTCACCCCAAAATGCTTTTCTGGCACAGCCAGCCTGAACATTATCACCACCACCAGTATCCCACCAGTAACAACAGCTACCTGCGGTAAGTGAAGAATGGGGGTGACTTTTAATCATCATCATAATAATTATAATGCTATAATACACAGGAATGCAGATTGTACGTGCAATCTTTGCTAATCCACAAGTTGAAGCCCTCAAATAGAGCTGCTGATTTGAAAGTAATTGGAGCAGTAGAGTCAATATGGTGGAGGCTTACTTTGCTGTAGCCCTACAATTTTCACAAGCCATGTCACTGTATGTGCATGCTGCTAATAGTGTTAGGAATGGTTTACTGCTTAATATGATATTCACAGATGTGTTTCATTTGTTGTTTTTTTTTTAATTACATTTGCAGTCTGTAGATAAAACTCCGTTTATACGAAAAAACACAGAAATACCTTGATGTCTCATAACTACTTTGATTATTTGCTGCAACTCAATTGATCTGCGGGACCAGGGTTTGGGCTGCTTGTCGTATCAGTGCAGCTAAATGCTTTCCATTGAAATTCTCATGGAATATACATCTTATTGCATCAGCATATTCCTGTGAGCTACGAACCTACTTAACCTCTGCATGATTGAAATATTATTTGTGTACAGTATTCAAATTTCCTTATAATTAAAAAAATGATTGTGCTTTGACAAGAGCTAGGCTCATAGATTACAGATAATCTTGATGTTAATTAAGTTTCAATTTATTATGTGGTTCACTCTTTGTATTAAACTTTAGCTTATTACTTTTTGGCTAAATACAATGTACATAAACATGACAGTGTTTAGTAATTTATCTTGACATGGCTCTTTCTATATTGGTAGCCTTACAACTATTGCTGAATCACAGCATTACTAGTTCTCTTGCAGAATTGTTGAGTAGCATGTTTTTATTAGAAATGTGTTAAGTTTTAGATTTTAAAACAAACAAACCAGCCAAAAAGAAACTCAAAGGAACTGAGCCTGTATTTGGGTTCCAAAGTCTGAAACTAATGAAACTGCAGTGGAGTTTTATAAAATCAATCCATCTCAGTACAAAGGTGAGAGTGATTTGATATTTAGATTGGCTAACACAAATAGATAGCAAACACAGCGCTGTTTCTATTGACTCAAGCAATAAAGTAGAAATGAAGGACGGGTGCTCGAGTTCCCTGACACAGCCTTGTTTACAAGTGACATGCATGGCTCCAGCACAAAAGGAAGAAAACCACAAGGGAAAGTGAGGGTGGAAAGTGTCCACTCACTCCTCCAGTCTTCCCTTCTTCAGCCTCTGTGCAGCCTCGAGGAGGTTGGTCCCCTCACAGCTTTTTTCAGGGTTTGTTTTCACCATGTCCTTGCCTTTCCTTTCCTCGCCTTTGCTCCTTATATTTGCCTCTATTTTCCCACCCTTATCTAAAAATCTGCCATTTGAGTCCCTCTGAAGTTGCTCTTCCCACACACTTTTGAGCAGCTGCCTTTAGGTTTGGATGGCAGCCTGCATCTGTGTTTTGGTATTGAAATGCAATACCAAAAGGGGGGGACCCTTCCACCATCAATTATGGGCTGTGTACAGGAGCTGATCTCTAATAAAACTGCCCCTCAAGGCCAACTACCTTGAGGAGAAAGAACATAAACCAGTTCAGGCACGAGGCTTCAGTCTGGTCTGAATTATTGAGTTGCTTGGCTCTGTCCTCAGTCCACCTTTAGTGAAACAGCACACCTCAGTCCCACACCTGGACATCAGTAAGGCGGGTAGAGAAACAATCACCCTCAGGGGAGGATGCCAGCCAGCAGCAGTGATAAGCAGAGGGAGAAAGGAATGTCCCAGGATCCCCACATCCCAGCAGAACTGTACCTGGAATGCTTCACCCCGAGGAACTTACCCGGGAATTTTTTTTTTTTTTTTTTTTTTTTTTTTTTTGGCAAAAGCAAAATTGCTTTGGCAAAATCAGCCTTCCAATGCCTGCACTTTCTCTCTACCACATCATGTCTCCAGTTCCAGTCACTGGGTCTGCAGAAGTGGAATGGCAGGGCCACAGGCAGTGTTGTCTCTGACAGGTTAGACTTGTGGATCTGGCTTGCTCAGAAGCAGTTTGTGTGCATTGCTGATCCTCAGGCACTGATCAAGGAACCTGCCCCAAAGAAACACATCACAGGCCTGGACTTAAAAACAGCAAAAATCAAACAATGCACACCTCTGCAGGAAACTTGTTGTCAATGAGCCAGGGATACAGATAATGCTAAAGAAAATATACCTTCCCTTTAATATTCATGTTTTAACAGAAAAAGGGCATTTTGTGTCCTAAAATAGGTGAAGATAACATCTGCAGAAATACTAGCAGTCACTTTGTTTATCACAGAAAAGCTACACCCAACTTTTAAAGACTGAAATGCAAGAGGATGGCTTTCACTCTGTCCACTCAGGATACCCTCAGGAATGATTGGAATTTATGTCACAAGAAAACAATTCCCAGTATAAAAATCAGCAATTTATGGTCTCGTAACTGCTATGTAGCTATGTTGGCATAGGTCTAGTAAGCAGAGAAACCAGTTTTGCTATGCATAAATCAAACTGTATGTGGCCTCTCTGGTCTTATATCCTATCTGTCAGAAGTAGAAAGTGTTTTAGTTTCTCACAAACCTCCTTTTGTAAAACTTACAAAAATGGGGTTTTGTGTTACTTCTGCTGCCTGGGTATTGTTGTTGTCTTGTCAGGCTTAAAAGAGGAATTTTGCCTGTGGTAATTTCAGTTCTTCTCACTCAAAGCTCTAACATGGTAGCTAGTGCCCATGTTAGTGGCTTGTCCATGAGCCCTTGCCTTCTTAATAAATTTCACTTTTTCTAAGCTTCCCCTTAGATGCAGATGAACTGCTCAGACAGGCAGAGAACTCTTACAGCAATTACAGCAGGAAAAACACCAGTACTTTTTTTTTTTTTTTTTGAGAAGATGGCAGTAATTTTAATTTACAAACTGCCTTTGAAGATCATAAATCATGGTCTGTGTACCTCTTTATCTTTGAGGATCCCATATGCACACTTTGAACAACAGCTAGTATTTTGTTCACCTTTAATGAAGTTAGGGCCTTCCTTCCTTTATCTTTTGCATAACTTGTGCAATTGTACTTAACGCATGTTACTATACGATCAAAATACATTTTACAGTCTTAATACTGTTCTGTAGTTTGTTCTCCAGACATAATACTTTAATGAAATGTTTCCTAAAATTATGTAAGTATTCTCTGAATTTTTAAATATGAAGGGATTTTTTTTGAGAGTAGAGAGGGGCCCACATCAATATCTATCACTATCAGAAGAGAGGATGTCAAGAGGACAGAGCCAGGTTCTTGGTGGAGCCAAGCAATAGGATGAAAAACGTAATGGGCAGAAACTGATGCACAGCACGTTCCACCTAAATATGAGAAAGAACTTTACTGTGTGGCGAGCGTGCACTGGAACAGATTGCCCCCAGAGGCTGTGGGAGACTCGCTCACTGGAGATATTCAGGAACCATCTGGATGCAATCCTGTGCCATGTGCTCCAGGGTGACCATGTCTGAGCAGGGAGGTCGCATCAGATGACCCAGCGTGGTCCCTTCCAACCTGGCCCTGGTGTTCCTCGAGGATCCAGACCTGAGATCCAACTCAGAATATTCAGTGATTCTGTGGGGTTTGGCTGTTTTTCTGGGAAGGCTCCTCGGTGTTCTCTGGAAAAACCAACCATGCAATGGTTTGGGTTGGAAGGGGCCTTAAAGCTCATCTCGTTCCAGCCTCACACCGGACCCGGCTGCTCAGGGCAGTCACGGCCCCGGAGGTCACTGGGGGGCGATGTGTGCCCGGGGGGGCAGGCAGCCGCCATTCCGGGCCCGCCGCCGCTCCCCGCTCCTGCCCCGCCGCTTCCGGGGCGCGCTCCCGCCATGCCGCGGGGCTGGGGAGGAGCGCAGGGATCGCTCGCGCCCGTCACGCTGACGTCACCTGGCGTGAGGAAGTGCCTCCTCATTGGCCAGGCTTCCCCCTCACCCCTCCGCGCCTGCCCCTGATTGGCCCTGCCGGCGGAGCCCAGCCAATCGGCGGCGCCGATCGCGGCTAGGCACCGCCCCGGCAGGCGCTCGGGGGTGGAAGCCGCCGCCATGTTGTCGTGAGCGGCGGCGGCGGGCGCTGCGGGACGCGCCGGAGCGGCGGGCGCGAGCCC
This sequence comes from Onychostruthus taczanowskii, assembly GCF_017590055.1. Classification (NCBI taxonomy): domain Eukaryota; kingdom Metazoa; phylum Chordata; class Aves; order Passeriformes; family Passeridae; genus Onychostruthus; species Onychostruthus taczanowskii. Next base: position 2,870,505 of record NW_024506773.1, on the reverse strand, counting down.
CCGGGGCGGCCGTGACCTCCGGCGGCGGCGGCTCCTCCCCGGCGGGCGCCCGCGGTGCTGCTGCTGCCGCCGCAGCCTCCCCCTGCGAATGATGCGGCGGGAGGCGCCGCTGGGCTGGGTCGGAGCTCGGGCGGCGGCAGAAGCGGCGGCGCTGGGCAGTGTCCGGTCGGAGGAGGAGGAGGCGGCGGCCGCCCGGTCCCCAGCGCCCCGCGGCGGCCGGGCGGGCGCAGGATGCTGAGAGCGACCCCGCGCCCTGGTCGCGCCGCGAGGAAAGGGCCCCGCCGGGGCTGAGCGCGGAGTCGCCCCTGTCCCCCCGCCCCGCACGTGCTTTTTCCCCCCTCTCCCCCCGTCTCCTCCAGCCCGCTCGCCTGCCCGGCACCGCCTCCCCGGCGGCGCCGGTGCCGAGCGGCTCCGCCCCGTCCGGCTCCTCCCGCGGCGGGAGCGCGGCGGGGCCGGCGGAACATGGCGTGGGTGCTGAAGATGGATGAAGTGATCGAGTCCGGGTTGGTGCACGACTTCGACGCCAGCCTCTCGGGCATCGGGCAGGAGCTGGGAGCCGGTGCCTACAGCATGAGGTAATTCGCCCCGCAGCTCATCCCCGCCGCTGGGCGCCGCGTCCCCGCCGGCCTCGTCGGGCCGCGCAGCCCTGCCCGTGCCCCTGGGCAGGCTGAGGCTGCTCGGGAAGGAGCCGGAGAGTCTCCTTTTCCCCACACTTTTTTTTTTTTTTTTAAATAATTTAATTCTGAAAGCTTTTCCCGAGGCGTGGGCACGTGTCGGAGGGGCTCCCGCCCTGCCCTCCTGTGCTGCTGGCAGGTGGCGGCTCGGGAAGGGCGGGCAGCTGCCTGCGCTGGGGTGCTGTTCCCTTTATATGAGAAATTCCTGCCCTAAAACTGGCATTTCGCTGTGCCTTCAAGGTGTAACCGGACCCCACGTTCCAAACTATGGTCGTCTTACACTCGGTAAATGTAGTTCTTTCGTGATAAACAATAGGTGTTTCCTGCCAGGTTTAAAAATGTTCTTTCTCGTCCAGGTAAACGTTGTGGTTAATAGAGTGGTAGTATGGTTGTACTTTATTCAGTCTGTTTATTCTGTATTTCTGTGTAGCGATAGGCTTTTTTCTATGTAGTATGTCCTTAGTGATGGGGTTTTTTTCTTGCTGTGTAGCTCTCTCTTCGTAGTCAACTTGGCCGTTTCCTTACCTTTTGATTGTTTTCCAGGTTTTACAAAGTTAAAGTAGCATTTGGTTGCGCCTTTTCGAAACTAAGTTAAAAGTGTACTTGTTTGAGTAAATTTTAGCTTGCTCACGGGCAGAATGTGTCGATTCCTGAGTGACGACTTAGTGTGAAAAAAAGAAACTGTTTCATTGGTATTGCTAGACTGTCGCTGCATTATTGATAGAAGGCACTGTGAATGCAAACTTTGGGATATCATCAGAGTGCAAAGGAATAGCAAAAAACCAGTCTTTTAAATCAACAATCAAAATACCACAGTTAGCAGGTATCATGGTAGGAGATGGCATCCCAGGCTGTAAAGCACCCACACTTTCCATAACAGCATTAATTTTTCTTAAATCATGGATTGTGTCTGGAGAAGTAAAACGCTTGCGTTTGATAGTTTTGGTAGTCTAACCTTTAGAAAAGGCACGTTCTCTCTCAGGGGAAACTGAAGCTTGCAGGTGACCACGAGCTTCATCTATTATGTATGCTTTGAGGCAGTACTTCCCAGGTAAAATGTTTGGAAGTACAGTGTCTTTGCTGGAAGTTACAGAAGAAGGCTTCTGCTGGATAGAAATGTGGACAGTTCTGATAGTATTTGGTGTTGTGAGTTTAGTGGGTTCATGGTGGGACATGTGTTTGATGGGGGTTTTGTTCTGTGTGGGGTTTAGGTTGTGTTTTGGTTGGTTGTTTCTTTGTTGTTTTGTTTTGGGTTTTTTTTAAATTAAAAATAACGTTGAGAACTTGCCAGTTCAGAGAAGAAAGTGATTCATTTCTCTAGAAGAGAATATTCCTGATTTTATACTCAGCTTTTCTGGATTTTATCCCACTTGTGTCCCGTTTCTGTCTTAGCAAACCTTCAGACATTCATCCCATGAAGTGGTGTGCCAGTTTTTGTGGGCAGCTGTGCCTGGTTGTTGCCTGGATGGGTTCTAAGTGCAGACACCAGTGGAAAATGCATGTGCTCCTGTTCAAGAACTGCTCTTCTCTATCTTGATTCAGTTCTTTCTAGGATCTCTTATGATTAAAAGTTCTGCATTTTGACTGTTAGGTTTTTTATGTTTTCCTGTGTTTTCATAACTTCATTTCTCATCCAACTGATGCATTTACTTCAGTTTCTAGGAACTGTAAGATTTATCATCCTTATTGTTGTGGGATAGATTGTTTTTTCTGGTCAAATCATCCTGTTATGGTGGCTGGCTTTTTGTTACATATACCTGCCTATTGGGGCATTTTGAATTACCACAGAAAGAGTTGTAGCCATTAAAAGCAGCACTTAAAAAGTAATATTGTATAAGCTAAGCTGTATATTAGTCTTGAATCTTGTTACACACTTAGTCTGTGGAGTATTTTTGGAAAACATACAGCGTAGTGGTAGTATTTGTAGCTTAAGTTATGGACCCTATAGTTAAAGGGTTCATCTAATTGCCATTAGTGTTTGTTGGGTTCAGAGTGGTTCTCAGCACGTGTGTAAGTTATTCTATGTAGTGGTTAGATTTCTGCTTCAGAGAAATGATGGCCTGTCAAGTGATGTGAGAGGGGAAAACCTAGAGAAGTGGCAAAGCAGGAAAGATACTGCTCTGTCACTGTTCAGTGTGCCACTAGAAGTTAGTTACTTGTCGCTTTCTAACAAAAAAAAAAGAAGAAAATCAAATATTGCCTAGAGGATAGTCCTCAGAGAACTCAAGGTATATGGCCCCTTGATTTTGTTAGGAAGATCTGCATGTAATTTCTTTAACTGTTGAGGTTGTATATAAAGGAGTTGATACTTCCTGGAGGTGATGCTAAGTCAGTGCCCTTAGTCAGAATTTGTGGCATTACTCCTGTGTTTATTCTTCCTGAGAAAGTTGCACATGTTCATTGATCATCAGTCCATTGTAGGACTTTTGTTAGAAGGCAGCTAAGTGCCTCCTAAATTTCCCTGCAGATTCACACAGTTTTAAATAGTTTTCAAAATTTCCTTATAAAGTCTCAAAACCCGTTTTTTTCTGGTTGCTGTTCTAGCATCTTCTCATGCAATAAGAAACTGCCTGTAATCACAAAACTAAATTAAATCCAATTGGTAGTAACAGTTGTCAGATGTGTCAAATAACACCTGTATCAAAACCTGTATAAAAACATTGTAGCCTTCAGGGATGCTGAGTTTTGAGTTAATTTAAGGGAGTTAAAGTTAGTTTCCATTGATAATGGAACACACCCATCGTGTGTTCTTATGAATCCCTCATAATATCTGTTGTAACACAAAAGTAGCTGTGTGTGTTTGAGGATCACTCATGGTTGCTATGAACTACAAAAAAATGAATGCTATTTAAAGACAAGTTTCAAAGAACTGCCTGTCATCTTTCTAGCAGAATTCCATTTTTAAATCAAATTAATTATTTGATTATTAAATCACTATATATTGGGTTAATTGAGCATTAATAGACAGACAAGTACCTTAATGACTAAATTTTTATGTGTAATTTGAAAGCTTAGTATATGGATTTATTTAAATTCTTGCAGTTCCAATGGTGTTTGTAGTGGTACAATGTAACCCTGTCATGAAGAACTTGAAAATTTTTTCAAAAGTAGCTGTTTTGGTACATATTTGTAGGTTAAAACCTGAAGTTTATCAAGCTAAATAAAAAATAATGACTTCTGTTTCTGAAATGCAAAAGTCTCTACAAAAGACTATATGAAAATACATCCAGAAGAATGGGATGTATTTGGAGAATCAAGTCAGTTTGACTCTGCTGCATCTCCCAAACACTCAAGTGTCTTTGGAGAACGCAGCTGTCTGCTGCCTTGGTTGATAAGAGGGAAAGCCTAACGCAGTCTTCAGCCTTGTCTCCTTACTGTGGTGTGGGGAGCCTTGGCTGGTGGGGGGACTTTGTGTGCTAACCTCTTGAGCACAGTTCAAGCTGAAGTAACTCCAAGATTGTTAGTCAGGAGCTGGGGGAACATTGTCTTACAACTTAGAGCTTGCTTTTCAGGAGAGCTGTTCTCTTCTCACAGCTTTTGGGTCCCTGACAGCCTTTTTGGCTTCTGATAAACATGATTGGGTCATGACAGTTACTGCCTTAACTTCATAGTTGCTGTGCAGAACCAAAAAAGAGTTATCTCATTCAGGCCCTGGTTTTAGCTGCTTTTACATTATGACAGGCAAATTGCTGTTTATGTTTCCCCTAATGTCTCCCACTCTTTTGAGACTCTACTACTGGTTATATTGGATTTTTGAAAGAGGAATGTTTACTGATGGTATCCTGATTTTTTTTTTCTTCTTTTTTAGATGTACAAAGTGTTTTCTGCAGAATATGTTATAAAGCTTCTGTTTTAGTGGTCTATTTTTTTATGCATTGCACTGTAGAAAAAATAATTTTCACTCACATATAGACTCTAAAATGAAATGTCAGGTACTGATTAGATTTGGAGCTGGATTCTTTGTGCAAGCACACAAATAAGTAAATACCTGTGAGGAAATAGGCATTTGAAGGAAAAGTGTATCCATAAACCTAAGCTTTCTTGTTTTATTAGCACAGAAAAAACATGTTGAAAGGTAAACCTCATGTTCTAGATCATTGACGTTGGCTTGGGTTTGAGTTTTTTGTTGTTGTTTTCATCCAAGTTGAGTGTGGAATACATTACAAAAAGTCAGGGGCCAGTTTAATTTTTAAGGGTAAGACTTCAAAGTGCAGAACTGTTCCCCTGTCACCGCTCATGTTGGATGGACATAGCAGATTGAGAGCAGGACAGCACGTCTGCCTTCATGTGCTCTTCAGGCATTCTCCTGCGTAGGAGCCATCTGTACTGGAGCCTGCTGCATGTGAGAGTGGCTGCCTGACCTCCCTGTGTCAGAGGAGTTGATTTGTTATGGTGAACATTCTTACTTCTTTTCCTTAGTAGGAAGGACACAGGTTTGGTTGTTGGTATTTTCTTTTTTCTTTGACTGGTGGTTTCTTGTATTTTGTGCCGGACTCCCCTTAAATTGAAGCCATTCTCCATCTGAGTTTCTGTGCGATGGTCTGTCGGATTCCTAGAAACAGCATTACATTTGCACTTGTTTCTTATGTGTTGGATTTCTTGGACAGCTCCTGCAGAGAAGGTTGTTTCCCAGAAATTAATTCCATGGGTCTTTCTCCCCATCAAACTTGCTTTTGTGGACACAGGGAAAGTGTTAGGAAGTACCAGGTCTCCCATTGCCTTACATTTTCCTGTGGCTTGCTCATACCTCTGAACAGTTCAGAGCTTGGTCTTGAGATCATAACTCTTAATTCAAAGACTGCTTGAGAAAAAATTTTCTTAAAGGTATTTGTCCTCATAAAAAACATGCTTTAAAGTTTCAAAAGGCCTGTTCAAAAGGCCTTGGGATGCTTTAGTACTCACACCCAAAAGTATACAATCCAGAAGATAGATAAGGCAGATGATTGATGGAACATCAGTTTGAATTTTGTTGACATAGTAATTCCTGTTCTTGTAAGAACAGGAAGTTCTTCATTTGTTTTTTGACCCTATTATTATTATTAGGGAGGGGGTGTTTTTTGTATGTATGTGTTAGGTTTTTTTTTTAAATGCTTTGGACGTGTGTGGAAAGAAGGTTTCACGTTTTTAAGGAAGGTGATTTTGAAGGCTTACAAACACATTTCACAAGCATGGGGAGGATAAATTGCATTTTTCTTGGTCTTTTTGTACTATGCTTATCTAGAGTACATGACACAGGACAGCTTCTCACATATGGTGCATCCCACTGGATGCTCAAGTGGTAGTGTTCACCTTGCTTCCTCTTCTAAGCCTTCCTGCTTTTGTATGGTGATGTTTCATGTATGCACCTCTGTAGCATAAGTAGCTAAGACTTGTGTTGGAGGATAGGTTTGCTGCCTGCGTTTGCAGTGTAATGAAGACTGTTTCTGTTGGGGTTTTTTCTGGGTAAATTTTCCTCCTCCCTATAGGAAGAAAAGAATGCGTTTCATTTGAATGCTTTAGATAACACATGTGAGGAACTGAGATAAGACTTTTCTTACTAGAGCTAATAGTTTCAAAAACTTGGTCTCAGAGTTCCTTCCATCAGGAGAGTAAACCCTGCTAGATGGACTTTCTCAAATGATGCTAGATTACTTTCTCAGAAAATATAACAAAAGGTGCTACTTGTCCTTCCAAAGGTTACTACTCGCCCATGCAGCAGCTTGCTTGTAGTTCAAAAGCTCACTTATGAGACAAGTGAATGAGTCTTTACTTCACAAGATCAAAAGTTAATAATGGCAAAAAAGGAACAGAATCAGTCTCTTCAAGCTCTCTGTTGTCCTGTAGTCTGAAATAATTTCAACAGTAACTATTTTGGAACACTTGGCCATTCCTCCATCTGGGCTGCTCTGCCAGTGGGCACTTCAGTTTAGTTAAGAGGTTCTTTGCTGTGTGAAATAACTTAAGCAAAGCTGGCACTACAAGGCCCTGTCTCTGTACTGGCCTAGCAAAAACAAAATTTCACCAGGTGAGTAGGAAAATGACTAAAGGATGCCTACATGAGTATATATAAGCATGGAGGCTGCCAGGGATTGACTGTGGGCAGATGTTTTGTTTTGCAGGGACATTGGCTCATTGTAATGGGGGTCTGAGAGGAAAAAGGCTGGAACTGACAGAGCTAATCTGTTCTCTGTATTGTGTTTATGGGATGTCTTTGTGGTTTGTGTTTTTGTTTTTGTTTTTTTTTTTTTTTTTTTTTTTTTTTTTAATTGTTTGTTTCTTATTGTTGGGTGTTAAAATAGAGTCAGTATAAGATTAGAGAAAAAGGTAAAAATTCCGATTTAGCATCTCCATAGCTTCTGGTAATTGTTTTTTGGTTTTTTTTTTGGTTTTTTTTTTTTTTTTTTTTTTTTTTTTTTTTTTTTTTTTTTAATTGTTTGTTTCTTATTGTTGGGTGTTAAAATAGAGTCAGTATAAGATTAGAGAAAAAGGTAAAAATTCCGATTTAGCATCTCCATAGCTTCTGGTAATGTGATTGATGCAATAGCAAATATTATATGGAGTTTATCATCTTCAGCTTAAGTAAAGAGCACTGTTAAAAATACTAAGTTTCTGTTTCCCATTGTGAGAAAAGTCTTTGCATGTTTTCTTCACTTATGCTGCAGTGAATTTTATTTTGTAGAAAATGCTTGTTGCTGTGAAATGTAGCTAGTCCCTATTTAAACTGATCCTTCAGGTCTTAATTTGAAGTACTTTACTCATACCTTATTGACTGTTTTAATTGCAGCTTTAATCTGTTTTTAGATGGGGAAACAGTGTATGTTGAAATGCAGAAAACACTAATATTTCATTCTTTGCAAGTGAATGAATCAAAATATTATTTAAATGATATTTATTTAAAGATGGTCTAGGAAGGAGTTTACATTGCATTGGCTTGTCTTTTCCTTTGGAATGTACTAGTATTCAGAAGAGTGTTATAAGAAAAATTTGCCTTGTGCTGTCTTCTGGAGTATTTTTTAGAATGGTGACATTTAAGAATGAACATTGTGCTCTCTTTACAGCTAAATTGTGGGGTTGTAGAGCTGGATGTCTTTATTTTTCCTTCTTCTTCTGCAGTGGCAGTTAGTCATTATGCTTTGTAAGTATTAGCAAAAGCTGGTTTAAAGCTGCCTAAATTGGTGTATTTGTAGGCTTCCAATGCCATGTCTCTTAGCTAATTCGTTAACCACATCACGCTTTCTTAAGCCAGATCAGCTACATTTTAAACTTCAAATTGTGAGTATAAAATGAAGGCTTTAAAGATATTTTTCATGAGTACACAAAAGACTTCTCTTTAATCTTGTGTGTTATGTGAAGGCAAGTGCTGCAGAACTTAGTCGAAAATTGTTGTTTCTGCAGCAGAGAATTACAGGTAATTTATTTGGTGAGATACTTCTCGTGCCTTGGTTGTTGCACTTTGACTCATGTGTGTATTTTAAACATTGCCATTGTTTCCATGTTCTTGCCATTTTAAAGTTCCTCCTCATAATGGTACTTGTGTTTTGGGTGCTGAAGTGTGTGGCGAGCATGGGTTCCTGGTGTAGCAGTTCTGTCTTGGGACCAGGCTTCCCTCTGCTTGTCACTGTCACGGCACTCCCTCTTGTGTTAGGCTGCTCGTGCTGCCCTCCTGATGACATCAGGGCTTGTAGCAGCTCCTTGTTTTTCCTGAGTCATCCTCAAGGAGCACCCACCTATATGGATTTTGCTGTCCTACTCACGGATTCTTGGCTCTGTATGAGAAAACTCTTTTAAGGGTGTCTGCTTCTCTTAAGTGGTTATTTCACATATTCCTTTGTAACTTACTTAATTCTTCTCTGGGCTACGGTTTGAGGAGGTGGTGTCAGAAGTAGCTAGGACACGGTTCAGTAGGCTTGTAATGCTTTTTTGGACAGTGTACTGCCTTGTCCTGCTTACATCAGTCTTTGTAGCATCTCCTGTGTTTCTTCCTAGTGAAAGGGAACCTCTATGGGTGTCTTTTTTTGCTCTCTTTTTGGGGAGATACGGTACAGTCTCTCCAAGGTATAGACAAATTTCTTAGACTTTTTCACCCTTCATAAATATTTTCTTGTCAATAAAACGTCTTCCAAGTAGCTCGAGGAGTAATATCCCTAACGGAATGTGGCACTTGCTCTGAAAAAAAGTTGGGGTGCCCCACCTGCACTCTGCATATCTAAGACTTAAGCAGACCAAGTCTTACATTCTAAGCCTATGTGAAATGAAAATATTGACTGTCATTTCCTTTTTTGAATTTATTATGATATACGTTCTTCAGATATGAGCTGGAATTCAAGAGCAATTAATAGTTTTCTTTAAATAGGGCAGACTTGCAGACATTAGAAACAGTAAAAAAACAGTTTTACTTCAAAAATTTTAGCGTACAACCTACAAATAGTAGTGCAATACCGGCAGTTATAACTGTTTTACAAAATATATTGAGAACATGTTTGTGATCAGTGCAAAAGATACAAACAAGCTACATGTTGGTTAAAAACTAAATGAACAGGTGAGATGGTGTGAGATTTTAACTCACATTGGAAACATTTTTAAAGAAAGTTGCATGGATATGCAGATGATGTCATCATGAATGAAAATTCAGTGCAAGAAAAACTCCTAAAAATGTAATTTATGAAGTATTTTTGTATACAAGGAAGATTATTACCAATACAGATTGATTTCTGTAGAAAGCAGAAAATGTGTTTGCTGGTTGTAGTGAAGCTGTCTCTCTTACCACAGCTTGTGGACAGCATGGTTTGCTCTTTATTCTCTAGAAATGTAGCATTTCCAAAGTTTTTCTGGTGGTTATGCATCGTAGATAAGTGAAGTGAATCCTGGCATAAACTTTATATAGCTTATGTTTTGTAAATATGCTGCTGCTTAATCATTTTTGGGCTAATCAGTGTGCGAAAGCCTAAGAAAAGCTTGAGAATGCCAAGAGAATTAATAGCTTAGACATAATGGTACTAAATGAGGAGAGAGGTACTTTCATAGTGTAGGTAACTTACTTTGGGAAATACATTGTTTCAAAGAAGAAAATGAAAGCCTTTCTTTCATTTGCAAGTTTATTGGACAAGCTTGGCTGTGTTGACCGGTGAAAAGTTAAGAGAAAACTGAATTTTTTAAGTGGAGACAGATACAAAGATTAGATTTTCAAAGGATCAGCACAGCTGTTTGTCTGCTTAAGTCCCATGGTACTGTTTATGTATCCTCGCCTAAAGTTCTGGTGGAAAATGTTTTTGGTACTGCTCATATAGATTTTACTAATAAAATGAGTAACAAAAGTCTGTGTGTATTTCACTGTGGGGTTTTTTAAGTCACAAATAACTTTTTTTCTTTAACTTCAATCAAAAGAGGGCCAACAATCTCGAAGTTGTCTGTTTTTTTTTTTCCTTTTCAGTGATGTTTTGGCGCTGCCTATTTTCAAACAAGAAGATTCCAGCCTTCCACAAGAAAATGAGACCAAACATCCACCTTTCCAGTATGTTATGTGTGCTGCAACATCTCCAGCAGTAAAATTATATGATGAAACTCTCACATACTTGAATCAAGGTTGGTATATATGTGTGAATGCAGTTTGTGGTGCAAGTCTGAAACTGGAGTGGTATTTCATGTTTTAATACACGTGTGTCTATATACAAAATAAATGCATGTCAGAAATGAGGTTGTGGACATTGAGGTTGTAAGGATGCCTTACTAGTAGTCCTTTTTGTCCAATTTGTGGGCTCACAGCTATAATATAGTGTTACTTTCCCTTTGGATTCTGGTGGGGGTTTGGTTTTGGTTTTTTTTCCTGTTGTGTGTTGCCCCTCTTCATCCCCCAATAAAATCAAGCCAACAGAGCTTTTAGGAGACAAATTTCAGGCAGTAATAGCTGAAAATGTGGGACTAATTTGGCATTTATATTTAAATTTGATTGATAAGAACAAGTTAATTTGATATATGCATGAGGTACACACAGACAGCCCTCAAAAGTAATAATAAATGTTAAGATGTCAGTCCCTGAGGTGTTGCACAAAAGGAACCACTGTAATTGCTCTCAAATTAGCCAGACATGTCTGTCCAGAACTGTGTTATGTTTAAACATGATCACAAGTGCAGTTACCTTTGGAGTTTGTATACATTTACCAGAAATTAACTAGATAAATACTTCATGTGAATCAGGCTGGTTTTTTTTTCCTTTTCTCCTGGGTTTTAATTTGCATGAAAATTGTTGTTTGTTTTTTTTTTTCCTAGAGAGACCACTGACTGCTGGGTAGAATAATCTGAATGTAGTCATTGCCATAAGATAAAACCTTTCTCTGAGAAAGTTCACATTGAAAATTATATTGGTATCCTAAGTTTAGTCAGCTAGTATTCTGAACTCAAAATCATTTATCATTTGTTTTGGACCATATCAATGGCTTCATATCCTCCCACCTCTTCTTCCCCCTCCTCTGGCTCTAAAGCCCTAGGATCTCCAATCCTTTATCTAGTTCAGCTTTCTTTGTCTTGTGGATTTTGATTCTAAATCTCAGTAGACTGTGATGGAATATTTAACATGATTAGATGTTCATCTGAAGCTTATTCTAGAAGTTCAGATCCTGGAGCGATGATGGTTGGTTGTTCAGGGGTTTGCAGGGTTCTTACTGTGAAATCTGTTAAATGGGTCCGTTGGAAACATATTGGAGTTGTGGGACAGTGTTTTGGGTTGGCTGCTGCTCAGCTAGATATATATGGAACAGCAGAAGTGGTATGGAAGAGAATTTTTAAAAGGGAAGCATTCTTTAGGTTGGTTTACACAGTGCAGCAAAGCTTGGAGTTCTGTGAATGCAAGTAACTGCTTGCTTGCTCTCTTGGGAGAGATAGAATCCAACTTGGAAAGGGCAGTGGAGGTATCTTAGCCAGCTTGTGGCTGACCTGGTAAAGAGGGCTTTGGAGTAGGAACAGTGAGGAAGGGAGTGACTGACAGGAGCACTGTGGGGGAGTGAGGGCCATGGTTGATAAGCAAAGAGTGTGAAAGGGAACACAGCATCAACAAAAGGAGGCTTAAACAGGGTCATCTCCGGCATTTGGATATGAGCAAGTAAGTGCCTGTAGAGCATCATTCCAAGGAAACACCAAAGCCCTTTGTGGTGAGTCAGCATGGTGAGGTTCCTCTGGAGTGGGCACATGTCAGTACTGCAAGCAGCATAGGAAGTAAGCATGAGGATTTCAGAGATCTCTGTGATCTTGGGATCACGGTGACATGATGGGATGGCTTGCCAAGTGCCACCTTACAGTGTGGGGATATTAGCACTTAAGGAAAGGCAGAACAAGAGGATAAGGGAGGGGAGGTTAAGCATTATGTGGGAGAACAGCTGGAATGTCTGGGGTTCTGCTTAGGGATATGTAATGTTCCAGTTGAGAGCTTATGGGTAAGGATTATAGATGGATTTTGTCATATGGATGACATTGTAATGAGGGTCTGCTGTAGGCCACCTGACCAAGATGAATAAGTAGATGAGATGTTTTTTGAAGAGCTGGAGGTAGCCTCACATTCACAGGCCATGGTCCTTGCAGGAGGACCTCAAGCACCCTGATGTCTCCTGCAGGGACAGCACATCAGGGTGTGACTGGAAAGTGCTGATTGACAGCTTCCTGATCCAAGTGGTAGAGGATGGCTCTGCTATACCTCATGGAACAGGGAAAGGCTCATTGGGGTTGCGAGTGTCAAGGTCAGTCAGGCTTCTTTGCCTTAAGATGGTGGACTTTATGATCTTGAGAGGAAGAAGCAAGGCAGGAGATCAAGATCACATCTTTGAACTTCAGGAGAGTAGGGTCCCAGGGGATAAAGCCCTGGAGGAGAGAGGGCCCAAGATAGCTGGTTCAAGGATTAGCTCCTCGAAACTCAAGTGCAGCAAATCCTAATGAACAGTAAGTGAGGCAAAAATGCAGGTGGCTTGCATGGGTAAGCAAGGGAACTCAAATACCAAAGATAGGCATACAGAATGTGGAAGTAGGGACAGGTAACCTGAGAGGAGTACAGAGATACTGTCCAAGCCTGTAGGAGTGCAGTCAGAAAAGCCAAAGCCCAGCTGGAACTGAATCTGGTGAAAAATGTAAAAAGCAAGATGGTCTTGTGTAAGTATGTAAATAGCAAGAGGAAAACAATTGAAGTGGACCCCCTGCTGAATAGGACATTTGCCATGATGACACAGGCCACTGGAAAGGCTGAAGTACTGAATGCCTTCTTGGACTCAGTCCTTTCTGGTATCACTGGTCTTTAGGAATCCAAGGCCTTAGAGATGAAGGGAAAGTCTGAAGCAAGGAATATGTACCCTTGGTGAAAGAAGAGCAGGTCAGGGAATACTTAACCAAACTGAACGTGCATAAATCCACAGGTCCGGATGGGATGCACCCATGAGTGCTGAGGGCAATGGCCTGTGTCACTGTGAGACCACCATTAGTAGTCTTTGAATGATCTTGGTGACTAGGAGAGGTGCTAAAGACTACATCAAAACTAATGTTGCTCTGATCTTCAAAAAGGAGGACCCAGCAAAGTACAGGCTTCCTGGGAAGGTGATGAAGCAGTGTTTCCTGGTAACCATTTCCTGGTACACCATACTGCTGCAGTACTCCTTGCTTGAAGAGCTCCACTCCTGCAGAGGAAACCAAAACACACTTCTGAGGATTGATAGTAAATGAAAAATCATAGAATTAAAGGACAGAATGGTTTGGGTTGGAAGAAACCATCAAGCTCATCTTATTCCAACCCCCTGCAATGGGCAGGGACACCTTCCACTACCCCAGGTTGCTTTATGTAGCCCAGGTACATAAAAGACAAGGTCATCAGGAGTAGGCAGCACAGATTTCCCAAGGGGGTATCATGCTTAACCTGCTTGATAAACTTCTGTGCTGAACTGGGTAGCTTGGTAGACAAGGAGAGGGTAGTAGGCCTTGTTTACAAGTGATTTCCTTCAGTAAGGCTTTTGCTGGTTTCTCCCATGTGATCTTTACCAAGAAGCTTATGAAGTATGGTCTCAATGAGCATCCTTTGAGATACTCAGAACCAGCCAGGCTTAGTGCTGGGCAATTGGCTGTAGGTGGCCTTGCCTTGAGCAGGGCAATTGCCGAAGATGACCTCCAGAAGTCCCTTCCAAACTTGAACATTCTGGGATTTTTGTGAATGAAGCTGCCACAAGTTCAATGTGAATTTAGTTCACACTGGATTCACTTACTGTCCATAGCCTGTGTCACCTTGTTCTTCTGGCTGTTCTCTAGGAAAGAACAGAGAAAGTAGTGTATATAGGTGTATATAGGGATGTGTATATAGTGTATAGGGATGACAAAAATCAGTGCTGTAGTGCTTTTTACACTTTCAGAGTGGCTATGTGTCTAAAACTCCAAAATGTATTTATTCCTTTGTCTTGAAAATTTCCAGAGCTGTTTTTACATTTTCAAGTCTCGTATTCTTTGATTTTTACCTTTACCAAATCTACTGTCTTAATACTATTTTGTACCTATGAAAGGCTAGCCATACGTCTTGAAGAAACAATCAGAATTTTTTTTTCTTCATCCACCTCCCTACCCCCCCCAAAAATGTTGAGAGAGCACAGAGAAATATTTGAGAAAGTTTATTAATATTGCCAGATCCAAGAAATGCTGACTTTAAATGTAGTTGAACTTAAGTGTTATAGCTGTGTGAGTAGAATAACACTGGTAACTGAACAAATCACTCTAACAGGAAAAGTTTCCTCCTTAGAAGTTAAATATAGGAGGAGGAATTATATATTATTTACTCAGCTGCACTAGGTGAACATATATTTCATATGGATTTATGTTATCAATGACTATATCAATGTTCACATGCTGCTTGGGTAAGGAAAGCCTGTACATGTGTAGAGTATATACATAAATATGCTTATTGTGTTTGAGGAACAAATAAAAACCCTGAAACGGTCCGTAGTTGGAAGTAACATCAGTCTGTGAAAAGTGAAAGGAAATGAAGAAGTTATCTGCTCATTCACAGGGTTATTGCCTTGTAGGGCATGTCAGAATGTCTTAAATGTGTTGTATGTGGGACCGTAAAGGTAGCCTGAAGGGCAGTGTAGGTGATGATTTTACTGCATTTCATCTTAGTGAAGATGTTGAAATTTATTTTGTCCCATATTTTAGTTAGGGAAATACGATGATGCAAATGAATATGTGCTGCTCACTCTGGAAGGAAAAAAAAATCTTTGTAATTAAATAAATTGCTACAAGCTTTGCTTTTGAAGCACAACAGTTTATCATATTCACTGGAAAGATAGGTTTGCTTATGCTGTTGATATAAACAGTAACTGTCTCTTTTAAAGGTCTATTTCTGAAATCATACAGAGCATGAAATCATACAAAGACAGCAGGTATATGGATAAAATTAAACATGGGAGAATAGTACTTACGTTTTGGAAAAAGTATGAAAACTCTACAAAAGTTTTTTTGGAAGACCAGTTAATGGTTCTCAGTATGTTGCCATTCAGCATTTTTTTAAAAAAAGAAAGGAATTCAGCCTTGAAATGTTTTGTTTTCAGAAAAAAAAAAATAAAGAAGCAAGTAGTTACACTTGACACAAAATTAAATAATTAAACTTTGAAAATGTCTCTGGTTTTAAGGGGAACAAAAATGTCACTTTGTTTTGTTAATTTGCATGGTGTGAAGTGCATGTTGCTATCTGGGTCTCTCAAACTCAAGTTTCAGGTACTGATGTTCTCGTGTCCTGTGAACCAAAAGTTAATCTAAATGCATTAAATACAAAATAACCTTGTGCTTTTGCTCTTTTAACCATGCAATTTTTTTTTCTTTAAAGGTCAGTCCTATGAGATCCGGATGCTAGATAATCGGAAAGCTGGAGACATACCAGAGATCAATGGAAAACTGGTGAAGGTGAATTTAAGTTCACTAGATAGTGTTGCTAACAAACCTGAGACTGTTATTCTATGGAATTTTTTTTTTCTACTGTCACTAGGTATTGGTCAGAATATGTGGACCAGTGATGTTTAGATGTTTACAAATAAAAACGTATGGATATAAGTACCCGATGCGCGCTTGTGTGCGCTGTAGACCTAAGTATTTATGCAAAGCTTAAGGTAGTTGTCAGTAGATTTTGTATCCGGTGTCCGTAGATTTTGTATCCAGTGTCTTCTGAGCCATCACATTATCCATTTCAAGTGATTAGGAGAGGTGAGAGGAAGGTAGAGGATCATTTAGATAAAAGTAGAGGTATTGTGATCGTGTTTCTTAAGTGTCACAGAAAACATGTGGAGCCAACCTGTGGGTTTTGCAGCAGTGGGTTATTGGAGATAGATTCATAGGAGAAAGGATCTCTAATTCTGCTGCTTGTTGAACAGTTTGTTCCACAGCTGAGCCCCTTTCCTCAGTTCCAGATTTGTCTCCTTGTGCTTCAGTGTTAGTAGAAGGTACTGTTGATAATATTTTATGAAGTATGAAAATGAGGCGAACTGAAAAAATTAACCAATTTGGAGTGCAAGTGATTAAAAGAATGATGGAGGGATTTGGATTTTTCTTCTAAGCACCTGATGATTATTGATTTTATTGAATTCTCAAAAAAAACCAAAAAACAACTTATTCAGGTATTAGGAAAGAAGGGAAAAACTTCAATTAAAGTCACTTTGAAAGTGGTGCTGATAAATGCACCAGAGCAGTGTGCCTGTGCGATGCTAAATCTTTACCTGCCAGCTTTGGGCTGTGTAATTGGTGAACTTTGGCTTGCTTATAGAATCCTAGGCCTTGTTCTTATTTGCCTGTGGGATGCTTGTTTAGAGATCATTTCAGCAAGAGTTAAGCACGAGCATAAAAGTGGGATTTGAGTTCTGTAATAAACTTTTTACATCCTGGCATGGTGACTTGCTGTAATAAGCATGTGAACTGTTTTGCCCCCTTAGGTGCTATTTCCTTGTAGCCTTGAGTGTCTCACTTATGTAATTGTCTAGCTCTGTGTGTGGGTGATGAGTCATTTGGTAGGTACAATAAGGCAAAGCAGTGTAAAAGTTTAGAAAAGTCAATTTTACCATAGCAAGGTATTGTAATGCTGCATCAATGAATTTTCCATTTTGCACAATTAAATATTGGAATCCTAGTATTTTACCAAATAAATAATTCCATGGAGGTGAAGGTGGCTACAGATATTTCCAAGATCCAAACATGCCAGTTTGAAGTGCAGAAGGAATGGTGTGTTTGTGTCTGTCTGTTTGTCCATGTACATGCACGCACATTTGCTTTCCATTATCTTTGAAATAAACCCAAAGAAGTGTAATCCTTCTTGAAGAGGCACTCCATTTAAAATTTCTTGGGTTTTGTGGACACTTTCAGCTTCTGTTAATACAAGGAAGACTGTAGAATAACGGAAAAAAAAATGCAAATCTGTCTACATTCTATTTGTTGGGTAACAGTGAATGTATACAGTATTTTTCCAACCTCTTTGTAACAAATTACTTGATATGTGCATTCATTTAGCAGTGCCAAAACTGCCCACAAAAATAGGTATTGTTAGAGAATTGCTTCTAACTGAACAAAATTAATCATGTTGTAGTTGTTCTGGATGAATATTTCATCTAGAGTAGTTGAGAAAGTTTGGAACTTTTTAATTCTATTAAGTAAAATCATAGAGTTTTTGTAAATATCTTATAAGTACTAGGAAGGGAATTTTCTATTTTATTTCTTAAAATATGCTGTACAAGTTCACAGAGTTCCCAGTGAAAGAATGATCAAGTAATATTCACCACTTTTCTTACTAAATGAAATCTTTGGTGTTTGCTTTCTAAAATAATTTGGTGTTGCCTACACAGTGTTGCTCAGTTCACTGTATGTAATTCATAGTGACCTTTTGAGTATCCAACCAGATGTAATTCTCCCTTGCATTTTTACCACATTTTCAAGTATCTGCTGCTGCTCAGTTCTATTTCTGTGTTCTGGAATATTTTGGGATACTGATGCTTGCCAAATTTTTGCTGTAAATAATGTATTTGTTAGCACTGGGGCTATTTTGGGATAGTTTAGTACTTTTATCTGTAGTGACTCTGTGGCTCATCACAGACTTGTTTTCTTCTTTGTTAGAGCATTATAAGAGTTGTGTTCCATGACAGAAGGTTGCAGTACACAGAGCACCAGCAGCTAGAGGGCTGGAAGTGGAACCGCCCTGGGGACAGACTGCTCGACTTAGGTATAATTGTTACTGTTTGTTGCCACTGTATGGAATTCAATTTCCACATTTAAATGGATCACATTCACATTGATGCTGAGGCTTATGAAAAAGGACAGACCAGATTTCTGGATGCTGCTTTGTCATAGTGTGTGTTTTGAATATAAACATTCTTACCACTTCTACGTTCTTTTTGAATTTCAAGTGCTGTAAAAGTAAGATAGCGTCTCTGCAGCCATACACATTTAATATTCTTTCTGATTTTGATTGCTAAGTGTTGCAGTGATTAGGAGAACACAGACCGAAGTAACTTCCTCTGTTAGATTGTGAAAACAGTGCCAATATGGTTTTTGTACTTTGTGTAGCTTGATCATTTTTGGTGCATAACCTCAGGGGTGGCAGCAGGGAAGGAGAATGAAAAAGTGCCCAAAACCTTGAGCACTTTGCATGTTGAATCTACTAAGATTCTTTGTATCAGTCCTAAGAAACTGGTCAAGCCACCAAAGCCCACATTTTTCCATCCTACCTTGTGTATGGTGCTGTTAACCTTGTATTACAATTTATTTATAGTGTTTACTCGCTGTATACTTTTCTGAAATATATGCTGCTTATTTTAATAGATATTCCAATGTCTGTTGGAGTCATTGATATCAAGACAAATCCAAGCCAACTCAACGCAGTTGAATTTTTATGGGATCCAACAAAATGTACATCTGCTTTTATTCAGGTTTGAAACTTTATTTGACTGGATGTCTGTGTTTGGTGCCTTTCAGGTCACAAACAGCAGTATACTTGTATTACAAAGCTTCTTGGTTTAGTATTTGTGGGATGGCCATTACATACCATCTTGGTGAAAAAACATGGGTTCATAGGTCTGTTAGAGTCCCTAGTAAGGTTTTTCTATTTAATTTGGGTTTATAGAAAAATTTAAAAAAAAAAAAAAGCTTTCAAACAACTCTTTGAAGAAAGCTGTCATAGTTAAAATATTTAGTTGTGTGAAGTATAAGAATTAACTTACATTCCTCTCAGTAACTTACTACTGCTTTCAGCAGAAGCTTAGCTTAAGGATTCAAAATTAAAAGTATTGTCCTACAAGAAAAGGGTTTTAAATTAGGCACTCAAAAAATGTTTCTTACTATGTCAGTAGGATTCCTTGTAGGAATGCTATTATTTGTGTATTTGATATTCAGGGCAAATGAGCGTGCTTTCTTTGGAAATTATTTAGATTAAATGTTTGTATTCACATTGCTTACTTTTGTCTCAGACCTGATTTCATTGTAAAAAAGTATGGCTGTAAAGTTTCAGGTAGCAACGTTTCTTCCTCTGGCTGTCAAAATAGGTTAAATTCTATATTGTCAGTAAATTAACTGCGAGGTAGATAAAGATACTTTTTTTAGTAAGAGTTACATAATTGTTAAAATGTAGTCTTCTTGAAGATCTGTGAGATAAGTTAGGGAATAGTTTTGTTTATACATTTCCTTAGAAAAAATGGTAACAGACTGAAAATGGAACTGATATTATGCCACTATAGGTGGGTTGTTCTACAGCTCACTTAAAATTCCATAAGGAAGCAAAATAAATTGGGAGCACTGTCCAGTGAGATTATTCCTAATTCCTTCTATTGCACTGATTTGCTCCCTAGATACCCTTAAGGGGTCTTTATAGCTTATAAACACAGTGTTCACTCTGATCTAGCAGCTGAAGCAATTGCACACTGATTAAAAGGTCTCTGGACTTTAAAAGGAGTTGGGTATATTTGAAAATACTCCGAGGTGAGGGTGCATGAGATGAAAAACTCTTCCAGTCAGTGACCTTTTATAGCTTTGCTATATTTTTTACAAGAAACTGTTCATGTGATGTAGGTAACATATAATAAAGTTCATGCCTGAAATGCTTCTGAGGGTCCTTTTTCTTTGGTCATTGTTTTTTTTTCAGGTACATTGTATCAGCACTGAATTTACGCCTCGTAAACACGGAGGAGAGAAAGGAGTTCCTTTTAGGATTCAGGTTGACACTTTTAAACAGACAGAAAATGGAGAATATACAGATCATCTGCATTCAGCCAGTTGTCAAATCAAAGTTTTTAAGGTAACATTAGAAAACAGATCCTTAAGTCTCTGAGTTTTCATAAAGTTGTTACTGCTTGTAATGGTTAATGTCTGAGATCAGATTTCAGTTATAAAACCTTTTCCCACTTGTGTTTATGTTCACATAACTGTTCATTTTTAGCCCAAAGGAGCAGACAGAAAACAGAAAACAGACAGAGAAAAGATGGAAAAGCGAACTGCACATGAAAAAGAGAAGTATCAGCCTTCATATGACACCACAGTTCTTACAGAGGTAACAATAAAATTGCATTTGCTGACTGAGGAGAATATACATAGATGCAGCACATTACTGAGCTGCAGGCTTGGAAGGGTTGGGGAATAATTATTTCTGCATAGAGAGAAAATTTTTATTTGACAAACTTGTCCAGCAAGCAGCAATGTTCAATTTTAAGGTTTTGTTTAGTAAACTTGGATTTAGATACTCAATAGATGCTGTATGAAAACACACTTTAGATTAAACACTGTTTGACTGACTGTACTGAACCCTTGAGCAAGACTTGATACAGATTTCAAAATCTTGCAGCTGAAAAGTAAAAAAACCAAAACAATGAGGGGGGACTCTTAAAGTTTATTTGCCAAATTTGAGCTTCAAAGTCTGTTTTTCAGAGATTACTGAATTGAAGGCCAGAGCCTCATTAGGTTTTTGATTTAAACATCAGTGAGTTCTATGCAGTTTTCTAAATATTTCAGAAGTTTTTTAAAGGCTTTTAGATCTTTCCTCACTGTATAATGAAAAGAAATTGATCCACATCTTTGGTGTTTGTCCAGATGAGGCTTGAGCCTATAATTGAAGATGCAGTTGAACATGAGCAGAAAAAGTCCAGCAAGCGGACTTTGCCAGCAGACTACGGTGATTCTCTGGCAAAGCGAGGCAGTGTAAGGGACTTCTGCTTACCTTTTGATTATGCAAGATACCTTGTGCAGTGTTAGATATAGGAGAAACTTCCATTTTGTAAAGTAAAAATACTTTGATTGCTGTGTCTTAACTTAATTCACTTCTTTGTATCTCAATTACTCCATGTTTGTTTTCAGTAAAGGAATCCTTCCTAAATCTAACACTTAAACTGTTGCAGAGGGACTGTGTAACTTGAGTCAAGAGCTTTCAGTTTATATGACTTGAAATGAAGTAGCATTTTGCTTTGCTATACATGTGTAATTAGTGGAAGTAAGAACAGTTAAATTTAGTGGTTTGTTCCTATTTGTACTTATATTCATTAGAAGTTTTCATGTACATCAGTATTTTTAAAAAGCCATGTTGTGTTACAGATAGTTGTTATTGATTATTTCTTCAGCCATCTACATACTGTGCTCCAAGCAGGTTTAATGCAGTTTAGAAGAGTCAGCTCATCTTCATGATCTGTGTTATGTTATCCTATCTGTGCACCTCAGAGGGAATCTGACATATTCTATGCCCCCCCTGACACATATCCTGTGCAGTCATCCTGCCAAGGGTTAGCATTTTTGATTTCTTAAATGTTGTTCCTTAAGGAGGAATAATTCCGCATCTTTCATTCGGCAAGTTAATAAGGTGACTGTGGAAGGCCATTCTTTGACTGTTCTTTGAACACAATACTGTGCTGAAGCTCTTTACCAATAGTGCTTAAGCATGATTTGGTTGGTATTTATGATCTGTGAAAGTGATGTGTAAAGTTTTATATTTCAGTTATAAAATACTTCAGTATATGCTTCTTGTTGTTTGTAACCCATGTAACTGGGTGGGAAGGAACAAGCAGTATTAGTCAGATGGGTTCTTTGGAGGATATTTGGATTTTTTGTTTTGTGCACCCAAAACTATTGTATGCATTGAGCTGTCTGAATTTACCTTCTAATGTTCTTGGCTGTTGGGTTTTTTTTGGTTTTTGTTTTTTCTTTTGAAGTGCACCTTTATGATTCTTTAGCAGTGCATTCTTTTACTTGTTCCAGCTGGCCCTGGGGGAGAGCCGGAGAAAACAGACTTTTATCACTTTTGCTTATAAAGCGTCTTCTGAAGCTTGTCCTTGGATGGATTTCTGCGTTTTTCTCGTGCTGTTACAAATATTTCATTGAATGATTGTTGCATATAGGAAGATTAACAGAGAAAGGTATTTTTAAACAGATAAGACAAAAATCCGTTGTCCAGAGTAGGACAAACTGTAGGTAAATCCTAACTGGAAGTTGTCTAACCTTTCCTTTACAATCTCTTGGAATACTAAGCTTCTATGAATTACCTTCTACATTTCCTTAATTGTTGTGAAGAAGAGCTTAGATAGAACAGTACTGGACTTCTGATGTCTTACCCAAAGTACACCAAGGATAATGGCCCACAGGCTATTTTGAATAGGAGCTATGTACAGCTTTTCAGTTCTCTTAATCATGTAGCTCACTATTCCTGTTTCTCATTTGCCTGTAATAAAATGCTGCCTTGAGATGATTTGGTCAGTTTGTTGAGACCATTTTGAATTTTATCCACACTGGATGAAATCTTTTCAGCATCGCTAATTTTGTATTGTTTGCAGATTTCAACACATGCTAGTTCCATCATTACAATGTTTTCTATCATTAGCAAAATTATTAGAAATCACCAAGCCCATAAAAAATACCAAGAAACAGTATTTTTTCTGTATTTATAGAAAAGCCTTGGTTATTTCTATGCATTCAGTACTGGTTTTAGAAGGTGAATGTAAAACAAGGTAAAACTTGTTTGCTTGATGTAGAAAAGGAGTATCTGATCTATATCTTGAAGGCCAATTCATTGACCTTTTTCTTTTGTCACCAGACATGCTTATTTTTGTGGGCCCTGTAAATATGGACAGGAATGATAAATGTTTCTACTTAAAGCAGTTCTGTCCTTGCAAATCTGTCTTCCTAAACGTGGCCATCAGAAGTTTTGGCTGTTTCCAGACTTCCTCAGACGTGCAGATCAAGTGTCCTAAATTGTGTGGTACTGTTGTCACAGAGGTGCTGAGACACAAAAAGTGAAGACCTGTTTCCCTATGTTTAAGTATGAGATGGACACTGTTTCACATGTTATGTGAAACATAGTATATATGTCCATATATAGTATATATGCTGACTTAGTCAGTGCTGCTTACTAGTTGCCCAGAATTTTGACAGTAATGTTGATCCTGTCTATAATTCTCTTTGATTTTAATCTAAGTGTGAATTCTTATCTTCCTGCTACATCTAACCTAACCTTTCATTATTTGCTTTTTGCATCTCATTTTGTATGTTGGCTTTTTTTTATTTTACCCCTCCAAGATTCTACTGTTCTATTTGTTAGATATTACAATTTTTTTGCTGCTTTTTTTTTCCCTCCTATGTGATTATTTCCAGCACAGTCACAATTGGATTTGGACAGATACTGTGCTTCCTTCAGAAAACATTGAATCTAATATGTTTTCTTTCCAATTTAATTCTTATAACTTTCTAACATAATGTAAGGAATTTAGTGGAGCTTCCATTCTGAGTGGTTGTTCTGCTCTTCTGTCCTTTCAAAGAACCAGAGGGTTTTTTTCTAACTACCATCACCCATCTTTTCCTTATCACTTATTTTCATAAGAATGCCATCTAGATAAGCTTTTCCATTACATCTCTGAATTCAGTGGATGTATCAAACTTCAGTGCATTCACTGCAGTTCTGCAGTGTTTGTCTCAGTGTTGTCCAAACAGACAGGACACAGTTGAACTGCTCATTACACTCTTCACACTATGGAGCATTAACTTATTCAGTAGGTATAAAAGACTGCAAATTTAACCTTGCCTTCTGCACCTCAGAGTGGGTGTTTACATACATGTTACCTTCAATCAGGGGCCACTTTATGAAAGAGGCACTTTGTTTTCCTCTCTCTTTGTACAAAAATGTTAGTTCTTATCTAATGAGAAAGGGGTAAAAAAAACCCCACTGTTTTCTTTCTCCTGCTTTGAATTTGTAAAAGCAGGAAGATTTGTGTTTTAGTAGTTGGGCCTTTGCACTTCTTTCTGTCTGCAGTATTTTGGTTGATTTTTATAAAAATACTGTGTTTTATATGTCACAAGCTTGAATATATAAAATACAAATTGATTAAACTTGGTCAAATGGTCATTTTTTGCAGATAGAGTTGATTACAGAGCACATGGAAGTTAAAAGACTTCCAGGTATAGACCTTGAAATAAACTGGAGTATTAAATTGTAGACATGAAAGATTGCTCCGTACCATGTATAAGAAAATTGATGCTTTATTCTCTAAGGGGTGCTATGTGTTCAAGTATAAGTCTAAATTGGAGAACAAATTAGACTTCCTGTATTTTGGTTTTGAATTTTGTTTTCATGTTTATTTGGTCTTTGAATATAGTCTAGAGTTCTTTGTTAAGGTTCAGCTTTACTCTCTTGTAAGGCATGAATTTGGGCAGATTCCAGTATATTGGAGGTAGGAAGGGATATTACATTAAACCACGGCTTAGAATAACTTGAGATTTTGCAATTCCTCTGCAGTTAAGAATGTTCTGAGTTTAAATCCTAAATGATTGATAAGTCATACTTAGAAAGATCTCTTACATTTCTTTTTAACTCAGTAAAAGTTCATTCATGGCCTTTACAGAAGGCTGTTAAACATCTGAAACCAAAATAGTTTTTCCCTGAATTAATCCCCATTTGGAAATAAGACATAGTTTCTGGAGTATAGTAGTATCAGTAGTATAGTATGAGTGTGCTAGTAATGGAGGGCATTTAGTCTTGAGACCTCAAAAACATGATCTTGGTAAATTCATCAGTATATATTGATTGCTTATTACAGGTAAAGACACAAAGCCAGCCTTCTTTCTGCTCTGTGATGGCGGGGTTGAATGCTTCCTTGTGACAGGGTGATATTTTCTCCTAGGTTTGTGTTACTGGTCAGGGACTTCTGTATTAGTATCATTAACTTCCTGAATGTCCTTTGGTTAACTCAGTTTTGGCTTAGGAATGTAAGAAATATCCTGATGGATCAGTCCACAAGGATGAAGTCGTGTTCTGTCCCTGACAGTGACAATAGCAGGTGCTTTTTCAGGGAAGCAGGGCTGCTTTCTGTGATCCATTCCCCTTGTAGCCCTCACCCCCTCAATCCAGAATCATTGTGCTGCATGTTAGAAAAGAAAACACATCCTTGCTTAGCCTTTGTAGTGTTAATGGATTTGGTCTGCCAGGCATTTGCTTAATCCGGTTTGTGAAGTGCATGAGAGTGATTCCAAAAGCATAATCAGTTCAGGTTGATTGCTAGAAGACTTTCTTGTTCCTTGAACCTTTCAGAATTAAGTATCTCAGTGCTCAAATGCTCATTTTTCCCTCCCCAACCTGTAAGACAGAAACAAGGAGAACAGAGGCAATAGATGTGTTGCAGTAGTATTACACTTATTATTTATTGTTTCTTTTTAACCAGACTGTTGAGTCTCAGTGGATAGTTAGTGGTGCTTTTGCTGGAACAGGAGACAAGGCAGGAAACCATGTTTATGGGAGAAGAAAGGCTACTTGCTTTGGGTTGGTTTTTTTTTTTTTTTTTCTGAATACTTTAAATGTTTTCTGAATACTTCAAATGTGCTTCTTCCTGGATTTAAACCCAGAGCTTTGTTGTGATGAACTTCAGCTGGGTTTGAAGGACAGAAACACCAGCTGCAGTATCTACCTTGAAAATGGCTCAAAAGGTGTTCTCTGGCACCAGTGCATTCTCTGCCCCTGAATTTAAATATGTGGTGGCTAGAATCTTGTATTGGAATGGTTGCCAAGGATGTGGAACTTGCATCTGTGTGTCCACATAAACATCTTGGATTAAAATTTAGGAGGAGAATGTGACAAAATTAAAGAATTTTAATTGCACTTTCAGACTATTTCAGAACAAAGTTAATGTTACTATGTTGAGCTTTTATTTTAAAATTACAGCCTTGGATCACATATTTAGGGAATGAAGGCTACTTGTAACTACCTGATGTAACATCTTTAAGGTTAATATTAAATCAGCCTGAGAAGAGAGACAACAGGTGGGAATGAATGTACATATTTGGAGGAGGACTGTGTCACCCTACGAGGTTATAGAGGAGCATGCTCTGTCTGGGGACACTGTTTGTAGCCCAATGGGTGGCTTTGACCATGTAATCAGACTATGGACTCTGTGGTGAATAAAAATGCTAAATCTCAGACAGATAAAGCAAGTTCCTCATTTTTAAGCTATTTGCATGCAAGACAAATTTATTTTAATTCCATGTGCCATCCTGGGGAACTTGCCATCTGATGCTGAGAAGTGAAGACTGGGGTCCAGCACAGAAATGTTGTTAAATCTCTTACAGAAGGTGGCAGCTGGTATTGCCCTTATTTACTGTTTCCCCCAGATAAAGGAAGGATTTTTCAACACAAAATTGTTGAAACAAGTTTCTATTGGTATTAAGTCATAGTTGTTCCCCTCCACCCTGTTCTACAAGGCTGTGATATAAATCTGGAAATTTCTTACATGGTATTTAGCTGGTACATGATAAGTATATCAGAAATCTTTGTTGTCTGAACAGGCATGGTCTTAGCTTACCTGATCATGGGCTGCTTGCTTGTTTTAGTCATGTCTTTGAACATATCAAAACTTGTTTGGTTTTTGTTTTTCTTTAAAATACTAGATTTTTAGTACTGTTTGAAGCACTAAAAGGTAGCCTTGTTTCAAAAAGCTTTGTCACAAAGATTTTAAAAAATACCCAAAAAAACCTGACAAAATTAGACAGATGGCTTATCATATACTCGTGATGACTTAATCTTGTTTAAAAAATTCCAGTTTACCAAGCAGTTCAGAAAAATCAGTCCATGTAAGTAAGCATAATTTTAGTCCTGCAGTAAATGATTAAAAATTTTGAATTCACAAAATTTCCACTGAAAATTCTGTTTGTATTTAATTGTTCTCAGGGCAGAGACATGAAATTAATCCCCAAGGTGCAGTCTAGCTTCATAACTTAATATTATGGTACACATTTTGTTGTGGGGCAGTTTAAACAGCCCTTGCATCCATACAAGACTTTTTTTCCAGCAGGTGGCTGTGGGGGTTGGTTTGTTTTGGTTTAAATTGAATAATCTATACATTTTTTTAAAGAGAAGACAGTATAAATAGAAGCCTTCATAAAAGAACAAGATAAAACAGAGCTGATTTTTACCTGGAATATCTGCATGTAATGTGTGGGATAGAGGGAGTCTTTATTTGGAAGTGCAAATCAGAATAGTCTGTGGATAAACCCCTGGCTTTAAATGAGAGAAGTGTGCAATCAGAATAAAAAAGGTTTTGTCAAGAGAAACTTAAGTTTTAATTCTTTATCTTCAGTGCTCACCATGGCCGGATACTCCTACAACATTTGTGAACAACAGTCCTACTCCTGCTCCAACTTTCACCTCTGCTCAGCATAACACCTACAGTGTCCCAGACAGGTAGGTTTCTCTTCTGTATCCCCATTAAAGGCAGCATTTTAATCAGGCTTATTCAGAACATGTTCTGACTAAATTCAACTGTGTTCTGTTTGCACTGGGGAATTGGGAGATTCTTTTGACCTATATATTCATTTTAGAGTATGACATTTGTATACATTTTTTTAAACAATTTCTTGTCCTTTGTCGTATAGCCAATACTTTACCTTTTCACTGTCGTAATTTAGTCCTTGTCTATGGAAACTATTTTTAGCTTTCTTCAGTAAGAACAGTCTTCATTTCCATCATACACAGTTAGTAATTTGCAAGAAAAAGGCCCAACAAATATCTTCAAAAACTGTACAACAAAAATTGCATTGGTGAAAGCATTTTGTTTTCAGGTGTTAATTAAACTACTGTAACCAAACCTGCAGTTCATCCAAAAGTTATTGGCAGTGGTGTGGTCTGATCCATATACTGTGGAATGGTCTTCCTCTTAAGTTTAACAAGTTGCAATCCTTTAATTCTTTTAACTGTGATATTTATTGTTTTGGAAATTTCAAATTAATTTTCAACAAGGGTTAAATATTTTGATTTACAGAATTTTAGTAATACTTGGTTTTATTTTTTTAATCTGTAGCAATTCTTCCTCCCCAAATCATCAAGGAGATGGAACCTCTCAAGGGTCAGGAGATGTGAGTGTTTGCTTTCTGGTACTGATCATAAGTGTATTTGTGTAACTGTGTCAGAATATTTGATTTACACTTGATGTTATAAGAAAGTGTTGAACTGAGGGAGATCTTTTTTAATTGCTTGGGTTTTGTTTGGGTTTTTTAGTATCCAAATTATTGTATCCAATCTTTTTTCTTACAGCAGCTTCATCCTTCAGCCACAATCCAGGAAACTCAGCAATGGTTGCTCAAGAACAGGTTCTCTGCCTACACAAGGCTTTTTTCAAATTTCTCAGGTATCTGTAGTTTACTTTTTTCTTTCTTTGTGTTACTGAGCAGGCTTTTTGTGGGAAAAGAGTTCTCTAAGAATATTATGGTGTACATAATTATGCATATTTATTTACTAGTTTGCTAGTTAAAGAGCAGTGCAGTTCCCACTGTATGTCTGAAGACAAGACATGGCAGTAGATGAACTGTGTGGGGCTGTGTTTTGCTTCCTCAGTATTCCTTGGAATTGTGCAAAGAGTGGTATGACACAGTACTCACTACATGTAAATTCATTTTTCTTTGGTGACACTTGATGGGGACGGTGTTGTGAATGATGCCAGCTCTGCCTCTTGGCTTAGCTCGTGCTTCTGTCAGAATTTTTTTTTACCAGGCTTTTTCTCTGGGAAGGTTTATGCTTCTGCTGCTTGTTAGTTTTTGACCTGTGCTTCTTGTATGAGTGTTGCTGAGCTTTCTCTATAAACTGTAGTACCAAATTTCTAACAAAGACTCTTGGAAAACTTTTCTTCTTTTTCATTATTATCTTTTTAAAAGTCAAATACTAGCTGCCTGTTTGTTTTTTTTTTTGAAGCAAGAGGTGTAGCATACCTGAATTTTATTATGCTACCTCAGGTCTGGGTTTTTTTTACTATAGTATATAAGGGCTTTGATCAGTTATTTTTGCTGGCTTTTATTTGTGCATTCCTGGATAGCCTGTGGAGTATTTTCATGCATAAAGACTATTTTTTTTCCTGTTTTGCCACTCATCTATTACAGTGACTGATATTTCAGAGTGTTGTTTTCTTCTCTGATACTCATGCTGCTTCTCAAAAAATCTGTCCTCCCATTTTTTGCTTCAGCAGCACCTTCTATACTCGAGTGCATTGTTGTAACTTAAGTGCACTGAGGAAGTGATGGATGGGTAGTTGAATGTCTGGGGTAATTCACTGCGTGACAAAACATGGAATATTTTTGCTCTGTATTTTGATTATGTACTAAATACAGTGCCCTGGGGTGCCAGCAAAAATCAGTGTTTCTCTAGAACAGTCCTCTCTCTCCACAGAAATTCTGTGCCTTGCAGACTCGTATTGTTTCAAAGCTGTAAACAGCATAAACTGTAACTCACCACCTTTGGAAAACAGGTTTGATTTATTTGGCACTCCCTAGAGCCTGGTCTGAAGTTTACTTATTCCTGTGTCCCAAATTCTGTTTTTGTCATGGTGACGTTTGGCACTCTTGGTTTAAATGAACATACCATTTATTTTAGAAAGAATTTATGTGCTGCAGTAGTCTTCATTAAATCCTCATGTGTTTGTCCAGGTGCTGATTTATTAAAGCTGACAAGAGAAGATCTGGTACAAATCTGTGGTCCAGCCGATGGAATTCGGCTGTATAATGCACTGAAATCCAGGTGATGTGCTGACTGTGAGGCTGAGTGGGTTTAGATGGGGCATTCTGGAACTGGGAGATTTGGGAAGTTAGTGTCAGGATGGGCCTTGGTGCCTGTGTGATGTGCCTCAGGAGTTGGCAGCAATGTGTTTAAAACTCTCCTCCTGTGCACACCTCCAGGGTATGCCCAGGTGGGCTGTAAGGCTGCACCAATGCAGTTGGGCCCTGCCAGTCTCTTGGACATGGATGAATTTATTGCCAAGGCTCAAAACTGGTCATCTGGGGAGCTAAGAACAACCGCTGAGGCCTTTTGAGGTTACAGGTGTTGAGTGCTAACACAGGCAGTATCCCAGGATATGTCTAATTCTGTCTGAAATGGGTGTTCAGTACTATAGGCCCTCCTGGAAGAATTGCTGTTGTTACTCAGTAGTCCTGCTACAGGGGTCCAACAAGCAGCATCCATAGGAGCTCTGAATGGGTTGAAATTTTGTTTAAATTCAGCAGCATCTGAGAGCACTTACTTAAGTAGAGATTTAATTTTTTTGGACTTGGTGATAAAAGCCATATCAAGTGTGCTGTTATCATAACAAACCTACAGTTGTGGCATATCAGCCTCTGTATTTGCAGGGCACGCTGCTTTTGTGTGACGCATGGTTTCCTTGCCTTGCAGGTCCGTGAGGCCCCGTTTAACAATCTACGTGTGCCAGGAGCCCTTACGGAGCATCCAACTGGAACGGCAGGACGCGGGCAGCGGAGACAGCAACGGTGCAATATACGGTACGGCAGGCGGGGCTCGCCGCGCACGGCTGGGGCTCACGGCAGTGAAACTGGATAGGTGGGGAAGGGAAGGGAAAACAACGGGGAAGGGGCTGAGTTGCTGCTCCTGGTGTACAAAATATCCCTGGGATGTTGTATCACAGCAGAATTGCTGCTTTAGCAGCACAGAGCAAACAGAACCTGAAACCTCTCAAGGTTAAAGCATTGAGCGTTTTCAGTCCGTTGATAAAACTGACTCTAATTACATGGTCATGAATGAAGGCGCTCTGGAATCAGCTGTGCGTGTTGTTACAGACAAGGCATCAGCCATATAAATGTAGGTGCGTGTGAAAGCTTCATGCAAATAAAACAATTCTTTCCCATTTTCTGTTAGATTTTGCTGTCATTTTCTGTGCAACTGAACTAAAAATGTACAGCCTGGACAAGGAAAAACAGCCAAGTAGTGAATGCACTCTTGATTTTAGTATTATTTCCCTGACAACTGTTGGTTCAACACAGATGGAAACGTAACTGTTTATTCGTAAATCCATGTCACTCTTACAATTAAAAGAATGAAGCTATTTAAAATTATTCTTTACCTGCTCTTGGCTTTGAGAGAACTCTCTCCCCAGCAAAAATCTGCACAGGCTATTTCAATAGTGCTTGTGGATTTTCCTTGCAAGAATTGAGGTGGAGGAGGATTTGTAAATAAAATACTGCTGCTTGTCAAGCACATGTTTTCTCTCAAGATGTCTTCAGCCAGAAGAACGTGCAAATTTAGAGCAGCCAAGGGTTTCTTGCACTGATATCGAACTGTAAATACAGCTTCAAACTTAAACAGCTGCTTTGTCTTACTGTTCTCTTTGCTGTATTCCATTCAGCTCTGAGGTCATCTGTAGAAAGTTAATTCAGACAGTTGCAAAAGGCTTTATTTACCAAAAACCCAAAATCTACATCTGTATTTAAAGCAGCAGCATAGGCATGTAAGTGGGATGTAGGTATTACCTGATTCTTTTGCCACTGCCCAAAATGGCTGTCAAAACCATCTTTAGGTGACTCAAAAGATCCATTTTTAAGACTGTTTGACATGATTGTGCTTTTTTGTGCAGGATACAGGAAAAAATGTGGAAGATGCCTTCAGTCTCAGAGCAAATAGAAGCCTCCCCCATTAGGGTTGTGTTTATGACTTTTCCCTGAAAGAAAAGTTAGGGCAGTTCATGCTTTTAATGAGAAGAGGCAGAGAGTAATCTTAAAGTTTTAGGTTTAAAAATTTTTGAAAGTATAAAATAAACAAATAAACAAATTCAAATATTTTTTATATAACTATTGTTATCCATTAGTACCATGCTTATGTGAATGATTTTTTTTCTTGTAGTTTATCATGCAATCTACTTAGAGGAGATGGCAGCCTCAGAAGTCACACGCAAGCTTGCTTTGGCATTTAATATTCCTTTGCATCAGATCAACCAAGTTTACAGACAGGGTCCCACAGGCATCCACATTCTTGTTAGTGATCAGGTAATTGAATTTTTTTTTTTGTTTTTGGCATTTAATTTATGACTGGGAGTGGAGGGTTTTCTTATGCTTGCTCATTTATTACTGTTTTTCTGTTTGATAATGCAATCCTAGTGTTTGCTGGCATTTAGAGTATTTTTTCCTTTACAATAAAATGAACAGAAGGATTCTTTAAATGTGACTTTTCCTCTGCCTGACTAAACTGAAACTACAAGAAGACAGAGGCAGCTGGTTTATATAGTTCTGAGAAGCTGCAGCAGTTATTTAGTGCATATTTATTTTGAGCACACCCAAAGGCAGAGAGCATTTAAACACTGTTGAACTCTGCTTGTTCAAGTGTCTGCTCCACAAAGTTCCAAAACCATGGCCAGCAGTAATGGGCTCCCAGCTGGTTATCACAAGAGTAAAGAGCAGTATTTTAATAGTAATGGATTTTAATTTGGTATATGCCTGTCACTTGCTGAACAAAACCAAAAGGACATGATTGCTCACAAAAGGCTGTGTTTAATATCGGGATTGTTGAGAGTTGTTTTTGTTTTGTGTTTTGGTCATACTCGGAAGGCTTTAAAACTTTTTTTTTTTAGATGGTTCAAAACTTTCAAGATGAGAGTTGTTTCTTATTCACCACAATAAAAGGTATGTTGTCTTTTCTGACAGTCTAAAACTTAATCATTTATTCCAGCAAGGAGCCTTCTTTAAAAGTTATATGTTTTGCATATGCAGTGGCAGAAGATACTCAGAATTCTTCCTCTCCTAGCCAGATTTCAGCCTCTGTAGCATTTCAGGCTCTTCTCTGAGCTTTCAGTTCAGAACCAGTGCAGGATTTGGTAACAAATCTTATGTAAAATTCAGTCAGCCATCACTGGATAGGGATGCTGCTAATAATTGTTGAAAATGGTGAAGTTTCAAAATAGGTTAAAAAAAAATCAAAAATCCTGGCAGTAGTACCTCTGAAGTTCAGAAACTGAATCTTAACTGAGTCCTGAGAGTCAGCAGAACTGAGCATAACATTCTGTTATTCCTCTGCTAGTCAACAGTCAACTACATTCAATAGGCTGTTGTTGAATCCCACTATTCCATAGAACTCCAATTTATTTCTGGTACAAATGGCTCTATCAGTGGACAAGTCTGACTCTGTGCAAACTTTACCTACAGAAACTGTCCCTCTTTGAAGATCCAGTTACAAATAATTAATCATAACATTTTTGTTTAGCACAAGTAGGAAACCTCTTAAGTTTTTGTTGTAGATGAATTTATTTTCAAAACCAAGTCCATACTAGGGTGTTTTAGTGCATTGGCTTGCATTTCTGTCATTCTGTTCAGGAAAGACAAACAGACATTTCCTTTGGGTTTTTTCAGCTGAAAATGGAGAAGGCTTCCATATAATTCTGAAGTGACATCACAGACTTGCTAGACTGATACTCCAACGCAGAATGAAGTCCTGCCTAAAGACTGAAGATCATCCAAAACCTTAGGATCTAACTTCACTGTATAAGATGTTTCATATTGAAAACACAAAATGACCTTTCTAATGAGCTGTTTGATAGGTGAACTTTCTTATCACTGCCATAGCTAAGTGTCCTCATGAGAGGTATAATGCCATGACAGCTTCTGTACAGGCATGGAAGACAATGTAAGCAAAGGTGCTTGCCCTTCACTGAAATAAGGCAAACTATGGCCAGTAGATACAGTTTATAGAAGCAAAGCAGCGCTGCTTTTCTATTACCTGTATCCAGTTGGAGATGAATGTAAACTTATTTTGGGGCATTTACCTTTCTGTGCCAGTTTGTCTATTACGTGCTTGTACCTTACGCTGGTTTTATTTTTTGATGTTAGCAGAGCACATGCTAATCTGTGTGGAGATGAGTTGTTAAGGTGATAGTGATCAGGTTGTTTTTGAGAGTAAAGCTGTCAAAACAGCTTCCCGTGTAAATTATGTATAAGAGTGTATGTAAGAAGTGTAAATGCCAGAACAGGGCTTTTAAGAAGCCCTAGACAGATGCAATATATGCATGCAGCAAACTGCATTATCAGTAGTACCTTATTGGAGGGATTAATATAAATCCTATGGGGTACCAAGTAATTGTGTTTTGCTTTAATGAATTTAATGGAAAAGAATTGCCTATGCATCCTTTATGTTTAGTTTCCTAGGTTCTCTGCAGAGCACTGCTGCAGTTTAACTCTTTGCTTGTAAAATTGTGGGTTTAAAAATACTGGCAGTGAGAAGTGGGGTTTTCAGTGGAATTATGCAGATGAGGGAACATGACCCACTGGCACCACAGGGCTGTCATAGCTTTCAGCAGCATCAAATAAATTGCTTGAGAAACACTAAATACACACCCTGTAAGTTTCCTTCCCAGCAGGTGAATGCCCTGCTGGAGCTCCTATTCTGGACGATTCTCTTCTTACCTTTTCAGTTGACCTTCCTGCACCCTCCATCCATCCATACTGTACACCTGTTACAGTGCCTCTTCCATATGACCAAATAGTTACTTTTCTCTGAAACAGGCAATGTGCTTTCTTGGCATTTTGGATGTGTCTTTAAAGTCATGGCACAGCATTTCCTAGGCTAACATTAAGTTTCAATTGGTCAGGTACTTAGAGGGGAGTATTTCCAGAGGTATTAAGCAACAGAGGTGTTATTCTGTGCCTTTGGAAAGTTCCAACTTGATCTCTGGCTTAAAAGCTTGGGAATAGTTTGCTTTTTTTGCTGCAGTGTTCCATGTAAACTAATACTACAGCATGTAAAAAAGCAAGTTTGACTTTTTCATTTCCCCTTCCATAGCTGGCTCAAGTGCTTAGCAGAAGAGCTTCTGAAAGCTGTAGCATTTTGAAAATTTAAATTCATCAAACCTAGAATTTTTTTCCTATTTTTGGTTGGGTTTTTTTTTTCTGCACTGAAAGTAAAATTGTATGTACTTAAACATTTCTGCCTATAAGTTGTTCATCTTTGGGTATTGTTTGGTCCTAGTATTTTCCTGAACTGACAATTGTGTCTTTTTAGCTCACACCATAATTCAAATCCAAATGTTTTATAAAAGTGGAAAAATCCTTGATTGGAAAGTATCCAAATATCTAATTTTAAAGAATATTGAAAGTTGTACAGTAGTTTGTCCAGCTCACTTGAAATTGGAAGTAAATTATGGCACCAGCAAATGGCTTTTGTTTTTTAATAAGATGTACACATTTCAATTTAAGTATAATAAATGTTTTTCAATAATTTTGTAAATGTGCTTTTCTTTTTGTTTACTTCTTTTTTTTCTCCACACCCACATTCGAGACAGTCCATTGTTAAGGTTTAGATTAATTGCCAGACCTGCCCTAGCAAGAATCGTAGGTCAAGGTAAGGAGGGGAAGTAAACCAGCCCTGCAGTATATCCTGCACACAGT
This sequence comes from Onychostruthus taczanowskii, assembly GCF_017590055.1. Lineage (NCBI taxonomy): Eukaryota > Metazoa > Chordata > Aves > Passeriformes > Passeridae > Onychostruthus > Onychostruthus taczanowskii. The sequence goes on along the minus strand of NW_024506773.1, from coordinate 2,835,211 downwards.
GCATTCACACGGATCTTCTGCTTCTAGTAGAAATCTTGCTTAGATTTGAAATAATTCCAACAAATTCAAGTTTGACATCAGCTGATTGTTTATTTAAGTGTCCTATATCTGAGTAGGTTCCATTTGTTTTTGTACATCTTCAATGCAATAGACTTACAAGGTTCATTATGGTCTTAGAAAAAAAAAATGAGCCAACAAAAGGCAACACACATTGACATTGGTACCAATGGCTGCCCTGGTACAGCTGAGAATAAAATCTGGTTGAAACTCTCATTAGACCAGCAGTGTCTGAATGGAACTCTTAAGTACGATTGTAACAGGCACTCCACTACTGTGCAAAAGAAGCCCAGATTGGCTTACTTGGTACTAGTAAAGAAATCTATGTACTGTAATCTAAGGTGTGATTTAACCCCAAAGCTGAGGTCTTAATTTACTGTCCCCATCCTCTGTGAGTCCACACAACCCAGCCATTGCTGGCCACAGAAGTTCATGTTCACACTCACTCCTTTTTAGAATTTGTTTAAAATTTGCAGGGGGGAAATGGCAGTACTGTCCAGTAGTAGCTTTTCCAACTGCTTTTTAATTTTCAGTAAACACAGGCCCTGAACTCTTAAAACACACACACACACAGTCAAACTTACACATAAAAAGCTTTCTGAATTGTCAAGTAGTTTCTCTCAGATAATTAAATTGCTTAATATAAAAAGTTTATCTAATTGTCTAGCACTGAAAAACTAAGGATGTAAGCATGGCCTTAAGAGTTAATACATAGATTTTTATCATCATTATTATTCAGAAGGTGACAGCTTCTTAACCAAATGTGAAGAGTTTGGCTTTCTACCTTTGAAAACCACAGGTTTGGTATGATTCAACTCCTGCCTACAGACTGATGAGCCCATATGCTTGTCCCTAAAATGGGTGGGCAAAACTGAATTCCTTGCTCCATCCTGTCTTCTGTAGCTGCACCTGTTTTCCTTTCATCTGTAGAAAAGCACATGTGCTACACCCCTTCCTCCTGCAAGCGCTGCATCCTTTCCTTCTACCCCGCGGCGGTGCCAGGGGACGCGGGGATGGCGTCAGCACAAGCACCATGGATGGCCGTGGCAGCAGCTACAGTAGAGTGCACGGGCTCTGCCACAGTGGATTTCTCACCCCTACTCAAGGCCGATGGCATCGGGCAGAACGGGCGTCAGCAATGGGCAAGCTTTGTACCAGCAGAGTTCAACTGAACCAAGTCCAAAAACTTGGGAAGTATTTCTAGTTCTATGGGTATCTGGAGGTACTACCTTACCTTTTGACATTAAATATGAAGCTGAATTACGAAAAAGAACAAGCTGCTGTTTTACTGTAAGAGCTTATGAGTGCTTTGCATTTTTTGGTCAACATCTGCTAAAGCTGAATTGTCTTTAAAACCTGATACTTGATCTGTGGTGTTATTACAGAACAGCAGGCTCAGTTCCTTGCCGTGGCAGCCTCGAGCCCCACGTTACAGCGGAACCTCACACCGAGTAGTGCTGACAAATGCAAATTAACTTCCAAGTTTTGTGAACTTCCACCAAGTAGCTGCTACGCTGCAATGCCCACATGTCTTTGACACGGTACCGCAGTTCTCATGCCAACAGAAGGAAGGAGTTACTAATACAAACCAAAGCATCACCAACTTAATCCACAGCTGCACATTACGTTAAGATTTTTACCTGGGAAAAAAAAAAGCTTTTCTTGTCACAAAACTGGATGACCGAACACCACCATTAGGACTTGTCAGGAAACCGACTCCTTCCACTGACTTGCTGTCCCATTCTTCAACAACATTTGCTGTGTGGCTGCCCTCACTGTCAGAGGATAATACAGCATCTGCAGAGGCGCTGTCCGCTCCCTCCGACCGACGGAGGGGGAGTTACTGGAGCAAAGTAAGCATGAACTTTCACGTGAGGTAGGTGAGCCTGTGGGTGAAAAGGCTGCATTATAATGGGAGAGAAAATAGAATTGAAAAGAGAAGCAGCACACCTCAACTGTTGTGCCAGCAAGTGCTATCTTATTAAAGCTAGCTATGAAGAAAGCATCTACACAGTGGATACAAGCGAAGCTGACCCATCCAGCAAGGCACACCAGTGTCTGGGCACTCAGCTTGCACAGGGCTCCCTCTGGTTCCCCAACAAAGCACTGATGAGCCCAGACAGCTCTGCATCAGGAGAGCCACGTGCTTCACTGCAGGGGCGAGAGGGGTGGACTCTGGCTACTGAGGGACAGCTTCTCTGAACCTTGTCTCCCATATTTCTGCTGCTGTTCTCATCCTGGAAAGGAGGATGACATAAAGTTGTGCTTCCACTTTCAATTTGAGTCTCTATCAGGGATTGATCTTTCCAGTTGCAAAAGTGTTTGGATGCAAATTTGGGATACAAAGCTGCAGACAAGTTTAACTTCAAGGCTAAAACGCTGCCTCCACAATGCAGGTGGCCCCTGACATAATGGGCGAGATACTCAGGGAAAAGGTTTGGGGCTGGATTCCAGCGCCTGAGGGCCCTACAGCCCATCAACTGAAATACCCATGCAGATGTTTTACTATTGGCTCTGTGTATTAACATATATTCAGGATTTAGCATGCCACTACACCATCCTAAAGACAGAGGACTCTACTTGAAAAAATACAGAAGGCAGAAGATCGAGCTCATCATTCTAACAGCAAAATGTCACGAGTTAGAACTGACAATTACTGATGTTTATAGAGGGAAGTTACACACATGGGGACCTAACAGAAGGACAGTCAGATGGTTTATCCAGCCTTCCATGCCTGGGACACCTGCAGGACTCCTACAATCTCTACAATCTACAAGCAGTACCAACAGCTCTGGCTTTTCTATGGGAACAAGCCAGGAAACACATACTCTGATCCGTTTGATTCCAGCTCGTGTGACTTGCTGACAGTCATACAGCTCAATTCTCTCCAGGTTGTGGCAGTTCTCCAGGTGTTCCAGAGTCACATCCGTGATGAGGAGACAGTTATCGAGCTCCAGCACCTGCAGCCTCTCGTGCCCACACGTGCTGTTGCTCAGATGAAGAATCCCATCATCCGTGATCAGTTCACAGTGAGATAAGCTCTAAAACAGAAAGGCAAACAATTAACAACATCCCTCAGCCATAAGTTATTCGAGCCTCTGGACATCAGAAGTCCTCTTCAACCTCCTTTGCTCCAGTGGTTAAATAGCTACAAATAATGCACAGCTGAAACCCATAAGAGTAAAAAAAGAAACTGCTTTACTTAACAAAATGGCTGTACTTGATTTTAACTTTGCTTCAAAACAAGCTGAGTCCCAAAACACATCACTGGCAAAACTCCTCAGGCCCCTTTGCTCTCTATGAATGTGGGAATTCTTTTCCAATTGTCCCACACAGTGCAAACAGCACTGTGCCAGAAACAGCTTTAAAGGATGATTGAGAACATGGGGGAATAGATGAGTATCTACTCAGGGGCTACTGTTGCACAGCTGCAACATGTATGTTCTCATACATACACCAGGACCAAGCCTGTGCACGTCCACACAGATGGAGAACAATCACAATAAACTGATTTGCCAAATAATGATTTCAAAGAAAAGCAAGCCATGAACATTTGGCACCTCAGGCTGTACAGACAAGGAGCAATAAACATCTTGTACAGCTGCAGGAGCAGTCTTTTCTGCAACAGTCAGCACAATAAACCAAAAAAATCTGCTCCTCTTCAGCATATTTTTTTACTCCCTTGAGTTTGAAGAACACGGAAAATGATGTTGCATCTCGGGCAGTGGCACCACATAAAGCACTCTCCTCATTTCTTTAGGGAATTCATGACTTTCGGAGAAGCACGGATGATGACAACAACAGGAAACAGACATTCCTCAGAGGCGGCGTAAAAAAACCACTCTTTGTCGCCACTGAAATGAATGCTCTCAAGTCTTCCCCAGTGAAATGTGCAGGATCTGTGAACTCTTCTCCTCTTGCCCTGGGCTCTGAGCTAGTGCCTTGCTTTATGCTCAGCCCTGTGTTTTGCCTGTACTTGTATCTAAGTCTAACAGTGCCTAGTTCTGAAGTAGCATTTCCTTGCCCCAAGTAGGTTTTTTCAGACAGCAACTGATGAAGAAACACTTGCAGCGGTCCAAAAGCACTTTTAAACTCAGAGCAAGCAAATAGCAGTGCTTAAAAAGGATCTCCTGCCAATCCCCCAACTCTAACATGTAACTTTTCCCCTCTCTGGGTACAACACATCTTTTCATTCCAGCCTGACAGGGCAACCTGGGGATTTCCAATTTTCTTCACCTCAGCTACAGTCGTGAGCATTTCCTTCCTGCTACCAGACACACGGGGTCCATCCTACTCTGTGAAACAATTTGCCCTCAACTTTTTTTGCTTTTGCTCTACAGAACGAACAGGGAACCCAAGAAAGGTTGGGAGACAGGTCTGCATCTCCCCTGGAGTCTGATGGGAGCCACCTCAGCAGCTTCCCTTCAGCTCCAGCTTGTCCAATTTTACATTCCAAGTGTGAGCACCTAGCAGGGATTCCAAATAACACCACGAGGGCAAACCATCTCCAAAAGACAGCAGAAATGAAGCTCTTGCCCCTACCCAAGTGTTTTAACTCCTGACACCCATTCAGGCAGTCTCTTAAGTCTTCAAACACATCAGCTCTCTCTTTTATCTCCCTTCTCTGTGTTCGTGCTCTGAGCACTTGGTTTGGCTCAGAGCCTGGGGACAATCAGCAGCTGCAGGGTTAACCAACGTTCATAACAGACCTGCTGTTCCAAGGAAGGACAGGAGGTTGTGTGAAACTGTTGGCTAATTAGGAGTGTTCCATCCCAGGAAGTAAGCAGCTTATAAAATCAGCTTTCCTGGGACACGGTATCTGGTACTGCAAGGACAATACAGAATGTACAGCTGAGTTTGTAGAACTTTGTAGAACAAATATGCCAAATTATATACACTTCATATTAAACCACAGGATTTTTCTGACTTTCCAAGCCTGCTAAAAAGCATTAATAATGTGGAATTTTACAAATACAATTGCTTGAAATCTTAAGAACAAAGAGATATGGTCAAATTCTTTGTTGTTGTTGTTAATACATACTAAATGCTGTGCATAAATCAAGTATGGCATGACACACTATTTCACATGCTGTGAAAAATTCAATTGAGAATTTCACATGCTGTGAAAAATTCAATTGTCTTCTCATCTTCTGGACTATCATGAGTATTTCAGTTTCTCTACAAATTTAAATGTATAATTAAATACTTTAACCAGAAATTATTTCTTAAGTGCATGAGGCAATAAAGCACTCTAATACTGAAGAAGATTTACCTATTTCCACCATCTACTGAGTCTCCAAACATGACAAAAGCAAATCCAGAGTCTGTCTCTGCAACTCCAAAATGTTTGTTCTAACTAGAAATACACTAAAGCACAGCTGCAAAGGAGTTTACAGGACATTGGAAGCACCAAGATTACCTCATGCACTGCCTGCCTTGTCTTGTCTTTTCCTGTAATTCTCAGCCACTGCTGTTCACACACAATCTCTGAGTATGTATCCTTCCTATCCACAGTTTATATATAAAGATATATATATATATATATATATACCAAAGAAATCAGCTTTTCTGGTTCCCTTAGAAAAGCTGTGATGTTTTACCAATGCCACACTTCCCTGTCTGTAGGCAAACACACAAAAGCCAGCAAAGAGGAGCAGGCTCAGAAAAAAATGCTTGGGATTTATGAGTTTTTATGGTATCTCTGTTGAAGCACTGACAGAACTGGTACAAAAGATGTCTTGCAAGAACTGGCTGCAACTGGGATTACAATATAAAAATGTGTCCCATATAAATGGCACCACAGTTCCTGACAACTCATTTGGTTTAACATCAAGAATGATGGTTCAGAAATGAAGCTGGATAGTTAATAAGGAAAAATAAAAAAACAACAACATTAAATAGTGAACAAGCTCCTTTTAAAAGGCATCTTTCCTCATGTTGCTACCTTAGTAACACTAAGTAACACTAATCATAACACAACTTAATTAAGGAAGCAGAACACCTTCCTTTAATCCCATCTAAGAACAGATTATAAAGATACTTGTTCTCTCACGTAGATTTAAGCAGCTATAACAAATCTACACTAAAAGGACAACTGGCCTGAAATACAGGAACTCCCACTGTAAGAACAATCCAGCAATTTTAAAGTACCTTGATTGAAGAACAAACAAATTTATGTTACCTCGAATTGGGTTTGATGATCTGAAAGATCTAAGCTACCACTCCCTAGAAAACAGTTCTTTGAAATCCAGTAAGCAGGGTACTCCACTCTCAATCCTCTCCAATTATGTTCAAAAGTCAAGTCCAAGGAAACCTTCCATAATTTATTATGTAAATGTAAAAAAAGTGCTTGGAAGAAACTGCTTACAGAGTGATTACATTGTCTTCTCTGGGTGGTTTTGTTTATTCAATATTTGATGTAAAGTGTCATACTCCCTAAGAAAACCATTACTGAACACTTGAGAATATCCATAAAGGATCTAAGTGCTTTAAGTAAATCAAATATGTAAGGAATCAAATATGAAGGATGTTAGCCAAAAAGTAAAAGTTTTTGGTTTTTACTCACTGATTTGGTAACATTTTTTTAATCACACAATGCATGTAAATATTTTAGGAGCAACGTGCTGCTTTTAGAATACTTATGAAACTTGCACATATTTTGCACAGTGTCACTGTACATCCGGAATTATTTCTAGACACAGAGTGAACAGCCTGGGTTTGTACTGAAGGAGTTGTCCCTGTGTGTCATTCCAGGGGGAGCACCACAGGCCACAGACCAGTAGTTACACTTACCAATGCTTGAAGCTTAGGACAGTGTATGGAAAGTTGTATCAATGTGCTGTCAGTTATCTGGGAATAAAAGAAACCAAACATCAGCTATAAGCAACAGACAGCAGGAGAGGCAACCCTCCAAAATGGTATCTCTTTCTCTACCAAATGAGGGTTCTGTTATTTCTGGAAAACAACTCATCACCTGTTACTCTCCAAGTATTTCCCTGTATAGAATTTCCCAATAATTATTTTATTTCCTACCATAAACACAACACTATTTATAAAAACCAGAGAACATCTAGACAAAGGTGTTAATGTATTGCATTCTTACACTGGACAATCAATATTCCTTTTCATATTAAATCTCACCAAAACACACTCTTCCAAGTCCATCTTCTCCAGCTCATGGCAATTCTACAATAAACAAAAAATGAACAGATAAAAAAATGAAGTAAAACAACATATAGACATAAAATAATGCACAGGGCTTATAATATGGGATAGCACAGCTTGCAAGAGGAAACTGTGATATAAATCCCTTCAAATATTTGATCACCATCAAATGACAAAAAAACCTGTTAAAATAAATAAACAGACGAATTAACAGGCAATACCCCCTCCCTCTGAAACATCTAGATTTCAGCCTTTCTCCTACAAAGTGAAATGTCTCCTCCTTGTCTTGTAAGGTTTGAATAGGACACACCAGTGCTCAGCAGCCCTGCTCCCCTTCCCTCCTCACTCCAAACCCATGGTATTTACAGCCCGTGCACTAAAGCCAGCTCCTCTGCACACACATGAACCCAACTTCTGTGTTTATCAGCTGCATCTAACTAACCTGGAATACGCTTCAGCACATGGCACATTTCTCTTCATTGTCATACATTAGAAAGAAGCCTTAAAACCAAATTGCTTTGCCAATAAATGCTGAAAATATTAAAATGGGGTCTACTGTAAGGGCAGAAGGAAGCTGCGTGTCACACCTGCACAATTTTGTCAGAGCAACATTCTGAGTCACCCCAGCAAGCTTTCAGAAGTGCTTTCAATATCTGATCATGACTGACTTCAAAAAAAGGATGTAACCTTGTGACCTTGCAGCAGACCACACAGTGCCAAAGCTTGGCTCAATTTCCAATCTGCTTTTTCCAGGAATAGGAAAAAAAAGGTTAAGAGCAGGCTTGAGATGACTACCAAGAGCCTGAGGACGTAGTGCTGGACAATCAGAAAACCACTCTGTTTAACTACTGTGGCTACCAAAAAAACACCCTTTCCATTCACATTAAATATCAGCAGCAAATCCCATTTACAGAGTATAATTTTTGTGTTCAGATTTCCTAACCAGCAAACACCTAAGTCTAACATGAAGCTTCTGACACTACCACTATGCTTACTGTACATATTTACAGCATGAACCAGGGCACAAGTGCTTATAATGTATAATGTAAGTGATCTGTAATTTAAAGTTATCTTCAGAACAATCAATTATACGCTGATTTTTTGGATGTAAATATCACAAGGGTGTGTGCCATCAATATAAGGGAAATTTGGATAGAATATGTAACATGAGTTTAGAATTGTGCTAAATAAACACAATTGAAACAAATGAAAAAAGAGAGGAAAAAAGTGAAAAATGCAATGATAGATGGCAAAATAGATCAAGTTGCAGATCTAAGTATAATCCAGAAATGAAATGAATAGTGCCCTCCTCCACTGGCTTCTTTCTACTTTAATTTTCCTCTCCTCATATTGCTTCCCAGCAGGACTACATCAATTCACAGCTGCTCGGCAGCAATGAAACAGGGCGAGCTGTGACCTTCTGAAATGACCCTTACCCGTGCGAGAAGGGTAAAGCCAGCATCTGTGAGATGTGAACATCGTGCAGCTTCCAAAATCCTGAAAAAGTTTTAAATGTTAAAGAAAACATTAACATAGAGAAAAGCAAATGCATTTGAGATATAAATCTCTCTTCTGCAACTTAAAAGTTCTCCATAGTAAAAGTATGTGTATATATACAGAAATACACACACACACACACTCTCCCCTATTTTTCACTGTGACTTGAAATTAAAAAGCAGAATTTTCACCCAGTTTATCAGAAGATTCTGACAGTCAGAGAACATTTAGTGGAAAAAAGTACATAATTAGGGTTATTTTAACCTTTTGCTTCACTAAAAGCATAGTGATCAAGTTTTCTTGTGTGTTATCTGAGGAAAGATAAGGAAAAATAAATCCTGAGTTAAGGAAAATGCAGATGAAGCCTGCATCTAAAACCTGTTATCTAAACACAGGCTGCTGGGAAACCACAAAACTGAGAAAGTGCTTACTAGAAATCCCCTCAGAGCCTCTGCATGAAGCACAGTGAAGCAAGTTACCAGAAAGCATGGAGCTAAAAACCTCCAAGCCCGGAGTAAGAACAACAAACTATATCAACACAACCTTAAAGAAAACGACAGTGTTTTGGAAAGATAATTCTAACACTCTTCCAAAGTCACTGGGAAGTAGTATCAAGAAAAAAAAAAAACCCAGGTCAACTGCCCCAAACAGCACAACTAATATGCACAACAGGCCTCCATCCCATTTGTCTTTGTTTTCTTCATGCTTTTTTTAAGGAACACTTTCCTTTGCAGGTGCAGTGAGTATCAAGATGAATTAGGGGAAACCACAGTGCCACAGGATGAGCAGCACAAACTAAGTGCAACTTACAGCAACCACTGCTGCTATACCGGGGCTGGCAGGGAGGAAGCAGGGGAAGAGGGACTTTTTGTGGCAATACTGAGAAGCCTCCAGATCCTTCCACTGCTCTGGGAGGCCATTAGGACACTCTCTCTAGAGAGAAAGTGCAAAGGGAAAAGCCACACTGTGTGCATGAACGAGTTAAAAAGTACAGGATGTGGGGCTCTGACTATGACTTTGCTGGATCAGCCTCTTCCAAGCCAAAAGCAAGAGGGCACCCAAGTTTAGAGCTGAGCAGCACCACAGGCTTGGAAAGCCACTTGCAGAGTTCCAGTCTTCAACAAGGTTCAGAAGTATGAGGGAAACTCAATCTAAGTACAAGACAGGCATCTCTTCCCAAATGGATGGTTCGAATACCTCTGGGACTTATTTTACAGACTTAGATTCAGGAATTCTGTGCCCTTCCATCAAGGGCAGTTAGCAGCCTGTCATAAAATACTCTCAGCTACTCTGAAAATTGCCTGTGATACCAAATAAGAAGGGGAAAAACAACACCACCACAAAAAACCACCGACAATTCAGGTCACATTTGTCACCCTTCTAGCTCCTTTCATCAATTACTTGCTACAAACCCCATCTCATTACATGGCTGACTTTAACGGGGGGTGGAGAGGCAATGACATCTGCATTGATATCCAAAATAGCGAGGACGCTACTTCCTCCACACCCAGTTGAAAAGGCAACTATAGAAACAGATGAATAAGAAACCAGAATATGAGCAGGTCTAGCTTTCCTGAAATTGGGTGTGCAGACAGGGCAGGAGAATGGGGAGTGAGCTGTATCACACATGCTGCATTAATCAGGCCCCAAAATGAAAAAAACAAGCGGGATGGCATTTGGTTGCATGGAAATAATGACCAAAGTTCTAATTTTTGCTATTGTTTTAGTGATTGTGCTTAAATACAGAGGGCTCTTCTTTTTTTCCTGTTACAGCTGACATGAATTTCCTACCCAGTGACTTGTGAAAAAGTACTTAACATAGGAGCTGATGAGGCAAAATGATATTCAAAGGGGATTCTCCACTCTTATGAAGAAATGTTCTCTGAGCCAGATTCAGAGTTGCATTCATTGCCTACAGCTGCTTTTTGGGCACACCTGGAATGTCTCTGCACTCAGCACCTCCCTGCTCCTGTGGAATTAAGCAGCTGGTGGGGCTGAAAGGAATATGATCGTAACTTTCACAGTCCCACCCAGACAAAGGCATTCATGGCTCACAGGTGCTTTTCTTGACAAGCCCTGCAAAAATACCTACATGTATTATAGCATTAAAAAGTGCTAATAAAGAAGAAAAAAAGAAATGGTACCAACCACCTGAAAGAGCAAATGTAAAGAGGGATGACAAGACATTTGTACGTTGATGTGAGATAAGAAATACGGCTGAAGGGTCTGCTGAAAGCTTGACCTAAGTTTTTGTCCAAGGAGATATTTGTGACTGATAACAACTGAATCAGGGAAATGCAGCAGTATCATGGAAAGCAGCATAATAGGACAATCAAGATCCCAAAGTGAAGTGAGAGTAGTATAGCACAGAAAATACTCAAAAATTTCCTGACAAGGTCAGCAAGTCCAACAGAGGCAGCAGTTTTTTTTTTCACACTCAACACTGAAATATTCAGAAGATGCAGAACAAGTGTGGAATTACATTTCCCTTTGATTTCCAACATAAATTTTATCAAGTACTTTCCATCCATGGTCCCAAAGTCTAGCTGTAACCAGCTGTATCCTCTGTCCTTCCATCATGCAGTAATCCTCAGCAGTAATCACTGCAAAGGGTCATTTTCTTTCCCTGTGCTGCTCCTCATTACAGGAGCAGAGCAGCAGACGCCTTCCCCCTCGTGGCTGACAGTTTTCCTACTGAAGCTGAAACAATTCCTGCTGTACTTGCACTGCTCTTGGAAAGAATTGCACAACTAGCAGCAGTTGAGACCTCCTTTTATTGCCCATCTGAGATGCTAATTGAGAAAACGAGAGAAATGGTGGAAAAAGACCAGCAGTAACAGCACAGCTTTCTAGGGAACTCCAGTAAGTTTGCCAAAAGGCTCCTAAGCTCCTAATAAATATGAACAGGGACACAAAGAGGACTGTCAGCCTGGAATTGTTTTAAGGACAGGTTTTCTACAGTAACAAAAGCTCTTTTTCATCCATTCAGCTAAAGGAACATTGTGTGTCAGCATATGGTACACTGGCATCTGAATGCAGCATCCCCTAATTTTTACAGACTACTCGCTCCTCCCCTATCTGTGATTTAAGGATAACAAGTTCTGACTCCTGCATGTTCCTATCATGAATGGCCATTTGTGATCCAAAAATATTTTTATTTAATTTACATTAAAATTAGAAGTATTATCTGTCTCTACAATATGTCTCCATAACCAGGGAGCTGCTGCATAACTGAGCCTTGGTTTGAAAGCCCACCATAACATATATGTTTGCATAAATTACACCAATGGGGAAGCTAATATTATTTTTAACTGATAAGCCCCTATTGTTCAAAACATCTCTCATAAATATCAGTCCATGCTTGCAAAGACATGAGCACACTTTATTTCAGAGTTTAAGAACACCAGGCTGTACTGCAGAGTATATTAAAAGCACTTTTATAATAAAATCTTTAAATATAATAATCAGATACAATTTAGCTATTTTCTAAGAAAAATGACTGCATAAAACCACATCACAGTACAAACATCAAAAGAAACAAAACAACCACAGATGATCTTATCTTTTAAAAAAGTAATGGGCTTTATATCTTCTTTCTTTCTCGCTTGTAGTTAGTACCTAAAATATTTAGCTAGAAGCACAGAATTAAACTGCTGGGTTCAGCACATCTGATTTGTTATATATTAACTCTTGTTTTTCTGATATACAGCGAACTACATTAATATGAAGCTATAGAGGACCATCCCTCAAGTTTATGTACCTAGTGTTTTGTTTGCAAATGCAACTCATCTTCAGAAGTGAATTTCTTAGATCAGGCCAGTAAGAACACGACATACAACACACTCATGACATACTCACTTCAGCCTTGGACAGTTCAGACCAAGTGCTGTGAGAGAAGCATCTGTCAGGTTGCTACAGCCTGAAACACAGAGTGACTGCAGTCTATGGCATCCTCTACAGATTTTCACAATGCCTTCATCTGAAATTTGCTGCAATACAGAAGAAGGTTGAAGTTACTTCCTTATCAAGTAATCAGCCAAGAACAAAACTCAAGACACTGCCACTGAACTGCTACTGTCACACTGTATATAACCAAGGCAACCTAGATTTTCAACTTCATGAAACCACTGAAGATAATCAACATTTACAATTCCTCCTTAACTACATATTTTTCCACAGACCTTAAGTTCTGCTGTAAGGCAGTGAGAATCACGAAGTGAGAGTTGTTTGTTGCTGTCTTCCTCTTTCACTTTGCTTTTTGTTTCATAATTTTTCACTTTTTTTTAAATTGTGCTCACTTCTTATATATTGGTGGGGTCCAGGTCTTCTGTTCCAGTAACTGTGTACATTTGGGAACAGTGCAAAAGAGATTTCAAAGCCTCACAGCCAGAGAGCTAACTACCTAATTTGCCCTGGAGCATTAGAACCCAAGGGCAAACCCCTCCACCTTCTGATAATTTTTGAAGCAAGAGTTACAGGGAAACAATTACATAATCCATTTTTTACAGAAGGTAAGTGTAAAAGCCAGACTTGCCCTAACCTATACATACCCCTTTAGATGAAAGATTTAACTCAAAAGTGGACATTTAATTTCTCAAAAACATTTTGTAGTAGATATTCTGTCAGGAGTAATTCCAAATTTAGAATATGAATAAATAAGTTTTCTCTCTGAAACAGGAACTATAAGAAATAGCCCCATTGCAGCTGCACACAAAATAGCAACAGGAACTGGATTACTGTGTGTGTGCAAATAATATTTTGTTTACAAGTCTTCTATCCTGAAAAAAGCTCTCTGTCCTCCTCCTCCTCCTAACACTATGAACTTAATTCTTCTGCTCTGTGGAACAGATTGTTTTATTTCCTGGCTTTATAATACTCTTGCAATAATAGCAAAGACTTCCGCTGTATTTTTAATAGAAAGCCTTGTATAAGCCCCTTATTTGAGTATGCTCATACAACTGTAGCATATTTCTGGTGCTATTACCACAAAAATAACCATTCCTAGATAATATCAGAAGTTTAGATTTTGCAACTAATTCAGTCAAATTATTATCAGCAGAAAATTAGAAGTATCGTTTTCTTTTTGGGGATTCAGAAGGATTTGTATAATCTACAGGTAAGAAGATAAGTTTTGGTGTTCTGTCCAAGTCAGGTATTTCTGGATTTGACTATCCAAAACCATGTTATTTTCTGGAACTGTTCTGTTTGCTTTGAGAAATACACATGATGCTGTTACTGGAAAAAGGGATGGCTTCAAAGGCAAGGACCATGTAAAATTTATTCTGCTGTAACAAGCCCTCAAGTCATAAATGAAAATTTTCCACTCTGAAATTGCTTGTGATTTCAATGCCCATATCACTGTCAGAAAAGAAAAGCATTCAAAAAATGCCTGCAAGTCCCTGCAAGTTTATAAAATCTTTCTCTAAAGATGGTACCTTTCAGATGTGCAGTTTCCAAAGCTAATGCTAGCTCATTCCACAGCTGCTGGAGCTGGCCTGGCATTTTACAGGGCCCATAAAACAGAGTCACTAGAATTACAGTGGGGGTCATACAAAGCAAAAGGACACCTGCTGTATAAAAATCTCTTTGATGATATGGAGCCTCGAAGCTTCTGGAAGCATGCTTCCAAGCCATAGCAAGCAGGACACACCTCCAGAGAAATACAGCTTTAAAGCACATGTAATTAGGTAGGACACACAGACTAGCAACTCAGAAAACTCAAAGGAAAAAATACTTCCCCTTGGGAGGATTTTTTGTTTATACTACATTACAACAGACATCCTGACCAAAGGAAAGCTCTGGTGCACTTCTGTGCCAATGCCACTGTTAAGTGGGAGACATAACAACTAATTATCATCCGACCGCTTGAGATCCTTCCATAAAAATAGTCAGAAAAGGCTGGCCCTGATATATCTCATTAGTCTCAGGCAAAACACAACAGAAAAAGCACTTGTGAGAAGGGCAGCAAAAGGATGAGTAAAAGGGGAGGAAATGACATACTGACTTTATTTAAGTGTGGTTCTGACCAAAAGAAGGAACTTTACTGCCGTTCTCTTTAAGTGCCCAGCTTCAGTGGGCACGTACAGTCAGACTGAAAAATTCTCTTTCACTAAACATCAGTATCATGGAAGCTCAAGCTTTGTATTCTTATTCTTATTTTCTGAAATTTTAATGTAACTTTAAGTAATCCCTAACACTTAAAAATACTCAACACTTTAAAGAAACCTATTAGGTTCAATCTTAACAAAAAATGTTCCCATGCCACATTCATTCTAGAACAATCTGTAAAACAGATTTGAAAGTTTTGCAGGTTTTTATGATGCCTTCTAGCAATAAAACTAGAAAACTTTTCAAAAATAAACAAACAAAAATATAATTTCATTATTCAACTCTGCATGACTAAAGCACTGAAATTCTAATTGATTTCAATATCTTTTAAGGCTTATTTACAAGGAAAGAATGACTTAGATATATTTAAAATCGAAAAGGAGTCCTTTCCCCAATCCTGAAAAGTCACATCAGAAACAATGAAAAAGACAATATAAACCAGAACAAAGAAAATTTGTGTTCTCTAAGTAGAATTACAAATACATTAATGATTCCCAGTCATTTCATTACTAATTAATGTGTTCTCCATTATTATTGGAAAGGCATGCCATTCTGCCACTTAGATGGTTCTGAATCATTTTCAGTTATGATGCCATTATGTTTTACTCTGTATTATGTAGCCCAGAAGATGACTTCTGATCAATTAGAAACCTTAGAATTATGAATAGACCAAAATGCTACACAGCTAATGAAATTTGAATGAATGCAGTTAATTCTTACTCCAGAGTTTACCACACTTAAAAGATGTAATGAAGGGGAAAAATAACCCAACACTTCAAGTCAAAACTCAGCTGTAGAAACAACCAGCTCATTTAAAGCTACTATTTCACACAAAATCCTGTAAACTCTAGAAATGTACTATCTTACTTAAATGCATAGCAGATCAATTGATTAGCATTCAAAATAATTTCTGATTTTTACAGACTGTACCTTTGGAAGCTTCAAATACTTACTGTACACGATTGCAAATTCAGGATTACAAGCTCATGACAGTGATTTTGAATGTGTTTCAGTGCTTCATCTTCTAACTGTATTTAGCAATTAAATTGGACATAGGAAAAGAAACAAGAAATTAAAAGCACAGCAAAGCAGCCCAAAAAATGTACACATCTTGCAATATTGAACAAAATACTACAACAAAAATGACATTTTTTAATTCATGGAGATTTCAAAAACCCAAAATAAAATTTTATTCCTAAAGGATCACCCAAGCAATTATGTACCTGTGTGCAACCTCTAAGAAATAGAGCTTTTAGTCCACTACACCCTTTCACCAGTGCTTCAATACCATCCTTCGTAATCTGATCACACCAGGAAAGATTCAAATGTTCCAGATTTCTGCAACCCTCACTGGGAGAATTAAAAAAATACATAAAGTTAAATCCAGCCTTCAAATAGTCATAACAGTGGGAAACCCAAATTAAACACACTGTTAGAAATTAATGATAGCCAGTGGACTGTGCCAGGCCTCCACAGAAAAGTCATGAGAAAAGACCACACACAAGCACCACAGTCTACACCCAAGAAGTCTTAGACATAAAATACAGCCCCTGCTGACCACAGCACAAAAGTTCAGCACCAATATTTTAACTTTATTAAATGCTGAACAGCTCTTTATACACTTTTCTTTAACACAGAACACTGAATATTCTTACCTTAAGCCTTTTAAAGAACTGTTTGTGATGGCTACGCAGGATGTCAGATCCAGATGTTTCAGCTTGGAACAGAATCTGCTAAGACTGTAACACGTGCTGCAAAACAGCAGACACACTAAAAATACCTTCAGCTACTTCTTTTTCCAAATTTTCCCATCAATCAAAAAACCTCTTTGACTTACCTGTCAGTGATTTTTGTGCACCCATTCAGATTTAAGTGTTCAATGTTTCTGCAGTTCTGTGCAAAGGTCCTAAAACACAACAAAAAAGTGAATTAATAAAATGTCCAAGGCAGTCACTAGAGTGCGCTCTGTCCCGTACCTCCTCCCACCTTGGTCAAAAAGCCTGATCTTCAAGCCACAGAGTAACTGCAAAGTATGCTTCAAACACATTTGTCTCAGTGGTTGCTTCTTCCTTTTCCTACTGCAAGTTTCTGGTCTTAGGAAATTGCTGTTTCTCTCTCAAATACCACTCGGGCAATGTGGTTAATTCTGTCATATATAAGTCAGAACTTGCTTCAAATACTGTAACAAAAAACTCAAGGTCATAAACAGAAAGCTTCAAGTGTTACATCAGTTAAACATTAGGCTTCTGGGAAGAGTTTTTGCACATCTCATTACTGAAGCCTTTGCAAGTCTTAATAAGGAGCTTGCTCCCACAGCAAATGGAAAGGGACACACCTGGTACAATAGTAAAGGGTGACCTAGGTCTATTGAACTACCAGTGGAATGCCCTGTAGGCTGCAAATTGCTTCTTTATTATTTTAAAAATTAAAAAGCATCAGTGTGCACTACTGGGTATGAACTTTAAGAATGATTGGAGCTATCATACTGTTGAGAGCCTGTATATATCATTATACTAATTAGTCTGAAGAAATGTATACATTTTCTTTTCATCTGTGCAAAGTAATATTTACAGCTACATTGCATTTAAGAACATTGTTTTTATGCCCATGTTTCCTTCAGCTGCATGGATTTTATTGGCAGGAGGGAAGGAAACACACAAAAACAGTTTTGTCTAGAGGCTTGCCCTGGTTAACAGATCTGACTACATGCTCAGCTGGTAACAACTTCTGGACGGATTGCAGCATGGATTGCAAACAATGGAAAAAAAAATCCAGCAAGCAGTTATATTGGTGAGAGTTTCCACTTCAATACTCAAAACAGCTATTCCAAAATTCATATACTGGAGGGAGATTTACAGTCAAAACACTCTTCAAATCACTTGGAAAGACGTTACACTTTGGAGGAACACCAAACTGCCTCTGAGATTCGAGCATGGGGCATGTCCTGACAGACCTGTCACAAGCATTCAGTGCTTACATGGCCAATATCTACATCAGTAATTGGCTATTTTACTCAAAAGTTGATGTAGAAGAAGGATAAATAGAGAAATTAGTATTGCCCACAAAACTAATAGATCTGGAAACAACTCAATGCAAATAGCCTTACAGGAAAAATCACTTTCAGAACAAGTATCTGAAAATTAATGCTGCATAAATTTACTCTAGAGACAAAAGTTATGAATTTACTTACTTATAAATTTTAGAAATAGCTAAAGGTCACAGGACACTAGCTTAATGCCCACTGATAGCAAAATCTTTGTGCTGATATTTTCCACCTGAGAATGGCTACAGCACTTGAGACTGAACACCATCCAGCCCAGGCTCCAGGGAGAGAGGAGGAAAGCATAACTGCAAAACAGCCAGACCCCAAGACTTCCTCCAAATGTTCTCTGAGCCCTAAAGCACTTGTGGTGCTCCACATTCAGCTGGAGATAGGATCTTAGGGTTTAAATACTCACAGAAATATCCAGAGGAACCTGGCTAAGCAGTTTGCATTGGAAAAAGCTTATATGGATGAAAACATTCTTCTGGGAACAAAAGAATGCACAGCTCTGTTCATATCCTGTGTAAAAGAAAGGTCACTGTCCTCTCTAGAGCCTCCCAAGATGCTCTTGTCACCTGCTTGTTCTTATTTAGACCAAGAAAAGAATTCCAGATCTTTCCTGATTTTGCAGGCACTCCATGTAGGTACCAGTCTTTATCCTTCCTCCTATTGCTAGGGTCACCTCTTGTCCAGACTAGATGATAAACAATAAAATGATCACTAATCTGGATACTCTGACTATTGAAGGAAGCCAGAATATAGTCTGAAAATATTTTAACCACTTGAAAATGGAGCAATATCAACATAATCCTAATGAAAGAAAAAGCCATGTTTTTGAAAAGCACAGCATTCATTTCTTAGTTCATTTCTAGAAAATAACAGAAGCTATATTTTGATCTCAAACTGACGTCTCATTTAGCCAATACTAAGGTATTTAGTACTTACCTAAGTATCCCATTTTGGTTATCAGTCAGGACTCAGAAACACAAACAGACATAACAGTAATCTAATTGCAGTTGGTGTACACATTAGGAAACAAATGATGTCTCCATCAAGGATTTTACTTACTTTAAAGAGGAGTCTCCAACACCAAGGCATCCTCTCAGACTAAGCTGTCTCAGGAACCCACCACACCTTTTTGATATATTTTCCACAACACGACCCTTAAACCAAATAAAAGGAAGATTTAGCTGAGTTTCATTCTGACACAATATTCTAGTCAAATTAAAAATCCCAGGAGTTAAGACTAGCCCCAGCTACACCCCACTACACTAAGAACTATAACTCTTTGAAATTCTTTTTCTGCTTTAAGAAAGAACAGTTACCTGTTGAGAATCTCCACTCACACTCGGGTACCATTCAATTCAATCTTTAATTCTCTCTTCCTTTTTTTCATTCAATCACACAAAGCTCAACTTTTTGTCACAGCAGATGCTACCCATTAAGGCTATTAAAATGATCTTCAAGGTTTATCAGATGGGTAGGGAATTGCCCCAGAGGTGGAATGGGAGGCTTGGCCACTCCTCAAGAGTCCCAGTTACTCTTACAGCACCTAAGTTGAAATTGCCCACAGAGACCTGCTTAGGCCAGTACATCACAACAGCCTCCTGTAAGTCCCTGTTTTACAGCTCCTGCCATAGGGATGCTTGCAACTGAAAGGTGCCAAACACCTTGGTGAGAGCAGCAACAACAGGACTAATACCTAGCAGCACAGTGCATTTTTAACTTCCTTTATTTTTTGAAAGAAGAAATATATGTAGAATTATAGGTCAGTGGATTTTTTGTTGCCATATTGTTACATTTTATTGTCTTTCTCTAATACTAACATTCTGGCCATCACCATAGGAAAATATTTTCTTATGAGAGCTTGCTTCTTGGTCCATAAGCAACATTGCTTATCTTACCACTCTGATGAATTTATACCGAAACAAAGAAACTGAAAATCTAACTTAAATCTTTCTAAGCTTTTCAATTAATCAGTATTATTTCTCAGCAAAGGCCAAATGCCTTTACTGTAAGGATAGATTCTTCAATGAATAATATATAATGCAAGTTCAATGTGCATTGCAGAAAAAAGGCAAATCCTAAAGAATTATTCAAAGAAAATACAAACAAACAATGAGATAAGTTTCCCAAAGTCATTTATTTCTTTAATCATGTAAAACCTCCCAAAAACCAGCATACTAAAGAAGACAACTTTTGTGCATTCAAATGCATTTAGCCGTTTGAATAATTTGTCACTCAAAAAAACTAGTTTTTCAACCTACCCCAGCTTACAATTGGTTCCACATACCAAGAATCCTAAGGTACATTTAAATTCAAGATCATACATTTTTTATATAAAACAAACACTTTTTATAGGGCCTCCCCCCACTTTATTCTCCACCATGTGAAGTCTTAAATAAAGGAAATTTCACAAAAGCTACTTTTTCATAATTTGATATTCTCAGATCAAATACTGACTGAAAAATCACCAAACAGCACCATGTCCAACTGAGCACAAATTTGCCAAATATAGCTGGGAGCTTTTACCTGTCCTAAATTCACAGACAAAAAAATATGATACTAAAACAGTTAAAAAGAGTTCTTAGACACCAAATGTGAAACTGTGTTGTTGAAAAATTGATTTGTGAAATAATTTCTTGCTGAACACACTTTTATGAGTAAATTCAAGAGTTACATATTGCAAATGTACTTAAATACTGAAGTAACTGAAATGCTCCAAACCACAACAGCTTTTTATAGAAATAGAAGATCATAACTTAGTTTCACTCCTTCTCCTGAATCCCATGTTACAAATATCTCAGCATCTCAGAGGGTAACACCACTAGGTAAAATATATGACAAAAATACTGAAAACTTGAAAATACAATTCTGTGTTTCTAAATACCAAAATGACTGCAGACACAGAAAAGGCCTATCAAAAGGAAGGACTGCAGACCTGTGGGGTTTTACTTTATTTCTTGGCAAATGAGGAACACAAGATTAAAGGCAACTGAAAACATGACATTAAAGCTCCAAATCTTCTTTGACACATTTAGATTGAGGCAGATGCCAAAAATATTTCTCCTAACTCTGCAAGATCCTCTTGTTTAAGGTAAGTAGAGCACAGGAGTTGGCAATAAAGTTTTAAAAGAGTGGTGAAAAAAATTTACCTTCTATGTTACTGTAAAGCTTTAGGAACAGTTTGTACCATGGTAAGCAAAATACAGCAAATGAAACACATCTGGATTTTATTCATGTAACTAAGAAGCTAAAACATAAAATACAGAAGCAAATCTATTATTGTAGTCTACATTTAATTTGTATCAACAAATAATAAACCAGTTCAGATTGAATCAAGGAATTGTTGTTCCCCACTAATTTTTTTCTTAATTTTCAGATGCCATATTTTATTTTGTTATGCACATCTATGATAGAATTAATGCAGACACGTTTTTCTTACAGAAGACAAGTCTGCCCTTAAACCTTTCATTATACACTGGAAAGGACTTTACTTCACATATACCTGCATTCACACAAGGTTTAAACCTTACAAAACAAATGGTCATAAAATGGTAATCAGATACACACCAAATCAAATCCAGCCAAGTCTGCAGTAAGAAAAGTTGTCTAGCATTTTAATGCCTCAATCTCCAAATGCTGTAGCCAAGTGTCCAGTGAGCTTCCAGCACTAGATGGCCCCCTCATAGAAGGATTTGGGACTAGCAAAACTATCCTCTAGATTGTAAAAGCAATTCCAAGAATCTCACTCCATCCAGAGGCACCATTTACACCTTTCCTTTCTGGAAATGAGCAGGCTTGAATTTCTAGAGCCTTATATGTATGTATGTGATATATGAAAATCGTCTGATACACAGCTGGCAACCAAAACTGAAACACACATCCAGGGAAAAAAAAAAAAAGGCAGACACAGAGTTCTTTTTCATCTGCTTCTTCACAGTATTATTTTCATGAACTTAGTCTTTAAAATGTGTGAAAACAAGCACAGTATGTGGGGCACTCCAAATGGGCTATGCTCTTCAACATTTCCATAGGAATAAAAAATACCGTTAAAATGAAAAAGACACTAACCTCTATATCCGTTTGGAAGTTAAAGAGGTCTATTCTTTGCCAATTGCTTCCATCCAGAGCTAAAACATTCCATGCCTACAGAAAACAAATACAGTTTATTTATTACCTCCACTTCCCACTCCCTTCATTTTCATCTCAGTAATGCAATTACAAACTTGACAATTTCAGGCAGCATTTAAAAAAAATCGTAGATATTAGTACTCATACATAGCTAAAAACATAGAATTTGCAGTCATTAATTGCAAATCTCCTAAATGGATTACATTTCAAAGGTTAACTTGTGGCTACAAAACATATGGCAAAGCAAGATATTAAATGTGAAGCACGCACACAGAAATATTTAGCCTTCCATTCTTAAAAAGCTTTGGTAAAGGTTTCTAATTAGTTACTTTTGCTATATCTAAATGGAAAAAAAGTAGCTGCAGATGAGATTCCTTTCAATAAAACCACAGTTCCTCAACCTCACTAGTTACTATTCGGAGAAAACAGAAACCTTTCAGAAAACTGCTGACTTTCCACTATTAGGACCAGGCCTTTCCTTTCCATGTGCTAAGTTACATGTACATGTTTAAGAGCTTGTCCTTCACTGTCAAAGCAATAGTTGTTCAAAGTAAAGCAAAATTAGGAAGCCAGAGAAACACAGATATATGCAGAAAATGAGAGAAAAAAAGAATACCACATCCCACTGACAAGTTTTCAGAGAAAGATACAATTTATTTAATCACTTTGGTTTTCTTATGCAGTTTTGTAGGTTTTAGATGAAACCTGATGTTACCTGACTCACAAGACTTACTGAAGTTGCAGGACAGGGTGATATGGGTAAAGAATAAAATAATTACACAATTATACATTAAAACAACCAATCAATTAAATCCCAAACCAAACCCAACTGTAAGAGAAGGAAGAAAAATGAAATTAAGTTCATTTATGCTGTATAATAATATAGTTGTATGTTGTATAATAATATAGTTCATTGTATGTTGTATAATAATATAGTTCATTGTATGCAGCTGATGTAGAAACGGAGTATTATTAATTTTATTTCAAGAAGAAAAAATGAAGACAAGCTAAAAATAAAAAACTTACTTAGCATGCCTTCACTACTATCTTGTGTGTGCTTTTTTCTCCACTAGTAGCCCATCTACTTAACATCCATCTACTTTTGTATTTGGCAAGAAAATGATGGATCTACTTCTTAGACACATGGTGCACATTAACCAGTTCCATACATGGAATTTTAAGCAGCAATTACGCCTGAAAAATAGTGTTATACAGCCACATGCTTTATAAAAAGCAAATGCCATCATGCCAAACTGGGCTTAATCCCTTCTCCAGATACAGAGCAAACAGGACTGGATATCTTTTCCACAGCCTTTAGGCAGAACTCCTGTACACAGCAACTAAGCCCACATCTACATACAAAACTGGGACCCCTGCTCATTTGCTTGAATAAACTAAGAGACCGAGAAAACCTTTTTTTTTTTTTTTAATCAGGAAGCAGATTACAGTGAATCCCATGATTTGGATGTAATTAAGAGAACAGCATAGGGAACACCAAAAAACTCCAAGAGAAATACATACCTTGGAAACTTGCGCACAGCGACACAAAGTAACTATGTCCAAGAAAGAAAATATTCTAGAAGGAAAGGAAAACAAGTACAATTAAAATGCTTAATTATAAATTCCAACTACTGTATGTATTCATGTTTCTGTAGTTCTACAGAAAGACATCAGTTACACAAGAAAGAGACTAAATGCTATATGAGTGTTTTACCAAATTGTTTTTGGTTATTGAGACTTACAGAATAATATCACAGCTATCATCTAAAGACAGTCAACACCAACATATGAGAAACCAGCAGATACTGCTTCTGAAAATCTATTTTCTGTTCCCTCTCCCTACAGTAACAGATAATTTTTTCTTCTTAATTCACAGAAACTAGCTTATATTCCTTTAATTGTAGCACAATTAAAGACATAACTTGCACGGATACTGATGGTATTCAGAGGTTGGGGAAGAGTAAGAAACAGATAAATCCAAGTCCAAGAATGTAAGGGACAAATACAAGGGACAAAGATCCAAATTTCTGAAAGGGTTCACAGTGACTACCAAGTTAACATAGTATCTTTTTTTAAAATTTACTCTACAAGAAACAACTACAGCTGAAAATTCAGATTTACTATTCTGATAATGAAACCAATTTTTCAGGGTTGTCAACTCTTGATAGTTTACAGAAAGAAATTTTTCACTATCAAAATGAATTTTGCAAAATACCATTTCCAAACACAAACAAAATTGGTTCAGAGAATGTTCTCAGTGAAAAAGAAATAATTAGCTTAAGCACAAAATATAGATCCTATTAAAAATAATTTTCTATTACAGAGAATGAAATCTATGAAATATATGAAAGATGTTCCTGTAATTCACTGATAAACTGCTATTTGATTGCCAAGGAATTTTTCAGTCATCACAGTCATGAATAGTAATAAGAACAATTTCATATTATAGTTAGATGTTAACATTGAGGAACAAACAACTGGTAAGAGATGTTGAATTTAATCACGTAACATTCTGGTTACTGTTTTTCAAATGAAAATCTGAAGCTAGAGCTCAAAATGGATGCTTACATCTTAAGCACTGTTTTAGCTGTGGTAAGAGCAAAAAATGTAATGAAAGTACTTCTTAAACATAACAACCTTATGGACATTTATTATGTTCACTTCAGATAGTAGTCTTCCAATATTTCATTTGACACCTGGAAATTTTTTTCTTCTCTTTTTTACCATAGAGTAATATACTTTCTCAAAACAACTAATAGCCAAGCAAACAGAAGGAAAGATGTTTTCAGAAGCTATGAAACAGTTTATAAAATCCTGTCAATAACATTTATTTTGATAGCATCTATTTTGACATTTGAACATCCTTTCTGAGGCCTATCCACTTCAGGAAACTTAGCAGCATTGAATGCACAAAGTACACAATGTGCTCAGAAAATCGCTGGACTGTTCAGATGAACACTGGAAAGTATTCTCTCTCTTTTAAGAGCAGCATAAATATCAGCAACTCAACAGGAACCCTTTTCTGACATCACCTTTCGCCCCACCATGAGGGAAATGTCAGCAGATGAGGTTGTGGAGATTACACGAGAGAGAGCTGCAAAAGCTTCCTGGCTTGCAGAAGCTTCCTCACAGAACCACTGTGAGAGTGGAACCTGAGGGTTATCTCAGATTTACAGAAGCACAAAAGACAGATTTCCATGTTGTTTGCACAATGAAAGAACTTGTGACACAATACTCTTGCCTAAATAAGAATGTGACATGCTTTAGAAGCAAGGTATCCAGTTCTACTGAAGTAAGAAACAACAGAGGAAACTGTAAAATGTTGAGGAAAGAGTATTTTATACACCCCCACCACTCTTGAGTTGTCTGGCAGTCTATCTTCATGTTTCATTGTTTATTGCTGTTAAGAGATTAACGCTGATGCAGGATTTCTGCTAAAAAAAAAAAAAAAGTTAAACTAAAACCAAATGGAGAACAGATGTATTTATTTTTGCTTCATTCTGTATGAAGTGACTTTCCAAAAGGTAAAAACTGAAAGTGGTTATTCATATTAAGAGAAGAAACATTTTAGCAAGTGTAAACATTTGTGATGCTTTTAGGGTTTTTTTTTTGTTCTAGAGAAAAACCCTTCCTGCAAGGCAGCCCAAGCTGTCCTAATCAAAACAGGTAACAACATTAAGATACATTACCAGCAATCAAAAGCACAGTTATTACCCTTCGCTTATACAGTACAATAGGCAAGAGATGCCAGTAAATACCTTTATAATTCCAAAGAGGCATCTTGCACATGTGCTTGAAAACACTTTTTTCCATGCTCTTCTATTTATTTACCCTCTATAATCAGTCTTTCATGTGTACCGCTAACACACACTTGCTTGTCTCCTTGAGGTCCTACAGAATTACTAGCATATCCTTACCAGACAGGAAAACTGATCAAGAAGGCACAAGACTCTGAGGTTTAAAGCCATTTCAAGTCTTTAAAAAACTTCAGAGTCTTCAAAGACTTTAAGTGCAACCAACAAAATGAGATGGGAACAGACAGTGACATTGTCTGGCATTTGGGTGAAGGACCATCAGCAGGCACTTGCAATTTTATGAAGTGGAAAAACCGACCAAGCAGGGCAGCTGCTGGTTGTACAGCACTTCTGTCCTCTATGACCACAGCTACATAGGTAGAAGCAGCCAGCAGCAGGATTCATTTCCACTTCAGTCTTTGGCATGTACTAACACAAGGAAATGGAAATTAAGTTAATAAATTCACAGTAACATTTAGGATAATCTGTTCTGAGTTCTAGTGTCCCAGGCTATTCAATTCTCCATAGTAAGCCTGTATTGAGCTCAAGAAAGAAAATACACTTACCAACACTTGGAGCCCTTCAAGCCTTTTCATCCCTAGGCACACACCACTCTGGACACGTGCCCCATGAGTTTGGCCTTGGAGACCTTTCAATGTTCACAGTCCCTGCAGCACATGTCAGCTTCATGCCAAAGGCACAAAGAGTTGTACAAGCTCAGAGTTCCTCAACTCCCTCACGGCAAACCAGCATTTGGCCAAAGCCTAGCTTACAGAAAAGGATCTATTCTTCATTTGAAAGACTTCAAGACACGGAAAATCATCACCACCTCTGGTAGTTTGTTCCACTGGTTAATCACTCTGTCAAAATGTTTCCCTTAATTCCAAGGTGAATGTCTGACTTCCAGCTCTATGCTGTTTTCTACTTTTCTTCACCAAATTAAAGAGTGCTTTAGCAGTTCATACTTTATCCTCACCAAGTTTAATTCCTATTTTAACAGTTGTTTTACTTCAGTTCTTTAAATCTCCTTTTCTCTGCCCATTATTTTTTCAGCATGTTTCTTCAAACGTAGACATCAGAAGCATGTGCAGCATTAAAAAATTAATTGGTGTCAACAAGGCTGTACACAGACATGAAGTATGATTTCATTACCTCCATTTTCAAAGCCATTTCAGGCCATTGTAACAGCTTTTTTGACACAGCATCAGACAAGAATCTTACAGAATCTCACCCATTTCCTGCCTGCTTAAAAGTGCTGCAGTCAGGATTCATATACTGGAATTTGCTTGATACCCAAGACCCACCAAAACTCAGCATAAGAGGGCCACAGACCTAGGTCACCTTTTTGAGACACTTTCACTGCAATTTATATGGTTCTGCTGAAGTAGTTATCTACAGTCTCCAGCATCTTCCGATGTATTTCCACATGTGCTTCATTATTCCCTTGTGCTATAAATAGACTGCCCAATGTCTTTCCAAACACAGAGACAGCTGACTCCTAACATTGTTTCTTTCCCTAAGGGGCAACAGAAAGAAACAAGCTATTTCTCAAAATCCCAACACTGTACAGTGTTCCTCCTACAGAGGGACAAATCAATTTGTGCAAGAGTCAAAATGCTTCTCTCTTATTTTTTAAGGCCCTTCCACATTCGATCACATAAAGAAGAAGCTTTTGAAGTAATACCCCAGCAATTACTCATTGTAGGTATTTTGATACAATGCTATAAGGATTGATAAAAAATGGATAATGAGATGCATGCAGTGAGTACCACACACAGACACTTCCTAGAAATTCTGGTCATACTCCCAGAATTTGGTATGACAGAAACACCTGGTAATTTCTAAAAAGTTTCACCAAAAACCTAAGATATGGATTTGTTTATAATTGACTTGTGAATAGAATTCCACAACCAGAACTTTTGATTTTCATGCTGTTTAAATTTATAGTGGCTTTGCACACAAGGACGATAACAAACTTTATCTAAATGAAAACCAAAGTAATAAGGATGAGAAATGCCTCACTGAAGACAGCACATCAACTAGATAACTTTCTTAGAAGACCCTTTCAACTTTACCACACTGTCCAGTTTTTACAAAACATGCACACAACAAATCTGTTATATCTTCCCCACTTTAGACTATGGATTTCTTACTGACTTGTACAATTCCTTGCATAGCAAATCTCTCCGCATTAAAGTCCCTCACATGCAATATGGAAGAGTAAAGCCTACATGCATAGAAAAGTATCAGGGAGAAAAAGTACAGCTTTCACAGCTTTGATTTTCTTTTTTTAGTAGTTTTTTCTCAGCATTTTCTCCATGCATACCCAAGTAACAGTGGAAGTGGGCATCAGACACTCTTAGTTCACTATTTGTGAACACAAATTGTGTCTGAACACACACAGTGGCAAAGAAACTGTCTTGTATTTCTCCTGAAATGTCATACTTAGTAGATAGAAACCATATTTACAATTCTTTATACATGGAAGGTTTCTCTTCACCTTCTGTCCTCCATTTTACTAAACACCCTACAGAGGTAGGAGGCAACTCACGGTTAAGTGTAGTCCAGCAGTGCGTACAAATACTAGAATAAAAATATGCAGGCCAGAAAACATGCAGGTAAGACAAACAACTCATAGCCATAATTCAGAAAAGCAGAATCTTTAATGAATATTAAATTCAATAAATAAACTTATATCTATATGATTAAATTAGCAATGTTAATGCTGGTGTACTTTTGAACTTCACCAACTTTGTAGCTAAATCCTGTAATAGTTTATTCAATAAAGCCACAAAAGAACACTTGTCCTGGAAAGATAAACAGAGAGGCATATTTAAATCTTAAGGAATTTGACTATTTTCTATTAAAAAACCCAAGTATCTTATCTCTCAGGATTGTTTCAATAGCAAAAGTCTGAGGAACACCAATTGCTACACAAAGAACACATCCATTGACTCATCTTATGCTTGACCTTCCAGGTCCATTATTAAAACAAACCCCCTTTCACTGCAGATGAGCTATTTTTGTCAAGTAAAGCATTTAAACTAGGAACTATGTTACATGCTCCAAAACTTTCCAGTAATTTAACCGTGCAGTTTCCGCTTGTAAACAACTCAGACCTTTCTCGGGTGATCTCCATAAAAAGTCTTTCAGTAACAAATGAAGCACCAAAAACCACTTCTTTACAAGCCAAACTTCCTTTTCTTTCACCAAGGTACTTTTTACTAAAGAACATTGACACAAGTATTGGCAATTGCAAAATACTAAGTTAAATAGAGGATCTGACAGCTATTTTCCATTGCAACAGAAATCAGTTTTGCTGGATTCATTTTAGAAAGGAGTGCATCTAACCTTTCATGGTCTACATGTTACTTGCAAGACAAGTAGATCCTATTAATCATTCTTTGAAAATGAGTTTTATTTATTTGTAAAGTATGACCATGTATAACAACACAACAGCAACCTTTTCAGATACTCTCAGTATCTGAAACAAAATGCCCAATGATAAATTCAAAAAGGGCCAGTTCTCTTTAATTTTCCAGCCTCAGCTAGTTTATATTTTTTATATTGATTTTATTTTATGAAGTGATTTTATGAAGTACAAATTTGGCAACTATAACACATCCTACTAAATAAAAGCAGTCAGCCTAATGATTAGTTCACAGTGGTTTAAATTGAAGCACACAGTCCTGGCCATTCCAACTGTCTTACAAACTCTTTTTTTCTCATGAATGAAGAGATTATAATCTGGGCAACAAACAGCCAAAAATCCACCATACCCACCCTGCACATTAGTGCCTAGCTAGAGAAGTGGGTAACTAACATGATGCACTGGTGACATGCAGCCTAGGGACATTCCATAAACCACAGATATTATGTGCTTTGCTTAGTTGCTGGAGTTGGATTCAGCAGGTCTGATCCAACCTGTAGCTCTGCTACTGGCCTGAAGGATGATCTTGAACAAAAGACTTTTCTTCCTGATGTCTGTTTGCATAATGAAAACACAGATAATAATGTTCATCTCTTCTGTAAATACTTCATGAATTACAGACCAAAAAGTCTAAGTATTTTTATGTATGGTTTTCTATTTAAACTGTCTAGCATCAATATTTAAGAAATATTTTTTTTTCTTTTCAGAAAGTAAGAGTATCTTTTGACTGCCTTTTTGTTCTTTGAAGGCACTTTTCACACAGAAATGAGGAAGAACATTCCCCCCTCTGCCTCCATATAAAAAGCAGATTTCATTGTATCACTAATACTTCTGAACATTTAGTTCAGATAATGAGCGAATTAAGAGGCCGAGTTTAAATAAACTCCAGTTTCAAGGTAAATAAAGCCCTATATTGAATTAAGTCTTCACTAAATATGATATTCCAAAAAGAGTTTTAGTAGCAAATAAAAGAAAAACAAAATGAAACAAAATAAATGGTAAAGTACAATTCCAAAGGTTGTGTAAATCATTGCTATATTCCTTTGAGCTGTTACTCCTCATTCAAATACTTATTTACTTTTGGTTTTTTTGTTCCAGTGTGACTAATCCTTTATCACAATCATGTTCTTACTGAGAGATAATACCTGTAACTTGAACCAAGTAAAGCTAAAGCACTCCATTTATAAGGAAGCCCCAAGCAGAAATGTTAAAGAAAATACTTGCTTTTCAAAATTCACAAATTTTACCTAGCACCTTGACACAATAAAATCCCACTTCCATTTCCATACCTCCTCTTCCTCATTAACACAGTATACAAGAGCACTAGCGTGCAATTTTCTGCATCTGTTCTTCAAGCCTCTCACTCACATTTTTAAAGGAATTCCATTTGAAATATCACTGCCCAAAACATTCCATTTTGAGCTTACACTGGCACTTGTTTTGTGAACAAAACCAAATCACTTAAAAATACTGAATAGATGATGGCAGCTACCTACTCCAATTTCAAACTGAATTGTTTATATAATCATTTGCAAATGCTTAGCATCTCGTACAAAGAAGGCAGAAATTGTGTACAAAGTGCCGACTGGTGAGACAAAGAACTGAAAAACACAAACTTGCATCTGGAACTGATCTTGGTAAGAATTTCATAAGCAGACAAACAATGCATGTAGCAGTGTAAAAAAAAGGTCAACGTGAGACCTTCTCCACATTCTGAAGGGGGTATACTGACCACCAAGCATTGATTCAGCCTTCAGTTTCTTGAGGCAGAGCCCAAGTTCTGTCCTGAACATGAGATAAGTCACTGGGAAGTTTTAAAACACTATCCCTCTTCAGAATAAAAGGAAATTTTTCTCCAAAAAGCTGATTTACTGTAGACTTACTGCATTGTCTGTGTGTATCTGAAGTTAGATACACTACCTTGAAGTCTGAAGACACAGAGAAACTAAATGACTATACATTGTAACATTACATAAATCATGTTAAAAGAAAAATACCATTGACAATGTGATACTATTTTTTAAATTGCTGCCAAAGCACAAAAGTATTCTGAAAGAACCCTGTATATCTTATATAGTCCTAAAACAATTATAATACTATTTTTGCAGGTAACGATCAAAAAGTTTAACTAATTTCCAAAGGCTTTATCTTGTCCATGACCTGTGCCTGTGGCTCATTCAGATCACTTACTCAGTTTAATTTCTGATCACTTTTTCAGACGTAAGGACCACTGGAAATGAATATATGACTCCGCAGAAGTGTCGGGATTTACTATTATGCTGTCATCTGTTGCATTGTTTCTGCTTCCTTCTTGTCAGGGTTAGCCTCCACATTTCTAGTTAGCAAATATTTAAAGGATACTCACAACATATTGAATAGTGTGAATTAGTGCTGCTCTACATTAATTCTTTGGACAGATGTATTTCAGGCATGTTAAATGAAAAGACTTAATGAAAATTACTTGCATAAGGCAATATTAGAATTTGCTTAACAAAAATCATAGATTTGCGAAAATATACAGAAATCTTACTTTCGTAAGAAATATAACCCCTTCAGTTTATAATCTGTGAACAGTTTACATACTTGTAGCAATTTGTCTCTTTCTAATTCTAAATGGTTTAACTGTAATTGTTTGGCAAACTACTATAGAGGACTTTGAAGACTTGCAAAACACTCTAAAATCAAAATAAAAGACTGCATGTGGATTATAAAACTGGAATGTTTCCCGGGACTGTCAAACACTAAACAGCAGTCTCAGCTATTCAGGGTGAAATATTTCCCTATTTAATTATACAGATCCTTGCAGTGGGGAAAATAATGTATGAGATGACAGATTTTTTCCTTTCCCCTTCAAAACACATACATTGTTTTTCTGCTTACAAAATTCTTACCAAGCAAGAACTGCTCCAGACAAAAGTTTTATATTTTTCAGTTCTCTGATTCACTAGTCAGTACTCTGTATGCTAAGATACAGCAGCCAAACTTTACAGAAATTGTGGGCCATCCAAGTAGCTCCACGACCCAGCTAAGAAATACCCATGGCATTATTATAACGAAAAACATTATCAAAACTTTATTACATGAAAACTTCAACTTTCAAGCTGCATATTATTGCCTAAAAGGAGAGCTGCTGCTGGAATGCCACTCCTGGGTTCCTCTCCTAATTTCAGTCCCAGAACTTTACTTATCCTCTTCTAAATCTGACTGACCACTCAAATTTTGAGACTGACAGCTAAGATCTACTCTTAAGTACATGCACTCAAAAAGTATGGTTTACAACAGAACTCACAATAGTTTCTATATTTGTGGAACAATTTATTGAAGTTGGTACTTTGTAGGCAGAAAGGAAATTAAAATGGTTTAAGCAGCGGAAGGGGACAAACATCTTTGTTCCTTAAGCTTGCTACTTTTGTAAAAAAATGTACAGTTTTCACACTACAGAGCATTAGCAGGTAAAATACAAATGAACAAATGTTATCCATCTTTCTACATGCCAAAAGAACCGGTTGTATTTCCCTTTTCAAAAGTGCATTAGTACTTTTTATCAATTCCCTCCCCCAAAAAAAATCAGGACATTCTAACATTTAATTACATAGACTTCATTTTTTTTTGTTTTCAATTTATTTTCAAATGCACATGTAACTGTAATAATCCATTGTTTTAGGGTTTTCCCCCACAATTATTAAAAAAAAAAAAAAAAAAAAAAAAAAAAAAAAAAAAAAAAAAAAAAAAAAAAAAAAAAAAAAGAGATGAGCCACTTTAAGGCAGTGACATCTTACTAGAAAAGTTACCATTAAAATTGTATTATTGTATTAGCCTGACTTGATTTCTCATTCTTCTGATGACAGGTAAGAGTTTATGAATTTCAGACGCAAATTCAATTCTACAATGAATGTCTTGTATATTCAATTGATGCTTTCTCATAAACACACAGGCTAACAAAAAAAATAAAGCTACAATCATCCAAAAACTGTTTAAATTACACAATTTATAATATCACCACACAATTCTTAAACATCATACAAATGAGTATTTATTCAACCTTTTACTTCTTGCAATATGTAACAGTAGAGGGGAATGAGCATTCCTTGCCAACTGGCAAACTAATAGCACTTCAACAGCTAACAGGGGTGGTAATTTTTCCTTTAGCCTGAATACTACAAAAAATTTTTTAGGAAGCAAACTATTTCACAGGTAAAAATATACTCCAATATTACAAATAAAAATGAATGTCCATAAACCAGAAAAAGTTACAAATGAAATACCTCCCTTTCTCCACTTCAGCTATACCACCAACCTCAAAGTATAACTGGCCCCTCCAAACAAGGGTCTTCTTCAAAAGCACCACTGTCCATATAAATCAGATATCCTCTTCCTCCTCAGCCCAGTTATCTGAGTCTCCTTGAGAAAGAACAAATCATCTCTCATTTCTTACCCTTTCAAATGAGTTTTGTGCCTGAGAAGCTCGAGGTCTCAACCATTTACTTCGAAGCACAGTAGTTACTCCACAGAAAATGTGCAACAGACATGACACTGGCTTGAAAACCTTCCAATACAATTCTGGTTGTTACATTAGTAATAGCAATAATTGCAATCATAATATTAAAAGTGATGATGATAATGAACTGCAGTAAAAGACCAAGGGAAAACTTTGTTCAACTTTAGAGCATGTAAGTATAGCAACACTATTCTATGAATAAATTTCAAAGTGGTTTTATTTTGTAAGTCTACCATCAGGAAAAAGTTTTTCAATTTTAGAGGAAAAATTGGACTGACTGCTTGTTATAAGTAGATTACATAAATTTAAATACTTCATGCAAATGAGAACAAGACCAATTCTGGAAATTGAATTCCAGAAGAATTGAATCCACAGAAGAAACTGTTTACATTTAATTTCCAGGTATTTGTAACAAGATATTAATCACATTTTTTCCACAAGTCCAATAGGGGTTTTTTAAAAGCGGGCTGTAGTGCTAACAGCTTTCATACAAGCAAAAAGCAAAATAAGTACATTTGATAACACTTTCAGTAGTGTTTACTGTTCAATTCCAGCTCTCTGAGCAAAATGTTTCCACTGGAACTGGTTTACTCTCCTTTTAATTAAAAGGTAGACTGCATAGCTAATAAAGGAAAAATAATTAGAATATTAATTACACCCAGTGCAGCAATATTTAAGCTCTCCTGTCATTGTCTTGCCATAGGGCAAGACAATTTTAAAACATGTTGCAGCATGAACAGATACTTTCAGGAGTCAAAAGGCATTCAGACTCAGGCTTACATCAGCCTTTAGATGCCGGCTCATAAAACAAATTCTCCACTGATAAACCTTTAGACAGGCAGGTCTGTGCCCTGAAACTTCCTTAGATATCTACACCCTGAAGGAATGAGAACCCAGATGCATGTCCCTGTCTCTGACATGCTCTGCCATTGGCCTCGTGAGTTTGTCCCTGCAGCAGTGCAATTTCAAAAGGAGATTTACAGAGCACCTCTCCCACACTTCTCCTTCC
Source organism: Onychostruthus taczanowskii (assembly GCF_017590055.1). Lineage (NCBI taxonomy): Eukaryota > Metazoa > Chordata > Aves > Passeriformes > Passeridae > Onychostruthus > Onychostruthus taczanowskii. The sequence continues at coordinate 2,800,477 of NW_024506773.1, read as the reverse complement.
ACTCCATTTCAAAACTCTGGTGATCACCAGTCTTGTGGGTATAATGAAATATGCACTTTATTTCTCTCTGGCAGAGCAGATCCATGAGATCATCATGTTCTTTATGGAGAAAGCTGACAGTCCCAGTTCAGTTTCTCAGATCATCAACTCTTCTAGCTACATCTGCAACACTACTTTAGTAAATCACCATGCAATTGCAAAAAGGACATTGGTGCACAAAAAATAGAAGGTTGGCTGAATCAGCTCCGCATATGCTTGGCCTGGGATATTTTATGTTCTTTTTCCAGCCCCACGAAGCCTTTCAACCATGCAAAAAGCTTCTTTAGACACTGCTGTAATAGTGTAGTGGCAGGGATTAGCTGCACCACTTCCTCAAATCCAAGCTAAGCCTCAAGTTTCTTTGTACTAAGCTATCTTGAATATAAGAACAAACAGCTAAGCCACTGGTAGAGTCCAATTACTTGGACTTGTGTGGATTTTATCCTGCTGAATTCTTTAAAATCAGAGAATCACAGAGTGGGTCAGGTTAAATGGGAACACAGAGGGTCATGCAGTCCAACCTCCCTGTTCAAGCAGGGTCATCCTGGAGCACATGGTACAGGATTGCATCCAGATGGTTCCTGAATATCTCCAGTGAGGGAGACTTTACCACCTCTCTGGGCAATCTCTTCCAGTGCATGGTCAACCACACAGTAAAGAAGTTCTTTGTCATATTCAAGTGGAACTTCCTGTGTCCCAGTTTATGCCCGCTGCCTCTTGTTCTATTGCTAGGCACCACTGAGAAGCACCTGGCTCCATCCTCTTGGCATCCTCCTTAAACATTGATGAGGGCTCCTCTCAGTCATCTCTTCAGGCCCAACTCCCTCAGCGTCTCTCTTAGGAAAGATGCTCCAAAAGGGATCCTTACTATTTCAGTGCATGATACTTTTCACTACCTAAACCATATAAACAAATTGTAATCAATTACATAAATGAGATACTTAGCATCCATAACAGTGAAAAGGACAGTAATTTCCAAAAATATTGGGGAGTCCTAATGCTTGAAAAGAAGTGCTTCCAGATTTTTAGCTAAGGAGGCAGCATCCTACATTGACTTTTATCTTGTGGTTCATGTGTGGCATTGAGTTCAACAAAGCAAAAGGTATGAGAATTCCTGTTCAGGGCATCCTTCAGTGACTGTCTTTTTTCCTCACATTTTCCAAACAGTTGTAAGAGTCTAATTAAGTCTGCACCATATGGAATGTATCTCAACAAAAATGAAAAGCCTTTTAAAATTCAGTTCATTTAACAACAGTCTGCTTTTTAAAATACCATTGAGAAAGCATTGTGATAGTCACAATGATTTTAAGAGCATTTTCTCTGTGCACAGGATACACAATACCATTGAGACATTCTTCCACTACAAATCAGACTGAAGCAGTGTCATACGCACAAGCTGACCCAAACATCTCTTCAGTATATTAAGAAAAAATCATCAGCTCTATTTTAATAATACCACTACTAAAAATTGTAATTGCACCATCATAACCGAACATTTTTTCTTTTTTTTTTTTCTTTCACCTTAAGGATTAGTCTGTAACAAATCCTCTCTGTAGGTACAGAAAACGTTGCTGGCCTGATTCAGTTCCAGCTCTGCAGTGGCCACATCCAACCAAGCAATAACTCCACATTTGGCAGTTGGTTTATTTTATGCTTGAAATCAACTTTGAACCATATGAGATCATGAAGACATCCACCAGTCACTTACTGATCCTGGTGTTCTAGGTAACTTTTGCAAAGATGATCTACTCACACACCAGCAAGCTGATAAAATTTATGAGTAACCAAATTACTACAATAAGAAAGATCCCTCTGTTGGTTCTGCCTTATACAACACAGAATGGCAGTAATGGTAATAGAGAGAGCTTTTCACTTTATTATTTAGACAGAGCAGTGACTTTTTTGGAAGCTCTGACACTGAATTTGTATTTTATTTTTGTTATAATAAAGTTCATGGCACAAAGAGTGTGAACTACATTGGAGAATTAGGCTCTTCAGACAGATATAAAACATTGAGAGTGTGTAAAAGCTGACTACTTGGTACACCAAAGTTTTATGGACATTTTATTTCACTTCTTTTTCTGACATGGTACAGTATAACTTGAACACATTAAAACAAATCAAGGCAACAAGGTCAAGAATTCGAAGAACTCAATCAGGTGTGTTATTTATTTCAAGAGGATTTAAGAAAGAATGTATAGCACTTGATAGCCTGTAAGACACATAAGCAATGTACAATCCTCAGGTTTTTACTCCTTAAAATGTTATGTAGAATTACCTTAACAGAAGTTCTTTGGGTAGTTTTTTGTTAATAAGGGCTTCATCATTATTTGAGAAAACCTAGAAACAGAAAGAAAAAACTCTATTTTAAAAACCAACAAGAAAAACATCTTTTGAAGAGGCTATTCACCTTCTACTTAGGTGCTTAATTCTCTTCAATTACTGCTAATATTAAGTTTTCAACATGTTAGTTGTCAATACTATAAAATTATTTCAATGCACAAAACAAAGCCACAACCCCATATACACCTGCTCTTCCTTAGTGCTAATTTAACCACATAGAAATTGCGGAGCAACTTAATAATTACGAAGCAAGCACACTTACACTGCACAAAGAAGTATTTCAAGCAATAGGGAAACTTCAAGCAAGACATGTACAAACACACACTGGCTGCACAGTTCTAAAACTGTCCCATTACAAAAAAAACCCAAAAAACAAAAAAACCTGGACTCTTCCCACTTATTCAGGGAATTCCTTTCACTGTCTACAGTGCAAATACTTTGGTCCATGCATGTGAATATGGATAAAATATAACAATCTGCACGTTTAAAGAATTTAGTGCCACAGATAGGGCAGCAACTGCTATATAAGCTAAGTAAGCAAGTCAAGAAATGCTACAAGAAAAACTGAAAGTACCTCTCACCTGAACTTAATAATTAATATTATTAATACCTATCCTAAGAGGGGGAAAAAAAGAGAAACTAAAAGAAAACACCCAAGGAAAAAAGCAGGCAATACTAAGGTTATATAGTAAACATCCAAATAGAAAAACTAAAACAAAGATGTTGACCAGATTTACAACTTAGTCTAAATATTTAAGTTTGAGAAATTTTACCGCAGGAACACAGCACTAAACAAAACAGAAGGTGAAATGGAATTTAAAAAACCATGGGAAAGACTGGAAGATGTCAAAGTCACAAGCAATCATTTCCTGTGTTAAGAGAAGAGCTTTTGCTGTCCATAATACCAGAAACAAAAACTAGGAAGAAGGATCCAAAACAGGCGAGTTTTCTGAATGCTAAAAGGTAAACATGAAAATCACACAAAACATTAAAACAACTGGAAGAAATCTTCTCCCTTTATTAAGCACATGCTGGTCTTGACATCACGGTATTGTTGTTCATCCTTCTATCCACACACATTGAATACTTGGAAACTATCTGCTTGGCTCTGTCTTCATAAAGGAAGGGAGACAGCAAAAATTACACACCTGGGAATTTTGAAAATATCTCCCCCAAAAATATTGTAAGATTCGAAAACTTGAACCTCCTGGCTGCTGCCAAGAACCTTTTTTCTCATCCAGTACATCCTAGACTGATTTCAAGTTTAACTGCATACTACTGTTTCAATTTTGACACAGATTTCTTCACCCACTACCTCTGTGCACGGCTATCCACATCTCTAAAGACAATAAAGCTGTCAACTTTCAGTAGGACTGAGAAGTTTAATCAAGCTTCCTTTTTCAGCAACTGGAGCAGCACATTTATTCACAGATTGGGGACTACAGATATTCAAAGCATAAAACAACCACGAACACATATTTCAATAGGACAATTCCAGCTCCTTCAGAGGATAGGCACTGGCATTAAGCAGTTCCACATGGCTGACCACAGGCTCAGCTTTGCTCTGGTTGTTTTAGATCCAATATCCATTGCTGCTGATACTTTCAGCCTTTAGGCTGAAATATACCATGTACATCAATGACATTTTTAGAACTGGTTGACTGCTTCTGACTTTGACAACTCATAGATTTATGAATTATCCACATGTGTGCCATTTTTACATTACATGCTACTCAAAATTTGCAGCTGGGGGCCTGAAAACAATAGCATATATTGGAATTTTCTTTTGTAAAAAGAGTCTGTATGCCTAATTGTGTTTACAGCAAAACTCATTCAGAAATATGCCATCCTCATAGAAGCTGGGATCACTCAAGAGTCAAGTAAGGAAATATTCCTGTGCCTTGTAGGTTAGGAACACAAATCACAAAAAAAAGGATGTCACCTCCATGAGAGCATGCAAAGTCTGCGGCAAAACAGGCAAGTTAACTTACATCTCATTAACTCTGGTTGAGAATCTGAACATTCAGTATCACAGACTTAAAAATCCTCTTTTAACTTAAATTATTTCATAGCTGCAGGTAATGCCTCAAAATTTACATCATCTAGCAGACAGATATATGCATAAGCATATATTTTTAAATAAAGCTACTTTTCAGAATGCTACTAGTTTACATGTGTACTGTCATTTTGCCTGTATAAAAAAATCTTTTTTTTTTTCACACTATAGATTCTCAAGTACAGAGTAACATGGAGATTATATACATATATATATAGAGAGAGAGAGATACACACACACATATATATATGCTCATTGTGTGAGGATAACACAGGATTTGAGTTAGTGAGGTATGAGGCAAGTTGCTCTAAAGACCTGAGCATGCATTATAGCTCTCTGTGTTAAACAGTACTTTCAACTACTTGTCAACAGAAGTGAACTGGCTACAAACCACAGCACAGTAGTAAGTATTTTCCCACTGAGACCAAGCTGAAAAGCTAAATCTACAACCAAACCAGCAACTCTTAGGAAAAAAGCTTATAATCTTTATGTTTATGTAAGAATATTCTAAAGTTCAAGTTGGATGGACAAACTATTTTGAATACATGACAGCTTATCTGATCAATATGGTTAATTTAGGAATCCCAGCTCAAACTGGAAAAAGCAGAGCTTTTACTACATACCACAAGAAGAGTGTGACCTGCCCAGCCACACAAAATACCACACCCGCTACACCAGCCACAGATGAGGCCACAAACACATTCAAAGCAGTTTTCCCTCAAACAGCAACTTTTTTGTGTTCTTGCATGCATTAGCAGCAGTTCTCATACAATAACATATTATCGCTATGGAATAAGCACATCTAGAAAAATGGAAGTGTCTCTTTATGGTACTCTTGTACTCTGTGAAAGTTCATTAGCCTCTAGAGCCATTTGCATCTCAGGAGAAGAGAGGGGCTGCTTTAAAGGCTCCTCAATAAGTTTTCCCCCTAATAGAGAACAGACACAGGACAACTGGAGTAGTAATTTTCTAGATAAACATTTGTAATATGATTTCAAATGCATGCAAGCAGAGAAAGAAGGCAGAATGTGCAAACAACAATATATTCATTGTTCAAACAGTTTCTGATAATTTAAAACTTCCATTAATGAAGCAAGAACCCTAGTATATTCATATACTGTTCTCTTTATTTTTTACTTAATTTTTATCACATAACCTCTAGTTTTCTGTTTCTATTTATAAAAAAAAAAAAAAAAATCCACCAAAAACATTTAGTTAAGGAAGTGTCTGATCACTGTAACAATATTATAGTATTCTTGCCAAATATATTTTTTTTCTTTACTTACAGATCGTGCTGATAATGACATGCTCTCAGATTACCTGTACACAGTAATCCAAAATAACAATTAGAGAATACCCTGAATGTAGAATGAATCTTTCTCCTCTCATTGCTTTTGTATTTGGTAGCAAGTCTGACTGTGTTAATGATGGTATCTCAAACTCGGCAAAAGTATGGTTTTAACTGTATAAAATCCCCAAATACAACCAACAAATCAGTGCACAAGGAAAAAGGATGCAATTGAACATATGTAATAAATGTTACTCTAATACTAGTTTTAAATTTCCTGTGAACACAAAAAGAGTTACAGAAGATCTCTACATTCTAAAAGAATTGCAAGAACAAATAACAAAATCAAAATCTACAAGCGACAACTGTAATTCCTTATTACTTGAATCTTGAGGTATTTCTTACATTCCTTAACTGATCTCTCTTGAGATCTTCCCTGTACTTTTGGAAGATTGGTTATGAGCTAAAAAGGGAGCATTTTCTTTAAAAATTACCTGATAGTTTCTTACACTTAATTTCTTTAGCAACTACATTTTAAAAAATTTCTTTATAATATAAACAAAGCAACCGTTGTGTAAATCATGAAACCCAGAAAGGATAATTTCTCCATTTGAATTCCCTTTCCATATTATTAAACATACTAATTGCCACTAGTCCTAGAACATAACTTCTTGGTACAGCACACTTAACATGCCACCATTGAAAGCAGCACATTAATCTCTTCTGGTCTAGCAGCTAGTGATAAGGGTCTCCTGTTTTCACCAGAATTAATGAGACAAAGAAATCTGTTCTGACAGAGTTATTTCAAGATCAAAATAAGGTTATACTACTAATTTTGGTGACGGTCCTTATATATCTTTTTTTTAAGCATGCAATTTCAGTTGTCATTCAGTCCTCTATTGAAGAGGACTATTTTCTTAACAGATGAAACAGTTTTGGTAGCAGCTCATCCATTATGGCTCAGTTCCACTGAGATATTTATGTATCTAATTTCCACTGAAATCAGAGTAGATAAGGACTTTCAACCTGTCAACTTCTCAAATCAAATGTTATTAAAAACCCAGACTCTCAAAAATAGCCTTGCTTAGTAGCATGCTAAAGGAATTATGGGCAAAAGTAGCTTTGGGGAAGATGAAGTGTGAAAGACTCTAAAGAGCATCAGCAAAAGGGATATATACTGAAAACAAGGCTGAAGTATTTATCAATTCAGGAATAAAACCAACATTGGGTCATTTTCACCAAAGAAGACAAGAGGCTGGAATTAAATCCATATATTTCCTTCCTTTCTATGGTTGACAGAGCACACATCCTATTTAAATTGTAAATACAGCCATATGTATAAAGTATCAAGTCTTTCAGGTTTTCATGGGCAAGAAAAAATTTTATTAAATATTATCCATGCAGTAATAGTCATGGTAAAATCAAATTCTAAAGGAAAATCCTGAGAAAATAAAGTTTTAGTCAGTACCTTGATGTGCAGATTTTTGTTGCCAAACAAAACCCAGCAGCTTGCGGCACATCTCTCCTCCTCTATTGAGACACCTAATTGTTGCCTGTGCAATTTTCTTTTTGCCATGGTATTGAAAGCACCCGGTGCTATAGTGGTAGGAAAGCCACCAAATTGTCTTTGCCACCCAGAGCAGCTCACAAGCAAACTAAAGTAACAAATGGCATCCTAAAAAGCTCTCTATTTAAATACACCACAAAAATGGAGGAGGAAGAAGAGGCAAAACAACCTTCCTTTACCATAAATTTCAGATTATCCCATATTACGCTCCAGTATAAGTATATAAAATTCTCTGATGCTCAGGGAATTGCTGCTAGCTAGGGCTTCCTCCAGAAATGTACAATCAATGCATCAGACAGGCAGAACCATTTAAGACCATGCAAGTGGCAAAACGTATCCAGGCAACAAAAGGAGCGTTAGACAGGATATACATTGCTGACAGAAGTGAAGTAAGTGACATCGAAGACACAACAGCTGATGACACAGGACTTCTGCTAAACTAGAACCCACGGTAAAGCTTTCTGTATAATCAATAAAAACTATAACACACCAAAATGAATCTTGAAATGCAATCCCATCTTGAACCAAGCTTGTCTATAGCAGAGACAGACTGGCAAAATCTTTTATTTCAACACACAGACACTGTCTGCCCTCCAGGCTCTTGTTCCTATGCTCCAGCTGTTCACCCTGCTCTGGCACAGGCTATGCCTTTGTGCATTTTAAAATCCAGCCTTCCCAGCCTGCTGTGGTTGCTAACGTTTTCTTCCCTTTGGACACACACTACTAGAGCCCAGGGCATGGTCTTCAGTAGCCTTACAGCTTCCTCCTGGCTGCCAGATACTCCCTGGATCTTTTTCACTGGTCTTTCCTTGGGATATTTTCTCTTCTAACATTGTGATGACAAATTGACTGAACAAAAGCAACACCCCATATCAAATACTTCTGTTCTTATTGTGCTGGTCATCTTAAAGAGTTAAGGCTTAACTTCAGAGAAGATCAAATGCACCTGAGCACATCTCTCTGTTTTTCCTTAATGTTTCCCAGTGACCTAAGGCTGCTTATAAGGGGCATAATGCTTTTAAAATTTCCCCAGAATAAGTGCTGTTTAACATAATAAAACCTTCCAGGCAGAAGCAGCTGGCCACACTGCCCACTTTGCTGCTTGATTCTCTTCCAGAAAAGCAATCATTCTTGTTTTGCCAGCACAGGTATTCATACCACATCATTCACATTTTACTGGAGGGCATCAGCCTGGTTCTCAAGGCTCTGTTCTTACTGGGTGACAGAACAAGGTCACTTGTGAACTTCAGAGCTGATGTCCACAGTTGCACAACTCTACCTCAAGGCCTCTGGCTGTTCCAACTCAAGTGCCTCCCAGTGCAGAGCAGGAAGTGCTTGGAGGTTGCCTTTCCTGCTGCCTCAAGCACACCAGCCCATTGTTTGCTGCTCAAATAGTTCTCATCATCCTTTCCTGTGTGTTTTTCTGAAGGGCTGTCACCTATTGCCAACAGCATATTTGGAAATCACTGCTCAAGCCTTTGATTCCTGCAAGCAGACAGGGTATTAAGGTTAAACTGACCTGTTAGCTGAGACATACCCTAATGCAAGACTCACCCTCTCCTACTAAGTCACCAAAGAGACAGCAATCCTCTGACTCCAGTGGGATAGCTCCTATTTTTGCTTGTCAGAAAGGGGAAATCCAATGGTTTGCAGATTAGTGATTGACCTAATTACTTGCAGGTCTAAAATTCAGTTGAAAGATAACATTTTATCAATACTTGCTATCATGTAACTGGTGTTTGGCAGCCAGCATGGCAGAAAACATTATGTTCAATCCCATACCTCACTAAAAGAAAGAGGCATTACACTTTATTGGCAAAAAAGCTCTGCTTTCCCCACACTACTCTGAGACAGGAGCTACATGGAAGACTAATCTTTCATTCAGGTACACCCAGCTCACAATTGCCTTTCAAGGCATCTAGTTCTAACCACTATCAGTGATGGCAGAACAAACCTACACCACATAGAAAAATAAACCACTCCTTACCAAGTTCAGATGAGGAAAGAAAAGTAAATAAAATAAAAAATCCAACTACCACATAAACACTAAGAATTTTGGAAAAAGCTGTTAATTGTATCCCCGGATATTCTTTAAACATATGCAGAGAGACAGCTGAAAAAACAGGTTTGACAAAGTTTTATCCTCATCATCTGTTAGTCATATACTGATTGGCAAATCTTTCCTTCAATTTGCTTTCTCTTAAAAAAATAATGACTGAACTTTTCCTTTTTCAGATAATTATCCATTACTTATCTTTTAAGATTATATCCTTCCAAACAGTACATGATGATGCGTTTAGACATCATTCCTAAAAAAACTAAATTAAAATAAAGCATTTAATTAGCAGCCCAATGTATAAAGTACTTTGAAGTGGAATATGGGGAAACCCATATCATCATCTTTATGGGCTTGGAAAGCAACAGACCCATTAATTAATGGGAGAATGGCAGAAAATTAAAATCATATGGTCGAAGCAGCTGTTGCCTGTAACCCATCACAAGGGGACAAAGTAGCCCCTCACAATGTTGATTATACATCATACAGATTCTTAGTTCTTGACCGGGTAAATGACAAATCCCTCTTTAAGAATCAAGCAGAGTCTCAATGGAATTTGCAAAAGCCTAAGTTTGAAACACCTGAGAAAGGTTCTTTTCTTTGACCACTCAAGTAACTTTGAGACTGTAAGCAAAAATACTGGAGAAGATTCTAAGGTAGTTCCATCACAACATCCACAAGGACTGTATGCTCAAATTACTAATTGTGTAATCACAAAAATAATCCAGCTGGTGTCATGCCATTTTGTAGAATCATGCTATAAATACACGTTCTCAATGGCATTCAGAACATGATATGTTCCTGAACAAAATCAGTCCAAGAGAAAAGTTAGTGCCCATTCATTCCAATGTAGAAACATTTGCCTAGGGATAGCCATGTAGTTTCAGCCATCCAAATTTAATCCACATCACAGATTCAGAGCCCTTAGGAGAACACCTATCAAAACTTCTCTGAATCCCCACTTTCACATATAGCTGTTTTTACTGACATACATATGGCTAAGTTTTATTCCCAGTCTTCAATATCAGCACACAAACCAACAGGCTGATGGCACGACAACAGAGACCTGAAATCCTCCTGGAGTGTTCACACAGAGATTCTTCTGGAAGTCAATTTCCCCAGGAGTTTGCACCATTCTAATCAGAACTGACAGAGTCCTCCCTCCAGTCACGCAATCCCATATCTAGAAAGGCAATTCTTCTTATTGCACTTACTTCAAACTGTAAATGAAATCACAGCTTAAGTACTGACTGCCTGTTTAAAGCAGTGAGAACCCTTGTTCTAAGCACCTGTAAAACAGAAATTTTGAGTGCCAATCCTCCCCCTCTATAACTGCTCTTCAAAAACACATTTGAGACATAAAAGGTATGGCTTATTACAGGAATAGCTCTATCGTTTCTACAAAGCCATTTCAAAGCAGTACTTGATCTGCCTCATAAACACTATGCCAGAGGTTTTTCCCAGTACTGAGCATGAAATCTTTACTATGAAGGGCAAATCTTCTCTGCAAGGCAAATCTCCCTAGAAAATGAACAAGAAAGAAACAAAAAAACCCCTGCTTTGTGGCTACATATACCATACATGTAGTGCGTAATTAATAAAAGCTGCCATACATGTAATGCATTATTAATAAAAGATTTCAATTATAAAAGACAAAACTAGGTACCTCTTCATGGTTACAAGCAGTAATTACACTTGACTTCAAAGGAAATAACATCATAGTAGCATTTCCAAAACATCTTTTTCAAACTGTTTCAAGAAAGGTAATAGGTTGAGATTTAGAAGAGAAACTGGACACTCAGTATTTGCCAAAATGTATGTTTCTGCAGAAATAAAATTATCTTGATGCTTTTGTTTCAGAAGTAGTTCTGAAAATAGTCTATAATCTGCAAGCACACTTGGACATTTTGCCCCTTAATATTTATATAACTACCATGTAACATCAAGCTATGATATGGAAATGCCTTTTCTCTGTGAAGCTCTGACCTCAATTTCAACCTCTGAAGACAGACAAACTTGACATACTGGTAGAGTTTCACATTTATGCATATTTGATTATGTTCTTCTCTCCTTGATTTAAATTTACAGAACATACTGGGTAACCAGCTGCACAGCAATCAAATCCAATGAAAACCAAATTTACTGTTTCCTTCTGCCTACCAAGGAGAACACAGGAAAACAATAGAATACAAAAAGAAGAGTATAACTAGAATTAAGGCAAATATTTTGAGTGTTGCAGCTTAATACCAAATATTGAGTACTTTCTTGTGGGCTACACAGCAGGAGATCATAGCTCCAAACAGCCAAAAATGTGCAAGTCCAGAAAAGGGCAAATTTCCAGTCCTCCTTGAGCAGTGGTTCCTCCAATGCAAAGATAAAAACCCAGGGGGAATCCCTTAAGAAATTGGCTGTAGTTGATTTTGTCAGCTGAGGTGCCCTTGTGTCAACTATTACTGCATTTCCATTATCTCCCTGTACCCAACAGAAATTATTTTACTCCATTTAAACATTTAAATTCATGCTGCAGTTTTGTTTGAATGGGTTTTGTTCTGTTTTGGTTTGGGTGGGTGGGGGCAGATGCATAAGAGGGACATCATTTGAGACAGCAAAAATTAAGCTTTTACAGATCCTGTGCTTACTCGTCCTTGACCAGGTATATAACAAATCCCTCCTTAAGTATCAAACACTCAAAGGCAAGTTGCAAAAGCCTAAATTCAAAACACCTGAGGAAGATACTTTCCTTTGACCACTCTCAGTAACTTTGAGACTCTACAGAGACATACTGAAATAGAATCTAAGGCAGCTTCCACCACAAAATGATTCACAGGAACTACAGTTGCATTTTCGATTAATTTTGTCACAAAAATAATCCATCTGGTTTCACACAGTGTTGTAGAATCACACTATATACACAGATTTTCAGACATTCATAGTACAGCACAATGTTTTGAAAAATTAGGCTGAGAAAAATGTTTGATCTTTACAAACCATTTGTTCTTTAGTCTCAAGAACAATTAGTTTAAGCTTTGTGAGATATGCAAGTAATTTATCCTGATCCTGAAAAAAAACCTGAATTGACAGAGGAGATACCAGTAGTATACAGTGAATTTTAAGTTCATCATTATACACTTTTAATGCCTCATCTATATGTTTTTCTGCATTTTTAAGAATGCAAATCTGCTTTTCACCACATAGAAGTTACTCTGTGTTTACAATCTTCCTTCTCAGAAGCTTTACAAAGAATGAGAATGTCCCACTCTGCATTAAAAGTTCAAGTGGGAAAGTTGTTTTGTAAAAGCTCAGAGGAACAGCTGGACTCAAGCTCTATCACATTCACATCAAGTCACCCAAAATACATAGGTCAGGTATGATGAGAAATTTCAACAGCTCTTGCATTGTCCTAAAACACATGGAGGGGTTAAAACAAAACAAACCCGAAAAGATAAACAAACAAAACCAAAACAAAACACAAAAAAAACCAAATAAAAAACCCCAACAAAACAAAACAAAAAAAGCAGAAATCTATGGAGAATATGGATCACCTTCCTAAAAAGATTATTAGAAAGAATGCAGGTGGATGTTGTGGCTATTGTCTAAACTAGCTTGAGGGAGAACTCCTTGGTGTCACAATTTCACCTGATTTTATCCTACTTAGCATATCCCACTTATGTGCATTTCTAATTCAGTAGAAAGACTACCAGAATTACCAGCTGATAACAATTTACATTAAATTAATGCAGCCATTCTGACTTCCAAATGATGAAACAGCTGAAGTACTGTCAATGTGTAGCTTTCTGCTGGGATTCAGATCAATATTGTCACAGTGCCAAGACTAGTACTATTTTTCTACACCTACCTAAAAATAGTTGCCATGCTTCACAGAAAACCTGACTTTTATTAGTAACTTTCCACATCTGCTAGCCCCATGCAATCCCTCATTTTAACTAGGAAGACCAAATATCTGTTGTAAAATAAGCAAGCAGTAAGCTAATAGTCCTTCTGATTTTTAGGAACATTGATATTCCCTGTACTAAAAGGTCTGGTGTTAATTGCACAAAATTAATTCTATGAAGCTATGAAGAATTAAGAAGGAAAGAACAATTTGCATAGGACTAACCCTGTAAGACAGAAAAATTCGAGTACAAGCATGAATTGAACAAAATACTTGAAAATTTTTAAAATAATACCAAAAATGGTGGTTAACAGCTTAACAGCTGTCAAGTGCAACTAAGAAGCTGCCCAGTATAAGAATCTGCAGAGCAGATGGTATAATTTCTGAGATTTACCCTGTGCAATTAAAGCACCAATGCGGCTTTGCAGATTCTATGTCTGCTGAGTTTAGACCACTAAAGGTATCTCACTGAGAATGTCAAAATGGACCACAAATAAAACCTCCATGCCTGGAATTTGGTAAATGGAAAATATTAATTTATAGAATAATAGAATAATTAAGAATGAAAAACATCTCCAAAACTGAGTCCAGCCTCTGTCCGAATACCTCCATATAGTCAATCAAGACATAGCCCTAAGTGCTACAGTAGTTTCCTGAACACCTTCATGGATGGTGACTCTGCCATGTCCCTAGGAAGCACATTCCAATGCTTAACAAGCCTTTCAGTGAAGAAATTTTACCATATGTCCAACCTGAACCTCCCCTGGTGCAGTTCATAAACATTTGGTTAGTTGTTTTTCAGTCTGTAATCTATCTTAAATTTAGAACATGAGAGAAATCCATTTTCTTGAACTGACTTAAGATACCGCATCTTCTCTGATGGAATATTAATGTGAAGCAGAACATGTCACTGAGTCACAATCACTCCACCTTGCTACACTATCCACTAACCTCCTCATTCATGGAGGTTTACTCCTTGTAGCAACAGATACATCCTAAGACCTTTGCAAAGCAAATCCAAACTGATTCTACACAGAAGCATACTGCAATCATGCATAGTCTATCCATATTTTTATTCCGCCTCACATTTTTGTTTTCAAGGTTGCTTTGTTTGGGTTCAGAACATGCAGGCTAGAATTGTGAAGGAACAGAAGGCAATGCGCAGGGGAAGAAAGAGAGAGTGCATGAACAAGCCTTCAAGTAAAGGACAAAAAGTTGCAACACCACAGGAATATAGTTCTTCCCTTTGTGAGGCTGAGTGCTCCCTCCGCCTCCCCAGAACCCGATACAGAAAACCTACAATCATTACACACACGTAAATATACACATGCAGTGATTGCCTTAAAACACTGTGTACTTCCTCATGTGGGAAAGGCCAGCAACTGTGCCTTCTTGCTGCATCTATCATTGTAACTATCACTGTGAAGCAGTAAGGCATCAGACAATTAAGTTGTAATTGAAAACAGGGCTCAAACCAATCATCTTTCCAAACATGCTGTGCCTGTCCCTACACACTCCCCCTTACATGCCTTGTCATCTTCCTTTCACAAGCATCTGATGCATCTCTGCCCTGGCACTCGTGGCACACACGTACTGTGTCACATCCCCACATGCTCTCCCCACAGAGCAAACCACAGCCGCTCTTCCTCCTCTGCTGCAGCCCTCCTCACACATGTGCTCCGTGTCGTGCCATCCCCACATACAGGTGAAACAAACCTTGTGCCCACCACACTCACCCCACAAATCTATTATAAATGCATCCGTGCCCACACATCACAACACCACAGCCATGCACGCTCACACCCAAGCCACTGCTGCTCTGTACACACAAAATACATTACCCTGTATCTGCTACGTACGTACAGGACTACGGATAATCCTTGCCACACCCATAGCATACATGCCTTTAAAAATATCCACAGATTATGCCACACCCAATATTCACTATATATACACACACAGGAACAAGCCCAAGCCAGACAGCAGCAGGCAGACACAGCTACATACATACGATGCCATGTCATGGCCCTGCACACAATGTCACATCTCTGCTACAACACAAACACACCATACCCGAAGCCCAAATCACAGCAGGTACACACAGAGCCATAGCATTACGCTCATTGTGTATCTGCTATCTCCACACATCCCAGGCCACACCCTGTGTCACGGCACATGCATAAGGATACAGCACAGCGCCCAAACCCAGCATCCCGCGCATCCACACGGTGACACCCCATCCCTGCCCTGCGCACCGACACACGCCCTGGCTTTCCCTCTCGACTTTATAAGGGGACGACACACCTTCATCATTCCCCAGCCGCCTTACACACCCATATAAACACACCATCCCTCCTGTGTTATCCCGGCGGACAACACACCTGACTCGCGTCACACGCCAGGCAGAGCCCTGCCATGGCTGCTCCGGGAGGAGGAGGCAAAGCGCCTCAGCACAGACAGCGAGGGACAGCGCAGCCCCACCTGCTCTGGGCAGGCACGCAGACAGACAGCGGGGCAGACAGACAGCGGGGCAGACAGACACTCTCCTGTCCCTTCACCTACAGTGCGGGTGGGCGCAGCCCCGCGCCGGGCCTCGCGCCCAGCCCCGCATCCGCACCCGCGCTCCCCCGCCCTCCACCCTCGCCTCGGGCTGAGCCGCCCGGCCCCGGGGCCGCTCCGCACGGCCCGGCCGACACTCGCTACCCGCCCCGGGCGGCCGGGCCAGCCCGCTGCGGCCGGGCGGCGGGGCCGTGCCGCGGGCTCCTCACCATGGCAGAGGCGCGGCGGCGGCGATCCCGGTTGTCCCGGCGACGAGGAGCCCCGAGGAGGGCGCCAGGTCGCCGGAGCCGGGGCGGGGCCGCCGCGCGCCCGCGTGACCGGCACCGCCCCTGCGCCGTGGGGCCGGCCCACCCCGCACCGCCTCCCGGGGGAAGGCGCTGGCGACAGCGGGAGCGACTCTGAGGGCGGGAGAGGGGTCGGGGCGGCTGCCCGCCCTCCCGGGGCTCTGCTGGCGGGGTGCTGCCAGCGCAGGTGTGGCTGCCTCCTGCGCCTCCCGTCTGCAGCCTGGCGTTGGATTTGTGCAGTGATCTCCTGGAGACGCAGAATCATGGAATCGTCAAAGCTGGCTAGGACCTTAAGGATCATCAGGTCCAACCATCAACCCAGCGCTACCACTGGAACCCCTAAACCGCTAAACCATTTCACCGAGAGCCAGATCCAGACACCTCTTAGACACCTCCAGGGATGGGGACTCCACCACCTCCCTGTGCAGCCTATTCCAATGCCTGACCACACTAACAGTGATTTTTTAATTTTCTAGTATCTAGTCTAAATCTCCCTGGTCTCAGCTTCAAGCCATGACATCTGGTCGTCTCCCTGCAAGGAGGCAGAAGAGGCCAGCTCCCACCCGGGTACAGCCTCCCCTCAGGAGCTGTGGGAGCGATGTAAAGTTCAGCCCCAGATGCCGCCATGACCACCGCGAGGGCTGCAACTTGCAACCACGGCTGTAGATGACCGGGGGACCGTAACATCCTAAATTGCTACGGAAAAATCCACAAAAGCCGGTCTGTCAGCCAGCCAAGAGTGTTCAGGCAATGCGTGCTGTCAGTAAGAGCACTGCTGGCTTTTGCAAACACTCTCTGTGTAAAACCACTGTCAAAGCCAAATACAACATTGTTAGTAGCGCACTTACGGGTCACATCTGTTCAGCAGTCACAATACCCCATGCAAAAATGAGGAGATGGGAAAAGTTGCCCCAGCAGGTATTGTTTTCTGTTGATTCAATCCTTCAGGTTTCTAAGAATCATAAGTGGTCGTTGCAGAGACACAGGAGTTTGCTATTTGGAACGGGCTGTGTTCATTCCTTTAAGGAATAAAACATACTGGTTTGATTAACAGTAAAAAATAGTTTCTTATGAAAGTGTCCTTTCTCAGAACCCGCACGGAAATAGTTGGTACATGCACATATCATTTGTTGGCACACCTTTGAATCTGCTGTCTTCTACTCTCCAGATTTTGGAGAATGACCTGGTTGATACAGCTGATCTGCTTTGTATAGTAGGGAAGAAAGCCTCAGAAATGTGCAATATGTATAAACAATTTAGGCATGTTCAGCTGCATTGCAGAAGGCCCAGACTAGCAGTTTCTAAATTCTATTGGTTCACATTTAGAAAAAAAGATTACTATCCCCTGATACAATTTTTTAAAAAAATTATTTTGCATGGTAAATGTCTAGATGGTATTGTAAGGATAGTGACAAATTTCCCTATCACTACAGTAAAAAATAAAGAAATCTAGGGAATTAGAATCAGTTATAATTGCAGCAACCTGAAGGAAAAAAAAATCTTATTTTGCAAAAAGAAGGGGCATTACAAAACATACACCATCTTTAATGATGAAGAATCCAGTATAATTATCTAAATTTGGATGTGTTTTTGCAAGAGATGCAAGACAGGAGGCAAATGTGTGAGCAGACTCTCCATTGCCTAATATCACTTCTCATTTGATTGAAAACTGTCAGAAGGAGCAAATTGTTGCAAAATAGATTTAAATCAATATTTTATGTATAAAAAAGACTATGGGAAAAAAGATTTCTTGTTTCATCCCACAAGACGGAAAAGTCAGCCATACATTTGCCACCTATGTATATATTTAGGATGTGAGAGACAGAAATCCAGCCTTTTGGGTCTGGACCAACTAGTGGTGTTATAGCACCACACTACTGGCTTTTTTTACTCTGTTTTGTCCATATTGTGGTGTCACCTGAAAATTCAAAAAAAATTTTATCAAAAAACCCCTGCGAGTGGAAAAAGTCCACCAGGTGGGACAACCACAATCTCATAGCTAGAAAGTCATTTTTATAAGAGTTTTAAATTTAAGAGTAAATTTATTTCCATTACCTTACTCTGTAGGGGATCCCCAATGCAACACCTGGGCAGAGGCACCCAAGCAGAGACACAGACGCTGTTAAACTCGATCCATGCTAGAGGATGACTTGGCTGCTGCTCACTCAGGCTCATCAAGAGTTATTCCCAGCTGCAACAGCAATTTACAGACATCTTTGCCATTTGGCATTTAACCCATTCCTCCCAACACTGACAAAGTGGCACGGTGCATCCTCAGCCACCTCACCCCTAGATGGTGAGAAGTGGCTCTGCTGCCAAGCAGAGCAACCATTCAGAGGGGCCTTTGCAAGCTGCAAAAATGTAACCTCAAATGCTGATGGGAATCTCAGGACACTAAACAAAGGCAAATGCCAAATCCTGCGTCTATGATGAGGTATCCCTCTGCAAGAGCACAGGCTGGGGCAGCTCTGTCCATCTCTGGTGGACAATGATCTGGACATGAGTGAGAAGTGAGCTCTGCACTAAAAAACTGCATTAGCAAGGGAGTAGCTTGGAGGCTGGGAGAAGTGATTGTATCCATGCATTCGACACCCATGAGACTGCATGTGAAGTGCTGTGAGCAGGTCCGGGTCCTCATCATCAGAGAGATGTTGACAAAATGGGCAGAATCAGGTGTAAGAGCGCTACAGTGTTTGAGGGCTGCAGACTATGCCAAGCAAGGGGAGACCTAGTGTTCATTTAATCTAGACAAGAAATCCAGGTGGGATCTAATTGCAAGCTTCTTCTACCGAAAATGGGGGTTACAGAGAAGATGAAGCCAGACTGTCCTTGAAGGTGTCCTGTGAAAGACTAAGAAATAACGGTCATGTGTTGCAAAAAGGGAAATTCCAACTGGATATAAGCAGGTTTGTGGCAATAAGAGTGGCTGTGCGCTAGAACAAGGAACACAGAGACAGAGGTTGTTGGAGATTTTCAGCATGTGGCTGGACAAGGACATGAGTAACCTGCGCTTTCTTACAGGACTTACAGGAAGCCTTCTGAATGTCAGATTGCCAACCAGATAGTATTTTCAGGCACAGATAGATGATGTGTGAAAGCCTTGTGTTTAAGACATACACATAACACCCATTTTTCCTAGATTTGATAGGCCAAGGGTGGTCCTTTTGTGTTCTCATTATTCTAGAAAAATTCAAAGTGGTATTTTTAGACTCAGTTTTGTGTTAGTGAATCTTTGCAGCAGAAAATTACTTCATGCAAAAAAAGAACAAAAATTCAACCAAAGTCTTTGAACTTTACTACAGTCACTCAAATAATAATAATAATAATGTGTTGCCAAAGTTTGACAGTTATCATCTGTGTGAGATACTTTGATAAGCCATGGCATCAGTCCTATAAATGTCTATGTGATTGGTTACCCTTACCTACTGATACAGTTCAGTAAGGACAAAACCAAAGGGCTGCTATGGAGGTTCCCCCATATCCAGCTCCAGAATTTTCTTACTATGTACTTCTTCTAATATGGTATATTCAAATTGCATTTCAGAGCACACTTTCATTTGCCATGCAGAAGGATCTCCAGTTGGATGTTTTAAATTTAATTTCCAGTTTAAGTAAGAGGTGTTGAAATTTCTATCACATTTGCCCTTAGAAAATATTTGTTTGGGAGAACTAGTCTGATAAAAGTTTGGAAAGGTAACCTGGGTTCCAGAGAAGGGCATAGTACATATGTTTAGCTGCTGTTGCATCTATCAACAGTACAGAGGGTACAGACATTTGGTAGCAGTGTGACCATGTGTGGTTTCCCCAGTAGCCTAGCATAGCTGGCTTGGAGTTATGTTTAAAAAAATGAAGGAAAATTAGAGGTATAAAAAGTCATTGTTGTAAGATTTGTGTGGTTGCAAATAAAAATAAAACTTAGGTTCACAAGAAGAGTGGTATTTTATTGCATATCCTAATGTTCTGTCTGTGTCATAATAAATACCAATAAAACTTACTGTTTAATACTCCTTTGAATTAGTTTCCATTTGTTGCAGTCATGTGATTATATTAGGGTGGCAGGAGCAGTAATGGAATAGGACACCCTTTGCAAAGTACAATAAAGCCCTTTTTTTATACACTGTGCTGCAGTGCTTTTTGGGGTTTTTTATCTTTTTAATTTAAAGACATTTATAAGCTACTCACTAAAGGATACAATACAACTCTTAAAGATGCTTTGCAAGGGCTTTCTTTCTTGATCTTTGTACTTTGGGGGAACGCCTGTATATTTATTTGCATAAAAGTACCAGAAAAAAAATCTCAGCTTGTTGCACTCAAATTATTCATAAAATTTAGCAGACCTAACATTTGAATTTAGGTTATGTGTGTCATGGCTTCCAACAATTCAGCTGTTTGAAAATTATGTTTGATAAACCCATTCTAGGCTGTAAATTGTATCTTGGAATTTTCCAGTCATGTTAGTTTGCAACTGTGAAATAAAAGCCTTTTAATGTGGTTAGTTAACTAAACTAAAAATCCTTGCATCTGTTTTGTCTTAGGAGATAGAAACCTGAATGGAGTTTTATTGGATAAAAGCAAAGGAGAAGAAAAATACTAGAATTTTAAACGAAGAATGAAAATTATTGTGGTCAAATGCCTAGGCAGGGTATCTATTTTCTCTAAACTTTGAAAACATTCTGTTGCTTTAACAGGAGAGATATTTCATGCCTCTGGCATTTCCATTATGATATATTTCTTATTTGAGATTTCTTAAATTTGAAGAATGTGCTTGGTTCTTTGAAAAATTAAACATTGTAAAACCCTGGACTCTTTGGATTAGACTTAAATGCAGAGAGGTCCTTCTCATCTGGCTCACCAGCAAAAGGTTGGAGCACAGTAAAGAACACAGATGATGAGGCAGCAAAACACCTAATTTATATAGTCATTGCTCCTTTTGGTAATGAGACTTTCCCAAATTACCAGTTTGAACTTCATGCCTGAGGTTTTTCTTTTGTTGGCATTCAGTTGCTTCAATGCACAGTTTTGGACACAGCTGAGTTTTAAGCATCTAAATTAGCTGCTTAGGCTAGAAGAACATACTGTCTTTGTAATGACCTCTGAGAAGTAAAGAATCCATGTGCTCCCCATTGACTGTATAGGGAGCCTGGAATTACATACCTCAAGATGCAAACACAAATATATGTACAAAGCGAAGCATAAATATTTATGCTGTGAGGATGTTTAGTGTTTAGGGTAATGGACCCCTGGGTGGGACCACTGTATACAGAAACAGTGCGAGTCACAAATGGGATGCCCATTTAGATGTCCATATAGAAATGATGGATAGGGTAAGATTTTTTTAATTTTTTTTTTTTCATGGATTTTCAGAAGGATACATTTCCACTGAAAATTTCAGTGTACTTCTGTCGTTGGCACTGTTAGTTCTCAAATTATCTGATGGAGCATTTTGTTCCCAAATGCCCAGGAATAGTTTTTGTTTCTGTTCTAAATCAAGATAAACTGCAGCATGGCCCAGTATGACCCCTGTTCAATGTCATACAGCTGGGCAGAGGCAGGGTTAGAACTAGAAGGAAAGCATTACTGAACATGGTGTGTACACTTCTGGTGTGAAACATGGCCCGCCTGAATGTCTTCCCAAAACTAAATGAACATTTGCAACCTCTTCTCCAGCCCTCCAGACTCCCATTACTAGGTAAAGTACTTGTACTTTGATTTCACAGGGACTATCAATGGCAGCAAGCACTGCTTTGGATAGCAAGTGTTTGCAGATGGATCCCTAAATTGCCTTCTGTGGAATAAAAATGAGAACAAGGGTTTTGAGGGAGGTTGAAACAACTGCTAAACCTATTACTAATGGTTGATTGGAAATGTTGTAACATATCCAAAAAAGTGTGCAATAATGTAGAAGAACACCCAAAATCAAGGCCAGGACCATATTTCTAAAGAATTTCCATAATTTCTACATTTTTATGTAGGAAATATCTCTTAAATATTGGATACATAAGAGGTAGAAATAGCTTTCAGTTTGATTTACATGAAATGGTGACAAAATCCTAATGGCAGTGCTGCAACTAGCTGTTGTAATAAGCACATTCATGAAAGAATAATAAATTGTGAAGGGTGAATCACACTTACTTCATATTGAATATGTTATTTAGACAATATAGGGATCTATACAGAATATACTTTTGTGTCCCTTCACTGCCAGAAAAATAAAGGCACACCAAAATAATGCAAAATATATCAGTTTTCTTTCCTCAACAGTCACAGAATTAAATTAATCTGCATTCTAATTCTACTGGCATTCATGAAGATAGTTCAGGAATTCATACTCTGCAATTCACTTTTTTTTTCTTTTGATTGTACTTTATTTGGAAAATAGAAAAGTATGATGCTGTTTTAGTTTTCTGGAGGACAAGCACTTTGCAGGAATAGAGATTTTCCAGAATAACATCAAGTAACAGCCACAGTATACCTCATATAGAGAAAACATTTCAGAGATACAGAATGGAAGAATTAAGTACTCCGGGGAAAAAGATCCCGATTTCAATAAGTCTATTGAAAAAATGGCAGACATCAGTGGGTCAAGGCTTGGCATGATTTAGGATTTCCTTGGAAGTCCATGAACATTTTACATGCAGTGCTAAGTGATAGAAAAGCATTTACCTCATGTGTGGAGGGACATTGATCCATCCAATAATTGCTGTTGGTCCCATCTGACATAGGTGTGATGTCCCATGACTCCATGGGAGGAAGCAAACTGTTCCCTCAGTTGTTTCTTGTAGCACCTGAACATCACCTGCCTCAACGGAAAATGTAAGTGACATCTGCAGACAACACAGATGTTGTTGCCATTCAGCTGCAATGTCTCCTTTCTTCTGCCAGTTAATGTGTTATTTAAGGTCACTTGCTGAAGCATGCCTTACCTCCTGTGCTGTTCATCTGTAGGGTTATTGCAAAGCCTGTGCATTTGTTGCATCTGTTGCGTAGGTTTTCTGCAGCAGACTGATTGACCTTACATGCTTCCACTTCCTGCCAGTCACAGTCTGGCTAACAAGGAAGGCAGGAAGCAGCCAGAAAATGAGCAGGCTTGGGATCTCTGAAACTGTGTAGAGAAGTCAGAATTTGGAGGAGAGTGAGGATGGATGAAAACCAGATGTTTTACAGAGGAGTGGTGGCAGTGAGGTGAAGCAATAGCAGATTTCAGACAGAAAGAATTATCATTGTTAAAAGTGTGAGTTTGATGCTAAGAGATTAATAGCAATAATGTATTGTGTGATTTTGTGTAGTGCAATCTTCTGTTCTGAGAAAAAGTATCAATCCTAAAGTGGCAGCAAACAAGGTCATCTTGTGCAAGGAAGGTAGAAAAGAGGCTTTTTACATACCAATTAAATTACTTGGCTTGGAAATACTTATTTTATAACATTCTGCAGTGTTATTATTTCTTCCTGATGTTTTCCCTCTGATTTTATGTGGTTGCACTGGAATTAACCATGGTCATCCTTCTGCTGTACTCCTGGCATTTACAGACTACAGCAGCAGAACAGGGTTGAGGTGTGGATTTGGGAGATAGGATGTTGGAAGAAAAAAAAATCAAATGGAAACGCCAGAAATCTCTACATTTCCCAAGAGTCAGCTCTATAGATGTTATTAATTGGGAAGAAAGGCATGGTTTTGGACTAGCCTTAAAATTTTTCAGAGTGCAACCCAGCATTCTTCTGAGTGCAGAATGTCAGACAGGGTAAAATCAACACAGAGGAGGTAACTAAAGTGTCCTTTTCCAGCAGCTGTTTTTCTGAACAGTACACATAATGATTTAGTATTACAGCATCACAGAGTAATTCAGTTTGGAGGGGATCTCAGGCAGTCATCCTGTCTGACTTACTGCTCAGAGTAGGATTGGCTCAAAGATCAGAGCAGGTGGCTAGGGACTTTAGCCAGTTTGGTCTTTAAAACCTCCAATGACGGAGATGACCAGTCTTTCTAGGTAACATGTTCCACTCCCTGGTTACCCTAATCGAGAAAAAGGATTTCCTAATATCTGGTGAAAGCCTGCTTTTTATCTTGTAACTGTTGTCTCTTTTGCTTCCATCCTGTACCACTGTGTGAAGAGCCTGTCTCTACCTTCTCAACAGCCTCCCAAGAGGTATTTGCAGTCTTCTATTAGTTCCAAATTCTGCTATGCTCCAGGCTTAACAAGTTGTGGTCCCTCAGCCTTTTCCCACAGGACAAGCACTCCAACTCTCTCTAACCATTTTGGTGACTTTCCGCTGCGCTTACTCCAATTTATCTTGTACTGGAGATTGAAAACCTCATGCAGTACTCCAGATCTGGTCCAATAAGTGCTGAACAGAGGGAGATAATAGCTTCTCTGAAATTACTGGATGTGTTCCTGTTAATATAGCCCATGATGCAGTTGGCCTTTGTTGCTTTGTCTTGCTGACCCCCAGGACAAGAGAGCTGTGACCCAGATGAGGAGATGCTACTTTGTTCTGGCTTTACCTCTTACACCTACCTCTTTTGTTGGCACAGTCCTGAAACCTGAAGGTTCCAGCTGTCCTGCAGATGGATGAATCAAAAGGTGTTTCTTCTCAGAAAAGGTAAGGATAGTCTAGGGCTGCAGATATTGCCAGAAGAGCTGCAGCCTTTGTGTTGTGGACCTCATAGAAGTACATGTGTTGCACATGCCGGCTCTACAAACACAGTGTCTGTGTTCCCTTTGTAATGATTGGAGACAGGCAGGTTCCTTGTTCAGTAAGGCAGGAGTGAGGCACTGACTGTCTTAATTTTTCTTAGCAATGCCTTTGCTCCCATCATTTGATTTTTCTCAGCTGATCAAAAGTCTGAGAATCTTAATTTCACACCCTTGTTGCAAATCTGAGATTGCTATCAAAGAAACATCAGCTCCACTTGCCTTATCAACTTTTTAATTTTGCAGACATATTTGTTTTTCTTTGCTTGTCTTTTTACCCTTTCCCAATGAAAATGACACTTGGCAGCAAGAATGGCCAAGCTACAGAAATGAGCTAGGAAATGATACTGAGAGGCAAGGCATTTGCGTAAGCATATTTGTAGAGAACTAGGCTTTGGGTGGGTGGAATGTGCCTATTGCAAAGGTTCTGTGGTAGAATTTACTGGAGCATAACATGGAGGATTTGAAAGACACGGATAAGCCAAACCAATGCATGTGTTTGTGTTTGTACTGTTTAGAGTGACATTTACAACACAGGGTGGTAAACCAACCTCATTTCAAAAGGAACCAATTCTCCAGGCACCATGTAGATCAGCGGGAAGTGAAGCCTGTGCTCAGAAAAAGGCCAGAAGAGAAACTAGTTCATTTTGATGGACTACCCAGCACTGCACTGGGGTCATGACAGGAGTGAGCAATGAAGGAAAAGCTGGAAGTCAATGTACTTAAAGATCAGAGAAAGAAGAGCAGTGCAATTGCCTTTAGATTCCATGGTAAAATTTTTCACCTACCAAAAATTGATTTCTCAGTAATATTACATTGAAAACAGTGACGCATTGTGGTAACAATATCCTTTATTAAAGTTATTTCCTGCAAGGTGTTTTCTGACAATTTTATGGTAACCAAAGAATAAATCAGCTTTTGTGTAGCACTTAGCCTAGTCAGATACCAGAATATATCATACTTCAGCTCACACTAGGTGTGGTCACAGGTAGATGTAGCTGTAATATATTTTCGTTGACTTTCACCAATTTAGGAGCACATGATTTGGCATTCACAGTAGTTGTTTAATTAAAATGTTACTAAAACTACTCTCATGTGGTATGCCACAACTTTACACCATGCATTCATATTCTCAGAGATGCTATTAAATGTAACAGTTATTATTTTCCCTGTAGTTA
This sequence comes from Onychostruthus taczanowskii, assembly GCF_017590055.1. Classification (NCBI taxonomy): domain Eukaryota; kingdom Metazoa; phylum Chordata; class Aves; order Passeriformes; family Passeridae; genus Onychostruthus; species Onychostruthus taczanowskii. The sequence continues at coordinate 2,774,526 of NW_024506773.1, read as the reverse complement.
GAAGTAATACAGTCAGTCCAAACATCTGCTACAAATTATACATCAAATTACCTAAACCTGTCATTCAAATAACTCTTTCAACTTCTACAAACCAAACAGTTGTGTCCAGTCTGTGTCCAGTCTGATGACAGGTGTACTTGCCCATAAGATTGCATGTACAGCTATGCATGGACATTTAGGCTGAAGTTTTAAAAGAGGAAAAATTACAAAAGATATTGAGACCTCTGAAGTTTGGAAATCAGTAGTAGGTAACTGAGTAGGTGCTGACTTATGAGTCAACTTTCTGACTCCTCCTGCTCATTGTTAGAAAATGGTTTGTTGCTGGTGTTTCCATAGACATGATTTGTAGTCAGTTCCAAAGTGCGGCAGAGCCTACATGCACACAAAGAGTGTTTATTTTACAATGATAAACAAAGTGAACAGCTACTTCAGACTGGTGATTATATTGCACTGCAAGTCTAGGAAGAAAAAACATTGACTTCCTAGCACCACTGTTTTCTTTCAGAACCACCAATTTCTTTCTTGCTTTCACACCTTCTAATCTCCAAATTGTTTTTTTTAAGTGGCACAGCTCACGTGCATGTAATGCTTTTCACCCAGAATAATGCCAAAGTGCCATACAGACCCAGGATTGTAATAGAAAAACTTCACAACAAATGCATGGTTCTGTATTAGCACTCTCTAGAAAAAGGACCCTGCATACATGCCAGAAAGTATGTCAGGAAGAGAGCATGTATAGTCATGTGTGATATAAATGGTTGTGTCAAGAGTGAACATTAATGTACAACCTTCAATGCTGTCTGTATTCACTTTCCTTTTAATAGTTCAAGTGTGTTAAAGACGTGTTAGTTAAGGTTTCATGATTTGTAGGATAATCAGTAGATATTCTGGCTTCTCTAAGTCAAGGGAGAAAATGAAGTAAAAACCATAAAATGTACTATTAAAAAAAAAGAGAAAATTGTCATTTTGAATTTAATCTCACCATATAAATTGGGTTTTCATTTGCCTTTCGCTTCTTTTGGTTTTTTTGACAATAGATGTCTACAGCTCTCCTTTTTCTGTAAAGGGCAAAAAAGCACAGATTTTATGATGATTGTTTTGTAAGTGAAATTAGAATTGAATACTTTTTGTTTTGCATTTAGTGTCCAAAACATTGTTGTAAGGTGTACAGCAATTGTAAAAGCATATGATATTACAGACCATATGATATTACATATAGCTAATGCTTGCATTTTTTGAGTGTTACCTGTATTTCCCCATAATTACTTATAAACCTTGCCCTTGGTAAGTCCTCTGGGATATAAACAAGCTGAACTTTGCAGCTATTTATTGTATCTAGAGGGGATTTAATAAAAATCTTGCATAAAAGCCTCTCAATTTCAGGGAATTTCAGTTCTAACTTTGACCCTAGTGTTTCAGCAAGGTCTAAACCAGGCTAGATATCTATCTCCATAGTTACAGTGGCAGCTCTATGCCCTTGTAATGATGTGAGACTCTTTCTCCTTTGCTTGTATCTCAGATCTCCAAACTTTTCATAGAAAATCTACTTTGGAAGGAACTACTGAACAGACCAACCTTGCCAAAACTGTGGGGCCTAAACATGTAACACCTCTGCAACTTCGATTTCACCACACAACGAGAAATGGCACACACTGTACCTTGGTATACTCTCAGAAAGTATTTCTCAGTCCTGGGTCTGTTTATACATCCCATCTAATAGTTCTTGCCCACCTCTTGTATCTCCGCTGCACCATTTTGTGCCCATGAGAACTGGTCATGAATAACACATTTCCATGCACTCCCTTACTGAGACACACCAAAAATTTAAAATAGTATCTTAACAACAGGCCTATCATGATGGAATGAATTTTCCCAGCAATGCCAATTGCTAGGCAAAACTCTGAACTCCTTATCCATAGTGATAGCCCTATTGACACAAGTACAAGGCCAGGCATTCAGCATTGTTTCCTCATCGTCATAAGCAGAAATGCTCAGTGGTATAAAATTAAATTCCTTGTCACAAGTGTGACAAAACTGGACCTACTCTACCATTCTCTGCCTTGTGGTTTTGATTATTTGCTCAAAACTCTGGTGACCTTTGCAAGGGTAGGAAGTTGCTGTGCCATGACACAATGGCAGCGATCACCACCATCCTGCTTAGTGGTTTGCCTGGAAATTGCTTGCAGTTTAGGAAAGCTTTCCTTTTAATTTAGTGCATATGTGAAATAAATTATACTATGGAATGGTGCTGTCAAATATTTATTTAGTATCTCAGTACTTTAACTCACTTGCCAATCAGATAAAATTAGTTTTGAATTCTTTTGTACTGACATCATTTTCCTAACTTACAAATTCCCTCTCAGACAGAGAAGTAACAAATGTTTGCATTGGCCTGTTGTGAATAGCAGCGATGTTTAGGAATTTTAATGTACAGTTCAGTGTTTTCATAATGTCACTATGAATCAGTGCTTAATTTTAGCTGGAGACAACTTTGTCCTTAAACAACTTTCTTTGTGTATTTTTCTATTTTCTAACTCAGCCTGAGTGTTAATGTTGGCTCCTTTTAGGTTATTTGCATGGGGTTTCAAAGGCATAGGATTTCCCAAGACATCATTAAGCAGCAACAGTGGCTGCAAAGCCAAGTGTATACTGCTGGATCAACAAGATTGGCTTCTAACAATCAAATAGGAAACATAATTGAAAATAATGACTAGTATTTTGAGAATTGTTTTACTGTATGTGTTACAGTGCCAACATCTTTCTGCATAATCCTGCTGATTATCTCTTATATAAATAACATATTAACTTGTGAAGTTTATGAAAATAAGGTCTGCTCTAGAATGTGTTGAAGTCCATGCAAGCAGTTTAGCTTTTCTTCTGTGATATTTTCTTCATAGAGGATGATAAATTGCTGCCTTATACTTTAAGCCTTTATTTGAAAAATTTGTACAGAATTAAGTTAATGACATGCTATATAGACGTTGCATCTTGGATTCACTTTGTATTGCTAAAGGTTGTTCAAAATCCAAAAACTAAACACAGACAAAAATTAATCCACATGGTTTTGCTGAATTTGCTTGCTAAAATGTAGTAAATCTTGAACACATAATTGTTCTAATAACACTGCATTCCTACTGTGTATTTACTTTTTTTCTTTGTGTTTTGCATGACAGAATTTTATTGCTGTCAACTTTCAGTCAGAGGATAGAACACATTTGAATAAATTTTGCATGACCTATGTTAAAAAAAAAGGAAACCGTGCATGAAATGATGGGAAACAATTCATTATGAAACTCCAGCTTTCAGGTTTCTGGTTGGATTTTGTACCCTAAAGTTTTGCCTCTGTGGCTGCCTTATTTATGCCCACATCACTAGTGAGGGATCACCAGAGCAGACGGGTTCTTGGGACCGCTGGTGGGAAGGTTCCCGAAGTCATTAGTGGTGAACAGTAGAAACACAGGAAGGTAAAAACATCTCTGCTCCTTGTCTGCCTGGAGAGAAAGTGTATCTCTTAGTATGTATGCTGACTGACAAAGGTAAAACTTGAATGATTAAGTTAATTGGGTACCTAGTAAAAAAAGTTACTTTCTTAAGTGTGTCATTTTTTAGAAAGAGGCATCGCATCAAGGCTGTAATTCTAATAGTTATTTTACTCTTTGTTGATCAAAAGTCCTAACTGTGCTTTTATAAGGACTGATTCTGTTTCACTGAGGCATATCAGCCGTGTACCAGAAGTTATAATGGAAACAGAAATTAGATCTAACTTGGCTATACAGCCTAACCTGGTAATAGAGTCCAGCTTCTGTGGGGCCATTTACATCCGTGGTCATATGGAACAGTTTGTTAAGGGATTATCCAAGAACAGATGAGCTCAGGCTGAAGAAACCCCAAATAGTACTTTTGTACTCAGAATTTCTCAGTCATAAGCAAGCATGTAACTTTTTTTTTTCCGCAATGTGTTCTGCACAACCAGACCATAGAAAATATTGCTTCCACCATTTACAGTGAAGAAGGCCAAAAAAAGAGGCTGAGGAACTGAGGAGCTGGAACTGTGGTGTTGTGGTGTGTGGATGGACTGCCGAGCTTTTTTTTTTTTTTTTTTTTTTTTTTTTTTTTTTTTTTTTTTGTGGTTCATTGAAAAAAACATTTAAGAACTATAACATTGTAGGTTAAGCTACCAGCACTGGAAGGGAACTGGGTCTGCAAGTAGATATTTTCCTTACAAAGTGGTCTGCTGACTGAAAATCTGGAGCACCATCAGAGTTCAACTAATTGAGCCAGACAGCTTGTTAGACTGTCTTATAAAAGCTGGATGTCTGGCTAGATAACTTTTGGCACTTTGAAGAATAGGGAGGCAGATTTATGAACTGGACAAATGAGTGTTACAGTCAGGAATTTTTCTAACAGCTTGGCTCTATCTCTGACAGACCCTTTGACTCTCGAAAAGGTGCTGCTTCAAAGGCCACTTTCTGCCAGCTTTTAAATGCACCATTCAGCCTCAGATATTAAAACAGATTTTAAGCACCTTATCTTCCTCTGCAGCTCAGGAAAGGAACAGGGTAAGTTTAGAGCTGGTTTTATTCCCATTTACTCAGTAACACGAAAACATAGAAATGACAAGAATGTTTAGGAAGGAGACAGGTGTGCCTGCACACGGAAGAGGAACAAGGTGACATTAGCACGCAGAAACAGCTTGGCGCACTTCAGAAAAGGTGAAACTGAATCTGTGATCTCCTAGCGTCGCTGAGGCTTTAGAGACATCCGTCTTCCCCATGCCATGTATGCAGTCATGGCAGGCATGCACCTCTGCAGTGCGCCCACAAAACCCTCATGCTCTCTTCTGCTTGGACAGGAATTGCTGAAGCCCTTCCATGGCTGGCTCTCAGCAGCTGAGCCCTAACTCGCCCGCTAGCCTCCGTATGCTCGACCCCAGCAGGAGCCCACAGCAGAGCTGCCAAGCTTTCTGCATTTGTTTCTGCCCTGACGGCGTTGCACGTCATTCCAATTCAGATCCATCAAACTGTCCGCCGCAGAAACTGAAACACCGTGGGCAGAGGAATACACAAAATTAGAATTTCTTGGAAAAACCCCAGTCGCTATAATTGTAAATAGCTGTTTTTCTTCTTTGTATGCTATTTCCCTTATGGATTCCATAATTTCTGATTTCTGAGCTTTAGATCAGCTCAGAGTGGAAGAGATAAATTCATGCCTGGAAGGGATTGAAAAATAAGATAGCAGCTGCACAGAGAGACACATGACATGGGGTATTTTCAGTATGACCAGGGTGCCAGACACCTTGTCTACACAAACAGAAGGAAAACAACTGAGAACTGGAAACATCATCACAATTTTTCTGCTCCCTCTCATAATAAAACAAAACAGAAAATACAAAGGTAGATGAGAGTTAAACACCCACCACAAAGGTCTTGTCAAGTTTGGGGAAGATTTTTATGTAAGCTAAGCTGTTACTGAGGCATCTTTGAGGCTGTTAAAAACAAAGCTAAGCAATACCCCTCACACCCAAGGCGAAGATAGATGATGCTGTGGCTTAGCATGTTCCCTTTTCATTCCTGAGCTCAAATCACGCTCACCACTTGTCAGTGTTGTTACACTGCCACTCTTTTTTGCCATTATTTGGTCTTTGTGATCACAAGATGACAGGTGGCCTGGGGGACCAGCCACAGAAATGAGGCAGAAGAGTATATTGTTTTCAGAGCAAGACTCAGGGCCCATCCACACTTGGGAACTGAGAAAGGAGGAAGCACGACAGTCACAAAATTCCTCTACTCCTTATTTCAATCACCACTTGTTTTCACAGATTTTCAGGGTACACACTGCTGTCTTGCAGGCAACATATTTTAACAGTCAGTCCTAAAAAATCCTGCACTAAGATTTAAGGTAAGAGTAGAAGAGGAAGCAAATATACGGAGAAAGCTCAGACTGATTTTTGGCAAATCCTCTGCTTGATCTGTGCTGCACTGTTGCCAGCTCTAAGTGTTCCAAAATCATACGTGATGAGGGTGGCTTAAAAATAATCAATTTGGAGTTACTTTTTATTTGCCTTCTGGCTTAAAAATAATCAATTTGAGGTTCCTTTTATTTGCCTTTGGTTTCTTAGCCTTCAGGGTAAGTTCAGATAATGTTTTCTCAGAAACCATGTGTGCTAGAAAGCTGCTTTCTCTTTTCCAAATAAAAATTGCTATTTCTCAAGTCCAGCCCTAGCCCTACGCTAAGGTTTCATGTACCAAATAACATAAGATGTGCAATAAACTCATTGCAGGTAAAATCATCCATCTTGTTCACCTCATATTTTGTTTTGTTTGCTGTAGTCTAGGGCAGAAGAAGAAGTGGACAAGTTAGCATGAATAAAAACATGAGAACAGAGAGCTAGGGAAGGAGAGGCGGCAACTTAAGGAAGCAAAAAAGAGAAAGGAGGGCAAGGGTGGAAACCAAGATGAAGCAGGAGGATGGAAATACTTGCCATGGGAAAGATTTAGGAGGAGAAAGCGAAGCTAACAAACAGCAAAGATAATTCTGCCTATACCTGTCCTTTAGTATGACAGCAGCTTTGGAATTCTGGAATCTATTAGGGCTATAAATAGCTATGTATCTGTAATTAATTATTTCAAGTTGTGCCAGTATTTAGCTAGGAATTAGTGCTGCCAAAGCAAATGGGCAGCAGCAGGTGGACTTTTGGAGACCAGGTATTTTCAAACTTCTAAATGCTGCACACTTGTGTAGTTCTGCATTTATGTGTCTTCTACAGGACCAAGTTAATTAAATTCAGAGATCTTTAGAAAGTTGTGTTGGAGGGACAGTCTTAAAATTCTTAGGTCTGAATTTAAGCCTGCAAAATTTGCTTTCTTTAGCAGGTAACTCTGATGAGGGCTATTACACTCTGATTTTTGACAGCCTGAGTATATGACTTGCAGAAGATTTGAAGGAACAATTCAGCAAAACACAGAAGTCTGGATATTTCTTCAAATGAAAAGCTACTTCTTTATTTTAGAAGAAGCTTCCCCTTTTACTCTTCTGTATGTTTTTGCTACTGTGTCTCCTGTAGCATTCTTACCCCTTTCATGTGATGTAGAATTGTCTTTCCGTTGCTCTAACTTTTTAATGTTCCTCTCTTTTGCCCAAAAATCAGAGCCGTCCTACTTAATGTACATTGAACTGCCTCCCATCTTCTTTTAAATATGTCAGGGAGTTTGCAAGATTTCTGTAACATGAGTTATAACATGTTCTCTTTGCAACCATGCAAAGAGCTTGTGAAATAGGTGTGTCATGTTTAGTACCTGCTTAGCCACTCCATATGTGGAGTGTCCCTATGGAATGAAGAGTAATTAATGTGGTATCTAGTTAGGGAGGTTGGATTTAGCTTTGTTGTAGTTGGTGAGCCATATTTAATCTTGGTAAATGTCAGGACTTCCCCCCCTCCCAGATTTTAAATGCAAAGCCAAAATTACAATAAGGTTCCTTGTATACAGTCTACCTGGAAGGAGGTGTTCTCGCTGAGTGATGAATACATAACCAGAGAAACACTGATTCTGTGACTTGGATAAAAAGCTAAGATGGCTATTGTGATATAACTCTGACCAGTAAAAGGTCAAAAGAAAGAAAAAACTTGAATTTTCATTAACTTCTCTCTATTGCACACAAAGGCACAGAATATTTACACTTGGCATTGACATGCAAAGCTCTCTTTCATATCTCCTCCCTTAAGACTGCTTGGCTTAGTAGTAAGTACTGGTTGTGCTCTGCAAAGGCAACAAATAGACTGAAAGAGACCAAAAAAGATCAGGCAAATAAAAAGAAAAGATGGATTGATAAATATGTTATGACTAAAGACCAAACAACATTGAGACAGGACTTATTTCAGGCATTATGTGTTGGTCAATAATTCTTTGCTGCTTTAAAATTGACTTTTAGTAAAGTAACTTGCTCCGCAATACCTCAGCTACTGAAACTAGATCATATTTATTGTATAATTAAATACTGGTTTATTTATCAAAATGGGTATTTATTAAATAGCTTGCTATTTAACCTTCCTATCCCATAGACTTTTTTTCTTTTGTGATTATTAAACTTTAAATCTAAATTAATTTGATCCTTTAGAGCATCTTTTTCATACATTTAATGAAACGTATCACATGCTCATGAGGCACACAGGAAAAATACAAAAATTACAAAATACAAAATACAGAGTGGGAAGCCTTATCCACATATGTAATTTAGGCATTATCAGCATATAGTGAAGTCTGCACCATTAGATCCATGCCTGGAAATCACCTATTGCCAGGTACTGAGTTGCAAACATAAAGAACCAAGGAACATATTTCTCCTTTTTTCTCTCCCTCCCTCCCTTCCTCCCTCCCTCCTTCTCCTACACCCACACGAGCACACCCACCCACACGTGTGGGTGTATGTGCATGCATGCACGTACACACAAAAAGCTTCTGTTTCAATTCCCTTCTGCCAGCCTCTTTGTACAATTACAAACTGCAGATGTTCCAAACTTCAGGGCAGGGCTCAGTTTTGTTTGCAAATGAAATATATAATTAATATATTAAAAAAAATTGCTCATCTCCTTAATAGGAATATTCAACCCTTGAACTGGCCTAGGAATACAGAGTTATTAAAAATTTCCTTCTACTTATGAAGTTAAAATGATCAATTCTTTGAGGACACACAGTGTTGATTTTTCTCCTTTTTTTTTTTTTTTTAACCAAAAGAGGGATAATAGGTCTTTTTTTTCTAAATAAATATTTTAATATCAAAAAATATCCTGGCTACTTCCACTGCTAAAAGAGCATGTTTTGGTGTCCATTTAAATTTAATGTAACAACATATTTATATTTTCATGGGTTTTTTTAGCTAATAATAATCCACTACTATTTTTGTAGTGGGTAATAAAAATCAATGGTTGCAATGTTAGTAGCCTGGCATTTGTGGGCACACCAATTACAGTTCCTTACATTATTTAACTCAAACCCATTTGCAAGAGCTGGCCAGTTCCAGGGGCTGGCAGTAATTCATAGACTTTTAAGACCATATTTTGGTACACAAATTATGTTATTGCCCAACCCCCATCACCATTAGGGGGTTGTGGGGTTTGCCTTAACAGTTGTTCCATTGTTAGCTCCTGATGACTGGACTTACTGCAAGGATGGAAGTGTAGCAAACTTCAGGTGTTTTGGATGGCATTTGTCATGTAGTATGAACATGGTTTGAATGTTGTGTATCCATTTTCCTGAGACAAACTGAAGGGTGCTTTGAAAGGGAGAAAAACAAGGTGATGCTTCCAAATGACCCTTAACTATTGTAAAACTGATGGCAGGTAGGTCTGCTGATATAAGTGCTTGGGTGTTTGACACACACCCCACACCCACACATCCCACCAGAAGAGCTGAGTGTCACCATGAGACTCAGAAGCTGAAATGTTGGAGGAAAGATGCAAAAAAGATGCAGGAGAAGAGATTGAGAGGAACCTGATAAACATATTTTCTGAAAAGATGGAAGTGGAGGAATTGAGAAAACAGAAATTAGGCTTCCCTAGCCTAAGAGGAAAAGAGCTTGATAATTTTCCTTCTAGCCTCTTCTCCATGCTTCAATTCTCCAGACTCTCACAATAACTTAGAAACATCTGCATCTGCATGAGCTCTTCTAATCTACTCTCTGTTATGCTAATTCTTCCAATGATCTTTACATATCACCCAGAAGCCTGATGCTCCCAAATGCCATTTCTGTGCTCCTCAAGTACCTGTGCATGCTGTGTGGAAAAAGGGAAGATGGGGACTGTGGAAGGTTATTTTCTCCCCAAGTAGAAATGGGCAGCTATGACAGGAAAGACTTAAAGCTTCTTCAGCATTTCCCATTTTCCTATTCTTTATTGTCTTACCAAAAATTATAGTGACCTCAGTAATGACATGCTTGGCTTGTGCATGGAGGGAAGGCATTTCAAATATTGATATCAACAGCTTTGCTTTCAAATCTCTGTACTCAGTTCTGCAGAGTTAGGAAACACGACAGCTTTATCCTAACTGCTACAGAGCATTTGAGCAATGTCATTTTCCCCAAGTGGAATTAGGAAAACACAGCATTTTAGAGTCTGCATAAAACTCTACTTAAAATACTACTGGCTTAGTGCAAAGCACTGTCACAGGTTCTTGCATAAGCTTTGCAAACTGCAAATCATCCAGGCCAAAACTCACTTATATTTCCTGACTGTATCATGGCTGGTTACCGTGAGAGTCTGCCGTAAGAACCCTCTGCTTCAGCAGAGCCCTGTACTCCCTTTGGCTCAGCTGTTCCTTTCACCAGGACCTTTAATTCCAGGCACTGAAGTGAAGAACTTTCTCAGTTGCCTTTGCTCAACTCAGCACTTGGTCACACCCCCAGCAGCCAAGAACCTGTGGGGTGGATCAGAGCCACAGGTTGATCCACTTAAATGTGCAATAAATAGCTTTTAGTTGAACTGGTTGGTGATGTAAAATGCTGGGGTTTAGGCAGGCTGTGTTTAAGAGGTTTTCTGTTTAAACGATTCGAAATAGACTGGTGACCCACTCCCAGGAGGTACAAAAAATGTCAAGTCAGTTTAGCCAGCTCGTAAGTTTTTGGAGGTTTAGCGTTTGACCAGCCAACTTTTGAACACCAGCCATGGCTCTGTGACACACCACCCTGAGTCAGACACAGCACTAGAGGGCAGAGCAAATTCCTGATGAGAAATTAGGGTGCCTTAAGGTCCAGGGAACATTCCTTAGAATGCAGTTAAAGGAACTCCTTGGAAATAGCTGGAGATGGAAGCTGAGATGCAAAAGTCAAAATATTAGGTGACTGGTAAAATAAATGACAAATTAATTGCTATGCTGGAAGCATGACAAACCCTACAACCATGGCCTTGTATTTTCCCCACTGCTGGTTGTGAGCGTTTGCAGCTCTGAGGGACTCCTCCTTCTTCTATATTTGCAGGGATCTGTTTGCAAATGGAAGGACTGGATGTGTCCCTTTGAAAACCAAAGCAGAGGTGCTGGAGCACAATTCTGCAAGGGGAAGGAAACTCCATGCAATGAGCTGTGTGCCAAGGAGGTGGCAAATTTGCTGGGGCCAAAGCTGGCCTTGTAGTATTCCTGGGTCTCCATGCAGTGCAGCTCACAGGTGGTTGGAGGAAGTTAAAGCAGGAGTGGATGGAGATGGTGTGAGGTTTTGTGATGAATACTAAAGGTCAGCTCTCATGTGTTGGTCCCTGTTGACCCTGTGTGTGCAGGGCATGTAGCACAGCACCTGCTGATGCAGGTACAGATGCTGGTGTGGGCAGCCTGCTTTGGAGGGGACTCACAGCACCAGTGAGAGGTCAGGAAGGGACTGTCTTTTACCTGGTTGGTGCCCTGGGACTGTGAGAAGATGAGCCGCATTCCATACTTGCTCATGCCACGCCATATATCCAGTGTGAGGCATTCAGCAACTATAGACTGGGTAGATGCAGGCAGCCTTGGATTTAATCGCTCTCTCTCATCTAACCGCAGGTCATGGCTAGTGAAGGTTGGAGAGTGTGAGAATAACTGGATAAAATAGTGAAATGGGAGTGTTTTGTCTGCAGGCATAGAAATCTAGGCAAGGTATTAGGTTCTTATCCACCTAGACTTTTACAGATGCCTACAGAGAACAAAGATAAACCATTTGGGTAAAATTATATAACTTTCTACACTGCTACGTAACTTTCACTCTTTAAACTGATGCAAGGCCTTAAAAAAAGAAGAAAGTAAAAGTTACCACACTCCCCCAGCCAAATAACACCAACCAAGAGCAGCCAAAAGAGTTTGGCTTACCTTTGTTTGTCAGAAAAAGTAATTGAATTAATTTTGTATATCACTAATAGTGCAGCTGCTATTTTATGACCAGATACCATCATTCTTTTCTTGAAACTGTTCAGTCTCCAAGAAATGAAGTATGATTTTTACAGTTTACATGGCAATGATTTATATGAGGGTCATGGCCTGTCACATGACAACACCTGACCCCACATAGCATGATGTAAGTGTAAGAATTACACTCTTTCTTAGGGTCAGCAGCTCCATGACACAGATCCCTGTGTTCAACCCACCACCCACAAAGCGGGGGAAATATGTCTTTTCCTTTTTTAAAAAAATTTCTCCTTTTTTGTCAGCTCCCTGAATTACTTTCAGGTAGTTCTGCACATTTCTACTTTTTCCTTTAATTAGGTGCAAACACTCTGTATAAATAAAATAAAAAGTTCTCTGCAGCTAGTAGACTGTTGCAGACTGCCAGACACTGAAAAATGTTTGTCTGTGTTGCCATTGCCTAATAATTCACATTTTATAAACAAAGAAATCTTTCTCTCCCACTTTTTTCTCTCACATTTCCAGTTAGCTTTTGGGGGTTAGAAGCTTGGATCCAGCTGCAGAATAAGTTTGGATTCCAGTATACAGTAGGTGTACTATCCATGGAAACAATAGGTGTACAGTACTACCAAGGTTCCCTGCCTGCCTTTCAGTCACACAGACTCCATATCCTTTAGGAGATGTCATTGCAGTGCTTGTATGTAAATGCTGTATAATCTGTTAGGTATTTTAGATCCCTTTACGTGGTCCTTGGGAAGCCAAGTCATAATTCTTTACGTCCTTTTTCTAGCAGGGGCACAAGGCATAGACTTCCCCCATTACAATGGCATGATACTATGGAAGTATCTATAAAGAACATATGTTGATTCAATAAGAGTATATCAGAACAGTGTGTAAAGTTGGTTATCTCTGTTTATATGTGAAGAGAGAGAGTCTGGAGAGGCTGTGCAGGCTTAGGAGTTGATGTGCTACTAAACTGCAGAACCTAAACACTCTTGGTTTCCACAATTATCTACAGAGAGCCATTGTCTACAGAGAGCCATTGTCAACATATCTGGCCCATAGGAAACCAGTTATTTGGTTGCATTTGTACATGGATCAACTGGTATATGAAAGCTGGGAAATGGGAACTCATACCTGCGGATGGTATCACTGCAAATACTTATAGAGTTATCCTATAGTGCCATAATTCTTTGTAGGTGCTGCAGCTGAGTGTAGGGCACTGAGAAAACTATATGCCTCAGTTATTTGTGCACTTAGCTCCTTTCAACTTCAGCTCAAGACAAGACTTCAGAACTTCCAGACTGTATTACAAATTCTAGTAACCATGCTGGTTAGAGCAATTTAGTTGTCACCTTGCTCTCCTTCTGGATCTCTTTCTTAAAAAGAAAGTAGTGAAAATTTAGGATGATAAGTAAACCTGAAGCATATATCCCATTTAAATTCAGTTCTTCAAACTAAATTGTGCAGACTGTCAACATCTATTGAAGCTATTGCATTATGCAGAGAATCACGTGAAACAGAATTGCATGCTTTAGTGATGGAAGAGAGAGGTATCTTTTTCTGAACATAAATTTTATTTCTATTGTGCTTTACTCTGATATGAAAAGTGACCATTCCTGTGACTTTCTAGCATTCTTTCTTCAAAGATCAGTTTGTTGGCCAGCTGCAGCACTTTAACACATCTCCCAACATCTCCCCAGCTTGGCTTGAGATAGCAAATGTTTCGGAGTGTCTATGTGTTCAAGACTTTAGGACCCTAGTCCTTATCTTGAAGAGGCTCAAGATCAGTGTTAGAATCTGCAGAATTGGAGCAATGTTTACAGTATAAATTCTCAGTGCCAGAAAGTAAATATTCCTAGGAGTGGATATGAAGAGACCCAATACAATAATATCTACTGTAAATAAAATTGTTGCTGTTTGCAAATGTGTCTTTATTCACTTTCATTTTTTTTTTTAGATGTTTTATTTAGTCTTAACAATACACTCTAACTTGTGTGACATATTCCAGATGTAAATGTGCACAGATGCTGTTCAGGTTGTAGATGTCCAAACCTTTATTGTGTGCTGCACAGCACACAAGTGTCTTTTGTGTGTGCATTAATATGTGTGTGTACATGCTTTATAGCCCAGTGCCTTCCCCATGTCTTACTCACTGCATAAAAGTTTGCACACAATGAAACACTGTTTTAAAAAATATCCCCACTGGCACCTTCACTGCTGCCAAGGCAGGCACGATCTATCAGTGGTGTAAAGCTGCAGGCACAATAAATCTTTTGTAATCTCTCATTATACATTGTATTTGATACACTGAACAGTCTGACTGATGTGTTACTATAGTGCCATGAATGCCAAAGGTTCTGAGCAAAAGGTTATATCTGCTTTTAAGCATCTTAACTTCCAGATCTCATTCTGAGATTTTGGTTCCAAGAAGGATTTGATTCTAAAAGCAGGAATTTTTTCCTCGATTAATGTTGATTTCAATGCAAAACCATGCATATCTTCTAAGTATAAAACCTACTCTGCTGAGCTCTATAAAAATCTTCCAAAATACACTAAGGCCAGGAATTTTTGCTGGAATATAAGACTGGAAGGACAACTCTTTGGCAGTGAAATACTTACCTTCCAGGAATTCATAACCGGTAAATATCCTTACCTTTCCACACTTACAAACTTCCTTTACAGTTGAGATGGGATGGCAGGAAGAAACCAGGTCATTCTACAAATTGTTCATGCCTTCAAAAAGGAGCAGGTCTTGTGGTCTTGTGGTAATTCTTTAAAATCAGTAGGATGTTCTACTCAAGAATACAAGCTGAGATTTTCCAAGACAGAAGCCAGAGTGGCAACATGCCTTTACTTATATCAACACAAGGAAATGAGCCAATTATAGAAAAACTAACCCAACAGACCTTAGGAATTTTAGATGGAAATCCGGAAGATACTGCTGTTTCCTTCGCCTGCTTTGGCCAAACTCATGAAGACAGCAAAGAGCCAACAAAGTCATCAACCCTATGACAAGTGTCAGGGAAACCTGGAGCTATTGCTGTGGTCATGGTAGGTCTCTGCTAATGTCTGTGAGTCTTGCTGTAATTACTTACTCAGTTTCATGGAATATCTTTGCTGTCTCTCTAAAAGTGTCCACCACTTTTTAAAATAGGGACAGAGCAATTGGTGTATCAGAGGGTTAAAACTGCCATTAGCTACTTTGCTGGTAAAAGAAACATAAATTCAATGCATGTTACAGTTTTCTGTTTCCCTTTCTGTTATGTTGTATGTTCATTCCTCTTACACAGAGCATGGAGTTTCTGTTGAAATGAAATGCTCTTTTGTAGTTGTGTTATGCCAACCATCCTATGTTAAGGATGAAGTGAGAGAGAAACTTCCCATCCTTCTAATTTTGAGGGGGAACTTTACAAGTTAGGCTGGCAAGGCAATGCAAAAAAAACCCAAACCCTGTTACCCTTCCTATTCTCTGGATAAACAGAAAATTCAAAGCTACCTAAAATCTATCTCCAAGTTTTAAGCATGTAGATTCATATGCCAGTTATGGGTATACAGGAGAGGAAGAAGGCTACAATTATTTTAAAGTCAACTGGATCAGAGCATCATCTTCCCAAATTCATCAAAAGTAGGTGTTTTAAGAACTTCTACTGCTATGGTGTTATTTGCTTCCTTGAATTTCTTATACAGGAGTTCCTGACCTTGAGTCATTTTTGTGAGACTGAAACCAACCTTGTGCAAGTTCATCATTCTCAGACCATGCCTGTAGCTGCCTACCAGCACCTTGCCTTGTAGGACACCAGGCCTTCTGGCAGTGAGAAGGGTCAGCTCCTTACTTCTGCTTCCGGTAGCTCATAGTTTCTTGCCAGACTGAACAATTCTGCCCAGCTTCAAATTTCTAAGGGAAAAAATTTTAAGAAGCTGAAATAAAAGCAAAATAGGATGGGAATATGAAAACAACATTTCTGAGCCCTGCTGAGTTCCAACAGCAACACAAAACTATTCCGTTTATATATTTAGCTAAATAAATCCTGGCATCACCACTAGTAGGTTTCCTCTTATTGCAGGGGTTTCTTTTGACTTGTGTTGGGACAAATACAAGACGAATGAGAATGAGGGACAGATGTCAGTTCTGTAAGTGCCAGTGGGAACTGGCAACTCCCTTCATCAGCTGCTTTCAGAGTGTTCAAACCTGACCAAGACCATCTAGCTGGAGCAGGAATGCTGACAGAGACCAGCTGATGGACCCCAGCTTCAACCTGCAGTTCCTCGTGGCCATCCCAAAGCTGGAATCTGAAATAGGAGGGTTAATCCATCCCAGTGCTTCTCTTCAGGGAGGCTTGGTCGCCAGGGTCCCATGCCTTTGCCACTTTTCCTCAGCCCTCACCTGAGCACCATCACTCTCACTGCTGCAGCCACTGACCTCAGTTCAGCAAGGCGCTGCTGGCTGATTTTGTGTTGAGGAGAGTAAAGCACTCCTCACGCCTGCACCATCCCTCTGGAGATGCACAGCTGAGCCCACGAACTCACCGTGTACCAGCACCAGCCATGGAGCCGCCCGTCTCCTCTCAGACAGGGATTGCTGCTGCCCGTCGCTTGTCCTTTCCCCCCTTCTCTCTCCCTCCCGGCTTTTGCATTTCCTCCACCGTGATCCATTAGGTATTTACCGGCAGGACAATGTGACTTTTCACACCGGTTCTCTGTGTGCGCTGCCCTGCAGGCTGGGCTGGATAAAGCTCTCCCCAACCCCAGCTGGCTGGACATCTCCCCCCCACCTTCCCCTCCCCTTCACACTAGCCAAGCCAAGGATTCCTCTCTCCCTCCCTCTTTCTTTTTCCACCCCTCCCGCCTTCAGTGCAAACCCAAGACGCAGGATCCTGACGAGGGAAAGTGCTCCTTGAAATCATCATCGCAGACCCCGCTACGAAAGTGCAGAGGAGGAGAGAGAAAAAGCCTCGGCAGCCAACCTCCTGCAGCTGAGGGCTTTGGAAGCAGGGCAATGGCTCCAGGCTCTCAGAGATTCTCTCTCACCTTTCTCCAGGGCGTGGGATCTGTCTTCTTCTTACTTCAGATCATCTCTGTTCAGGCTGATGGTGAGTGTCCCATTCAGTTTGGGCTGGGTTGCTATGGCTGGAATGAGGGCTGTATGTTGAAATGTGTTATTGGAAAAGGGGGAAAAAAAACCCAAACCAACTTTTTTTTTTTTTTTTTTTTTTTTTTTTTTTTTTTTTTTTTTTAATAAGGGTCTTAAATACACACCCCAGTTTGCATTAGGAAACCTCTGATTCAGTGTTTTTGAGACTTTACAAATATCCTGAGGTTAAGCAGAGAAAGGAAATAAGATCCCAGAAGGCTCAGATTATTTTATTACAACAGAATGACAGGATAGTGAACTTTTCCAGAGGAAATAAGAATAATGAAACAAAGACAGAACACGACTAAGAAGACTCAGCTATATTTTAGGAGACCTCTCCTTATAATTCAAAAAGTACCTTTTCTCCAAAGAACTTTCCCATCTCCCCACTTCAGATGTGCCACTTTATACGGGCAGGTACTTGAGGAAGGGAATCCAAGAAGTGAAAGACTTTAATAGCCTTTTCTGTTCAGTGCCACACACGCTGAAAATGACTGCTCACCTTTCTGCACATGAGCTTCATCTGCACTTCACTGCTGAGGGATGTGATCAGGACACGGATTTGGCTGAAGCACCAGCTACCAGTTACTCTGAAATGGGATTTTTTACTCACTGATGGTGATCCTGAAAAGCTGCTTGACAGTTTCCAGTAGCCTAACACCCTTTTAATGATTCAGCTTGTGATAATGATGACCAACTTGTCTAAACCAAATCACTTACTTTTGAAACAACTGTATGATTTCCTGGGAGAGCAATGCTGAATGGTCACGTCTTTCCACTTTCACAGTTGCAATAGATTTATGCCCAATCTCAGGATTTTTTAATTCCAGCACCCTAATCCTTTACCATTGATGTTTGCTGCATTATTCCAGAGAACAGAACTCAAACATTATAGGCAATAAAAATCTCTTCCTTTTTGTTCTCGCAATATTTTTCTTGTTTAACTTAAATTTCTTTCAGTTGATGACAAAATAAGGCAAAGGAAGGGGAGAAAATTAATCTTGCCTGTATATTTCCACAGCTTTGAGTAGAATGTATAAATGTATACCACTTATACAACAGAACCCTTTCTTGTAAAGTTTAAGGAGAGTTACATTTCATTAAGCATAAAGGAAAAGAAATATGTCAGACAATTGCACTACATTGCAGTAGGCAAAACTGTGATTCTGTTTTTAGGATGTAATCCTTCCTTAGCAAAAAGCAAAATCCTTCCTTTGAAATGAGAAGAGAGGGGGAGAAGCATATCCATGAAAAAGGACTCTTTACAGAACTTAAGGACACAGGGCAGGAATAATAATTTTCCTTGCTAAGAATGAAGATCCCCTTGTTTTTTCAGGGGCACATTCCAATTTTTATTATTTTCATAAAATTAACAAAACTAACTTTTCGATTCCTAAACAAGCATCTTCTAAAAGAGAAAGGGTAAAATTGTTGGAGATCATTTTAAGGCAGAGGTCATGACAGATTGTAATTGTCGTTCAACAGTTTGTCAAATTTACTTCTCATGTGGTAAAACATTTATAGAATGAAAGGACAGAATATCTGAAGTACTTTACAGTTGTCAAGAATTATTATAATAATGTGGTTTGCAATTTCATTTAAATTCTAGATAGCATTGTGAAAGATGTGTAAGTCTGCTATTAACTTGATCTTCAGTGGGTTCTCCTAATATTAATATTTGAGCACACAACTGTAACGCTGTCCTACAAGCCATCTGGGTTTAAAACAAAAAAAACCACTGTATGTCAGCTTTAAAATTTACTGCTATGTATTTAAGAAGATCTGAGAATATGAAACAGGATTAATGCTTTCTTTTATAGCAAATTCTTGTCTGATCCAGTCAGAAACCACCTTCTCATTTTTTAAGGTGTGGGTCAAAATGTAACAGTGCTAGTTTCTAGTACATGTAAATGTCACTTAAGTGCCAATGGACCATTTGTAGTGACACATACGTGTTTGTGTATCTGTCATTTTTAACTGACTGTCTTGCAGACTGCTAAAGGGATTTCAAATATGTCTTGTAAAAAACCTGTGACATTCAGACTGGCCCCTGTTATAGTCAAACCTCTGAAACTGGTTGCAACGTATTTCCCTAAGGAAGGCTTTCACTTTATTATCTCACACAAAAATAATGACAGAGAGTAGGCAATAAAACTGATGGCCGTTGAGGTCTGGTGAAGGCGTAAAACTTTGGAGCTTAATTGATCTCTTATGACCATTATTTACCATGGCACATATTGCTGTAGCACAAATAGGCTGCAGAAATATCCAGGCAAATGCAGAAATAAAATATAGATCCGTTTCGCTTTGCAGCTTTTTTTCCCAATTGAAATGTGCTTGCTCAAAGCTGTTCAGGTCCAGGTCAGACGGACAGAAGACTCCCCAAGGGCTTGTTCATGCTCTGAGGTACCATGGTGTGCCACTGCCAGTGCAGTTACTGGAGAATAATATATGTTATTGTGACAGTTCTCAGTTGTATCAGTGTAAATTCAGGGGTTTAATTTGGGGTTTAAATTGTTTTCCATTTGCACTGGAATAGGAGAACAAGGATGTGACTTCCTGAATCCTGCACAGGAGTTGCTGCCACTATTTTTTGCCTCCCTCTTTTGTTTTTCCAAGGCTTCTAAAATATCCACACATATGAACTGTAGTTTCCTGCAGAGCACTTGCTCTGAGACAGAGCATGTCAAGAGAGGGTGATGGTGATTAATCATCATCATGTACCAAGACACCCCTGAAATGAAAAATGTGCTAATTTCAAAGCATTACTAATTGTGCCAAATTGGAGCTGGCCTGTTGGCTAAATTTGGATCACATGAAGCCCTGTTGGTCAAGCCAGTCATCAGCAGTGCCCGTGTGTAGTTCCTGCAGAGGTTGCAGATGAAAGGATCCAAAGTCCATGAAGCTGGGCACAGATAGGATCTGAGAGACATGCCTCTAACTAGAAAATGATGACATCCAAAGTAAGGAAACCCCCCTCCTAAAGTATTTCATTTGGCTTGTTTTGCATCCTTTTTTTTTTTTTTTTAAGTAAAGGAAAAAATGTATGTTCTTTTCTGCTCTCTCTCGAAGCTCATATTTCTGTAGCAGGTGTCTACACATTTCATTCTCCTGGTTGCAAAATGACACACATTCATGCGTGAACAATTCCAACTATTTGATCCTAAAGTGTCCAGTAAAATCAAAATTTAGGCTCAAGCTGGGTTTAGCCAGGGGGGAACTCAAAGATGACATTTTGATTTTACTATTTTTTCTAATGATGCAATATTTTTATTAATTGAATAAGACATCATTCACTGTTCCTCAAGAAATAAACTACACATTTGTGAACACTAATTAGAACAGGTAATTAACCAAATCTCTGTCTGCAGTTGTAGAGTTACTGGATCTTCCACCTTTATACTCACAATCAAGATACATTGTTACACACATCTATAGAAATGAAAATTAAATTTCGCTCGAAATATGGAAGAGACCTTTCTTTCTTCTGCTCTCTTTTGCCTCAATTTGAATTTTTTAATATTCAAGTAAAAATGTATTGGACTCCACATTTGCACATCTTTCACCAAATTCGTTTTGTTGAAACTGATTAAGTTTTATTCTTTGAAATAGGAAGTGTCATGTTGTGAGGTCAGCACAGTGGGCATGCCTTTTAAAGTGCTTTCATTTTATATTATTTTTGAGAGATGTTCTTATTTTAAGGTATATTTGACTATGCAGTTTTATGTTCCTTCTTCAAGCATGATGCAAATCCTGATGAAGAAGACATGGAGAAATTTGAACTACTTTCAGTGGGCTTTGAACTGTGCCTATGCACCTCAGAAGAACTTCTTTTTGTATCTGTTACTGTAAAAGAATACATCAGCCAAACTCTTTTCTTGATAACCAATCGAATTCTGTTAAACCCATTGATTTTCTGTAAAATATGAAGAAACAGCTTTTAGACTGGTTTTATTTTTGAAGAACATCTTTTTTGCACTTCCATATATCTGATTGTAGATGCCTCTTAAGTCTTGAAAGCATTATGAGGATCAGTTGTTAGAAGCTGAATTTAGCAATATTTGGAGCTGGAAATAAGGTGGAGTGAGAGTAATGAACCATTGGAACAGTTTATTATAAAGTGTGCTGTAAATTCTCCATTACTTGGAGGCATTGAATCATGACTGGATGCATGTTGAAAAGACATGCTCTAGTTCAACCATGAAATTTTGGATTTGGTGGAATTACAAGTGGAAATATACAGTCCAGTAAGGCAGGAATTGAATAAGGTGATAAAAATGATTCCTAGAAGCCCTGAGATCTACATCTCTGTGGGTATGTTTTCAATTAGAATACAGTGGGCTACTCTTAAGTAAAAATTATATTCATCTATTGCAAAAAAATAACTAAAACATTCTCAATAAATCAAAATATAATCAATGTTTTGTAATAATAGTGATCAGATAATGGCAGAGGGTAGCAATCTAATATATGCTATACAGTTATCAAAAAGGAAATCTTTTTTGTTTCAAGCATGAATTTTTCATGTGAACTGTGAATCCCACTGACAAATAGTGGTTGGAAGAATGATGTCTTATTATTTATGCCTCATCGTTGAAGTTAAAAGCTTTATCACTTGTTTCAAATGGGAATCTAAAAGAATCTTACTGTGACAAGGATCTTTTCATTCTGGACCTGCTAAACTCAACATGGTCAGTAAGCGTCCTGAGAAATACTACTTTGCATGGATTTTTAGCTTGACCTTTGAATCAAAGGGACTTGGTTTCTTTAGAAAAGCTTCAGCAAATTGTGTAGAGTTTTGGTAACAAATTTCCACACACCTGTGGAGGTGGAAGCATTACGGGAAACAAATGTTACAGGGCAGAAAGGAAGTGACAGAATTGAGAGGGAGCAGAGACATGGTGGCTGCTCAAAGGTACCACAACCAAAGGCATTCTACATTCTTCATGTAGACATGATCCTTCATCCTGTGTCTTATGGAAATACAGAACAGTCTCACATTTAAAACAGAATGACAATATATCTCTTAATACTCTCTCAGAGATAAGAGTGATTTCAACCACCCCAATATAAAAAAAATTACTGCTATGTCATCAAGTATGAGAGATACTTTTTTAAGAAACATTTCATTACAAATAGGACCGATAAAAATGTCACAAATAATTAGCCAGGACCCTTGGATTCCCTTAGACTGAAAATGATACCACTTTTGAGACTCAAAGTGAGAAAAATTCAATATATCCATATCTTGAGTATGTTAGCCATGACGTTGTAAGGTGCAGAATTTAATGCTGCATTCTTTTTGTTTAAGGGGATTTCCTGTTTTTGTGTGGGTTTGTGTTTTCCTGTTGCTGTGCTAGCCTGTCTCCTGTATTTTTTCCCTGTCAATGCCCTTCAGTAATGGGACGCATCTCAGGATACTGAGGATTCAGCTATTCCATTGCTCCAGTGTCTGATAAGTGAGCTTTTCTTGCTATTATATTTTCTAAGTAAGAAATTAGACAAAATCAGAGAGCACATCTTGAAAACTGGGCAGATAGCCACAGAGATTCTGAAACTTTGGAGAAAATTCACAGGTTGGTCTGGTAAACAGATTGGCCTTCTTTACCCACTTCTAACCAAATTCTGGCTAACCAGAATTTCCTATAAAGTAGTTCACTGTAACTTCCCAAACAGTAAGTCTTTCCTAACTCACCTTATAATTCACTTGTTTATACAATTTGATCATCCCAGATACCTTTTCAAAGGACAAGACTCTGTGTTGACAGCATCTTCATAGCTTCTAGTAAAAAGTTAGTGTATTTTAAGTACTAGCAAACAACATAACAGCAGTCAAGGGAAGCTGTCAGCCTCTGTCTTGGACAGGCAAAAAATTTAACTCTTTAAACAGGTAACTCTTGCATACTGGTAAAACAACTAAATCATTAACTAATTATATCTAGATGGAACTCAAAGCTTGACCATTTTCCTTTTTTAAGGCTTCTAATTGAAATGCTATTATCTAGAAAATAAGGGTTATACCATGTCAAAATAGCATTCACAATTTAAGTTAGATGTTATGCAAACATGCCCTATATGTTTTTGATGATGCACCTCAATCCTAACAGTCTAATGGTGAAATGTAGAATGTGGACAAGTTTTTAGTTGGGACAAAGCCTTGTAAATCATTACACTTAATCCCTGTTTTCCTTCAGGTGCAAAAGTTGTTTTGCCACTTAAGAACGGCTGTTCAAAACCATCGTCTCTCTGTTTATACTGTCCCCCTCCCTAGGCCATGCACACTTCACTGTGACTGTCGAGGCTTTGGCAAAAGGAGCTTCATTAGTGTCATGTGCATTATGTGGGACATGTTGCAAAGAATCCTGATGTTTGTGTACTCAGGGATGTAGAGTCTTGCTGCTTTCACTACTTTGTGTGAAACCCCTCATTCTAATTACAGTTAATGGTTTTGATTACAGTGGAGAGTCCAAAGATAATGTAACCTAGTGGTTATCACACTGACTAGTGTTTCTGATTGTATTCCTTGGTCAGCTACTGTTAAATGCCTTAGGAAAATTGCTCTGGGTACTCTGAATTTCTGTTCCTTCTCATAGCTGCTTGTCCTGCTTATTTAAATTGCCATTTTCCCAAGTCAGGATGGCTTCCTGCTGTGCACATGTAGAATTCCCACCAAGGTAGGAGTCTTCATTAGGACCCATCTACCCTTGTTAGCTAATGTAAACACAAATTACATGTTTGCTTGAGGGAAACTACATTTTTTAATGTAAGAACGGTGATTCTTCTAGTGGGTGTAGTTGTGCACAGGTGAGAACAGAAAGCTGTCGGGAGCAGACCTACCCTGTGTATGTTCCCTTTATTTAGGATTAGAATCAGATTTACCAATTTGTTGAAAGAGTATGTGGTGAGAGTGGCACTTGGTACAGAACCAGGCTGAATCAGTCTGAAGAATTCCCAATACTGGTCAATATCTCCTATGAGTGAGAAGCTGGCTACATAGCAAACACTTGGTATGTGCTGGAAGTTATGCATTCATATAACCACTACCACAAATCCCCTTTGGAAATAAGACATAAATAAGAGTTTCCAGGCATTTACTGAACAAGTGGTGCTTAAAAATTTTCTTCCTGCAACTGCAAGCAATCTCAGCCTGTACCTTTGAAATCTAGAAGGTATTCTGAGGGATGCTATCATCAGAAAAAAAGACAGTTATGCCAACTTAAATGTCAGCTGCAAAGTGTCTCTTTGTTTATTTCCTTTACTGGATCACTCAGCTAATATGTTTATTCCATAACCCAGTAACTCCTCAAACTTCATTGCCAAAACCCCAGCTGACCTGTTTCCAGTTGCCAAAACCTCTAACTTTCACCCTTTCAGCTTTTCTGGTATTAGATAAATTAAAGTAAAATAAACTGAACTGAAAATAAAAATAACACAAAAAATAAGTTGTGCTAAATATGTTCTCATGCTCATTCAAAAAGAAAAAAAAATAAAAAGCCTTCCATTAATAAAAAATTCTTTCTTTCCAAAAATGAAGCAGTCTGCATTTAGACACCAGATGTCATGGAATGACATAATTTTGATTTTAGACAATATGTAGAAATCTATTTCTGGAGTGGAAGGCAGGGCTGCAATACTGGCTTTCAAACATATGCTTGCTTTATGGATGTAGCTATTATAGAGTAACTGTAAAATGTTTAGTAATGGATTCCAGTGTTAGTAGCTTACAGGAGCTGTTCTTTGAGATTTTGACTTTATACATGCATATGAGAGAGTATCATGCTTTATCTCTCCAGATCTGAAGCACAGACCTACAGAGGTAAGACAAGGTTCCCCTCTGAGATAGGAATGACTGAATGGCTTAGCCATTCTTGCTTTTCCTGTGGTGGACAAAATTAAAAGAAAAGCTAACACAAGGATACTTACAGTCCTGATTAAATTAGGCTGTCCAAAAAAAGAAAAAGGTGGGCCAATAAAATAAACTTAGTAAAAGCATGAAGGCTTTATTTGGTGATAATTTGCAATATTTCTGTTGAATATGTATTGAGTACAATCCCATGATGAATGACATGTCCTTTCTTGGTGTTGCAGGGAAAGTGTTTGCACTTGAGTCCAAGAACAACTCTCAGGGCCTGGATTTAGCCGAAGCTGAGAAAGCTTGTGTTGACCTGAGTGCTCGCTTAGCAACTGCAGAAGAACTGAAAAGGGCTGTTCTGGACTGTTCTTTTGCTGGCTGCACCACAGGATGGCTCGCCAGTGGCTCTGCTGGGTAAGGACAACAGCATAACTCTTTCTGGGAAGTATGAATGATGGTTGTCAAGCAAGTTTTCCACCTTGACTAAGATTTGCTGAAAAACACTGGCCACAATTCAATCACCATGACATACAGCTAAATTGGCCACTCTCCTTCAAGAATTAGTTTTTTACAGCTAATATTGCAGGTACAGAATTATTCATCAGTCTCACATTATGATTCCACAGATTTGATGCAATTTCCTCTTCTTCTTTCCTGCTGAATTACATCATTGTGGCTCCTGTTCCCCTGGC
Source organism: Onychostruthus taczanowskii (assembly GCF_017590055.1). Classification (NCBI taxonomy): domain Eukaryota; kingdom Metazoa; phylum Chordata; class Aves; order Passeriformes; family Passeridae; genus Onychostruthus; species Onychostruthus taczanowskii. The sequence continues at coordinate 2,748,990 of NW_024506773.1, read as the reverse complement.
CTATAGTGGGGTGCTGAGCCTTAAAGAGCCTTGCAGGACACATGTCCTTGCTGAGGACACAGTGCTGGAGTTGGTGTCAGTGCTCTCACTGACTGTTATTCTCCAGTCCTTCAGAAGCTCAGCAAGCAAAACTTCTCATGGGAACCACGTGTGTCTGTCTAAGATATCGATGCATGGCTGAGCAGACAGTAGGCCTGTTCAAAAGGACACAGATGCACTTAGATATCATAACCCACATGTGCTAGAAAGTTTGTTGGTAAAGCCCACCAGGGAAGTGGCGTTGTCCCTGAATGTCTTTGAGGTAGTCGGGTGACTTGACATGGCACTAGGCTGAGCTTTTCTTTGCACAAAGCATTGTTACCTCTGTAGAGACTAACTTAAAGCAGGATTGTAAATGGAGGTGTTGAGGGAATGTCTGATGTCACTGAAGCTGGGACCATACAGAAATTGCCCAGAAGGAGTATATCAAATCTATTTTCAATGCTTGATGGGGATAAAGTTTTGTTTTATGAAAAAATTATTTCCAAACTTTAGCCTATTATTAGATTTTGTAACATTTGCCAGTTTTTTAGGTAAGCATTGGTGTTTCTGTATTTTTAGTAATAAAATTTCCAAAGGACAGAAAATTACTACTATCAATGAAATATTATATTTAAACTATTTCAAGGAAAAACAACCAAGGATAAAAGACAGTGATTAAGACCCCAAAAATCTTCTTCCTAAGACAGTTGCTGACATGTCTTACAGGCTGGCGAGCCAGGAAAACTCTATAACTGTAAGAACTCCATGGCAAAGTTGTTCTTCAGGGTCTTTTATACAACTTCTGTATTCTGGAAATGAAGAATCATGATGGGTAGGAGAAAAAAATCATAGCTTGTTTTATCTAAGCAATATCACTAGTTAGTCCAGCCACATCCCCAATTAATTGCTATGGGCACTGAAGCTGTTACTATTAATAGATTAGCTGTGGACTGAATATCTTCAATACCAAAACTGTGAAAAAACCATTGTGATAAAAACACACTGTAAGCATGGGAAGGAAATGGAGACTTTTCATCCCTTCTAACCTGATGTACTGCTTTCCTCCAATAAATCTGTCCTTAGTATGGAAGTCTCTAAACTATTTATCAGAAAGAACTTTGGGGGGGCATATCAGCACACCATTGCTGCGCAGTCACCAGATCTGACCTTCACTGGAAAGCATCACCAGAGAGAAAAGTTCTTCAGAGATGGAATTTTATACCCTGGGGCTATTTTACCCGTGGTTGGGCAAGCACCAGAAAGTATGTTGCTTGTTTCATTGAACTGGGTATTTGTGGCTCTGGGGAAAAATAGGAATTGTATACTGCCTAAAAAGGCTAATCTGTTTCAACTGTAAGTTAATGCAGCTCTGGAGAAAGAACTGAGCTCTTGAGTGCAAAGTGTGCAAATGGGACAAAGTTGTTTAAGTTGAGCAAGTTCAGCTCCAATATAGAGATTTACAGAGAAATTTAGATGAAAGGGTAAAATGATGCCAAAAGGAGTTCAATGATAATACATGCAGAAGAAACATGCAATCTACTTAAAAATATCTTTTCAGGGTCTGATTTACCTCCCTCAGGCCAGGAAAGATATGAGGACATAGCTATGGACAACACAAAGAAAACCTTTGTCACACTGCATCTGTAGTAAAAACAGAAAAACAAACAAACAAGCAAAAAAACGTTCAAGCAAACAAAGAAGTTGCTAGAGTGTTTATGGAGTGGGATGAAGAATATGAAAAAAATATTTGTGTAGGTCAGTGTAATAGTTGTGGGTTTTGGGTTTTTTTGGAATACTATGTGTACTGTTACTGCATCTTGGGAAAGGTACTAAAAATGTCTCCAAAAAGGGCTCAAAAATGATTAAAGTAATAGAAAATCTATTAACAAGGGACTCCAATTATTTTACTAAATTAGTTATTTATTTTTTTAAATTTACTGATTCAAAACTTTGGGTCTTTACTTGATAACTGGAAACATGACAGCAGGGATAAAGGATAGCTAGTACAGAGAAAAACCTCTCCACTTCAGTTGATATAACCCAGAGAAGGGAAATTAGGCTTCACAGCATGTCCACAAGTTAGAGAAGTATGGAAAATTATGTCCAAAAGAAAGGACTCTTTGCTGCGCACACCTTGTGTATTTATCTTGATGAAGCTCCACATCTTTGAATGATAGGTGACCTCCCCACATCTGCCAGGTCCAGAACTGTTCAGGACTTTGTAAGTTGGATCTAAAACCTTGGAATCCTCCCAGCAGCTAACTGGCATCCAATGCAGATCACAGCACTTTAGTCGAAAACTCTCCTGTATCCTCTTGGACTGTGTAAATCAGAAAGGAGACAAATAGGCGGGAGCATGATAAAAGTTCCTAATTTCAGGAAGAATGAGGTTTGGTTTATTTATTTGGTGCCTGGAAGGTATCCCAATCTTTGCCCTGAGGAAAAATGGGTTAGACATTGGCAGTAGAAGTAAACACAAACAAATGATGTGATTGAAGTCTTTACAGTGTTGCAGATTTTCTGCACTTAGATTTAAAACTGAACCTTTCACCACTTAGATTTAAAACTGAACAGGAGCTCTAGCAGACATGTAAGGACTTTTTCACTGCTAGATCCATTCTCCAGGTTTTGCACAAGTCTGTGATTTGTTCACTTCTGATAGCTATTTATGGTTTAGTGGGTTTTAGTGAGTAATTACAATCCCACTCCTGGTAAATATATCCATCACTGTTGATTATTTTGTCCTTATTATTACTTTTACAGCCAAATCATAGCCTGGAAACCTGAGGAGTTTCTCCTGTTGTGGCAGAGGCACATCACTGAGTCAGCGTGATCATGTTTATACTGCCTACTCTCTGGGCTATAATTCTTTTATGGGCAAAGAGGACCATTTGGACTAAAGAGCCAGCCCAGTTTGGGTGACTGTCAAATTTCTGATGACTCTCATGCAAATGCATGTCATCCATATTTAAATATGCCCACTTCAGTCCCTGCAGTCTAGTTCAAGCAGCAGGTCTTGATGAATATGAATCATTTCAACTGATGCAGAATGGAAATTGCTTAAACAAATAGATCTCTGCCAATAAATCCAAAGACACAATAAACTGGGTGGTTTTGTGGTTTGAACAGCCTGAAACAGAACTTCTTTCACAGGAATAAGGAGATGTTCTTGTCTTGGGAAAGCCCTTGCAGTTGTTCAGGCCAACCCAATTCAGGGTTCAGGGCTCTTCACACAGACATGTCCCTGACAGTCCAGGGACTTGGGAACTATTTGAGAAGAGCCACTGACAAGTAAGTAGGGATAACTTCTCCCAGCAAGCCATTTACAAGTCAGTCCTGACATGTGTAACTTATAAAGCATTACACATTGTTGCATTTCAGGAAATGAAACGTCGTTAGGCAAGTCTCATTTGTCAGATGAGCCCTAATAGCTATTTATACTAAAAATGACACTCTTATGACTTACTTGCATGTCAGACAAGTGAGTCAGTAAAACCATCAAGTGATCTGCCAGAATATAAATGAAAAAAAGGTGGCAGAGTTCTGAAAGGCTCTCACTGCTATCTTTTGAATTCAGATGTCATGCTGGAAAACTTTGTGTTGAGTCTTCCAACACTAGGCAGCATGTCCTCTAGTGTCTTGTCTTCTTTTCTGGGGTTTTTGAAATTTAGGAAGTGAACATGACACAATTGGTATGAACATCAACCCCTTGCAAACAGCTATTTATTTTAGAAATTGTTAAACATCCTCAACACCTTGTATTAATATCCCCATAGCAAATTTACTCATTTCCAGCGATTTTGTAAGATGGAAAAGCTGAAGCTGTCCTATTCCCTATCCTGTTCCTCATCTGCCTGCAAAGACATGGAGCCATGTGTCTCTTCTATAACAGCTTTGAAGCTCTGCATAGAATTTTTCTTCTATGACAGACTTCCTGCAGGGCTGTCAACCTGCTCCTTTATGTGAAATTGCCCTGGGCTGGTTCCTACCCAGCCCCTGGAGGATTTATTCCAGAGGGGATAAGTCTGGAGTGAGCAAGCAGAGTCAGCTAGAATAAGCTCTGCTGTGAGAGTCAGAAGACAGGGTTTCTTTTATTGGCTGACCACAGACCAGGTGTTTGTTGCTAGGAAAATTACTTTGTCTCTATTTTTCCTTCCTTTTGTTAGCTCTTTGGGTTTTGCACTGGCTGCTTTTGAATGTTTCTACAGTGTCAAACACAACAGGGCCCTCCCTGCAAATGACACCAGTGGGAAACGTAATAATAAGGCTCAAATATGATATTTCACAATACTACCTACTTCTTTTTCTGCCTACTGCGTGACACTTGCCCAGTACCTGACAGTATGATAATTAAAGTACATTTCCTGGGCAAGAAAAAATGGAACATCCAAGGAATGAAATGAAGGGGCAGTTGCTAACCCTTGCCAGTCCTCTCATCTGTATTGGTAAAGCCTTGGGCTTGTGGGTCCCTTGAAATTCATCCAGGTGTGCATGCTAGAACAGGCCCTCTAGCTCTTTGCAGAGAAGCAGTTCTGGTGATACGTCACTTTGGCAAGCTCTTGGTTTTATTTCAAGGCTGTGCTCTGCTGACTGGTGATAATGTACATTAATTTGCTCCCAGACATGTATTTGAGGCAGGTCAAGTAATTCCCTTCAAGAGACAAATCCAGACATAACTGACAGGACATGGTCCAATTCAAAATGCCGAAGTTGCTTATGAAATTGTCTGAGAAGGTCTTGGACTACAGAATGCCTTCATGTCACAAACTCCTGTCCCACAGCTCACGGCTCGTGTCATGACTTTGTCTTCTTGCTGCTTCTTGTCAGTCTTCTCAGTAAGTCTCATGCAAGGTAAAAACAAAGTAATTGTGTTCCAGGAATAGGGATTTCGACATAAAGCTCAGTCAGGAAACTTGAATTTAGAAAACAGGGCATGGCCATCTTAGTCCAAGGGATGATATCACTGAGCAATGTAGCCATGAGCCACTTTCCATCAGCTTTGGGAGGAGAGAAGCAAACCTTTTCTTAGCACAACTTGGGACAGCAGCATGGACAAAGTATGACAGCTATGTTTCTTGTGAAAGAGACAGCCAATAATTGAATAACTTCTTAGAAAATGTATTTTTTTGAGGAAAAGTACTGCACAAAAGAAAATACATTTTTTTATGTATTTTCTAGGACAAGCACCCAAAACACCATCTGCTGAACTGTTAACATCACAGTCCTCAAAGATGCCATTTACTAAGTGAGATATGACTCTCAGTTTTAAATTGTATTTTTACTGGAAGGTGTTTTGTAACGAACTCTAAGGGATTTAGCAAAACTTTAGCAAGCTTTGGCACAAAAAGCATGAGTTTGTTAGTGAAATTAATGAATGCCAGAAGGTTAGAAATCTTTCCTAAGACCAAGGAAAATCACAATATTGAACAGGAAAGCAAGCCTGACGTTAGAGATGGAGTAACAGAAATGGGGTACAATGCAACAGTATTTGATGAAAGCTAATAGGAATTTCTGTCTTAAACCAAATAGAAAGGCACAGCAGGAGAATGAGCTGGGGGTAGTCAAAGAGCACAGGACAGCAGTGGGCTTGTTGTAAAGTGAAATAACTCACGTAAAATTTCTGAGAAAAATAAATGTGGTCATCCTAAAAGACATCCAGCAGCAGTTCCAGAGGAGAGAGGGCAGCACTGAAGAGCACCAGTGAGACCTCACCTGCAATAGTCCAATGTAATTCTTTGCATCCAAGCTCAGGGTGTCTGGGCTCAGACTAGGATTAGACAAAGAAAGCACCTCTCTTATCAAAAGGTGATTAAAGGTGATTCATTTATCTGAATGAATGAAGACAGAAATGGGATATACTTATTCTTTGCAAGAGTTGCTAATATCAGGATTGTAACTTATCAGACAGTTCTAATGAGGGTGATTTTGTACTTTTCAAAAGAAATTCACATATTCTGCCTTTTTTTTTAGAATCACTGTAATGCTTTGTTGTATGTGAAACCTCTGAGAATGGAGCTGTTTTGTAAATTAATAGCATTCATAAAATATTTTTTATTTTTTTAAACCCTTTAGTAACTAATCAGTAACCTCTGTTATGAAAGCCATGGACTAAACTGGAGCCTGTAAAGTGAAATTGTGTGAAACCACCTTTCTAGTGATGCTTGACCTGTCATTGAGCACCCAACTAGTCCAGCCCAGGAAGCAACATGATTCTCCTTTGCTTGCACTCAGAATGCTCAAATTATATGTACCTAATGATATTAGAGCAAAATGGCAACATAAAATCTTTCATACTAGGCTACAGTATGAAAGCCTGCGTGAATGGGCCATATTTATTTAATGAACAGAGGCCTTACTATTTCAGTAGTCATATGTACAATTTTAAGCACAAAAGGCTGCATTTTGGTGTATATTTTTAAGAATCTAAAGGATATTGGTTCTGCCTTGGTAAGACCTCCTTTTTGACATTTCCAGTGGCAGTATTGCTGTTGGAATGTCTTCATGTCACACTTAGCAGCTGCTTTCTTTGGGACACATCCAGCCAAAATTAGCCTCTATAGTTCCCAGGCAATGGACTTTCCAAAGCCCACCTGTGCTCCCCTTCATGACTTTTCAGGGAAATTTTCTTCCCTTTGGTAATCATGAACATGTCATTTATATTTTATTCCTCATCAGAGCCAGCTTTGTAATTTGCAGTTTCCCAAAATACAGAGGGGAAAGACTAAGAATAAAAATCCCTCATTTGGCTCCCAGACTACTATTGGTTTTTTTCTCTTACCTAGTTACTGAAACACAAACAGTACAGCTGACCCATTAAAAAAAAAAATTAGCACAACATGTTAAAGATTTTTATCTTGACTAAGAAAATGATGAAGTTTTTAACTTTCTAACTAGGGGAAGGTTTCTTAGAGTGTGTTTTCAACCAGACTTTCACAGTGCCTCAACAAACACACTGTTCCTGATGTTCTTCTGAGCTGAATATATTGCAAGCTCATACTCCTATGAATCAATGTCATAAGACCATTCTGACTCAGTTAAGTGAATTTATTGACTAAGACTACAAAACCTAAAATCAACTGGTGGATAAAGTAGCAACTACAAAAAATGTCCCACCTACTGTTTTCTGTGCTGATGGATCACGCTTTATCATATCAACTCAGCTGTCAAATCCATATGTTTTAACCTGGGCTCACTGAAACATTTTCAATATTACAAAATTGCCTTGTAATTTTCTTAGAAAGCAAAATTATCAGTGGACACTACTATTAAAAAAGTTATCATTTACATTAAAATAGTAGGTCTTTATTAAAAATTCATTTATTATACATACATAAAATTTATGACATTAACTGTAATTACAACAGTTCAGGCCTACAATTACCATATATTTATTAATATGTATTATATTGTGGCATATTATGACATATTGTAAAATAAGTACTATTCATGCCAGCTTTTTTGCTATTTCCATCTTTGAAAGTGGGGCAAAATATACCAGTTACTCATTCATTACATAATACACCAGAAAAAGATTTAAGCAGCACAAGAGTAAGCAGAAGGCTTCTGGGAAGTCTGGTTCATACCTTACTGTGCCACATATTAGAATTTCTCCGTGTGTGTGCGCATGATATCTGCAACGTCTGAGTCATGGCACAGGAAAACAATGATCAGATTGGCCAAGCTCTGATCTTTTTCCAAGGTGGGTACAGATAAAGGACTGTTAATCGTTCTTAGTTGGATGAATCACGTTGTACAGCTGGAGTTAAGCTCAGGTTCAACACAGTGCAGAAGAAGAGGCATCGTGAAGCAGTTTGTCCTTCCAAGCTGGGTAGCAGTAGACTAAGAAGATTCTCAGTATCTTGTCAAGGAAACAAAGGAGACACCTTTAGGCACCTTCCAACTTTTCATCAGAGAGCAGGGGCTGCTGTCAACACCACTAACCACATCTTTATCTTACTGGATGATATGTGGTACTTTCATGGTCTGTGGTGATAGTGTTTCTGATTAGCGTTATGGGTGATACGCTGTCAGTATGTTTCTTCTGAGCACGTCTGCCTTCATCAGAAATCTCCACAGAAGGAAAAAGAAATCAAATCTGTTTCTTAACTAAAAGGCACAAAATCAAGCATTACACTGCTCTGAGCATCACATGACATTGTATGCTGAGAAATGAGCTTAAGTTCAATTAATGCATGAAATTATCCATAAATAGAATTAAACCTACATGACTGCATTCTTCTGAATGGCTGTGTAGGTGGATGTATCCCTTAAAAAGTACAAAGTTTATGACATTCTCTCAGCCATGATACATGCCCCAGGGCAATAGTTGAAAACAGACAAGAAACAAACTAGGGAGCAACACCTCTCAGCAGGGTGCTGGGAAAATTAGAACTGCTGTACAATTTTTTCATCTCTTATTTCGGCAGCTGTGCTGCTGCTGAAGAAATTTTAAGGTATGATGAATTCTGAATTGGTGGCCATTTTTCAGTCATGAAAATTGTAACAAACTTAAAAGCTTCACACTCAACCTTTTAGAACTGTGACAAAAGTGTACCTGTGTATTTCAGCTCTAACTATAGATTAAAAGCTAGCATTTTAGGATTTAGGGCAACCCTCAAGAACTCAGAAAATAGACTATTAATGTGCATTTTTAGTCATACCTGGAATCCTACTGACTGCAAGGAGCCTATTTCAATGCCATGGGCATTGCAGGTCTGATTGACTTGCTACCGAGAAATGCTGAGCACTCTTGAAGCTCTAGTCATCAGCAGCAATAACAGCTTACTGAAGTTGTTCAAAGTTTGCAGGACTGAGCTTGAGGCAAGAAACTACTGTCAGAGAATAAGAAATGAAAGGCACTAAACAGATATTTTCTTCCTTCAGTTTTTTAGAATCACAGAATCATTAAGGTATGAAAACACATCAGAGATAATCAAGTCCAATCATTGACCCAGCACTGTGTCTTATGTACAAGGCAAGATTTCTTTCATTTCAGAAGAATTGCATTAGGGTGCTTGCAGTTTTAATCAGATAAATTTTAATATGATAAAAATCCAAATTAAAGTCCTAAGTAGCAGATACATGTAAATACATGTAAAAGATCTTAATTTAAAGCTTTTCTTTATGTATAATGTTGAAACTATATGCAAGGTACACCTTTGTAAGTTTGTCACACTGGATAGCACCTGAGACAGGTTCTTAAAATGAATTAGCTAATTGCTAAAATCTATCAACTACAATCTTGTAATTTATTGTACAATATTTGAAAAAAAAAAGGTGAGAAAAACTAGCACTTTAAATATCAGATATTACTCATGAGCCAGGTAGCCTGTTTTGGTGATTACCTCATTGTAACAAGGATGTGGCATCCACAGGTAACTTTGTGGCCTGATGAAGAACTGATAAAGAAATTACGGTGTTTTGGGCAGAAGTAAAATAGATAAACATAGAAACTGGAAGGGTTTGTTTTTTGTTTTTTGGGGGAATTTTTTTTTTGTGTGTTCTTTTGGTTTTGTTTCTTTTTTTGAGAGAGAGAGCCTGAAGACTAAAGTACAAAATTACAGATGATAAGCACATTTTTTGCAGTCATATCATTATCTGTCTACTTAGTGCTGCAAGACACAACTGATCCAGATATCTAAGCAACTGAGTAATTATTGGAAAGATTAAGGTTGATGAGTTAATTTGTGAAGGGAAGCATAAGTGTCTCATTCTCTCAGACCTTGTAAGACCCAGTGGAACAATATGTGAATATTATATACATATAGAAAATTTCTAATTGATATCCTGATCCTCCAGTCATCTGAACTCATTTTGGCAGATCAAGTTGCTTTTGCCTAAGTGCTTAATTACTGACTTAGAGGTCTCAGACTTTAAATACATTAAATTCTGAGAGAACTGGATTTAAAACTTATGGGGACAATATTGTTCTTAAAAAGGGACTTTTTTGAAGGGATTTTTTTTTATCCCCTCAAAAAATCTAGTGGAGCTTTCTTTACAAAGGAAACAAATTTGGTTTTAAATCATAAAGGGGTTTTCAGCAGGGAATGACATCATGTTGTTTTCCAGAGGAGAAGTGTGGCAGGAACCATTCTGGTGCATATGCATGACCACCTCCATACGGCTCGTTTCATGTTGCTTTTGTTTGTTTATATTCAAAGAACATTAAAGTTAAATATGTAACTACTCAAAAGCTAACACATGCCCAAATGAAAATAGTCTGTACAACCATAATTCAGCCTATTTCTATAAATCATTATATAGCATTTAAGTGCACTGGGTTTCCACTGGATCTTTTTCACCATCAATGAATGGGAATTTTATGTAGTTTATTTTGGGGGTTTTTGTATTATTGGATTTTATCTTATTTTATTCCTCAGATTTAGTAGAGGACTGAGGGCACATTAGTTCAACCATTGCACAATACAAAATGATACATTTCCTGCACTGGAAGGATTTCCTGCAGTGTGGAAAGTGTTTTTATCTTCCTTTCACTAGAATAGTGAACCGTGTAACACTTGCTGTCCACAAAAGTATAAACCCACATCATTAATATCTAGCTGCAAAAATTTGCTCTGAAGTGACTTTCCCAGCCTTTGTAACCTTCAATTGAACAGTAAAACCAATGTTTTCTACAACAAACTCTCTTCCATTTGCTAGTTTTAAGCAGCCAGTACAGCTGAGAGAAGAGATAATTCGTAAACTCTTCATCATCACCATCTACAAAATTGTAAAACCCAATACAGATCTAACGCATTTGTTAAGTCTAGCAGGTCAACAGGACGGATTAGGTACTGCTGAGTACCAAACCAGAAGAAATGGAGTTTACTCAAAAGTGTGAAATTGCTATTAAAAAAAAAAAAAAGGAAAAGCTGTTTTTCTTCCAAGAACCCAAGCTGAATTTTCTAAGTTTGCCCGTGGTAGCTTTTGAGCAGTTAAATATATAGCCTTAATGGCTCTTTAATGTAAATACTAATTATTTATAAAATTTCAGATCAAGTCTTGAGTTTCGTATTCATTTCTATCCAGGTGCCATTTGCTGAACTGTGAGAGCAAAATATTGACTTAATTACTCTGGGTATAGGTCTGATATATAGAGGTATTACAGAACATAATAAGATAAATATCCTTTATTGCTCCCTATGCCTTGAACTGATCTACAGCAACATTTTTCTAATTACTTCCATTTCTCCCTTGGCTTTTCTGCATAGATCTTCCTACATTACTACTTTACATGCCAATGCTGAAACAGCTAAGGCTAAAGTCTGACTACTCTGATAAAAAAATCTCCAAATTTCACCTGCATGTACAACTCCAGAAGATTTCTGATTATTGTTTTCTTCTTCTTCTTTATTTTAGGACAATTATATGCAGAAAGACGGGCAGCAAACAGCAGAGCGTGAAAGCCATTGATGTTAAAATTGAAACCGATCCCTTTGTGAATGACCAATATGATGCTTTTTGTGTAAAGGATGAAGGTCAGCACTGATATACTTCTGAAATAACACAGAGTCATCACTGTCTTGCAACATTAAAAGTTTTGCCTTCAATTTTTCTGCTGCTGAGAGAGAAAGGGGGAATGTCAAAGGATAAATCTTTGTAGTAATCGCCCACTACAAGAGCCAACTGCTGCACAGACATTGGTTGCAGCAAATAAATTGTATTGTCTTTTGTCTTTGCTGCAGTTTAGTGAGTTCAAACAGCACTACTGATCTGACAGAACCCATTTTGGTGCTCACAGAACATACTTTATGGAAAGGAATATATCTGGCACCAATCTAATGGAGATGGCTGAAGCATGTCCCTTACTCAGCACTGTAGCTGACTGTAACTCAGCAAGCTGGTTTCCAGCTGCAACACAACACCCTGTTGTACACCTGTCAGTATGCAACATTCGTATGCAAATAACTTCATTGCCTCCATTTTAGTTTAAATTTTATTTGGTTTTCGTGATTTTTTTTTAACAAGTTAGACAAGGCTGCTAGGGATGCTGATATATCCCAGATGGTTCTGAAAACCAAATTATTTCCAATGTAGATTAGTTCTTAAATTTTTCAATATTTAAGTTCCAGAACCCACAAACAAAGATGAATTCTGGAGGCAAAAAGTAAATTGTTACTGATAGGCAGGATTGTGTAAAGAAATTTGGGAACGCCTGGAACAGATTGTTGATATCCACAGTGAGTTTTTGTATCTGATTTCCAAGAAAAGTGAGGGTAAGCTGATGGCATTCACTGAGAAACAGTAAGTTCACAGCAGTGAACAGCAGGAGTGGGGTTGAAGACATGGTTGAAGTGAAATGTTGCAGAGGTGATGCATTTTGATTTGATGTATACCAAATTGTTCTTTTTAGAAAGAATGATTTTAGCAGAGTTTGACCATCCTCTCAAGTAACCCTTGTCATATCAACTCCAGGCTCCGTGCTGCTGTGAGCGATGCCAACTCTGTCACCCAGTTGCTAATGTGGTCACACAAGCACCTTTGTGCTTTCTCCATGCTGCTCCTCACACATAGGACCAGTTCCCTGTAAACATCTGCAAAACTCTCTCATTGTCTTCCTTCAAATCTCTTTTGTCATCATCCCCCCGCCTCGAGAAAAACCTTGCAGTGGGTTGGGACAGCTGTGAGATGCTGAAATCATTGCTCTGGCCACTATTGTTCCATTGTGCCCTTGTGCTCCCCTGTGTGTCCCCACCTTCTCTCCACTCGAGATGCTGCATCTTGGAAAAGGAGTTGTGTTTACCTTTTGGGTTTGGCTACTGCTCACGGTAAAGGGGCAGGCAAGAATGCAATCAGACAAGGCTATGCTGGAAAAGAGTACTACATGGGACTCAGAAACTGCATGCTTTAAACTCTGGGGAATTCAGATCTTTTGTAAAGAAGGCACAAATTATGAAGAATTTGTTTTATACAAGGCAGGGAATTTTCTGATGACAGAAAGAGATAATCATCCCAATGCTCTCAAGTAGCCCTTACACACAGAAACATTTCCGGATGACTCTAATGTTCCCTGGGAAAAAAATTGGGATGCAGAGCTGATGTTTGAACAGAAAGACATAAGTGAATTTGTGTGGCAGAGCCTGGTTTTTAGCTGGTATGAGAAGAGCAAAGTCCGAAAAGGAAACGGCCTTAACATTACAACAGTAACACACAATCCAGCCCAGAGCTGTTGACTGATGAAAGAACATCCTCAGGGATGCCACTTCCAGTTTTAGCAAATATCCAGTAAGAAACAGCAAGAGTAAACCCTGCACCACAACCTCACACACAGCATATCTGTTCTGATCTTATGTACATGTGGCTAATAACTACACATCTAAGTTTGGATTAATAAGTTGTTTCTTCTTAAAACCTCATGAATATTTTTTTAGTCTTAGAAAAGTGGACATCACTTTTAATCTATACATTTGCAATTATTATTTAGTAATACTTTATAGTTAAGTGCAAAAGGCAAGTTGTTTTGTCCTGCTGAATGTGATAAATTCCAGGTTTCTTACACTGAGAACTATATTAATTTATTCCAGCCCTTTCATTTCTTTTATGTCCATCCAGATAATAATGAGCAGACAGCAGCTTTCCTTCTTTGTCAGACTTGGCTGAGAAGAGCCAAAGGCTCAGACAGACTGGTAGGTTGAAAACAGACAGAGGGAACAGTCACATCAACCTCTCCTTCAGAAACCAAGCTGACATTAGTAATTCCTTGCAACTCTACCTTCAGTTCCTAGGACTGTGCAGAATGCATCTCGAAACACCATGAAAGTTCTACTACAAACCAAATTGACTTCTTGTCCCTTGATTTATAACTATTCTTCACTCAATTAACCTTTACCATGCAAATGAGTGGAGTCAAATTCCTTAAGCACACATCTCAGCACGCCACTACACCAGGGCAGAAGTCAGATGCTAGCAAGAGCTCTGGGTGTGCTTACAGCATCAGGCTTTCACAAACAGAAGTCCTGAAGAGAGAGACAGTTTTTTGGTTTGTTTCTGAAATTAATTTTGATCTGTACACGCAGAAGAATCACAGCAATTGTTGAGAGTTGTCTTTTATGGGGAATTGATTCTAAGGGTTCTGTTTGACAAGGAATGATGTAGCTGTAATGTTTTATGAATGCTCTGAGTATAGCTGCAGTTTTCACAGTATAGAGAAATGTGTCTTCTCAGCTTCTCATAAACACATGTTTTATGCAGCCATTAAAGTCAGCAAGACAACTCTGTACCAGCTCAGGATCTGCTGAGTTCAGAACACTTCCCTTTTAGGCCCTCAGTGCCAAAAATATCTAAAAGTACATTAGATTCTGCCAGTTCTGAAAATGCAGTATCACACATAAGTTAGGTCTGGCACACAGAGTGTGTATCTCTATCAGAGTTCATAAGAAAATACCTTAAAAGTATAAAGTAGGTAAAGCAAGAAAACCAGAAAGCTGGAATTTTTCCTGCCTTATTTTTTTGTAATAGCCCATACTATTCAATTCCATATATATATGTATATATATATATATATATATATATATAATCCTCTTGATTTTCTTTCTTATTTTTTATTGCAGCAAAGGAAAGATCTCTTTGTTAATAACCCCCAGGTTTGACTGGTTCTTTCTTTCAGTGACCCACTGTTATTTACAGGCAACAAATAAGATCTGTTCCATAAGGCTTTGATTTGCTGCCACCACAGGAAAACTAAACAGGCAGCAACTTGTAGTAGAGTACAGCATAAATGCAAATCAAACTTTTTTAAACATGACTGCTGGCTCCATATATCCATCAAATCTTGATGGCTTATGTACATATTTTAGTTAGCCTTTTTAAGCAATAAGAAAAAAAGAAGTCAGTGTATTCTTTACAGCAAATTTACTGAGTGTGCTTTACAAGAGCAATCAAAATGCAGTTTGCTTTTTGTAATATTTGAACTACTTCTTTGTATTTGTCATGCTTTGTTGTAGATAGAAATTTTTTTAGTGCTACAGCTTTATTTTTCATGGCTTTGCATAGAGCTGACAGTTAATTCCCACTTCTCTGGTGATGTAAATTACACTAATAAAGTCCCACAGGCCTTGTCTGATGTGAGAGGCGTTGGCATCCTAGCATTGCTAGCTTACAGGCAACATTCACATTGGCTATAATTGAGTTTTGGTTCTTCATACTCAGTACTTCTATCCAAACAGAAAAATTCCATCTACTTTAGGGTCTCTGCAATCAAGAAGCAAAATAAACATTCTCACTCATCTCATTCACAGGTCTGGCCATTAAGAGTTGCATTTTCTAATTTCTTAATGACAAGATGACATCCTAAAAATTCCAGTGGCCTCTCTGGAAAAACATCACTGAACTGGATGGTTGGAATAGGAGATATTTTATTTCAAAGTGGATGTCTCATGTCAGCTTTCAGAGTGTGGTGCACAGATAAAGCAGCAATTGTAGATAATCAGATTTCAGTAAATTCAGTAAATTCAGGTGGTGTGGAAGCTGAAGTCTGCATTTCCTTCATGTTGATTTTTTGCATTGGTCTTAGGCTATCCTTTCTGTAGACAGTGTTTTATCAAGACATCTCAAAAAAAATCTTTACAGACTAGTGGGATGCTTATAGTTCAAATAAAGGAGATGCTTCTGGTGTAATCTGGACTGGGGACGAGAATTGCTGTGTTCTTAAAGTGACATGTGCCAACTCTTTGCAGAAATCACCTGTCACAAAATCCTTTCCACATGTGTTCTGTGGTTAAAGTTACTATTCTGAGGAGATATTTTTCCTAAAAGCCAATCAGGACTGAATGTGCTAACTCAATTAACAGGAGATCTCTTTAGTCCCATGTAAAAAATAGTTACTGAGTCTCTAAGATGTCTGTAACCACAGCTGTCACTAGCCCTAACATATCTGTGCTCAACACCCATATATATATTTGCTGTGCCACTTATTCCCATGCATTTACCAGATGTTGACTCTGTTCTGATTTCTGCAAGTGCATATTGAGATCTTTCTTGACTGTAGTGGTGACTTTCACTCCAGGACACAATCTGTGCCAAATTACTGCTGACATGAGGATGTCCTGTGAACTTTAACAAATTTCCTTATATCTATGCTATGCTGACTTGATCTGAAACTCAATCCACCCTCTCTTACTGGAGGTCAGTTATCAACATATGGAGGCCTGTTATGTGTTTGACCTCAGTGCCAACATGTAGAAAATACTGGAAGGGTCATGATGTCCAGAAACCAATTCCAAGTGTTCAGGTTTAAGATATGATCTTGGACATAAGCAGGCAGAACATGGGACCTGCTTGATGTTCTGCTGGATGGCTCTTCAGTATCAAGAAGATCCAGCTTTTTTACTGGGAACCATGAGTTGGGCTAATTTTTCAGCCAGAAGCAAGAAAATATGCAGGTTTATGGGAGGATAGATGAGGGAAAAATCAGTGCTCCAGATGGATGGAGAAGCCCAGCCCTCATCTACCCAAGAGCACCACTGCAGGCAGCCCCTGTGGTCACCTTAACAAAGAGCACTACTGTTCCTCCACATGACAAGCTGCTGCCAACACACCCTCTGTCACGCTCCATGGCCCAGATCTGCCTCCTCTCTTCCAGCAAGAAAATGGCCTGAATGCCAGCACTGAGCACAGACTGTTGTTCCAAATAAGCCCATGCTCCTCCAGCTCCTGGTACAAAGGCTGCACACAAAAACATGAAGCCTGTCCCCAGAAGTGGCTCAGTTTGATGAGTTGCTGTGCCAGTGTCACTTCTGTACATGTGCCAGAAAGAGCAGGTTTGGCAAAAGGGTGAGCAGGAATTGTCATAGCAACTGAGACTGCAGCAGGACGAGGAGGCATAAGATGCTGTAACCTGGAAAATTCCCGTACATTTGTTGCAGGAGAGGACATCAACAAAATGGATATAGGAACTGGAGTTTGTCTTTGCAGTGTATCAGCTTTCACTTACGCTTGTCCATGCTGTCACTCAGTATGACAGTATCCATGCTGTCATTCTGCAACAAAGGCATGACCTTACAAAGTCTCATGTGAGAGGGTCAAGAGTTCCCCATACAGTGTCAGTCAATGTACATCTTTAAAATCTCTGCTTTTCTTTTTGCTCATGCATCAGCCAGATCTCTCTTTCAGGGGTTCATAATTCTGTTACCAAGTCTGTTGTCAAATTTTACTGTAAAGATCCCTTCAGTTTTCTTCTTTCCTGGAAGGTTATAATGTGCTTTCTGAATGCGTTTGCCATAGTCAACTAATGTGTTGCTCTTCTGCTTCTTCTGGCAACAGGATTAAGAAGCAAGGCTTTGTAGATAAGAATACTCTCTGATGTATAATTGTTCCATACAGCCTTGGGATCAATACTTCCCACAGAACAGATACACAGCTCCCATTTGTATGGATGGAAGTAGCTACATAAATAAAGTACAAGAAATGCAAGGCTCTGTAGCCTTCCTATGAGGCGATAAAATATTTTTTTTTACCTTTCATCCACATCAATCTCCATTTATCCGGCCAGTTCACAGGAAAAGCGTTAGCTGCTAACTGCTCCTCACTTCCTCGGATGTCAAACCTCCATAAGATTCTATATAAACTGAGCTTTGTGTAGCCTCAAAAGCTTGTTTTTTCTGTCAGTGTGTGTGTGCATAACTCCCACTAACTTCTGAAGGTGTTAGACAGTATATATATATATATATATATATATCTGTGTGTGTACAGTACAGAGAACAGGCTTCAAAGTTTGACTTCAGTAGCATGTCCCTTACATTAGTGGCAGATATTTTTCAGCATACCCGGTTGAGAAGTGGTTAGTCAGGTCTATCAGACGATTTCCAAAAGCCTGATCCAAAGGAACTTTCACAGAGTGTGGATGTTTATCATAGGATTTTCATTTCACTACAAGGTAAATGACTGGCAAAATAAATACATCATATTTCTAAATAAGCATGTGTTTACCTATGCCTGGGTCAGAAGTGGGTAGATGATGGGAAAAGCTGCAGCCTGAGACTCACAAGTGTTTTGCAGAATGTCCCTGGGCAAAAGCAGGAAAGCCTGAGTTTTTGCAGAGGTGAGAGTGAAAAGGCTTTTCTGTCAAGCCTCTTGCCCATTGAAAAACCTGGACATGAACTGGTGTTAATGAAACTGTTGCTTGCAAGACCTTGTGGTGATGATGACCTACAAGTAGACTCTAGCAAAATAGCAAGGGTGCTCTTTGAAGATGTTTCTCCTTCTGCATGCCTAGAAACATAGTCTTGGAGTCTTTTCAGCTTCCAAACAAGTCTTTTCAAGAGACATCATCTTTGCTTTACCAGCTAAGCAATCAAGTTTTTGTACCAAAGCTAATTATTTCAACAGGAGAGATCCATACTAGAACATAGACCTAGCCCCGTGTTTCCCTTATCCAGTACAATTACCAGAACTCGTGAGCCTTTTAATTTTGGTTGTTCTCTATCTGGACAAAAGAAGGTTTTGGATCTTCAGTTACTTTGGCAAGAGAAACAGCTGTTTTTTTCTAACACAGTCAATAAGGGTTCTAGAACCACTGGAAAAAATTCACAGATTTGAGAAAGAGTATAGAAGTGATAATTTGTACCAACACTGCATTCTTTGCCCTTGGGTTTCTTGGTAAAATCCATCTTCCATTCTATTTTTTTTATTTGTTTTGTTTTTCTGTAACCAAGAGACACCTATTTCAAAAAGGACTGTAAAACACATAGAGGAAAAGGGACACAGCAAACCTTGTGAAGAGCTCTTTTCAGAGAGGAAAGTGTTTGAGGAAAGAGAATCCACAATGCTCAAAAGTTCTCTAGAAAATATTGATCTACCTTGTTAACAATGGCTAAGATCATTCAAATCTGAAAAAGAGAGTTAAAATTCAGTTTACACTGGTGGTGGCAGCTGGCAGCTGGCAGCCTTCCTCCTCTCCACACTTCTTTAATGCAACAAAAAACAGTTTTGATCTCGTTCATAATAACTTTTCTTCCTGGTTTCTAATGCTGTCAGCAAAAATACTATCAGACATCTTTTTGAGTTTTATATCCTGCTGCAAATTTAGCTCTTCAGATTCTTGTAGACAGCAGAGATATGTTACCCCAGGTATTTTTAAGCTGATGAGCCCAAGTCACCATTTATTTTAGGGTGTCTTTACCCTGAAAACAGAGATTTGAATATCTGGGGACACGCCTGATTTGAGAAAGATTAGAAGATTAGAGATAGTCTGAAAATTGACTGGTGTTCACCTGGACCTCTTCTTTCTGTGTGTGTGGACTGGGCCATTGCTCAGCCTCTGCTGGCTCCCTACAGTGTAGAAGAGATCAAAGTGCCAGTCTTAAAAAATTCCACAAGCATTTCTGGAGTTAAGAAAAATGACTGTGTCCAAGTTGTTGGATTCCAGCCCCTACCTGCCCAAGCTCTTGTTAGCTTTTGTAGAATCAGGCAGGGAAGACAACTGTGATCTGGCATCCTGCCTTGTTTGAAACAAAGCCCTTCTAGATGCATGACTGTCAGACGTCAATAACATCACTGCAGTGGCATCACAGTTATAGCCCAATTTATACTTTCCAACTGTAATGGGCAATTACAGCTGGAAATAATCGTGAAAGAGCATGAAACAGATGAGATATACAGTTTCTGTGGGCGTGCATAAGTTTATCCTCAGGAAAACTCCTAGCACTGCTCTTAGCATTGTACTAAAACACTATTGTGAAGTCTTACAATGTCATCTCTTTTTTCCTCCCAGACAAGCCCTGTGGGGACCCGCCGTCCTTCCCCCACACCATCCTGCACGGCCACACTGGCTTTGAAATGGGGGACGAGCTGCTGTACGTCTGTGCCCCGGGCTACGTCATGGGCAACAAGGAGACGGCGTTCACGCTGCTCTGCGACAGCTGCGGGGAGTGGTACGGCCAGGTCCAGGCCTGTGTCAAAGGTCAGCTCAGACAAAAAAACTCTATGATTTTTTAAAATTTGCCCCAATAAATAGCCAAACAATTTTTATCTTGCACCATGCCTTCAGGATTTTTGTCTGCAAACACAAGAGCAGTTGACCAGATTTTTACTCCATTAAAAAAATGGAGTGGATTTTCTTACTTTCTTGACTTGACTCAAGAAAAGATTTTTCAAAAAAAAAAAAAAACCCAAACCACAAAACCCCCAAGCAAATTGTAAAATGACATTTCCTTAATTTAAACCCTCAATAAAAACCACCTTTATGTGTTAGTTAAATTCTACAGCAGTCTTTTAACTTTCCTCTTGTTTAAACATAGGCTAAACAGTACCATGAGTTCAGATGTGGATGCAACCTGAATTCTGCTTTCTCATGTTACTTTGCTCAGTGCATAAACCCACCATTTTCCCCAGTATTTAAGAATGGTAATCAGAAAACTTTAGTATTTTTTTCAAGAAGGCATGTTTAAAGTAGGGTTTCTGGTAAAACAGATAAATTTTAAGCAAAGGAATGAGCAGCTGTTGGGTATCTGAGCTATCTGTATGGGCTGGAGTTAGTATATCCATTTCAGAACCTATATATTCCTTAATGTCTGGAGGCTTGCAAGGAGTTTATTTTTGTGAATATACCATCAGGCAGTGGATAATAATGAGAAAAGGTCAAACTTGTTCTTAGCAGAAATAGGTCATGTCTGTGCGCCAGGGAACCAGATTCTCAAACCCATCCAACTGGTATAGATACACAAAAAACCAAAGAATGAAAGCACCAGCATTTTTCTGAACTCCTTCAGCTTCTAAAACTGTTTTACAAACAGCAGTTCAGATGATTATGCAAAACAGAGTAGAGCATAGAGGAACAACGTGGAGGGAAAAAGGAGAAAAACAAGTATCTGCATCGGATCATAGAACAGTTTGGGTTGGAAAGAACTTTTAAGGTCATCTTATCCAACCCCCCTACAATAAGCAGGGACATCTTCAAATTACCCAATGGGACTGAACCTCCTATAATCTGCACCAAATTGATAATTCTTTTTCCTTTACTGAGGTTAGTGGAAATGCTGTCTTCATCACACACAGACATAAGGCTGTATTCCACCAAAATAAGGTAGGGAAAGAATCAGGCCATTTAAGTTGTCTGTGTTTCACTGTTTTCTCTGGATAAATAGTCTATTTCTCCTGTTTTGCCCAAGCCTTTCACACAGTTGCAGGGGAGAGGAAAATATTTTTTAAAAAAATAGGAAAACATGGCTGTAAAATCACAAACATCAACACTGAAACTTGGCAGCAGATGTGATATTGTGGATTATAATTTTTTAAATTATTTAAATGTTGACTTCATGCTGGGTGGCTTCCTCTGATTACTGTTTTTCAAATGCTTTAAGGACATGGGACAGAAAACACAATAATTGTTCAAGTAATAATTATCTATTTAATCCTCCTGATCATAATTCTTTAAGAAAGAAGACTTTACAGAATGATTAAAATATGTGATACTAGGTTTCACTATTTTTTAAAAAGTAAGAATCCAGTGAAAAAGAAAAACAAAAAAATATAATTTAGTTAAAAGGAACATGATTTAGAGTTGACTGATATTTTGAGGTCATAGGAGAGAGGAGAACAATTATTAAGTACTCCAGAAGTCAGCACACAGACTGATTTTTAAGTGCTTTGAGGCAAGAGAGCACCTTCCCTATCATGAAGGTTAATGACGGGACTTAATGATGGGAGAATTTATATTCCAGTTGGCAGACTGGAGCACTTCTGTCCAAACTGGCTGACATCAATGGAAAGATGTTTGTGCAGCCACTTCAGTGAACATTTAAGCGCTATGTTTAGAGCCTGGTAAGATGATACAGTGCCCTTGCTCTGCATGTGCGCTGGGTGAGCAACTGGGAAATGTAAAATGGTCCCGATGCTCTTACTCCAACAAAAGGGGGCCACAGGGACAAAACCCTGGTCAGAGCATTGAGAGCTACAAGGCCTGTTCCTACACCTTGCAGTGTCTCTGAGCCTAGGGACAAGTCACTGCACTGCTCTTTGCTGCTTACTCCACCTCCTCTGTGGAAGAGTGATGACATTTATCCAATTTCATAAAGCTTGCTGGGATTTGTGGATGTTGCACCTTGAGTACCATTGTTCTACTTGGTAATTGTCCCATTATAATACCCAGCTGTCCAGGCAGAATATCAGACTGAAAGCAATAATTGCATGTTTTTCTTGTTTGTGGAAAAGCATCAGACTGGCTTTACATTCCCAGTTGCTCACGCAGAGCAAATATGGAGTCACAGAACTATCATCATAGAAGTATCTAAATATAGCAGTTAAATGTTCTTTGAAGTCTCTTTGTGATCTTTCCTCTCTGTTTTGATCCAGTAAGAAGAGATACAGTGCATTCTGGCACCTGGAATATAAGTGCACTTGGGATATAAATGTACAGCCATACAGTCAGTAGATTTGAAAATTAAAATTTAAAAAATACTTATATAATCAAATAGGCACATAATGCAAAATACATGGCAAAACCTGGCTATGGGCATAACTGAACAAAATAATTTTGGACTTATATTAAGTGGATTTCAGATGCAGTAAAGTAAGATGGAAATTCAAGTGGATTCTGGATACAGTAAAGTATGATGGAAATTAGGAAAGCAGTACATTACAAATGGCTGCAATGTACATTGTGCACACCAGGTAATAGACAGTAATTTTTAATTAATATGCTTTTAAAGAAAAAAACGTGACTCTGTTTCCTGTAATTCCTTGTCATGAAAAGGCATTGTGTTCTAGTTGAAAGCACAGGGATATTTAGCCCAACAAAGCAACCTTAAGGAGAGAACAGGGAAATACATGGATTTTGCCATTTATTTTTTTTTTATTTCTGTGGAGAGAGTGCATTTGCTTCACAAAATATATCCAGAAAGACATTGTAGTAAGGTCTGAAAGCAGATGCATATGTTCCATGCTGTGGCTGTCCTGTAAGCACAGAGACTAAACTGACAATTACTAAATGACATTTGGGGTTTTTTTCCCAAAATAAACCATGATCTCAATATTAGAAGCATCAATACCAACACTTCCGTGGCAGGGGTCAGGGCTGGCCTGCATTAGGCTGCATTCTCTAGGGTTTGCTCCCTCAAAGAGAGGGCAGATGAGATAGCTGGGAAATCATGTTCCATCTCTGCCCTAAAACTGGCTCAGAAAAATGTCATGTATCTATCTTTTCCCCGGATTATTTGGGTTTTTCCAGCTATATGCTTGTGGCAGTAGAGTCCATATCTTCTACACATCTAAGGAATCTTTCCAATGACAACACCTGGATGTGTTCCAAGGTGAGGACCACCCTTCATATGTCAGTGTAAGGAGGACTTGGCTGACTTTGACCTCTTAATCTGCAGCTACCAGGCTTGTTGCCTGGCTCAACAATTCTCATTACTTCAAACATTACTACTGAAGTTTTCAAGAATTATATTGGTTCACATTCATGTGTGCACATTCTGTAAGCACAATTAGTTAGCACCATTTCTTTTTAGTTTTTTATTTTTAATGTGGGGAATCAAACAAAATGTCTCTGGCTTTTGATCTGATTTGAGAATGCTTTTTTTTTTTTTTTTTTTTGTTCATTCTGTGTGTGCAAAGGGAGAGTTGACAGACAAATATAATCAGCAACAAATATAATCAGCAGTAAATATGTCCGTGGTCAATTGTTATGACAAATTTTGGTTCCCTTTTCAGGCCTGTCACTGAGGGGTTGTATTAGATTAATGTAAAGTATTGATCTGGCATGAATGGATTCTGCCAAATGGAATAAGTTGAAAAATTTTGATGGGTTATTTATTCATATTAGCAGGCTTCCTGCTGGAATAAAAAAATATCTTCTTTCTTATAGCTATTGTAAAAGACAAAAGGCACAATTTCTGTCTAGCATACTGTGGTCGGCTACGGAGAAATTTGTGTGCCTGATCCAAACTAAATGGATAATTCTTTGAGATGCTGTAGTTCACAAATATGACTTAAGCAAATCAGCCAACATGCTCTTTTCTTTCCCATCCTTAAAGACAGATGTTGTCTTGTTAATGTTTGCTGTAGCTACTTTGAGAATCTAAGGCTAAAGATGTTTTTATACAGTACAAATATTTATAATGATGGTCTATATAGAATCAGGTTTCAATTTCCTGTACTCCAAAAATACACCCATAAAATATGCACTGTGTTTTATGGTTGCCCAAAATAGCAGCACTCAAAATAGAGCTTGGATGCCAATATGCTATCTAGAAGAAAAATTAAACTGATCCTAGAGTATGGAAGACCAGGCTCTTTGTTTTTGCCTGTCTCTATGTTTGGTTACTGTTTTACATTAGGAACAAAAACTGAAGGAGATGAAAGTTCTATAGGACTGGAGGCTTCCTAAGAAGGATTAATTCATAATTAAAAGGATTTTACCTTTTAACTGAGCTTCACATCTTTGGTAGTGTATCATTTCAGTATCTCTTGCTGTAATGTGTTCATTTCAGACTCAGTAATCCCTCAGACAGTGAATTAAAACTCACTGATCCTTGAGTCTGCCAGAAGATGTAACAATGACCAAATATAGAAAGATCTTGATCTTGGATAAATTAATTTCAGGGCTGGCTCTTTGTAAAACCAGACCTGCTTAGGTACAAAGAAAGATGCAATCACTTTAAAATCAATTGCTAGCAGTTTTAAAAATATGTATAAATAATGGTTACAACTTCTTGGATAAGAGGTGGAGCTGAATCTAGTTTGGTTGTTGCTCTTCAGTACCAACACTAAAATTCAGGGAACTGGAAATTTCAGGAAAGTGCTGAGGAGGTGAGCAAAAAGAAGTGCAGGAATTGTGCAATCTAACCCCAGAAAATCATGGTGGACTTAAAAGATTTTCACGGTAACACAGAGTCACCAAATACTGAGTCCAAGTCCCATTTGAAGGTCTGAGGCCCAGAAAGAAGGAATAGAGTATTATTACTGGGTAAGTCAATCCAGGATCGTATAAATCAAAGCTCCAGAGTAAGGGCGTCTGTATTTCCTTTGATGGTTAGAGAGCTCAATAGTTGCTTTCATTTTGGCATCCCATAAGCTAACATTAGTTATGTTGTAGTCTCTGCTATAAACTCTACAAATAGGGGAGATTGAATATGAAAAGATCTTCGAGCAGCTTTACAACTTGGGCCACAATCTGATTGTGAGAGGGAACAAGACTCCCTTATGTGGTGACGAGCAGTGCCTAATGAGGTCCAATCTCAGGATCTCTTTAGACTACAATGGGCTTTTTCTTCCCCCAGTTCTGCATTAAGAAAACACCAATTCATTTCTCTACAGGCAGGATCATGCCCAAAAGCAGCATGTTTGATGGAGACTCGATTGATGGCTCAACAGACCTTTAATATGTTCTGATAGACTGGGGGCTTGCATTTTCTTGCTTTTTCCTGATGTGCCTCCATAGGACCTTCTCCTAGAGGGCTGAAACCACATGGCATGAGAAATACTGAAGGGAAAGATCTTCAAAATCTCTAAAAAGCTTGTTACTACAGTTGTTAAGCATTCACCAATGATCCACTCACACATAAGGTACTAGTCCATGAGATGAATACTAGCTGCCCATTTATACTGCTAACTAAAAAATAGGTCTGGGGGAAACAACACAAGCATGTGGAAGTAATTTTTGTTTGCAGATGTGTGTGCCTGCTCACCATAACATAAAAATTACTGTTTGAACCTCAGCTGTATCACCGTAGTGTGGAAAGTGAATGAGTGGCAAAAATAGAGGTTACAAGAGACACAGAGGTGAAGACAGACTGTTGTGATGATTCAATTAAAAAAATAGAACCATGATCATAATGGTTGGTAAACAGTAACTTCTCACATTGTGATGTTCCATTCATGTACATGCCACAGACACCTATGGGCTCTCCTCAGACATGTTGAACTTTAGTGAAGCAGGCATGCCAGATATAAGTTTCTGGCAGGAGTCTGGATGATCAGAGGATAAAATAGTTTGAGGCATCATTTTCATGCAAAGAGAGTGCCAGACAGGCAGAAAAATTCTAAAGTGAAAGCAAAAGAAAGGACAAAGCGAGGCTAATGACTGACAGTTAGTAGAAGTGCTGCGTTGTGATGGAGAGTGCCATGCAGAACTTCATGAATATGTTGCTAAAGTGCCTTGGAATTCAGAGTTATCCTCCATACATTTGCAAAAGTCTGAAATACTGTTGGAAATAGTATTAGAAAAGTGAGAGTCCTCCCAGGAAGATTTCCACTCTAAGAGTTTTATTCCCCTGACTGTTAAATCATCCTCGAACGAGGCAGAAGTTTTTTCTTGCTTTGGAGAGCATGGGGATAATCTAGAGGATTACACAAGCAGATGACAACACTGGGACCACAAAGAAGAGAGGTCTGTTATTGGCACTTCCTGTGAGAGGATGGGACCTGCTAAGAACATCCAGCTTTCCAGCATGATAGCTTTCACAGAGGCATTAACTCTCTGCAGGCTATTTGGGACACACATTTGGGTTTCCTTAGCATAACTGCTTTGGTTTCTGGTAGACCCAGATGCTGTTCCAAGGAAAATACCTTTTGCTAATGCTCATTCTGTTTTGGCACCTGGCTTCAGCTGTTCTGGCAAAAAGTGAGCTGGTGTGAGCTGTATCACTGCTAAGTGGTTTTGGTCAGACTGGTTTGACAATATTTCTAATCTTTCTTAAGAGTAGACCAAATATGGCTCTGCCAGAAGTCTGGGAAGCAGTCTCCAAGGAGAATGTGACTCAAGCGGAAATTGAGGTGGGCCCCAGATGAAAATGTAATTCAAAATTGGTTGACTGTAAAAAGGCAAAAAAGATAAGGGTTTACAAATGCAGTGATCTGTAAAACAGGTTATCTTATTAATTTCTTGTTTCCCATGTCATGCCAGGTCTATTGCTTCACTGTCTTCATAAAAGACTAAACACCCTCTTAAAAAGAAAAATTCTCACCATGATTCAGTTTATTTTCCATATCCCAAGGCACTATTTTTTATGACTTTTAATGCCAGCATAAATCTCAGAAATTACATCAACTTTCTATGGAATAAAACTTGTGTGAACTGAAAATCAACCGCCCTGTCTAGTTTGGAAAATTTTTCACTGAGCTAAGGCTTTAGAATAGTGGAAGAAAGATCAAGTACAATGCACTATTCCATTCAAATTCAAGACCATTTAGCTTTTTGTTTTGAGTCAAGTCTACTTTGCTATCAGTGGTAGGTCTGTTGAGCATTTCTAAATCAAACTCAAGTTTTGTAATGAATCTACCCCTCTGCTGCACTCAGGGTTTTTTACCAATTTTGTTCTGTGTTATTTTTTTTTCTCTTTTCTCCATGGCAATATTTAATTCCTTAAAATTGGAAGCCTGAGAGTTGATTACTGACAGATAAGATTATCATGTTAACTAGGAGTTAGGCTTCAAGTGTTTGAGACAGAGTTTTCTAGCCTTGCAGGGTGCATCTTGCTTTCTTCAGATGAAAACAAGCAGAATGCAGTGTCAGCCTTGGTGGTGGAGTCTGCCTCAGTCAGCTCTGAAGAGCTCTTATGGAATAAGAAATACTGCTCTGGCCCCAGGCATTGTACCACTGTAACACCAAGGTGCTTGAAGAAAAGCAGTATACTGATAAAAACTGATAAGAACGTGCCTTGATATCTTGAGCATAAGGTACTGAACATAATTCTTTAAAATCATCTGGCTCAAAAGGGATGAAGTCGCTCTAAAACGTCTAGTTTTGTCTGGGGTATTTTTTTTAAATTACCAGTTAATAAGTTATTCATTTTTTGCTATATCTTTCTCTCCATGCACATTTCTTGCTTGAATAGGATCAAATTTTTTCCTCAAATCTTGCAAAGAGTCATACTAGGGAAAGAAAAGGTTAGAGAAAACAATAAGCAAAAGAAGTCCTCTAACTGCAGACAGTGAGTTATTTATATTCATTTTTAAATCTGGAAAGGTAAAACACTAGCAGTTAGCATTGACACCTATTGTGATTTAAAAAAAACAAACTTGAAATTGAGTATCAGCTCAAGGACCATGCTCTTTTCAAATAAACAGTTACACAGAATGAAAAATACTGCCTAGAAGACACTTTGTATTGCACCTTTCTTCTTGGATTCTTGTAATAAATTAGCTCAGTGCTTTGACAGAGAATGAAATGTTGGCTTATGCGGGTTTTTTAAAATTTTTCTAGATGAAACCGAGGCACACATTGACTATGAAGATAACTTTCCCGATGACAGATCAATACCTGTTGCCGAGAATGACCATGGCAATGGCAGAGAGGAAATTGAGCAGGAGCAAATACAGCTTTCCTTCAGTAAAACTTCAGAGGAAGGAAGAACTGGAAGTACCAATGGGGTTACTCAGCACACAGACATTTCTGAAAAAGGAAGCAAGGCACCAACTGAGTCCCCCGTGTCTCTCCTCAGCCAAAAAAACTTGTTTTGGTTTCCCTCAGAAACTTTCAGTGAGCCTGAACCAGAGAAAGAGACAGACGATTCCACTAAAGCACAGTTTTCTGAAGGTGATAACCACATTGGTGTGAAGACAGTCTATGAGGAACCTGGTACAAAAATGTTTTATGACAGTGAGGATTTCCCCATTGGACCCATTCTCACAACTAACGATACAAAGACAGCGATGGATGCAGTTGCCATCACTGACGAGTCGTGGTTAGATGGATATCCAGTAACACAAGAGGTGGTAGAGGATGATGAAGAGGGTGATAAAGTTGATGGTTCGATGGGAACAGAAGATGACATCATCCTCACAACTGACCAGCCAAATCACGTGGAGGTAAGAAAACTGGGAAATGGCAGCCCAGCTCCAGAGGAAGGTCAGACACAGATTGTGGCAGCAACAACAGTGGTAGATGATGAAGGGGCTGAAGAGACAGCGGTGCCACTTACATCAGTGAGTGGTCTGGAGAACTTCAGTGTCAGCAGGGGTTATGGTGATGCGGTGTGGGAACATCCAGCTACATCTCTGGAAACTGTGACTCAGGAGCCCACTACAATGATCCTGTTTGACATCAGCAGCTCAAAAACATCCATGTCAGAAACCTCTGTGACCACCAGCCCCTCCGATCACACTCCATACATAGAACCAGGAGACACAACCACCTACCCAGAACAAGTAGCAACCACTGCACCGGCTCCAGAAATCATTACTGACACAGCGTCCCAGGAATTAGCTGAGCAAGAAAATCTCACCCAGGGCCTTGGAGAAAAGCCCGTCCCCACTTCTGAGCCATGTGAAGGAGAGGATTGTCCCAAGTCCAGTAAAGGCGCTATCATAGCAGTAATAGTGATTCTTCTCTGCTTGTTACTGGTTGCAGCTGTTCTGGCAGTGTGGTTTTTCAAAAAAAGGCAGCAGAAGAATTCTGTTTATAAACTAAATGGAAGGTGTCAGCCCAGACATCACTGTTACCACCACTACCACCACCAGCACATCGAAATGCAGAAAGTCTAACCAGGGGCCTTTTGGCAGAGATCAGAAGAAAAAACATACTGATGCTAGAAGAATCACTTGACTCATGGATGCTAAAATCCAGCAGTGCAGAAAGCAGAAGAAAAAAAATGCTAGAAGAACATAGAAGACAGAAAATATTTCATCCTTTTGAAACTGCAGTCTAGCATATTTGACTATTCAGAGCTAAGGAATCTGTACATTTTTATCACAAGGGTCTTTTGGAGACACCAGCAGGACACAGTGTGCTCAGTAGTACATCTTCAATTTGTTCCGCTTTTACATTTTGCTCCTATTAATAATAAATTAATTGATTAATTTCTGTGTTACCTGGTTATAATGTAATGGTAGGGCTGGTCAGGCGTCTTTGGTCTGCTCTCAGTGGAAGAGGAAAAGAAGGAGGGAAGAATGGAAAAAGGATTTTTTTGGAGCAACCACACACTTGGTGTTTGTTCCTTTTTTAAAACCTGGTCAGGATAAATCACCATAACAAATTATTACCTGATGTGTCTTAAAAAGAAAAACTATTTGCTACCAGACTTTAATGGATAATATTGCAATGATTACTAAGGTCATTTTCTTCAATGTTGTGAATTTAACAAGCCACAAATGTCGGATTGTTATGCTACTTTTCTGGAAGGTGTTCTTTTAGCCTTAGTGAAGAAATGCCATTCTTATAACTAATCTTCCTGTAGAAATGATGATGTTTCCCTGGAATTCAGAGAATACTGTAAGTGCCATTCTTCCTTGACCATGAGCAGGAGAGGAGTCAGAGCACCTTTGAATGTAGGTGATATGATGAGTAGCCTCTCATTACAGAGCCAAACACTGATAAAGCACTTTCCAGGGGAACCTTATATAAAATCGGCTGCTTTCTGAACGCAATGTTGACTGACCAAGATACTGAACTTTAATTCACAGCCACTAGTACCTCTGGCAACTGAAGCCATGTGTAATACTTTTGCCATGTGAACTCTGTGGAAGGACTGATTTTTCACCATTCTGCTCTTGCATTGGCTGGAGGGGTGGACACTGGCTCTGGAAGATGGGCAGCCCCTTTGCATACTGCTTATTGTGGCTTGAAAGATAAAGCAGACCTGGGAAGAAATAAGTTGCATCTAGTTGATAAAATGCATTCAGCTTTTAGACTGGGTGTTGGTGTAAAAGCACTGAGGCTTTTCCAACAGCACATTCCGTCTCCAACAGTTCTTAAAATAAACAGGAAGAGAGGGGAACATGTTTTCTAGAATCCCTTAGCATAGTTCACGTGAGTTTAGTATGAGTTCTTCCTTACATTTCTGAATGAACAAGAGGAAGTCTGGCAACTGTGAATAATCTGCAGGTCAGAAAGAAATTCATCTGCCATTCAGCCTTAGTCAAGGAGCAAGAAAAGGTGCCTGGGTGGAGTTCATTCCATGCTCTGGCTTGAATCGCAGTGGTAATCGCCTCTAACTCCATGGAAGGTAGGCTTTATGAAATGGAGTGCAGAACTGGGCCCATCTTACATGCAGCCATCAATCTCAGGGCTGGTAAGCAAAAAAAAAAAAAAAGCATTTTTAGACAATGGCTATGGGCTATCGTGGAGATTTTGACCTCAGAGGGATAAGAGTTAAATCTTGTTGACTGGCAAGAGCCACAGTAAATAAAAATGACAGAAACTGTATCGATTTGTAAATATGTCTCTGACATATGCATGACTTTATGCTTTTAATGCATTCTACACTATGAAATAACTCCAATTTTCTGTTGTAAACTATTTTTTAAAACCAGTTAAAAAAGAAAAACCCAACAATGGATTTCACACCAAGAAACTTTACGGAGACTGTTAACTCAACCAAAACATATCATCTGTAATCCCATGGAAATATGCTGAAAAATAAACACAGGAACATCCATTAAAAATATTGCTTAACTGAAAGGTACAAGTAGGTGTTACAGTTCCATGTAGCATCATTCTAAATGAAAAGCCAATTCTATTTGTCCCAAGAACCAAATGTGTAAAGATGAGACTCATAATTACAAACACAAATTGTACAAGGATCTTGTTTGAGACTTAGAAACATTTGTTATTCATGAACCAGAAGAAAGTGTACATTAACATAATGCTTTGGAGATATTTAAATAAAACTCAAGTTACAAAAACACCAGGAAAGGAAGCATGTGCATGTGTTTTTGTGTAAGTTATCCACTTTGCCCACAAGTTTATGGAGAAAAGATAGGCCTTGTTACTTTCACAATTCTTGTAGAAGACACCTTGTATTAAAAATATTAGCTAAAATGTGTTTAGCTTAGACTGGCAGCCCAGTTCTGCTTTAGAACATTTACCCTCCTTTGCAGCATCATCTGTTTGTATCCACAGTATTCACTTTACCAGGGAGTTTGGGAAAACTAATAAACAGATGGGGATAAACAGCTCTTCAATTATACATTTGACTTAGACTTCCTTCTGCGTGTGAAACTTGGCTAATCACAGATAATGGGAATGGCAAACAATATACACATTATACAATGAATACAAATCTTAACACGATAAGGTCAAAATAGAGTAGGAGATGAATTAATTAGAAATCAAAGCTGAAACTGCCAACTGCATGTTGAAATTAGGAGAGGAAAAAAATGGGGGGAATACCAGAAGTGCTTTTGTGATGATGACATCCAGCCATTGATCTGTTACTCTGTGATAAAAGTTACATAGCATTCTCTTCTAGGGAAACCACATGTTACAACAGGCTGGTCATAATTTTCCCACCGGGGTCAAGACTGGGATATCATCTCCCTTTCCTCTCCTTTCCTTTGTTAACCTATTAACTTGGCCCCCATTTCATACAGACCTTGTGCTACGGTGTCTGGACAGAGACTGTACAAATACGCTTCAGCAGGCTGAAAAGCAACACTGTGGGATGTGACACCACAGTTACTGGCAGTGTTTGCATGTTCAAACCCACACAACCAAAAGGAGATTGCTCCCCTTTGTACAGAAACACTGAGTTTCATGCATTTTAGGTGTTTTCTAAGTTCTCGGGCTGAAATCCCCTCAATTTCTGTCCTTGTCCTAGCAATATATGGTTATTGTGTTGTACTGCCTTATTGCTTATTGTACGTCAAAACCTATTGTGCTGGAGATTTGTTGCCATGGGCATTGGACCCAGCATAGATTGATTATTTTCTTTAATGATTTACCTTTCTTTTACACCAAATAATTTGTAGTGCAAAGATAAAACGTAATACATATCTGTGGAAGATCACAATATGTGATGACCAATTTGAATGACCATCTAAAAATTACCCTTAATAAGAAATTATTACACTATCATTAGACTTGTTAAACTACAGGGTTTCCACCAGCTCAGGATAACACTTAAGTGTTTAATCCTTTTTCAGATAAATGATAGTGAGAATGGGGCAAAGGCAGAAAGCCCCTTTTTTAAAATTTTCCTTTAAAGTTAACAGCTACATAAAAATACTTCTCTGACTCCCACATTTCCACTTGAAAGTAAGCAAGTTCCATTACTTTGCACAAGAATCAGGAAAAAACCACATTTGTTACTTCAGGATGCTGAAAATACCTACTTATGAGATATATCAATGGGAAGAAGTTAAAAATAATCAAAGAAAGCTTAGAAAGATTTTCGACAGGAAAGGTTAGCATTTATAAACTTCAAAATTCAAACTCTCTACAGAATTTCATTTCCATATAACATCAGTACTTTAAGGAGAGAGAAGAGGGGAAGGAGGAGAGATGGATGGCTAAACCACTGAATATTTCCTTGCCAAAAATAAATAAATAAAAATGTGTCTATTTATTTTAATATTTTCTCCTAGTCACTGAAGAGGACTTAAGATACAAACCCCTGATTTGCTGGGGTGTGCAACCCAACTTACTTTGGCTATTTCTTACTTAACTCCTTTATTGTATAGAGCTTAAACTCTCCACACTAGGTCATTCAAGTCTTGAGTCACCAGGAAAAAGAAGTCGCTGTTCAAAGTATGGCAGACGACCAAAAGTTCAGACAGCTGCAATGAAGGATTAGTTGTGGGTTTTTCTCACTGCCTTGCTACAAACTGCATCACAGCTCTATGTTCAAACATTATTAAATGGGAATGTTTTCTCTGGCACTGACTACTCCTCCCCACAGTTTAAGTATTGAATTTTTTTAACTGAAGTAGCTTTGGTTTACAGCTCACATTAGAACTTAAAAACATATTTCCATAGAAGCTGGCATATGCAGGCAACTGTTTATTCTCAGTACCAGCCATAATAAACACTTGTACTTTTATAATCCAACAAATCTTTGTCTAATCACAACTCCGTTTTCAGAGCTGTAAAATTTGCATGCTATTTAAGCCATTTTTCATAAAGACTCTCTTGAAATGGAAAGATTTTCTAAGTGTGCCTCCATTATCAATACAGATCAATAATTCACAATAAAGGATGTGAAGATAAATGGTGGGTATTGATGCTAATGGTTTACTGAGAAAGAACTTTGTAAAGTAGGACATGCTATCAGATTTTCAGGGAGATAGTTTGTTGGGAAAGTATGGAGAAATGACACCTCGTTGGTTGGATGAGCTCTTTGGGTGAATTAAGAACAGCAACTGGCTGACTTTTGGGTTTATATTCTAGCATTCCAAAGCAGTAAAGCTCTGGAAAATGGAGCAATTTGAATTTGCTTTTGGCTCATGCCTTGTCAACAGAAGTAATGAAGGTCTGCTTGCAGGATTGCTACGGCAAATGAAAGGGCCCAGCAGGACATTTGTATTCCCTTTGAATTTGCCAGAACTGATCATTCTAAAAGTATTTGTTTTTCATAGTTGATTTTGTTGGCAATAGGGATTGCCGAGGCACAGAAATGTGGAGCCTGAAATGCTCTTTTATTGGAGCAAAATTAAGCTTTGAGGAGAAAAATCATTACCATCCTTCTTCCTTTTTTTTATGGATGTTGCCATTTGTGAGGATGAATTTGCAAGGAGCCAGTAATAAAAAGAATTGCTATCAGCAAGAGTAGGCATTAATTTGAAAAGGATTATACTCTTAACAGAGTCTGTGAAATGCACTGATTTTCATCCTGTGCATGTCTTCCCTTACCCAAGACTTAGTGCTTACATAAGAAACACTGTCCTGACAGTGTTGTGCTTTTCACCTAAACATATATATCCACATCAGTGTGACACTGTTTCTGATTCAGTTTAATCTTCATCTTCCAAGCAGTTCCAGATCATGCAGGACCCCATTCAACAAGAAAACAAGCTCAGGACTCCCATGCATGCAGACCCCTGTGTAAGGAATCTGCCAGGAGATGGACTTCACCCAGCATTCACCTCTAAATGGTGACGGAACAACATGCAGATGGAATTATTGCAGACTTGCTTGTGAGCACTGACAGAGCACCAGAGGCCAACAGCAGCTACCAGGATAGCCAGCTTTGTTATTAGAAATGAGAGTAAATATTAAAAAGTGTAGCTGTACAGCCCTGCAGCAGGCAATACTACCGCCAAGGTGGACAGAGACACAGGACCAATGCTGCATTCAAGCCTGTCACATGAACATGATGTGGTCAGCAGATGATGGTCCCATGAGCATCAGCATCACACTGAAAACCCTGCCAAAAGTGGAGAAAAATCTAAATATCCCATCAGGTTAGGCAGAAGCTGCTAACATCAGAGGCAGACAACTCACAACTGCAGGAATTTGGGGTGGCAGAAGGGAGGCAGGAATATTCCCACTGCCTCCCAAGAAGAGTTGGCAGGATCAGAGAAGTGGAAGAAGAGACACTAAGTTATTACAGTCACATGCAAATGTTGGCATTTAACTATAGCAGCAGGAAAAGAAAAATCAGTTAAAAGAACCTGAGAATGCTGAAAAAAGCCACAATAAATACTGGAGAACTGGAAGAGGAGCTATTTCTCATTAGAAAAGAACAAGGGTTTGAGAACTACTTGTACTTATTAAGATGGAACTGGCTTGGGACTATACATAGTGGAAATTAAGAAAGCCAGAAGAAAATCCACAGACACTTGAACAAAATGAAAAAGGGATCACGGTGCCATCTCACAAGACTGCAAGAGCATCAGTTGCCTCCTCAAGTTAAATCAAATGGCAAAGGACATCAGACTTACTTTAAGTAGGCTTAAGAAAAATAAATAATTGACTAATGGACATCTTAGTAAATCATTAAATCCCCACCTGAGAAGGCACAATGGGAGGGGAGTTTATCTGCAAGATCAAGAGCTGCAGAAATGAGTGAATGTGAGAAAGGACTAGCTAAGGAAGCCTTGAAGACCAAATCACAAGCTTGCCAGAAAATTGATAATACTTGAGAGACTTGCAATAACCATCGAAAAACTGTTCAGCAAAGAGGAAAAATCAGGGTTCATAGGCACCAAATATATTCCCACTGTAATCTGTTGGAGTCAAATGAATAACAAAGCAGGTGACTCTGGTGCTTAGTTTTTACTGGTGGAGCGAAAAAATGGCAGTATTTTATCATGTCCTTTGCTCTTTAAAAAATATAATAGGAATCTCAGATAATAGTGCTAGAAAGGGAAATGGAGTTCTTTAACAGGAGAGAAATAATAATCAGCTCCACACCTTTTAATGGTGACATTTCTGAATTTGAATGCTAGAGTATCAAAGATGAAGCTATTGGCTGTCACAGAATCACAGAATCACACAATCTTATGAGCTGCAAGGGATCACAAGGACCATGGAGTTCAACTCCTGACCCTGCACAGGACACCAAGAGAGTCACAGGCCCATGTGACAAGAGTCACACCATGTGCCTGTGTGCATTGTCCAAACACTTCTTGGGCTCTGTCAGGCTTGGTGCTGTGACCACTTCCCTGGGGAGCCTGTTCCAGTGCCCAACCACCCTCTGGGTGAAGAATCTTTTTTCTAATATCCAACCTTAATCTTCCCTGACACATCTCCAGGCTGTTCCCTTGGGTCCTGTCACTGGTCACCACAGAGATCAGCGCCTGTCCCTCCTGTTCCCCTCACAAGGAAGTTGTAGACTGCAATGAGGTCTCTCATCACTGGCTGAGCTCCTGAGGACAAAATCTGGAGTTGTCCATGCAGGCTGGAAGGCAGAAGGACAAAAGAGGACTCCAGAGCAGTAACCTCTCCTTTGAGGTTATACACATACCTCCAACAAGAGAAAACTAAGGATAAGTTGGAGAAGCTACCCCAGTAGGATATTACATGTATTTCATGGCGTGAAGTGATGGTCTACAATCAACTGCTTGTAAAGAACTTTTAAAAGCAAATTTCAGTTCTTAGATAAAATTACAATGTGCAGAGTGCTAACATTATGTAGAACAAAACCATGAGGAAATGTGATACATACAACCCTCTGTCAGTTCAAGGCACACATCAAGCCAGATTCTGGTCTCCTTACCACAAGCCGAGCTGGGCAAATCTCCTGAAGTTAAAAGGCTCTGGATAGATTTTTATTTTCAGATTAAAACAGTCTGCCCATCAACTTCAGTGGATTGTGATTTATATTAAAGCAGTTTAAAAAGCCAATCTGATCTTCCAAACATCTTTCACACTCAAATTCAAATGTTTCATTGCTGCCATATGCTGAAGGAGACGGAAACCTCATCCTATGGATTCTCCTTCTTATTCCTTATAGACACCCAATAGTGTAGACTAGTACAACTTATATAAACTATAGGAGCAACTACTTGGCAAGCTAATGTAGATCATGCTTTGCCTTTTCAAAAACTCAAAGCAGATTAAGGGTTTGTAATTCACTTCCATTCAGCTGAGTTACAGTTCCATCATAGGAGGTGAATGCTCAAATGGATGCTCATATGCACTGGATGCTCATCTCTCCTTGATGCAAGCAGGATGAAACCACTTGCAGGGCTTGATCCTTGAAAGCAAAAGAGGAAAGCACAGGATGAAATCCTTTATCCTTCTCTGAGTTCAAGGGGATTTTTTCTCTTCAGTAAACTTAGGCACTAATTCATTACTCTTCTCTATAACACCATATTTTGGTCTGTATCAATATTTCTGTATTGGACTCTGCTTTACAGTTAACAAAAAGGACAGGAATTCACATGTAAATATTTTTCATTATTCTACTGAAAATCACTTCAGTTTGCACCTGTACTTACCTTTGGATGAAAACTATGCAGATAGTCCCACCAGGCTGAAAAAAACACACAAACTGTTTTTTTACAGAAGAGAATACTAAATTCATCAATCATCAGTATTTCATACAAGACTGGCCCCACCTCAACAGGGACCACAGGCTGTTTTTACAGAAAGAGTAAGAACAGATAGAAGAAAAAAATCATTTTTATTCTCAGTTTCACATCGTGGAATTTAATTTAGCTTTCAAGACAGATCAACACTGCTTTCAGAATTCTTTGAGCAATGTTTACAAGATCATTAGTTGTGCTTTGTTAAACACCTTCTTTCAGGTATTTAAATGTACCTTAATATCTTTCAGGTGCACTGGGATTCATTATCACTTTATTCACCATCACATAAAAAGACATATATAAATAATACAATTCATAGCTCAGAAAGAGGAACTGTTATATCTTCCATAGTTCATAATGTGACAAAAGTTCTTGAGAATTTAGCCGTACTGCTACAACTTAGCAGAACAACACTGAAATGAGGAACCTTAATGTCATCCCAGAAAACAGAAATACTCTGTTCTGTTGTGTTTGTGTAAGGGAAAGAAAGCTCAAGGGGGAAACTCATGTGCACCATTTCTGCACGGTGAAAAGCCACGCTCACAGAAGAGTCAGTGCAGCACAGAAGTGACCTTTCAGGAGTGGATCTTGGGACAAAAGGTGCAGCTTAAAGAAGCACCTTTGAGGTATTTCTAACTGGAACTACAGGTGGTCAAAAATAATAGTAAGGAGCAATGGTGAGTCTTCACTTGTAAAATACTTCATGCTGGTTTCATTCATCAGGATTCATTCTTTTCATCCACTTCTAACAGTTCATCAAGGAATTCCACAACTTCACCCTAGAAATTATTAAATTTAACAGAAAGAAATTAACCCCCAAAATTGGTGGGAAATTTCTATTTTAATTTTAAAAAATAAACTGTAATAATAGGTGTGCAAATATTTTTAACACTCTCCATGCAGACACTAGTATAACAAACCTATAAAATGCAAGTAAATGACCGATACCAGTGTACCACAAGACTTGCAGTGACACAGACCTTAAAAGGACAAAATGTTATATACTTATATACTTCACAGTAAATCCTCTCGTACTTTTACAGGTAATTAAATAGACAATGAAATCCTCAGACTTAGAGAGGAATAAATGTTTAAAGCACCTGTTAAATTAGGAGGTTGTTAGAATACCATAAAACATTAAAAAAACTTAGAAATCTTCAAAATTCGAAGCCAAAGAGTTTTGTAGAACCATAACTTTGACTTTGTACATCTGCTCTAATAGTTTATGTCCCTTGTCACACCCTTCAACACACACCTTCTCCATTTTCAACCACGGATCTTCACAAGCCATGCTTCAATGCGGCAAAAATGTGAAGAACAAGAGACACTAGAATGTTTTCCACACTGGAAACAAATACACTGGATTTAGATTCAGACCAGAAAATTTAAAAGCTCCACTCTGCTAACACAGGGCACCAATGCAATGCAGCAATCCAACTTTATTTAAACCACTCCTAACGTAGTCCTATGTCCTATACCTTAGTAAAATGTCTTCCTGCAGTCCAGCCTGAGTACTCTGGGATGATAGAGCTCCACTGGCTGGAACTCACTGTCTTGTCAACAAAACTGTGGCAACTGAGCTAAAACCTTCTGTGATCACTTTCAGCACAAGGTAACACCTTCAGTGGTGGAAAGCAGGTGGTCAACAGCAACTGTGCAGCAGCATCCCAAACTACTCAAATCTGCCTGTAGCAGACCATCTCCTGGCACCCTCAGAAACACAAATATTTTTGGTTTGCCTTCCATGCACAGTTCAGAAACACTGCCTGAGAGGGAACACTGCATGAGGGTATTCCCTGTGGGAATACCTGTGCCTGTCTCACTTTTTGATACAACTTAAAGCAGAGAGCAGATGCTCAATGCTACATTTCCAACCTTTTACTCTAGTAACTACAATGTTCTGATAAACTCTGTTTTCTTTAAAAGTCCTTTAAAGGACTTTTCTGTCCTTTCTTTCTTGACAGAAACCTGTGGTCTAAAAAAGTCTTAAGATGTCATTTAGTTTTTTTCCAAAATAAATTGTCATTTTCTGCTGGAAAACCTGATCAGCTCGTACTCACTCTCATATTTAATGACAACTTCTACCAGTTATGTTAAAATCAAGTCATCCTTGTTTGGATGCTCATTTTCCCTTTGCTTCACCACTCATTCCAATTCTGTGAACTGTACTGGGCTTCTGAGTCTGCTCAATTGATGTTTACAATCCCAGTTACATTTTTAACACATTTTTGTCTAAATAGGCATTCCTTCAAAAGACAGCATCTTCTAGACACATTCTGAGACTCAAAATTTTACTGTTTTTTATTCTGGTGAGAAAAGGGCATTAAAATTCTGTCAGTCAAAACAATAAGAGGAAATAGAGAAATTTTTTTCTATTTTGAATACAATAATGGTATTATGGATATTGTGATTAAAAAGTATTAACATCACACTTTTAGGAACTATGACTAGTCAGGAGAGCAATATTGAAACTAAGCAAACAAAAATAAAAGGAGGAGAAAAGCTGGCTGAAATAACTGCTGTTCTTGTTCCCTGCTTCACAGTCCCATCTCAAAGGCCACTGAGACTTTGAAACTATGAAGTGATTTTACCAAGTCTTGAAGGATGGCAATTTGTTGTACTTTGAATTTGTTCAAAAGATTTAAATAGCCAATATACTATTGTCACACTCAACACTAAGACAGATTTTTTTTTTTTTTTTTTTTCCAGAAGACACACAACGTACAGACAAAATTCAAGTTTTTGATTTCTGGTATGTTTTCAAATCCAGAAACATGAAAGAAATGAAAAAGGATATTTAAATGCAACAATATTAGGGGAAAACCCCCCAAACAAACCTGAAATCTGAAATCTCTAGTGTCTGAAACTGAGCTCTAAAGGAAAACATTGCAGAAGCTATTGTGGTCTAATTAGATGTACTGAGGCATAAAAGAGGTTGAAATATGGCAAAAATATAAAAACTGTTGCTGAAACAATATACATAAAATATGCTGAAATACAACTGTGTAATTGCCTGGGTGTTGGTTATTTTGGAAAAGGCATAACCTCCAGATTAAAGAGAAACAAAACCCCAGTTAAAATATTTTTGCCTGTGCCTTCACAATCAAAATATAAAACATCTGCAAGCTGTCACTGGAGAGGTTGGCAGCCCAATGAAAAGGTGATAACTCTGCCTCAGAGGAAGCAAGTATTGTCACACTGGCAGCTGTGAGCAGGCCAGCGCTGTCCTTGTCCCATTAGCACTCACTTCACACTGCACCAGACACCAGCACGGCTGAGCTCAGTACATATTCCACAGATGCTCATTCCAGGGAAAGAAGCCTTCTGTCTGCTGATATCTTGTCACTCTGTGCTGATCTATGCCTGCAGACCTGGAGTCTGAAATGAGTCTTTGATACCATTTACTCCCTCACTGGGACAGAGTCCCTCCTCTCACCTGCTGTGCTCTTTGGCTCCTCCATACCTTTACAGGAAGAACATCCAGTTTTCCATGCAAAGTCAGCTGCAAACAGTCACTGTCATATTTTCTGAAAAATCTCTTTGCCCAGGATTCTTCTCCTGGGAAGCTGAGAAGCCTCAGAGAAAAATGAAAACAATAATTATCTCATTTTGCTTCTCCTGTGTTTTGCTGCTTTGGAATGTGATCTGGAGATTGTTTACCAAGTGCATGTTTGATTGGTTTCATGTGAATTGTTTTTACTTAATGACCTATCACTGTCAGGCTGTGTCGGGACTCTGGAAGGAGTCACAGGTTTTCATTACCATTCTTTGTAGCCTTCTGTCTTTATCCTTTCTCTATTCTTTAGTATAGTTTTAGTATAGCATTCTTTAATATTATATAGATCATAAAATAATAAATTAGCCTTCTAAGAACATGGAGTCAGATTCATTCCTTCCTCTTCCATCCGGAAGGAGGAAAACTTCCTCAGCAAACCCATAATTTCCATAGAAAACTACTGAAACTACCACAGCAAACCCATAATTCTTTCCACTGCCAGCTACCCAAGGGCACAAGGGCCACCAGCTGCAAGGCAGGTAACACAAGCACACTCCTCCAGCCCAGTGCTGATGTCAGTGGTGCTGAGCAATCCATGGCCCAAAGGGCAAGGCAGACCTCTGGCTGCTAGGTAGGACATCAGGAGGTGAAGTCTGCCTAGCTCAGGAAGAGAAGGGTTTGCTGCCTGACCACTACAGGAGTGATAGTTAGGCAGCCCACAAGTGGAAGTACACACAGGCGGGCTGCTTGGCCAGCTGCAGGGAAACATCTCCTCCCTGCCTGGCCCTCGGGCCACAGCCATATCCTCCAGGTTGGCCAGGTACGGGTTGAGCAGCTGTGTGGCACCCCACAACCTCCCTCCCTGTGCTTCCAACCTCTTCCCTCTCCCAGTCCAGGGATGGTCAGTGGAAAGTGGGACTGACAGACCAAGGATGTATGGGAAAAGATGGAGCAGGTATAGCCTGAAATATGAGAGGTGTGATATCGAGCAGAAAAAGGGGAATGTTCCCAGACTGGTGTGAGAGGCAGGAGGAATCAGAGAAGCTGATCTGTCCAACTGGAACCTCTAATTATCTGTTAGATATGCAAAGTGAGCACTCTTGGCGTACATTAACAATGGAACAGAGGCACAGACAGAAAGAACAAGTTTTGTGCAACAGTAATTAATTCAAGAAGTTTTACAGAGGGCATGTGAGTAGGTGGATTATAATAAAAAAATAATTTTAAAACAGAGTTCTTGGTCAATTCTGAATAAGCTAAGCCAGGCTAGTGAGATTGGGGCACCATCTCATGAGAAGCTAGAGCACTGGAAAAAAAAGACCTAAAAAGGAGAAGACTGCAAAACTCCTCACTTAGCACCTCAGTGTACTGAGTGTCCAAGACTATGACATACATTGGGCCAGGCCCTTCCTTATGCAACATTAAAGGTCACATTCACACTCAGAAAACACAGCTTTTTTGGAGAAACATCTGTACTTTGGAGACTCCTAGCCAACTATTAAAATAAAACAGCAAAGAGGAAGAGCTACAAGGACCTGGCTCTGCTATGGCACACTTGAGGCTGATGGTCCAGCACCAACTTTTCGTTCAACAGCATCATTTAAAAACAGTAGCAAGCAGCAGTTGCACTGCCCACTGACAGACCCAGACACTTTGCCACTGTTTGCAATGATTGCCTTCTGCCAATGGAAGCATTAATCCTTCATGAGTTCTTGCCTCCACCTATAATCTGTTCTACCCCTTCTCAGTGTGGGCAGGAAAAGTTATGGGACACAATTAGCTTTCTTGTGATAACCCACACTTTCCAATGCAGATCTGCTGATGGCCTCTCCTATAGGGATGTCGTATGTACTGGAGTGGGATATCCCATTCTTCAGGGAAGCAACAGAGAAAACAACAAAAGACAGTGTTCTAGAATGAATTATGATCCACAGAAAATTGTAATTCTGGACATGCTTTTATGTGTGATTACCAGTGAATGAATAGGAGCTCTTTACCAGCTTCTATACTAACTTGTCCAACAAACAGCCTTAAGAAACAACACATAGAGCATGAAGAATTGGCTGGAACTTTGTTTCCTTATAATCTATGACCTAGAAGGAAAAATACTTATCTCACAAAATGTCCCTCAGTTGTCCTTCTGAGCAAAAATTCAAATTTTGCTAAAGCTCAAAGACCTCAATGACTGGAAACTTGTTCAACAGTGACAGCAACAGATTTGATTCCCTCATGTACTGGGTGTAGGTGATCAGGTTGTGGTAGTGAGAACGGTGGCCTCTAGGTGAGGAGCTAGCTGCCCTATAATTAATCATTATCCTGTAACTGCCCTAGTAAGTAATGGGAATAGTCACAATGATCAGATTATGAAAGCCAGCAGATTTTGTTCAAGAACAAATAATCACTTTGCAAGAGTGAAGCCAAAGGTTTGATATGGATTACTGTGGAGGACATTTGCTCCATGGACCTGACAGAGCCTGCAAATACATACACCACAAAGCCCACTGGCCAGCAATGTTTTTGAGAGGGAAAACATTATTTCAGGGTAAGAGTAAGGCATGTGTCAATGAGTGGCTCAGCCTGAAAGGTTTATTCAGCCTTCGACCAAGAGAAGGTTTCTTGACCTAACCTTCAGTTGAAATCTGAGAGTTAACTGTAACCACCTGAAAGCCCTGCCAGAACTTCCATGAGCTGTACAGTCCAGGCTGGACATTCTTCACATTCCAGCTGGGGAAAAAATAAGAAAATCCCTCAATTCTTTGTGCAGAAAAAATATTTGACCCTTATTTCTTTTTCAGATACTTAGTCCACTGTGTGACCAACTGCCACATGCTTATAGGGCTTTTTTTTTCAATATTAAGAGAGCTTAGTTGTTTTTTACATGAATATTAACTACTTTCTCAAATATTTTTCCATTTTATTTCAATGATATATTCTGAACCTTTAATTATTTTTCCCATATATTACGGGAAATTACAATACACTGCAGTTATTAGAGTAGTATTTTACAGTTAACCAGTACATGTGCCTTCCTTTTAACTTACTTATAATGCCTATAAAACATGAGTCAACCCAATTTCAGAGGGACTTCAACATTGCTCCAATTGCACTGAAAGCAGAAGCCTTCCAGCGGCCTTGTTTCTGAGCTCTACTTATGCTCTCTTGCCTGCTTTATGTTGCATGCAGAAGTGTAAGAGAATCTGGGCAGTAGAAGTTCCTCCTAATGCCAGTACCTGCAGCTTGGAGCCATCCTGGCATTTGAACACAATCATGCCGGCAGCTTCCCATGCAAAGTGGCTTAAATGGGAGGAGGAACCCCTTTGACCAAGACACACATCCAACAGTGCAGAAGCAAGA
This sequence comes from Onychostruthus taczanowskii, assembly GCF_017590055.1. NCBI lineage: Eukaryota > Metazoa > Chordata > Aves > Passeriformes > Passeridae > Onychostruthus > Onychostruthus taczanowskii. The sequence continues at coordinate 2,704,496 of NW_024506773.1, read as the reverse complement.
GGAGAAAGCAGAAAGACCCAGCCATATGGAAACAATCTCCACTAGAAAATGATGATGGAAAAAATAAAACCAACCTCATCTTTTTTCTCCTTAAAAAGTGTGTGTTGAATGGGGACCATAACACTGCCCATCAGCTGGCAACTCTCTCTGAAAAAGCTGCCACCGGCTCTTCTCAGGGCAGCAGTGCTGTTGGAGCTGTGCTGGTCTGAGGTCACAGTCAGGGCATGGTTTACAGCACTTAAAACTTGCTGTTACAAGCACACTCGTGTAAATCATTTGAACATATGCAAGGAGTGAGGTAATAAAGCTCAAAGTATGTTGTTAGCAATTCCCAAACAGAAAAATAGGCTAAATTCAGATTACTATTTGCTATCAGTACCCCACTGGGGCCCTTGTGTTTTGATGCTGTTCCATATGTCCTCTTTCCACCAGCCACATTAGTTCAGTACATGGACGTGATGAAACACAGAGCATTTTAATTTCAGCCACTACACAAATGGAACACACACTATATACAAATAAAGATGTCAAAAAAAAAGTGGGTCAAAGCTGCCAACAGCTTTTCACCTACTGATTAAATACTGAAAGAAAAATTACATTGTAGGCTCATCCCCGCCAAATATTTGTGGTTCTTATTTAATTTAGAACAGCTAAGTAGCTATCTCCCCCCCAAAAAATTCCATAAGAACACTGATTTTATGGGCCAAAAACATGTCTCATACCATTAGTGTGGTGCTGGAGTTACATCTACACCAGCTGAGTGTCTGGCTCTTAACAGCATTTCAGTTTGCCACTTAAATCTGTGCAGTACCAGGAGCTGTATCCATGATAACCTTGATGCATTACACATCTGAACAGAAATCAAGAAGCCTGTCTCCCCATGGCCAACCAAGATGACAACACTGCAATGTTCTTTTAACTTCCCTGCGGAAAACTGTAAGGATATTTAAGAATAATTACATTTTCTTAAAAGTAATTTGTAGCTAGCTGGCACCAATATTCTGTCACCTCTACTGTGTTAAATGCTTAAATTAAGAGTTTTTCATTTCCTTGTGGAAAAACATTAATAGAGTAACACAAGCAGGACAGTATTTCTTGTAGTAACATATGCAAAAATCATTACTGCCTGTTCCAGCCTCTGCAATTACTGCTATGTATTCCTGAAGAAGCCAAACGTTTTCACTCGCTTTACTAAGGGGATTTAGAAAGACACATGGATGATCTGGGATACAGGAGCACTGAGAAGTCTGGATAAAATGAGATTCTCCACTTGAAAATTATGACACTCACACAGGAAGTGATCCTCTTGTCACATCAATGCTTTTGCTTCCATCAAGGGAAAAAGAGTTGGTTTTTTTCTGCAGATTATCTTGCAGGCTGTCTTACTGGCCCACAAGAAACTTCACAAACAGCAAACATGGACCACAGAAACTCACAGAAAGTATGGCCTATGGCCCAAGGAGCACATGGTTTAAATAAATAGAGTGCACTTAGAAGAGAGCTTGCCTCCATCCTTAACAATTTTTAATAAAGTTTCTACTGTAATGCCTTATCTGGGGTTTTCATCAGTTTTTAACATACCTATGGAACAAACTTTTCTATCCGTGCCAGGAGAAATATTAAACAAAATAAAAAATTCCACTTATACTACCAGTCCTGCCCATAGAGCAGAAACTGCAAGGTCGTGGTTTTACCTTTGTGCTATTCCTGCTCTGTCTGCACTCCCTGGAAGTCTCCTGCAGCCAAAGGCAAGTTCTGGTAGCCAGGGATTTATGAGTTCACTACCAAAAGCTAAAGCCAAACTGGAGGCATGGACAGCCTCCATCCCCCACAGGTTTTTGGGCCCTAGCAAGGGAGGGCACAGAAGCCCTTCAGCTTTTCCCCTGAGAAGAAGAATGGTAACTTTCCTAAACAAAGAGAGCGTGAGGTAGGGGTATCTGTGGCATAAGCAGGCCCAGTAATTTTGGTTATTTAATGCAAACATATAACCAGTGTAATGTGAGCTCCTTGTCAGCCCAACAGTTTAGCTGAGGTCTACACTGCACCACCCTCCTGCAGATTGCAAGGTCATTTGTAATTGCCCTGGTGACAGGGGCTACAGGAATGAACACCAGCAACTGAGTGCTTGTTTATTCTACACACAGTGCTGGATACTGAAGATTGTTCTATAATAACTCCTTCTTCTAACAACATATGGGGAAAACCCTCAAAAAGGACTTCTTCACCCCCATACTTAATTACTCATCCCTGTGTTTTGAAACAGCAGATACGAAAGAAGGAAAAAAGTACAAATTAAGTTGATGCCTAACTTAAGAAAACATCATGGACAAAGCACAAACCAACAAGGGAATACAAAAAGTGCTCAAGTATTTCACACCTTGATGAAAATCCATACAGACTAGTCCTCATCTAAGCTTAACCTTAAAGCAAGCTTATTAACCCGTCTTTCAGGGGGTTTTATCACAATTGAAAGTCTTCCTGAAGTCTGGTAACCTTGCAATGGAATTTTACACAGAGTTGTTTTCAGATCACAAGAATACTGAATGAAGAGCAGACATTACTTCTCTGCTGTAAAAGATTCTCACTCCCTTCGTGTTGGATAACAAAGATTGCAAAGGTGTTTTCATTTCTTAACATAAACCATCTTTGTCTTTTCTAACTAGAAAAGACCTCGGCAATGCTCGTTACAGATACTCTTGCCTCATGTCATAACTGAGCACAGCTCTTTTTTTGTCAATGCCAGCAACATTTCATCATTTGAAGATTTTTCTAAACCTCTAAATGAAAGGACCCAAAAAAAGGCAAAAGGCAATCCAAAACTTCCCATGAATTATACTTTAATTTCAGTTGTGGAAGGAAATGCCCTTTCAACAATTAAACTACTTTTCTTGCACCAAAATAAAAAAATCCCTCTTACATATTTTCCAGTGTAAATAGTAGTCATTATATGTTATTTGACCATGAATTCCAACCATCTAAAAAGCATTACTGGGTGACCAAAATGCCACTGAGCAGAAAAAAATAACAGATAACAAGACTTCCTTTGGACAAAAACTACAATTTAGGTGGTTACTTCTGGACAAAATCATAAGGACCTTTAAATCTAATTTAAATAACATTTCAGAAAAAGAAAAATCCACACCCCCTCCCACCCCTCCCCCCCCCCAAAACACCAAACCCAGAAAAACATTTGGTTTAAATATATATGCACCATTTCTCTGCCCTCTGGTGTTACAACTTGAAAACTGAGCTTCCTTTCTTTTCTGTGGGCTCAGTGCACTATATATTTACCTTTGTGTTAATTCTGTCCATGTTTTTTTAAATGGTACATGGTGTTCTTCGGGTTTGTTCTTATATTCCACTTACCAAACAACAATTTATTATAAATTGGTGGTGGTTACAAGAAGATTTTTCCATATTAGTGAAATCCTGGAACTACAGCTATGTATCATCTTCACTTTAAACGTGATTGCTGCTTTTTTGACTCTGATTTCATTTCTGGCAAACTCACCTCATCATCATCCATCAGATGTTCCTTCGCAAATTCATACATTTCCAGCTGGAGTGTGGTAATGTTGTGGTATCGAACTGCCTCCTATCAAAAAAATCCCAAATTTCTGTTACTTTAGGGTAGCAAGACAGATGAGTGTCATCACATGCCTCCTGAAACCATCCCAGTGAGGTCACACCCAGACCTAGCAAAGGCAGATCCCAGGCAGGGCTCACAGTGTTTGAGAAAGGAAGCAGCAAAACAGCAAAGAGCATATTCCAAACTCTTCTGTGGATCTTCCTAAGCACAGGCTTCCTCACTGCAAGAACAAAGCACTCTCCTCTTTCTCATGTTTCAAAGCACTGGCGAGCCTGAGAAAAAGGAATGAGACTGCCAGGGCTGAGCAGCAGCCTGTGCCTGCATTCCAGTGGGCTTTGGACGGGAGAAAGCCTCTGTCTCCCTGTGCTGGCTATGGCAGCAGGCAGTTCTGGGAAAGAGACACACTGAGCTGTTTTGGATGATAATGACTCACCACCCAGCCTGAGCCTGGGCTAGGGAAACTCTGCAAGGTCACTCACCTGTCCCTCCTCACTTCCCCACTGTGTGCCCGGACAGCACAGGGTAGCTCAGTCTCATACTCTCACATTTGTGAATACCAACTGCCATCTGCTTTGATTATTCCATTTAACTCCTCTTGGGGAACAAAACAGGAGACTCCCTCTTTCACAAGAACATCTAAAGGTTAGTGCCAGAGCCAAATGTTGCTGTCACCCCATTACCACTTTTTGAAAATAAACCAGAGGTGTTATGGTTTTCGAGGCAAGTGATTAGGACAGCAAGCAACTTCCGTTTATAGCTACATAGATCAAAGTACAAGAAAATACAGATATGTGCATTTAATATTTTGTATTTTAAAATCAAATTATCTGTAGTCCCCAGCCCCAGAAGTTATCAATGAAACATTCAGAGTGCATGTGTAGGACCCTTGTTCTGCCCTCTCTGCCCCAGTATGCCAAAAGTGTCTGCGGTTTGCAGTTTCATACTGTTGCTACCCCTCACTCCCACCACCACCAAACATTGTCTCCAATATGGTTATAAAGCACCATTCTGTCCCCAAAAGCAGTGACAAAGGAGCAGTCCCCTTCCCCTGTGAGCTCAGACTTGCTGCTGCTGCTGCCTGAAAGAACCAAATGCATTTTTGTTGCCTTTTGTCTCAGTTGGCCCTGCGGGGCAGGCCTGGGCTCCCACTGTGCCAATAAAGTGTGTGCTCTAAGAGGCATGACTAGAAGGCACTAAATTTAATTTGTGGAACATGTATTATTAATGACTAACTAGCTGTACAGCCCATATGACGGATGCCTAAGCAGTCAGTGAGTGTCACAATTTAGCTGCATGACTTAAATCCTGGTAACAAGAAACATTAGAAAACCCAATTTGATGTCACAGTCCAGGCTGTAAAATTTCCTTGGACATGGAAATTTCAGAACAGCATGGAAACCCATTTTTAAAATAGTTTTCCAAAGCCGGATGACATCTATTGCTGGATGGACTGGTATCTTCTTTGCAGCAAGCATTTTAATTTAGATAATTAGATGAAATACAGTCCCGAGCCTCTTTCCATCCTCATCCACCCAACTGTGTTCTAAATGGAGTAAGCGGAAAGTCAGTTTAGCTGGAGTTACCATATTCAGACACATTCCAATGCCCACAGAACCTGAAATAACAAGCGAGTGGGCAACTATGTGTTGGCAAATAATGATTCACAAAAGCCTGAATGTCACTCAGAGATTTCATCATGAGAGATTTCAGGGGGCAGCTGCTTTATTTATAAAGGTACATAAAGACATAAACATGCCTAAGTGTCAGAGAAGTTTACTTCTCATTATATATTATATGCTATCGTAGTATATTTCAACAGAAAGGGAAGAGTTACAATGACATTCACTGTTCACATGACACACTACACCTCTGTGTACAACTTTCTATATGACTTTAACAAAACAGGATGTGTTAAACTCCCAAACCAGAAGATATCTCACATTTTCCCACTGAATTTCAGAGAAATATTTGAATGTGTCTAGAAGGCATTTTAGGTAATCCACCTACCGATCTGGGCTGAAAATCCTCCTCTTTAAGTCCCCATTTTTCTTTGTGGTACTGGTAATAGACCATGTTCTGTTTCATTACTTCATCTTTCTCATCAAACAGAAGGTAACTGGCAGCACAGGAAGCTGCATTCTTCATGTCATTCACTAATTAATAAACACACAGAAAAAAAAAATCCAGGTAAGGTAAATGAACAAATTCCTGCTATTATCTAAGCTCTGAAAAACTCAAAACACAGCCCATACTCTACCTCCTCACCAGCTGCATAGAGGAAAAAAATTGCTCCCCAGAAACTATATGCTATTTTTGCTCTGAAACACATAAGGCCATAATTCAAATATCAACTCATCATCAACTTCTGATGGTTTTCTATGAAAATACTAACCAAATATTCCTCCCAAGTATCCCAGTATCAGCCCACAGCTTGGTAATACGCACTGGGGCATTTATTTAAAAAACAAAATAACATACACTAAACCCCTCCCTACTTCTTTGTACTAGGACTGATAAAGAGGGAAGAGTCAGGGTGCAAAATGTGTAGTCAAACAACACAAGCAAGAGTCATTAATGGCTTGATGCTACATGGCTGCTGTGTCTTCCCTTTGATATTGGAGCCTGCAGGAACAGCTGAAAGGGTGTTCTTTACAGTGCAAGCTGCTCCTCAAGAAACCACAGCTTTCACTGATTAATTTACCTATCAAACCTGTCATCACTGAGCACTGAATACTACAATTTCTTTTAAGTGGTCCCCTCTTTCTTCAAAATCCATTTAGCCCCATTTTAATAGGATGATAAGAATCCACTAGGAAAAAGCAAAATAAACCTAAACAAATACTCTGTACGTTTGTCTGTGGAAGAAATTCTGTCCCATGTCTGTTAACTACAGTGATAACAGGGAGCAAAAGACATCAGGAAACTTGGATTTGGCGTCCCAGAACAGTTTAAAATGCAGATTCTAGAGGGTACTACTTGCATTCAAAAGCATAAAATGAGAGGGAAAAGATTATGAATGGAATCTGTCCCACATCATCCAACATCAGTGTTATTTAAGCACAAAAAATGATTACTTACATTTATAATAAGCAAACTGCAAGTAATGGTACATGGTGGCCACAAATTTTTCAACGACAAAGCCTCCTATAATGGGTGTCAGATTGCTCTCACACTGCACTTTGCATGCAAGGACTTCAATATAATGGTCTGGAAGGAAGAAAACAGCAACAGAGGATATGGATAGCACAGAGCAAATTGTTATAATCACTCCCATTAGTCACCCATTAAAATTTGGCCTTATAATGCTCTCCTGGTCCTGTACATCTGGCTCTTGCTGCTTGGAAGTACTGAGAATCTACAATTCCATCTGAAGTATGAATCAAGTGCTGGTACTAGGCCCTTCTGTAAAAATCTGTGTGGCTGACTTTTAAGGCATTGGAGCTGGAATTCCAGAGAGCTGAGCACTTAGGTTTCACTGACACCTAGAGGCAGCATGTGGTTGGTGGGTTTTACAGAGTATTGCACAGTACTGCATTATGTCCTAGCTGTAAACTTCACGGTGCTTTCTTTCCTTTTCTAAATTTTGCAAACCATGGCAATTTCATTACATTATTGCACAAATAAGGTCCCCATGCTGCTGAGTACAGCTGTGTCACAGACAGATACAGCAGGTGACTGCAAAATAAACCTCCAGAGATGGCTGCGTTATGGGCCCAGAGTTTGGATGTTTTAAGGGAGAAAAAAAGAGGAGAATATGCTGCTCACCACAGAAAAACTTTCAGCCAGGAACATGTAAGTTCACAAGCTTAACCCAGTCTAAAAATTGCTATATATAATGCAATATAGGACTATAGGTGATTTTATCTTCAAGAAAATACATTTCAAGAATACTTTTCAGCAAAAAGCTTCAAGCATTTTCTGGATATATCACATTCATCAACAGCAGGGAAAAGAAATATTTTAAAGTCTTAATTTCCCTGTTAGCCACATTTGGCAGGTGAAAGCAAGTTAGCTAAGCTTGTGCAGCAAATTTCTGACCAGGAAAAAAGAACACTTTTCATCCCTGAAAACTCCTAACATGAAGATCACTGAGGTTAACTAAATATAACTGCTGAAACAAACTAAAAATTACTGGCCAAATGAAATTCCCAGACCCATCTTTTACAAGAGCAGTGGAATTTCTGTAAGCACAGTATTGTTCAATTCCAGCCAGCAGTTAAAGCCAGAGATGTGAGGCCCCCAGTGAAGTGATCCCATGCAATGAGGATAGCTGGCTTCCTAACACAACTCACTTCTCAGTGATAAATACATACCTAGTGCAAGACCCAAATACTTCTGGTTAACACTTGCTGCTACATCTGCTTCCTGCAGTCCCTTGGAGGCAGAATATCTCTCCCTGGAACATGAGCACGATTCAGCCCAGGCAGTGCAAATAAATTTGAATGTTCTCTTATCTCAAGGGCGAAATACTTGAAATGCATGGACGTGGCCATGGTGACATCATGCAGTAATTCCTGCTTTTCCTTCCCATCACTGCTACTGGGAATTGTCCTTCCCTTCCAAGGGGGAAGAGGGAGGGACATAGTAAGTGCCAATCACGGCTAAGCATAGACACTACTCCTTACAGTGGCTTGAAGATTGTCCTGACATCAGAGCTCTGACCCACTGGGGAAGTAAGTCTGTGTTTCTTGCTTTACCTCTTGTGATTTGTGCTTCACTCTGTATTTGTTATCCTAGACCCCTGCATGTTTTTCCCAAGAACAAGCCAAGGCATGAGAAATAGCCTGCAATAGCTATTCTATGTCAGCTGTACTGGTGGATACCAGCTGCACACCATGAGAAACTGAAGCTGCTCATGTATAAACATACTTCACAGAAGCTTCACCTCACCAAGACATATTATGGCTTTAGGACAAAAAGTTGGAATCTTTTTTCCTTAGGGCAACTTAAAACATAAAAAGCGCAAGAGAATTTCTACATTTATTGAGAAAACATGCAGGTGTTCTCCACAAAAATAGTGCCAACAACACTGAGCTGTCAGAGCACTGCAGAAATTGTTTCTTTCACTGCCAAAGAGCATAGGAAATGTGTACGTGCCATTTTGACAACAATCAAAAAAGTTGGTGTCTCTTTTCCTTTGCAAAGCAATGGATTTTTTTTTTTTTGCTATACACACAAAACATAGATGTTACCTACTAGTAAAACTCTATTGCATGAAAGAAAAAAAATAGCCAACAGAACCTTGTCATACTTATGAGGAAAGAGATGCAGATCACCAGACTTACACAAACCACAAAGCTGATTTCAAAGGCAGGCTGACTAACCACTGAGCCTCAAAGGTGGCCAAACTGATACTGAAATTATGGTCAAGAGACCTGGCTGGATGACCACTGTTACCCTATAGCTATAATATTTTATGAAAAATCCTTTACTAGGAGTAAAAGAGTTAAAAAACTTCAGAAGAGAAATGTAAACAATAACTATCTGCTACTGTAGAATGCAACAAGTGCATCTTCCATTAGTACATGTAAATTGTTTTCAATTAATAACCAATCACAGCCACCTGTGTCGAGGCTGTGAGCAATCACAAGATTTTGTTATGCATTCTATTCTTGTTATTTCAAGCCTTCTAATCAATCTTTTCTCTCTATTCTTTTAGTATAGTTTTAATGTAGTATTTTAATATAATATATATCATAATACTATAAAACCAGCCTTCTGAAAACATGGAGTCAAGCCTCGCATCTCCACACATAAAAAGTTCACAACACTACCTAGATGGAGCAGTTGTTATTTACACATCTATGTTACTCTGACACAGAACTTCCATGCTAATGGAAGATCTCTGTTCCGATTTCCTGACACACCTCATTTATGTTACTGCCGAGAGCAAAAAAGTAAACAAGAATTCAAACAGCTTTCAGTGACTCTAATAAACTCCTATTGGCCTAAACTGAGGAACAGGACTTGGGGAACCAATCCTGTGAATAAACTGAAATGCACTTTGGGGACATCTTTCCTTCATGTTTTGTAACCACTCACCTGCAATGGAAAGATAGAAGTCTTTAAAATCTGTGATCTCTCGGGAGCCTTCGCAGGCTGCTATGCAGTCGTCGTAGGCTTTGAAGAAATCAGGAAGAGCCAGTTCCATGTCCGAGATGGATGTCCGCCAATTGTCGCCATTGTACGCTCTCACTGCCCTGACAAAGAGATTCTGAAAAATTGGCAGGAGTGAATCAGCAGTAACTGACCCGTGAGAAGCGTTGTGTAAACTCAAATACAGTAAATGACAGCTCCACATTTCTGTACGAGCTGCTCTCCAGATGATGTGAGAACAAATACAGGAGACTAATGGATTTTAACAGGTATTTCCTAGAGAGCAGAGTATGTAATTCCATTTCCAATCAAAAGAAAAGCCTGCTGGAGAGAAGCAACGGTGTGACTCTGAAGCACAGGCTGTGACAGAGATTTTCAATGGAATCTTAAATCCAAATGTCTGCACTATTTTCAGCTGTGCCACTACAGCACTCATGAATTTGGATAACTAAGCACCTGCTTCAATCCAGCAGTGTAGCAGCTTTCAGGTACGGTGCTCTCTGATTTGCTGTGATTCATTTATGGAACAATGAAGTGCAGAAGAGGTGAGAATTACTGAATGCACCAAGAAGGCAGAACAAAAATGACTGAGAGGACAAAAAGAGGGAGATTAAGAACTGAGAACACAAAAGCAAATGAGATCCCTGAATCTCGCCCAATAGGAAGAGTAATAGAACAGTTCCAAAAGAGCAGACTCTCCTGAATAAAAAGCATACCTCATAAGGCTTTATCTCCAAGTCTTTAATATGCTCCTCAGCATCAGGTATGCTCTTATAGTAGGCCATATTTCTTTGCATCATTTCATCATCTGGATGCTTCAGAAGAAATGTGTGAGCTGCTGCAATAGCTTTTGGAATATTATTAGCCTAAACAGGAATAGGGAAAAGAAGGTGTTAAAAAAAAAGATTAACTGGGAAAAAAAAAAAAAAAAAAAAAAAAAAAAAAAAGTTCAAAGGTTCCCAGTTTTCTCAATTGTTTTTCCTGCATTCTCTATACTCCCAAATTTACTTCTACTGAGAGCACAGTCTCAGCAGATAAATTGTACAGTGAAACTGATATAATTCCTCTCAGTTTTACTCCTAGCTGCATCACTGAGAACAATTTAACTTAGAAGTCTATCATTTTTGCAGATAAAATAGATGACTGTTGTAAACCAAAAAGGTTAGATTTTATCCCTTGCCCCTCCCCTGTTCACAGAGCTGACAAGGCAAAATACCAGGGCTCCTGGGAGGGTTTAATCTCACAGCAAGTACTGATGCTAACCTATGGACAGTAGTCAGGATCTTCACTGTTTGTATGTGTTTATGTCACTTATTTGCCTAGCAGCACAGAGGACATTATTACAATAATATATCTTCCTGGTGGCATTACAAAATTAGATCCTACTGCAGAGACTTGGTCAAAAACTGTGTCCTAAAGCAACTTTCTGTGCCCATTTTTAAACTAACTTTAATCCCCGTTAGACATACTTTGTGAAGTGCGCATTTCTCATTTACAGCTGTATGTATCAAACACGTATGTACTTCTGTGTGCATGCCATTTATGATTTCTTAAAATTTTATATATATATATACAGTTGTATATCTTTATAAATTATATAGTATATATGCACATATTTAGGAAGAGTGAGAGAGAAAGCAAAAGTCTGGGGGTATTTGTGGGGTATTTGTGAATAGTTAAAACCTTTTTTCCAGGCTATTCATTGCATTGATGTACAGGCAATACAGAGCTCCTCCTCACATGTGAAACAGCTCCTGGCAGCAGATGTTTGAAACCACGAGCAAGAATCACAGTGTGCACACACACACCCTTGTGCTCGCACCCATAAAAGGTGCCCTTTCATTTTGGAAAGGAACCTGAGAGATGGCTGCACAGGAGCAAAACTTCAACCCAGCCACTGCTGCTGTGCTGCTAGGAGTGTCCCAGCACTGGAGCTCTGCCAGCTGCCCTTCCTGGCTGTCCCAAAACTACGCATTTCCAGTCCGCCCCAAGCATGCTAAATGCAAAGGGAAATCTCAGCTGCACTTTCGTCAAATGCCTGGCAGAAGTGCTGTAGCTGTAAACCTGCTTCTTTGTTAGGCTGACAAGTCTCATTTTTACTTAGATCCATGATTCACTCTTGGTTTCAATTTTCACGTCTTAGGAAAAAAAATAAAAAAAGGTTTTGTAGAAACACACTCCTAAGAGAACTCAGTGGCTCTGAGAAAGCTCCCTCCAGAGGAGCAAGCAGCAGCGCAGGAATAGCTACTCCCAGAATCTTACAACGTGGCAAATTTCTTTATGGAGCCCACCTGAATACACACATGGTCACTCTAAAAAATTACATAAAGCATTTCCCTCCCGCTTCTTCCTCTGGGGTGGAGGGGTGAGGGAAAGGACATTCCTTTCACAGAAACCACCAGCCAGGAAAAAGCCCTTTGGATGCAGCAGTTTGTAGCTCTAGAAAGCCCATTTATAACTCCCCGAGAAAGGCTCAGAGCTGAACTACAAATCCAGTATGAAACACAATATAAACAACCGAGACTAAAGGCAAAACCACCAAACTACTACTCAAACTTAATGCAAATGTGATTGAAAAAAAAAGTTAAAAGGGAGGGGGAGGGATTCCTCCAATTTCCCTCTCACACTCCTACACAGCAGTTACTTGATTGTAATTGAAATGATAAGAAGAAAGTATATTTGGTGTTATCTGTACATTGCAAACTTTGTACGTGCCACAAGGGGGGAATTGATAGTTAAATTAAGATAAGAAGAGGAAACATTTGTGGTGATGTCATTTTGGTATCCATATATGGCTTTGAGAATTCGAGGAATTCCTGCCCTCTCTGTTAAAAGAAAAAGCAGGGGCTAAAATGTATCAAGTTCTTTCGTATGGTCTTAGGGAAGGCATTGGACACCAGTGTGATACTGTGCATGTGGATGCTGTTCTGGTTTCATGAGAACACATTTCCCTGTGAGTGTCTGGAAAAACTGCTGAGGAAACAGCACTCCTAAAAACAGGGCACAGCAGAAGTTTAGAAGATACGTGTTTTCAAGAAGCAATATCAAAAAAATGCACAAGCATACAACCCTATGTAATGTATACTGGGATATGTTGGGAGTGAATCCCTAAAAGAGAAAACAATCTAACCAAAGAGCTCAGCTTGTTTCCTCCCCACAGAGAGGCCCCGTTTATCTCAAATGCAAATAACTGCAGTATCTGAGGGGATGGCAGGAGGGATGGACCTTCATATAGAGAACAGAAGGTGAAGATGAGAAGGGAGAAAACAATCAATTAGATTCTGGACAGAAGAATGACAAGAAGGTAGAAAAACAGGATGAAATCTGTTAAGAGAGAAGTGTGTCCCCAAGTCTTGGCTGACCCAAGAGCAAAAGGTAAATACCATTCCAGGGTTAGCATTACAGTGTCCCACTTCAGCAGCCAATTTTCACTTCATTCCTTCTTGCAGCTGTAATGAAACTGGAGTTTTCCAGGCATGACGCTACCTGCAAGTCACAGGCTGGGGGCTGCTGTGCTTGAAAGAACTGGACCAGAAATGAGCAAGTGAAGAAGGTGGACACGCTGAAGGAGAAGAAGTAGTGAAGATTGTTTGCAATAGCAGAGCTGTGACTTGAGGAGTCTGAAAAAGGTTCCAGAGAAGGTTACAAAGTAAGGCAGATGGAAAGATGAGAGGGGCAGGAATGACACAGCTACTGAACACAGAAGCAGCATCCACTGCCTAGACGTCTAGGAAGAACTAAAAGGGCCGATTCTAGGGGACGTGCTGAGTGAATTGTAAAAAACGGGTGAAGAACAAGCTGGATGGTATGTGGGTAAGCAGGGGGAAAGACAAGGCACACGCTAATCCCACTGTGGGCTACAGGAGTGGCAGGAAACAACTGAAAGGTTTGCCAAGGAGAGAATTACAAAGTGTAGGGTTGGCAGCCTAGGGGGGCAAGGAAGAAATTGAGGTGAGGCAGATGAGAAGTGGCGTGGACGAGATTATGGGGAATGAGGCTGTGGCCCAGAGTAACCTGCTCCGAGGGCCAGGTGAGAGAGGTCGGCATGACAGGAGGTTTTTCTAGCATTGGGTGCGCGAGGCATCTGGAGTCTGTCGAGGCTGTCCTGGGACACGCCACGCTGTCCCCCTCCACCACGACACTGACAGGCGCGCTTGGCGTGCCTGGAGGGTGGCACCGCACCAGGCGAGACTGAGAAGAGCCTCCGACAGAGGCGGGGGGCGCGGAGGCAGGGCAGAGAGATGGGAGGTGAAAGGAGGAGGGATCAAGGAGAAGCGGGCGGGGGGGGGGGGCTCACCTTGAAGTAGGCGAACTGCAGGTACTTGTAGGGCTCGCGGCGCTGGAACTCCTCGAGCAGTTCGCGGCCGGGCTGCGCCTGTCGGAAGGCGGGCAGCCCCTGCTTGCAGCGCCGCAGGCACTGCGCCCGCCGCAGCACCCCGGACAGGAGGCGCAGCTCCTCCAGCGCCGCGCTGGCGGGCGCGGCGGGCGCGGGGGGCGGCTGCCCGGCCGCGCTGCAGTTGCGGTGGCAGAACGCCTCGCTGTCCCGCAGCAGGCGGTACAGCCGCATGCTGACCTCCAGGTAGCTGACGCTCTCGGGCCAGTTCTCGGTGCTGTACTGGTCCAGCCCGTAGCGATAGGCCGACTCCAGCGGCATCAGCTCGTCCCGCGGGAAGCTGCGGAAGCTGTAGCGCTCGTACTGCGCCCCCGCCGCCGCCAGCAGCGCCGCCAGCGCCGCCAGCCACATGGCTACAGCACAGCACCGCACCGCACCGCACCGCACCGCACCAGTCGCTGCCGCCGGCGGGGCGCGGGGCCGGGAGAGGCGGCCCGGGGCCGGGAGGAGGGAAGGGAAAGCGGGCGGGCCGGGGCGAAGGGAGGGCAGAGGCGGGGCCGGGACCGGGGCGGAGGGAGAGGCGGCCCCGGGGAGGGAGCGCGGGGGCGGGCGGAGCGCTGGCTCCTCCAGCCGGCCTCGGTGCCGCTGCCCGGCCGGAGCCGCGGCTGCTGCCGGCAGCAGTCGCGTCTGCAAGGAAACTTTTCGTTAATGTGTTTTCTCTTTTTTTTTTTTTTTTTTGTGGTGTGTGTTTCTCTACAAAACCTGTGACATAGGTTCACGCATTCTTATTGTGATGGCGAGCAATAAGTGCGCTGTTGGAATAGTCCTAGAATTCCGGGCATGATTTCCCTTGAAACTGTGCTTTTAGATATGGTGTTAAAAGGCGTTGAAGAGTTGTAAGCACTATTTCCGCCTCTGGTTGCTGTTTGATGTTTGGTTTCCTGAGGAAAAATAGTGTGGAAGATCTATAAGGGAAGTGGTTTTGCGTTTTTTTGGATACTTGCCAGAAAAGTATACTTCAAATGTTAGCTACAGAGCTATAGAATGCCAACAGTGTATCCTCTACCGGTTCTGCACAGTGCTTTGGGACATTTTCTGATGTCCAGCTACATTAATTAATAATCATTATTAACTGGGAAAAGCTGTGGTTGTAGATCCAAAGAATTTGAAAGTTCCTAATCTAATCAAGAAGTTCTTTAGAATTGTTCTTTCAGTCTGACACATACAGATAATTTGCATTATGACAACACGCAACCTCCCAGATTTCACAATCAGAGTTGGACCAGCTGCTCTCTCTCCAGTGCTCTTGGGGACTCATGCACTGATCAGTGGTGATCTTGGGGCTGGAGAACCCTCCAGCTTGGACAAAATTTTGTAGAGCCATTTAAAATGCTAGCATGGCTTCCAAACTAGACAAATAGTGAAGGCCCAGACCTTTGTCTGTTTTTTTTAATTTTTAAACTGAAACATCACAGGTAATTAAAAATAAAACAAAAAAACACACCCCATAAAATAACAACAACAAAACAAAAAATCCCCAAAACCCAAGCCCCTGACAGTTCCAGTATTTATTTTTCCTTGAAATGACATTTAACCCTGCGCTTTCTGGATCTAGTAAGAACAGTTCTCTATCCATTTGCTTTCTTAGGCTGAGTATTATTGCTTTTGTAGGTATGTGACCTCAATGACCAACCATGAAGAAAATTATTTCTTAGAAACACTTAATGCTTGGACTGTTTGTCTACATTTCTCAGCAGAGGCAGCCACAGGATGGAGGCTGGTGAACTGCTCAAGAATTCTTCATTGCAATGGCTACCCTTATAGCAGGGGTTCTCACGAATTACTGAGCTGAGCCTGCCCTTCTGAGCCCAAAATCACCTGCAAGTGCAAGTGCTGGAAATGTTGTATCTAAGTAGTTGTTATTTCGCACTTCAGGCTTGAAGGTCTGAGAAACCTGGAACCCCAGATCCTGTTTCCTGTGGGAAGGCAAACACCAAAAGTCAAAACCAAACCAAAATAAAACATCAGAGGTTGCTGGGGTTTGATTCTTTTCCACAGGAGGGCTGAGCACCGTGTCCCCAGCCAGGCTTTGAACTTTGGCTTGCTGCCAGCCTTTTGTTGTCAGCTCTGCTAGCCTGGACTCTGCATTTTGTCTTTGCATGGAATAGGGATGATTTTCCTGGTCTTTCTGGCACATGGCTGTAAACACTCTGAATCCCATTTTTAAACCTTTTTGGGTAACAAAGATGCAGCTGGGAGCTTACACACCGCAGGAGGAGGAGAGCCCAACAGTCTGGTTTGTGTGTGCATGTGGATGTTGCTCACTTTGCCAGTATTCCCACTGAGTGCCTGTTGTCCTGTCCCCACAGTCACTCCTGCTCTTAACTCCCTGACAGTTTCTGGAGTTTTGCTGCCAGCTGATTCCCAGAGGCTTGCCAGTATGTTGCAAAAAACGTGAAGATAAATTAAACTCTCTGACGCTGTTTTTGTAGTATTAGGGAGTAGGCATTCGTTTATTCCAGGCCAGGGTGCTCCACCTAGATGCACACAACTTGCAAATTTTTCACTTATTTATACATTTTTAGCAAAGAAGTTAATACTCATTGGCTCTAAATTACATATTTTTTCCACCAATTATTATTTTGTCTTCTACTGGTTATTGATTTCTCAATTCTCATGCTAATTAGTCCACATCTTTTAGTTTTCTTATTATCTTTTTCCCAGACAGAGAGCCTCCAGAATATGTTGAATCACCTTTGTTAGTCTCTTCTTTATCTTCTGGTTACTTCAATGTGTCCTTGGAGGGCTATTAATTCTGGATTCCAGGTGTCCAGCCTTTAACTCCCAAGGACTTTTTTCACTGAAGCTTATCAGGGTTAGTTCATCATAGCTTAAAGTTTTTGGGGATCTAATAATCACACTCTAACAATAACAGTCAGTAAAAACAAAAACTTAGATACATGCTGGCAAAAAATGGCAAATTACACTGCTAAAGACTAATACACTACTTATAGTTTTTAAAACAATGAGTTAATTAAAACCAACGATTAGGAAAGTCATCTCATTTCCAACAATTACAGGCTGGGGACCATGGATGGTGCAGTGGGATCTGGGGCTGACTCATTCTGTCTTACTGGACTGAAACTTGCTGCTTGTCTTTGGAGCCTAAAACCTGAGTGCCGTGTGCTGCTAGTCAGATTCCCAGGAGTGAGGGGAGCCACAGAATCAGGGGCTGCAGCACCACAGGGAGTACAGGGAGCAGAACAGGCTGATAAAATAAACTAGGCAACACCCTGGCATCCACCCCCAGGGAACCCCATGGCAAAAGGATTTGAAATGGCAAAATGAAAGAAACGTTTACATTTGGACTGGAAAGCAAAGGAGCTTCCATGCAACACCAAGTTAAACCTGGGTCAGTCCCCAGCCTTGAAGAGTTTGCAGTTTCAAGTTTATGCTTCAGAATTCTTAGGAATAAATTATAAAATCCCACAGGTTGGAGAAAGAAGGATCCATCTTCATACTCCCCACTCACCGAGTGAGGGGCTCAGTTCTTTCCAAAGGGAGGAAAGTGAGTTCCTAGGTTTTTTCCAAATCAATGCTGCATTTGGAACATGAAGGAAGCAAACAAATTTGGGTTTAACTAACGAAAAACACATTATGAAACTTAATAAATAAAAACCATCGTAAACCACATAATAAAACATATAACATTATAAAAACACATTATAAAACATAACCAACCAAAACCCTCTTATATTCATTATTCAAAACACAAATACATAAATTAAGCAGAAAAAAAGAAAATAAACGTTAAAAAAACAGGGCAGGTGACATCTGGAATGTGGCACATGACTATAAGTTTATTACAAAAGCAGACAGTAAAGCTCATTCATTTCTCTGTTCCATCTTTAAGTTCTGTTAGCCCCAAAACTCTTCTTTAAGTCTTGGCAAAAGGCTCTTCCTTGTCCTGCAGGTGCTGGCTTCTCACAGAAGTGTTCCTTCCTCTCATTGTGGCAGTCATCCTGGAATTGAGAAAACAACCCAGACATTTTCATTCCTTTATTTCTAATTCAATTGGTAAGTTCTACTTTTCTGAATTTCTGTCTGGTTTGAGTGTGACATTTTTAAAAATTCATTATTTAATTGAGGCAATAGGACCAAACATAGCAGCCCCTAAACTCTTACATGTACTGATCAATAACCCTTGCTAATAAACTAAGTAGAAAAGCAATCCCATGAGTATCCCTATCAAACTCTTTCTACCCCCAGTAAACCCCCAAATTAAGTTTTAATCCTTCCTTTCACAGGCCATGGCTTCTCATGTACTTGTTCTCCTTCCTCTTGTTGTGTCAAACACCCTGGAAGTCAGAAAAAATAAACCTTCATTCTTAATTGCCTTAATTCCATAAATGCTATTAAACCCAGAAGCGTTATTTTGACTTTATGAAATATTGCCCATTGTGGATTCACCAAAATTTCCTTCTGATGGTTGAGGTTCCAATAAGACCTTTGGGCTGTGAGGGATGATCTTCCTACTGCCCTCAGCATCACTCAGGTGGCTTTGGAAATTTAAATCTGTTTCAAGTCAAAAGCAGCAAGTTTCTGGCAGAAAGAGGAACAACTTTCATATGTCTCAAACATCCTGCAAAGAATCGAGGGGCATTATTTGACCTCTCTATCTCCCTCTTTTCCTTCCTTGGAGGATGGCAGCTCCTCTTTAGGCTACAACAACCTGGAAATGAAAGAGTCTTTAATTATTGTCCCTTCTGTTCAGAAAAGGGGAAGAACTAAAGGAAGAAAATAAGCTTGAAAACTCTCAACAGCCCAGGCAATTACAACATCCAGCACAAACACAGATCAGCCCATGCCAACTGTCCAAACACTGAACATTTGAGAAAGAATTTGGATTTGGCCACAAGGATGGGCTGTGAACACCGAGCTTGGAAGAAAATTTGTACTTCTCTAATTTATACTGCACTAAGTGGTCAGATAAATAGATAAGTGTATAGATATACACCTCTATATAGTGTATGACTACCCATCTCCTCCCAGAGTGCAGCTCTGGCACTAGGTGGAGGAGTTCCTGGGTTCAGCTCCCAGAGCTGTGCTCACTGCTGCTATCTGGGACTGCCCTGAGAGCAGGCACAGCCTGCAGCTCACACCTGAGTGGCAGCAGGATCCCCCTGGAGCTCTCCCTGGACAGCTGCATCAGTCGTGGTGGGTGCAGAGCTTAGAGAGGTCGTGGCATTCTCCCCATTGGGTACTGCTGCTCCCTAGTCAAGCTGGCAGAGCTTCAGTGCCCTTGCTGTGTGCACTTCTCCATGATCTGATGTTTTCCTGCCTTGGATGCTGGAGCTTCTTATGGGGCTGAGGGAATGGACATTTGGTTCCCATTGCTCCTGAAACACCCAAGTCCTATCAGCCACTGTTGTGCCAGCTGCAGGCTCCTGGCAGCTCTCTCAGCTTCCCCTGGGGATCCCCTGTTCAGGAAACCAGAGCGGCTCGCCTCAGCAGCCAGCTGAAAAATCAAGCCTGTTGTGCTTTCCAGGAAATCCAGGACAATTAATTAATATTTAACTGCAAGACTCCCAGGAGAGCAGACTCATCAGCAGTGGCACCATCACTCCCCTCTCTTTGGCACTCTTTGGCACACCTGCACAGACTGAAGCAGCCAGTCCCACCAGGCTGTACAGGCCATGGCATGGCTAAGATCCCCCTTGGGAGCAGCCCACGGCCACTTTGGTTCTGATACAGGATGAATGATCTGGTCCCAGTAAGAGGCACGCATCCAGGGCTGGTCTGCTGCTGCTTGCTGCTACAGACTCCTTCTTCCAGGCTGCCAGTGCTGAGGCCAGGGTTCTGCTGGGGCTCAGCGCTGGCCATGGGCTCACTCTCATCTCACGTTTCTATTGACAGCTTTACATCAGATGGGCCCTTTCAGAGCGCACTGACTGATCTTGCTGCTTTTTCATTTGAGCAAGACTCTCATCCAGGTAAAGAGATTGATATTAGTTGTACAAATCCAGTGGCTGAGAGCTGAAACCCTCCAGAACTACAGCTGAAATCCTGCATCGCCACATGATATTTTGTCTGCCACACTCTTCATTCATGTCTGGTAAGAAATGCAAATGTGCTGTCTTCCTTATCTAGGAGGACCATGACTGGGAAAAAAAAAACCATCCAGTTGGCTGTATTCCATAAGCAGTGCAGTCTTGAGTTTAGGAAAGAGACCCTTCTCCAATTTCAAGCCATACCAAACCCCCTCCACAAATGGGACTTTGCATCTTTAAGAAACAAGTGACAATTAAAAAGTGAATGTACAACTTTATCACAGGATGAGAAGGAAGGGTGTCTTCCAACTGAACTGAGGTTTTAAACAGTTTTTATTCTGAGAGCCACTCATCACTCGCACTGGACAAAGCATTTCCATCACTGTTGCATCTCCTGTCCTCCCTCATCTGCCTTGCCACAGTGATCAGAGGGGTGAGTTGGAAAGAGGTTTGGCTGAGAGTAAAAATGGATGCTGACCAAAGGAAAAGAAAACAAATGAACCACAACTTTCCAAACTCATTTTCTCATGGGCTCAAGTACTATTCCTCGAGATACCAGAAGGATGCAGATATAGGTATGAAGGAACAATCTGCACCTCCATCTTCATGCACCTTGCTAACGCATGTCCAGTACCTGGAATACTTGGCCCATGATTCTGTTAATCCATTTATTAAGATGTTTAGCTTGATGCATTTTTTTCCCTGCCAAGACTCTGGGAATGCTTCTTGCAGTCCACTTTCAGGAAACACAAAATATTGACTTAGGGATGCTCTTTCTTGTAGGCATGGGCTATTCTAGTTGCCAAAAGAGATGAGGAGCATAAGCTGTTCTTCAAGAAACTAGAGGACACCTAAAAAATGTTTATGCCAGTAGGATTTGGGCCCATGTATTAATCTGAAGACCACTGAGGTTTTCAGCACCAAGAGCAGGGAGACAAGTGGTGGAGCACTGGTGGACTCCGTTCTGACTTACAGGGAGAGCAGCATCTACCTTTGCATCCCCTGCCCCTCCTATGCTGGCTGGCACCTTCACAGCAGGGACAGCCAAGTGGCACATTCTGCAGCTCCCAATCTGTCACAAAACCTGGCAGCAACCCTGTAGCAGTTCTCATCTACCCAACTGTGCCAGACAGCAAAAACAAGTCCCACTCAGTTGTCCCTGTTTTGATGTCAGAAACCTCTAAGAGTGGGGTAGGAGGGACAAGCTGAGGCCCTTCTGACGCTCAAAGGGAGCCCACTAACAGCCCCTTCCTTCCCACAGCCAAGTCTTGGACTGCTTGGCTGGGATGGCTTCAGTGGGTTCCTTTACCACCAGCACTATTTCAGGCCTCCATAGCTGGGATCATCCTACTGCAGTTCTCTTGCCACCAGGGAAAACTGAACATGTTACCAAAACACAGAATGGGGCCACAAAAATCATCAAAGGATTTGGAACACTTCTCCTATGAGAAAAGGCTCCAATACCTGGGGATGTTCAGCCTGGAGAAGGCCCTGGGGAGGTCTTACTGGCTTCAAGAGGATCCTAAGAAAGATGGGGATGGGTTTTTTATCAGGGCCTGTGAGAAAGGGGAAATGCTTTCAGATCAAAAGAGGGTCCATTCAGATTAGGTCTGAGAAAGAAAATGTTTATGACAAGTGTGGGGAAACACTGAAACAGGTAATCCAGAGAGGTCCTAGGTGCCCCATCCCTGGAAACATTCAAGGTCAGGTCAGACAGGGCTCTGAGCAACATAATCTCCTTCCAGATATCCCCATTTATAGTGGGGAAGCTGGACTATGTGACCTTTAAAGGTCTCTTCCAACCCAAACTATTCTATTATTCTACTCAGTTTTCTCTTGAAAACCACCCAGACTGGGCATTAATATGAGGGGAAGTTCATGGGATGCCTTTGAGTCTAGCTGATGAGAAAACCAATCCATTGGGCAGCTGTTTCACTTGCAGCTGCCTCGCATTGTACCTGCAGGAGCCGCTCAGCAGACCATCGAGTGTCTTCATTGGTCTGCAAGAAGCAGGTCAGGAAGTCCTGGAACACAGCAGGCAGATGCTCAGTGCTCTCCAGCTTCAGTATCCCTCTCCTAACTCTGAGATCCAGGGCTTAGAGAAAAAGGAAGCACGAGGCTCCACCTGTTCCCTAACTGCTCACACAGACCCCATTTTTTAAGCTCCAGCATCCAGTGGCAGTTTCTTTCCCAGCAGAGGGTTAGAGATGATTTTTCTGCACCAACAAAATGACCCACAAAATAGCAGCCACAGCTATTCCAACATGCAAATGATCTTGCCTCGACAGCTGATTTCATGGGCTGACCAAGTTAGTAGGAGCTACATCAGCCAAAAGCAGATTTTGCTGCCCTGAGGATTGACTTTATAGGCTTTGCAGGCTCTTTTAAAGAGTGAATTTGGTCTAACCACATTATTTCCAAGCATTGTTACATACGATTCATCTCGGCAGTGCTCACTTGTCTCTAAAGCATAGCTTCCATTAAAAAAAAGGTCAAATATTTTGCTCTCTTTCTCATAAAAATGATAACCAGATGCCAAAAAGGAAATCCATCAACTAATTCCTTGCTTAAAGGAACAGAAATATTTGGAACCTCAGTTCAACACAGACACATCTAGTTACATCCACAAATATTTTATGATGGAAATGGCTGCTCAGGCAGACAGGAGCTACCTGCTACCTTTCATCGGGCTCCAAATTCTCAATCAGCTTCACTTCCATGGTCAAAGAAAAACTTTTAATGGTCTAATCAGAAAAAGAAACATGGTAACTCTCTAGGTAATAACCCTATGGTAACTCTCTGCTAATTTTGATCCTCAAGTGGATGCATTAATGAAGCTAATCCCTGTGCTAAAACATACTTTTAGAAAAGGATTTGGTAATGAATAATTAAGGCATTCCTAGAACCAGAGGCACTTTCTCAAAGGCTCAGGTAAGTAATTGGCACTGATGCAAGACTGAAATGGGTTCTATGCCTGCAGACACCATTGAAATGCTTTTCATACAAATTCTCCAGTTCAAGAAACTTGCCACTGAACATTTCTTGTCATTCTGAGACACAGCTCAAGAAGAGTTCAAAAAGTGCATGAGAAATTTGAAGCATCACTAAAGGTCAAAATGGGACATTTTTCAAGTGGAACATGTCACTCCTCTTATGAGGTTCCTCCATTGATGCAGCCAAAGCTACACCAGATGTTGATGTGCCCCAAGGACAGCTTTTGGTAGATGGGCCTTGGTTTAGCCTACTTAAAAACGCTTCAAAAGAAAATTACCAAACAGCCAGGGACTCCTTTTTTGCTGATTCAAAGACACTGAAACTTTCTTTCAGGCTACAAGGCTGGTTCCTATTGCAGTAGGCAAAGTTCATGGCTTGCTCCATGATTCTGAAATGCTTGGAACATCAGAGGTTACTTTGCCACTCACCAAAGCATGGGCTTTTCTATATCCATGTGTGACTTCACCTGTAATGGGCAAGTGAAAAAAAAAGAGATGCTGTTAGAAAACTGCCTGTTGTGGAGAATCCCACAGAATGAGTCAACCCAAATAAAGAGCATTTTTCTTCCAGGATGTCCCTCCAGTAGCAATGATTCTTTTACATAGCAAGCAAGAAAGCAGCACAATATACTAGGCTGTTCTTTTTCTCCAGCCATTGTAAAGTCACACTATCAAATCTTTTCATCACAGAATTTAGAAAATAAGTTGCTTTCCCTCAGTTCTGGAGATAACTGCAGTCTTTAGACAGACTTCTCAGAAGCTCTTCCAGTCTGCCTTTTGGAAGTTGTCTTTGTTGAATCAGCAGCTGAGGAAATCACAGATCCCACTGCCACAGGCCAACCCATGCAGGGAAAAGAGCCCCTGCAGGTTCAATTACAAAAGCTGCCCACACCCCATGAGAGACCTACAGACATCCCCTTTTTGGCTGAATCTGTTGACATGAGCTTTACCCAAGTCTTAGTATCTTAATGGCATTTTCATTTCAAAATCAACTCAGTTACTAAGGGATAGCATGAACAACACTTTGATACAAAAGCCAGATCAGATGCACCTAGGAAAAAAAACTCTACTTACTTGCTAGGTGAGTCACCAGCCAGACTTTGTCTGGGCAAAAATAGAAAGAATAGGCCAGTGGAAAAAAATTACTAACTGCATCAAAGATTTGCTTAAACATTTCTAGTGATTTCGGGCAGCAGTTTTGCAGACTGTGCACTAAAAAAGGAAAATATGGGACCCCCAGGGCCAAGGGGCAGCCTATCAGCTGAGAACCCTTGGATCAGGAGAACCCTCTTGCAACAAGCATATCAAAGGGGTGCTCTGGTCAGTCAGCTTTCCATGCACCACAGCAACATTCTGTTGGCAGCAGCACAGCATGGCAACTTCCTGCTGACATCACAGTAGCAGCTGTTCTTAGTTAGTTTGAAAATTTATGCAGTCTTCTGGAAAGCTAATGGAAAAAAACCCATTTCTGAAAGGACTCAAGAGTAAAACACTTCAAACAAGTATGCCCTGTATGCCAATCTGAACACTGAGAAGAAATAAGGACATGAAGGAACAAAAGTAAACATAATCTTTGATCACTAATGCTTCCAACTGAGAATAAGAATGCTTCTCCCATCTCTGTTTGTTGTATCGTGCTTTTTGTTTTATCAGTGGGTCTATGGTTTGATTTGTGATTTAGTGCTTTTCCTGGTGCTGGTTTTTCCTTTTGTCTCCACCCTTTTCCCAGAAATGTCGTCAGCTAGTTTCTAGTTTCTATTTCTCCAAATTTTACCCATTTCCTAAAAACTGTTTTTCTTCCTTGGAAGTTTATTGGTTCGCTCCTGTTATTCCCCGCCTGGGTTTTTACTCCCAACTCTCCTGATTTGTTGGAAGTTGGGTCTGCCCCTGCCTTTCCCCTGAGATATAAGTCTGTGTCAGCCCCTTAGTGACACCATCAAATAAATTTTCCCTGGGACCCATGTGCGCTGCCTGTGTTTTATTCTGCGCCAAAACAACTGACAACTGGGATTCAAGGAGCTCCAGGGGGAAAACTGCCACCCCTCACTCTCAACATCAGCTAGCCGGGGAAGCGAAGCAGCATCTGTTAGTTCTGAAAAGAAGCCAAAAAGAAAAGTTACCATTTCAGTGACATTTAGGGGCCAGAAAGAGAAACAGATTTCATTTCAGAAGTATTCCACAAGATGGAATGGTTTCAGGTTACTTCTTGCCCACTTTGATGTTGAACTTTGCTCTGACTGACTATGGAGCCTGTCCTCCCTTTTTTTGCAGCAAGATGAAACCCCTGACATGAAGCCCCCATATTTCCATCTGCTAACTCATCCTTTGGAATCTCAACATTTGAGAGCATCCAAGACTGCCAGATTCTGCTCCAGTTTTGTTCTGTTAGAGTTCTGTAGCAGCCTGGCCCACTGCCCCTGGAATACCCTGCAGATGTCAAGCCCAAAGAAAGAGGGTTTAGAATAGTTAAAAGCTGCAGCCTCACAGATCAATACCAAGATCCCATGCTACCTTATAAGATGACTTGTAGATATTTTGGTCATCTGCTTCATGTCCAGACTGGCTGGAGAGCCACGGGTGTTTCCATGGGCAAGCAATGGCTCTGCAGAAAGCAGGAGCAGCAGGTAAATGGAAATGGAATCCTCCCTTTGGTGATTCCTACTTTACAGGCATTGAAGTTCAAAGAGTGAGGATTCTTTCAAACCTACCTATGGTATACAGGGATAAAAGCTATGGAGTCACTTGCCCTTTATCCTAAAAATTCAGTGGAGTAAAAGAGCAGGGTCCAGAATCCCAGTGCTGTTGAAGACCTTTGAGTGGCTGTTCCACAGTGGATGCTCTTGATTAGCTGTACCATTGCGAATTATTGTGCTCTTTGGCATAACTGTACTTTTTTGAAGGTGGCTGTGATTTCAAGTCATGTGTCTTACTCTACAGCTGTGAAGTGCAAGTGGAAAATATCTATTTGAACAGGAAATGAGCTCAGTTTTGTAAAAACAAGGATCGGGAAATAGTGCACTAAGGATTCCTGCTCTGGGCTCTTCCTGAATTTGGGAAAGTAAGTTGGCATAGCAGCTCTTATTATAATCATTATTTTATGTAGTGAAGAACAACTTCTAAACTGCCTTAAGAATCACTTGCAAAGGACTTTGAGCACCTCAGACTGCCTCAGACAGAGTGATATCTCTCATCCCCTACTTTATGTAATGACAAATATCTTTTTAATATTGTAGTGCCCAAAATTGTCGCCAGGACTCGAGGTGAGGCTGCCCCAGTACAGAGGGAGACAATCCCCTCCCTTGCCAGCTGGCACCACTGTGCCCTCACATTCAACTTGACATCAACCTGAAGCCCCATGTCCCTTTCCACAGCACTTCTTTCCAGCCTCTCATCCCCCAATTCGCTCGTACATCCAGGGTCTCCCATGCCAGATACAGAATCTGGCACTTGTCTTTGGTTTTTTTTTTTCTTTATACATTCTGTTTAAATGTTTTCTTTTTAAACATCATTGCTTTGGGTTTTTTTTTTTTTTTTTTTGTTTGTTTGTTTTGGTTTTCTTTGGGGTTTTTTTTTTTTAATTTGTTTTGGTTGGGGGAGAGAGTTATTGTCCTTTTCATTTGTTTTTCTCAGGAAAGAGGACCTGGTCTTGCAGGTCTCTTAGCTTTTCAAGACTGACATGTGAAATAATAACAACTATTAGCTACAAAATTTCAAACACTTGGGTGTTGATTATATTTCAGTTCCGTCATTTACATTCTGCTTTCCCAAACAAATCCTACAGATTCACTCAGGACTGCCAGACAGCACCAGAAAAGATTATTGGACAGTTCCTATGACTGCAGTTCAGTGCCATGTACAACAAACCCTGCCTGTCATCTGTAAACCACCTGGGGATCCTTTGAGTTGAAAAGCACGATGTGAATTGAAAATATTTAATTTTATTATTATTGCTGTAAACAGATTGGGCACATATCCATTGTAACATTCACTCTGTTGACACCTAGACCAGCAGTTGTATTAATATTGTCCCTTTACTTTTCAGTGCGTAGAAGACTTTGCATATTTTCAAGAAGCCTGTTTTTATCAAAGACTGCATCAAATTACACCAAATACCCACCCAGTCTGCCAATCTCCAACATACATGGAAGTTGTGAAAAAACAGGCACCTCTAACAAACAGATGTGCTCTTATTGTTTCACTTCCTAACACAATTAAATTTTACAGGAGCAGCAATGAATTTAGACTTCAGGCACCTGTACGCTTTTGTAAAACCTGTCAATGAACAAAACTAGGATCTTGAATTCTTGTCTTTTCAGAACAGTCTCAGATGCTCTAAATCAGCTGACAACCTGACTTGGAATATTAAAAACAAAAATACAGCCCTACCATTTCAGACCAAATGTTCACTGAACTCTGTGTTCTATATCAAGCTCTGTATTGTACCTCTATCACTGCCCCAAACCAAATGCTAACAAAATGCTAAAGAAGCTAAAAATGTTCCAGAAGGTAGGCTGTGATTATATTAGAGGCCCAGTTAGTCAGGGTATTAAATAGGCTGGTGTTTGCATACACTGTGATACCAGATTTTGAATTGAGAGCTGCCATTAAGACTCTAAACCCTGCTGCAGCCCACTAGATGGAGATGTAAGTGGAGACTCAGCTTGATACTAGACCTAATTATCAACAAAACAATGGCATCAATAATCAAAAGAGATCAAACCCTCAAAGAGTGGAACTGGAGCTCATAGCCATTTCTTTTAAGGTTTAGTTGAATCTGACCTGAGGCTTGGCTGGTCCTTTGGCTTAAGTTTAGTCAGAAAAATTTCCTGTCAATGGAGCACACTAAAATGAGCAAGGTAAGCAAATGAAAAAGCCCCAACAAAACCAAAAGAAAGAAGCTGTGAAGTCGAAAACAGTCATGTAAATATTCCTGACTAACAACAATAAAAAAATAACCACATTCCTCTGAGAAATGCAGAGGGTCAGAAGATTGACACCTGGTAAGATCAAGGATTGACCCACTCCAAGAGACAGCAGGCAGTACCTCATACCTGCACTGGGCCGGTGAGCACATTAATGCTCAGCTCAGCACACGGGGCCTGGGGCTACTCCAAGCCATCCACTCTGTGCCTTGGCCAGCAGGAAGGGTCATTATCTTAAACATGGCCATAAACTGTGTATACCCCTGCTTTCCAGTGACTACACATAGTTAAGGGTACACATTAAAAGGGCCTAAAGAGCTGAGATTTTTAAACACAAAGCATTCCTGCTCTCACACCTTTTCCACCTTGCAAAACACACACATAGCTTGTTCCCATCTATCCTACAAAACCCACCTAACAGCCTCATTAAGCTCCTTGCTGATTCCAAGTAATGTTTCTGCTGCAATGGCTCCAGTTAGCACCACACAACAGATTTGAAACAGGGCACAAAGAGCTTGACTGCTATTGCAAAAAAGCACTATTCTCAAACAAGCAAAGTCTACTTCTTTTTTTTTTCTTTTTTTTGTGGGGAGAGGGTGGCGAGGAGGGTAGGCGGGGGTGTGTGTGGTAGGGGGAGTGAGCAGAGAATGTGACCATTTCATTGCTGCAGCAAATAAAAAGTTGTAATATGCGAGACCCCCAACAGTGCCATTACTTGGACTCGCTTCCAGGACACAGGACGCAGCCTTGGATATACTTCAGTCCAAACTCTTTACATTGTCAAAGCCAGACTTAGGCCCTAACTCCTTATCCAGGCTTTTGTGCATTGATCAGATATCCCAGCTATAAGCAACCAACGAGGCAGTCCGACTACCAAGGCTTTACCAGCAGCCCGCACAGACCTATCGCGGCCACCACCTCAGCACAAGCCAGCGTGTGTAATTCCATCATTCGCCTGCACGAAAAAGACTAAAACCTCTCATTTGCCGAACGCTTCCCGTCCACCTCCTTCCCTCGAAGCTTCAGCACCGCGGACAGCAGCGGCCGGAGCGGGGATCCCGGCGGGGTCCTGGTGCCCGCCCGCCCCACGGTGCGCCCCGGCCGGACCAGGATGGAGCTGGAGCCTGTTAGCAAACTGCAGCCTGACATCCCACTTCTCCTTCGTGTCTGGAAAGAATCCCCTCCTCTCCCACGCCGTTCTGTTCCTCAGTACTCTCTGCTTTGCTCTCCTTTGGTGATCCAGAAGTATTGCAAAGATGACTTCAAAAGCTGTGAACGGGAATTTACCTCTGTAATTGTTCAATTCTTTGTTGCTGTCTCTGTGTCTCTACCTGTATTTTCTTCTTGATTTTTCGTGCAGGGAAGTCAGTTTCAGCACAAACCAGCAAGTCAGGTTAAAAAAGCCTCACTCTCCAGTGATGTTACTTGATCAGGAAGGACCTTCCATAAACACGAGAAGGGGGGGACTGGAAATAAAAAGTATCAACCTTCCTTATAAAACAACCGTGCCTCCCCATTTTCATCAGTTTCCATGTGTGGAAATTTCTACTTAAATACTCATTTGCAAAAAGAGGATACTTAAAATTGAAGAAGTAAAAGTATTAGTGAAGTACGGCATTGTAGGACTGACAAACAGGCACAAAATTTTAAGAAATGCAAGGCAATTTGATGGCCCAACATAAAGCCAAATTAGGCACAGCCACTGTATTTGCATCTTTTCCTATATGATCCTATGTGTGGTTTTTATTTCCTCATGGCATCACCAGCAGGCTCAAAATATGGGATTTCCACACAATCCCTTCAGGCATCTACAGTCCCCTCCTACACAGGCCCTGCTCAAACAGCCAAAGAATAACATAAAATTTGTTCCCAGATGGACCATCTCAGACTTTAAGCAGGCACATGCCAAATACTCAGTTTTGATAAATCACCAGTTAAAATCTGCCTTACAATCATGAAGCCAATATAACAGCAGGTAATGCAATGCCAATACTATCACAGATGTTTGACTCTGGCTCATTCACTAAAACAATGGGTTCCTCCCATAGATGCCAGGTGAGGTGAGGCTGGGGCTCCCTAACATGAGGCAGGCAGGATTTTGAAGAAATAACTGCTTTCAATAATAGTCAGAGAGTTGAAAGACCAAAAGAAAGGAGAAGATATAGTGCAGGACACTTTCTCTTTGAGGTGTAAATGCCTAACACTTCCAATATGACTGATTTTAGACTCACCCACTCACCTCACCCATGCTCACCCACAATCCACCTGAGAATACTGATCACAAATTGGTAGCAGCTGCCACTCACAGAAGGAGGTGAGATAGCAATATGCTTTCTTATGGAAATAAGCATAAAAATGGCTTTGCCACCTGTATTCACATACAGCCAAAGTGTGGCTGAAGTCCATTGAATTACAGAGGGTCTCTCTTACTGTACTGCTCTGGTGAGAGGCTCTGAAAAAGAAGTGGAAATCACTGAGCAACACTGAGTCACATAAATGTAGTGTACAGCCCTGCAGGCTTGCTTGTACTTCCAGCAGCGTTAAGCTGCATGGTGTTGAATCTGGATCAGGACAAATTGTAGAAGCCTTGCCAAGGCTTTCACTCTGGCAGATTCTCAACAGCTTTGTCACTGTTGGTACCCAAAGCAGTTAACTTGGCTATGCCCATATGGGCTGGAACAGCAGCACTGGAGAGCAGGGAGGGAATTTTCAAGGCAATAATGTGACTCCTATTTTGGCAAACTGTACATATATGAGGAAAATGGATGTAAGCTAGCCAATGTAATTATTTAAGAATTTAAGATTTCAGGATAGCTCATGCCCTGATTTTTTTTTGAAAGCAGAAGTCCAAGAAGTAGCATCTCTTGCTGCTTTTACTCCTAAAAAAGCTAGAGGCAACAGAGGAATGACATGGCTTTTAAACATACAATACACAACAAACTGCAAATGCAAGCATGTGCTTGGGAACAGAAATAGGAGAAAAAATACACTAGGTTGAGCCTTTAGAGCATAAGAAAGCAAGAGAATCTTGGGAAAAAATGTGATGCTAATTAGAAAACAAATACATCTCACAGTTCAAGGAGTCTAGTTCTGATTTGCTATAAATAGAAGGAATTTTTGATCTATAGTAGTACGTGTTTTATTACACAGTTTTAGTCAGCAGTGGAAGAGAGAGAACTGGGACTTCTACTCTTCCTCCATAACCCATTTGAAAGGTTTTTCATGAAGGAAGTACTGAGAATGAAGGAAGTACTGAGCAACTGAATCTCAAGGAGACCATATCCTAACTACAGTTCTGGAAAATGATGTTTCAGTAGAAACCAGGAGTAATCCTGACACGTTTTTCTTTCTGGAAAACAGCTGCTTCCTGAAGCTCCTGGAAATACCAGGGCCAAAATAATGGTTTTAATGAAGGCATTATAAGAGTGGGCTTCCCATGGCCCCCTGCTCCCCTGCTCTTGACTCCCATGCAGCAGTCTGAGGTGCAAAAACTGTGCCATGCTGTGCTAGCTACACACAGCAGTTTTTGTTAGGAAGTTTTTCTTCTGATGTCATCTGGAACAGATCATAGCAAGCGAGATCAGTCTTAAACCCCTTGTATCCTGATCCTGGATAAAAAAATGGGCTCTTTACAGGTGACAGCCTGGAAGGCCTGTGCTTTCACATGTCAGCTGAAAGCTGTATGCAGATACTTACCTTTGCCTAGTGGAGTACTCTACCACAGAAGATAGATGTCCAAAGGGCAACAGCCTCCTCCTCCAGCAAGAATCTGCTCCTAATCCTAATCCTATCTGCTTCCTGCTCTCACCTTGTCTCAAAAAGTTCTCAGCTTTTTGCTGGGTCTTATGCACAACCCAAACCAAAACCACCCTGCAAAGAGCTGGAAAGATTTCTCACCTGCACTATGGCCTCAAGCCCCAACAGTACAGCAGCAGTTTGCAATGCCAAGAGCCAACGCAGCAAATGTTCCCTGCAGTATTCCCACAACGGGGGACTGGGAGATCTCAGCTTCCCAGGCCCTTCACTCCAACTTGCTCTTTGACACTGACATCTTGTGACCAACTGTGCATATGACAACTCACTCACTCTCATGGAGATGGGACCCTCATTTCAAGGGGATTGCTCATCCCATTTTATATCCCCTTCTTTCTTTCCTGTAGGATCAGTGGATCTCTTCACAGGCCAAAGGATCAGAATAAAGATAAAATAAGACCAGAGACAAATCCACTCAGGCACTGAAATGTAAACAGACAATGCTGGGAAATCTGTGTTTCCATCTCTTTCCACTAATCCCCCAAAACGACCCCCAGAATGACACCGGTGTTTCCAGTGACTGATGCACAGCACCATTAGCACAGCTGCTCCTCCACACGTCCCTCACTAGCACCTTCACTGAGAAAAACACAGTTCCTCTTCTTCTCTGCCACTTGTTTGAGATGTATCCTTCAATATTTACCTCTCAGAGCCAGCCACTGGAGTCAGCAATGCACTGAACTTCAGTGTTTAATTGTCCTCTACAGGAGGCAGGACATTCTGTCGCCTATACAAAAAGTGAAGAATGAGTTTTGAAAAAGTAAGGTAGTCTAGCAGTCACTGTTATATCCATCATGTTACATGAAAGCTATCGGCACCCTGGAGGTTGGCACTGGTAAAACTGGGTTTGCACTCAGAAAACACTAGAATGTGACTTTGCTGAAAGTTCTGAAGATTATTCCATGTTCATTTACCAATAAACTCCACGAAAGTGTTCCATAGGTATATATTTAATCTGAAGAAAAGAAAAAGTAGATATAAACTACAGTTTAGATATGAACTACATTTACAGAGCTGTATTGGATAGGTGGTCATCAAAATTTAGGATGTAACTTCACAGACAACTGAAGTAGTCTCATTATCCATTGGTTCTTACAATGTAGAACTCGAACAAAAAATATAGTAAGAGTCAGCATTTAGGCCACTTACCTCAGTGAGTACATAATTTCCAACATGTTCTCTGCTATTCTTGGCACCAACCTACACATCACTGAACTGCCACACCTACAGGAGTAAATTGGGCATGTCTGGAATATTCCTAGGCACCCAGGCCAACCAATGTGGATGTGCCTGTGCTAATAAATTCTCTCATTCTCCAAGCAGGCTGGCTGCATACAAACAGCTTCCAAGAATGTGCCAGCTCCAGAGGAATGGTCAGAAGTCCTTGGAAGTGCTCTGCTTGGCACAGGCCAGCATTGTGCCAGCCAGCTTCTCAGTTTACTGACAATAAGTTACCACATTCCTTTGCCTGGGCCCTGGTTAACTTATTACCACAAACGCTGACCAAATCTCCCAGCATGGAGTGTCCAAATATGCTTGATATGCCAGAAGGACAGGATGCTATCCAGAGGGATCTCCTTGCTTTGCTGTGGTGGTTTCACCTGAAACACTGTGTCCAGCTCTGGAATCCTGCTCCTTTCTTGGGGCACAAGAAAGACATGGTCACAGCAACTCCAGAGGAGGGCAACAGAAATGATGACAGGAGAAAAACACCTCTCTTTTGAGGAAAGGCTGAGAGAGTGGGAATTTCTCAGCCTGGAAAAATCTCCAGGGTCACTCACTGAAGCCTTTTAACAGATGAAGGGGGTCTTATAAGAAAGATGGAGAGAGAATTTGTACCAAGGCTGGTAGTGACAGAACAAGGGATAACAGAGAACCAAGAACTAAGAAGCAGGTCCCTGAAATAAAAAAGAAAAGGCAAAAAAAAAAAAAAGAAGTCATCCATATAGACACTCAAAATCATTGCAGCAAAATGAGAGCAATACAGGAATCAAGAGTATTTATATTATTATCACTTACCATATTTCATTAACTTACAAGAATTTAGTAGTATTGAAGTGGAACATTTTCACATCAAACTTTTAACCACCTTTCTACAATGATGACTGAAAATTATTGAAAGGTATTTTAAAATAAGCATCATAATAGATGAATCAACCACTGAGCAAAAATGACAAGTTCTACAAGTGTCTCTTGCTCTAAATTGTTTTTAGATGTAGGTGAAATGCAAATAATTTAGGTGAAATGCAATCAGGATGGATATTTTAAGCATTGTTTTGAGGTTCACTGAAATGATTTACATGAAGATTGTGTGCAAGGCAACCCAGCATCATGGGAAAGTTTAAATATCATGCAAACAAGATAACCAAGGTCGACAAGAAAACTACCAGAAAAATCATCCAAAACACTTGTGTGACACTGTGCCATTTTAATTCTTACATTTTTAGCTCAAATTTACTCTTTATGTTCTTGCTGTGAGTTTGTGGTTGTTCCAGCTGCCTGCCTGTGTCAACTCACAGCCTATGAAAGGCCAAGTAGGTCCACATTTACTTTTGAGATTGTAATACATTTTAACAGCAGAAGTTAAACCTATACAGCTTAGTCTGACATGTCTTACCATTTTCATGATTTTTGTGGAAGAACATTGGCTTTTTCTTTTTTGACATTTACTGCTGAATTAGGCCTCTTCTAAGACTAACAGCTGTGCCCCACAGAATGTGCAAAATGAGGTATAGGATTAGTAGTGTCTAGGCTACCTTTTAAAGGAGAAAGTACAGTGTGATACAAGGAGAGATTTCCACAGTCCACCACTTAATGATGTTGGAGAACACAGGTGCAACCTGTGAAGCCTTTAAAGTAACCACTGGCAACTTCAACCAACAGGAAAGACACTTACTGAATGTCCTTGAGGGGAGGCATATTTAAGAACTACAATAATCTGCTTGTTTCTGGGGATGCAGGTCTGCCAGCAGTGATGCTAACACCTTATCAGGATATGAAAGCACAGTATGCACAAATGCAAACCACTTTCAATTAACCAGAGTGCACTAATACCTGCATTTTTCTGCAGCACAGCCGATGTTATCAGGTAGAAATGCCTTTTACCCAGAAATTACACCATAGGTGCTCTGTGAGGCCTCATGCTTTCTGGACCTTCCAGTGTGTCCCATGACTAGGGATTTGTATGGTCAATTTCTCACAATCAGACAAGCTGCAGGAGACCTGTTCCATTTACTTTTCTATGCATCTAACCCATAGATGACCCTATACTGGGCAGGTGTTCCACCTGCCTTCTGCCTAGAGACCCTCCTGGCAAAGAGGAGTGTTCCTGTCATTAACTTCCATAAGGAATGAGCACTCAGCAAAAGGCAGCAGTGCTCTTACCAGTAGTGGCTTAGCCCAGAGGATCTTCACCTTCATGTGGTCAGTCCCACAGGTAGCCAGCCCTTTAGAGAGCAGGAAGGAATCCCCTGGAAGAGCTGCACAGCTGGCACACTTCCAAGTGCCCAGTATATTTGACAAATGCAGGGAGCTGGCACCCCAGCTGGTCTGGGATAAATCACTTGTCTGCTTGGTGTGCCATTTGCAGCTCTGTATTGACTGTGCCATCCTGTGCAGCCCTAATTAGGAAGACACAGCCCTGCTGGTTTGAAGACAGACCAGACCATGGTCCTTTGCCAAGGTCCTGTTTGTCTAGTGGGACGTGCCTAAGATCCATCGGGCTACCAGTGTTGTACCACCCACACAGTGAACTGACAATTCAGCAAATTTCTCAGTCAGGCTGTCCTTGGCTGAACAGGGATCACAGGGATTCTGCCTTCCAGGCTTTCCTCCTGCAGCTCAAATAAGTAATAACAAACCCACCTCCCCTGTATTTGTACTATTTGCATTTCCTTTTC
This sequence comes from Onychostruthus taczanowskii, assembly GCF_017590055.1. NCBI lineage: Eukaryota > Metazoa > Chordata > Aves > Passeriformes > Passeridae > Onychostruthus > Onychostruthus taczanowskii. The sequence goes on along the minus strand of NW_024506773.1, from coordinate 2,668,801 downwards.
ACTGTCTGTCAGGATGTTGGTATTTGGCACCTTTGACTGCCTAGCAAATTTACTGATCTCCTTTTTCAGTTGGTTAACCTGGAGTGACAGAAACCACAATAACCATAAAACTCATCATGAAAGAAAAAGCATTTAATTCAGTATTTCACACTCCAGCAGACAAAAGCAATACTGACACTACTTCCCCATTTTACATGTTCACTTTTTCTGCAAGCTACTTTAACCAGTTTTGTAATGCCCTAGACAATGTCTGTCATGAAGTATTAGTACTTCTCTACCCTGACAGGTCACTGTCAGTTGGATAACCTCCAACACAAATCAGAAAAAAATTGATTACAACAGCCAATATTTCTCTTACAAACTCAGAGGATAAAGACAGTAAATATGTCACACCCCAAGATGATATTTAAATCGAGGGTTGTGTTAAACAGTGAATAAGACTCTAAATAAAAACCTTCCATACTCTTAGTTCTTCCCACTGAGAATATGGAGTGTACAATCTCATGATGTTCTATCATCAAACTACTGAGTATCAACATTAATCAAACTAATATTTGTATCAACACCAAAACCAGGCAGGATCAGGCTCACAATTTTGGCAGGATCCAGACAGCTTTAACTTGGTTCAGATCAGGTCCCACTCCATTCTAGTGATATGCCAAGTAAGTTAAAAGTTTGCTCCTGTATCAGCTACTGTATTTTCAAGATAACTTGTGTGGCAGCTGAGTTGAGGAAAGGCACTGACTTCTAGGCCATAACTTATGAATGTTGAACATAGAAGGCCTTTTAATGTGGTTTTTTTTTTTTTTTTTCCAACCTACAGACCACTTACAAATGCCAAATGGCAACTGATGCAACAGCAACCTTTCAGAGCAATGCAGTGTCTTCATCCTCTAAAATTGTGGAGTTTACATTTTAAAGCTTGCACTTCAAAACCTTGACGATATTAATTTATCAAAAGCTACTGCTACTCTTTTACAGTGTAACCGCTGCACACTGAACTTAGCAGCTCTTTATGCTTACAACCTACCAACTCAAAGAGTCAAAACTTTCATAAAAACGAAAATAATTGTCCCATGAGCCTACGTAATTAGCCCAAGCATGAGGACAGACTGGCAATTCTAGCACCAAAAGGTTTTAGCACCGTCTTGTTGCATCTTAGATGTCCACCAGACAAACCACCTGGACAACCACGGACAGAAATTGTGCCGCGACACCTTCCCGTACAATCACCGCGCTACCGGTGGGCTCGCGGCTCCGCACCCTCCCTGGTCCCTGCGGGAGCACCCAAGGGCGGCGGCTGCATCCCACCTTTCCCGAAATTACCGAATGTCCCTCTCCAGCTGCGGGCATTCGAGAATCCCCAGCGCTGCCCGGAGGCTGCCCTCAGCCCGCCCTCACCTGACCCCGCCCCGCCGCACGCGGCGCGCCCTCACAGGCTGCCGCGGCTCGCTGGCCCCGCCCCACGGCGCCGGCCCGCCAATCCCGAAGGGCGATGTGGCTGCACGCGCTCGGAGCGCTCCCGCCCCGTCCCTCCCGCCTCCCGCCCCCGGAGCGGCCGCGCGCTCCACGCGTGGCGGCCTGCGGTTGGCGGCTCCGCGGCGGCCAATGGCGGGGCGGCACCTCAGAGCGGCCGGGCGCTTCTGCGCGCGGTGGCGCCGCCGCTCTCCTGCCGCAGCTCCGATCGATGGCGCCCGTGTCCCGTCGCGGCGCCGCGCCCGCTGTCGCCGGGGGTCCCCGGGGGCGCCGCGGAGCCCGCGAAACCCGCACATCCCGCACCGCCGGCCCTCGTGACGATTGTTGATTGGCGACCGCGCCAAGCACGTGTTGAGTTGGCAGCCAATCAGCGGGCGCGGCGTGCCGCGGGGGGCGGGGCGAGCGGCGGGAGCGCAGCGTAGGGAGCGGACGGGCCGGGCCGGGAGCGGCGGCAGGATGAGGATGCGCGGGCTGTGGGTGCTGGTGCTGCTGCTGGGGCTGGCTCAGATCGCCCTCCTGGCGCGGGGCGCGGCGGCGCAGGAGGAGGATGGCGACGGAGGTGAGCGCGGGCAGGGGCCGGGCCGGCAGCGCACGCCGGGTCCCCCCGCGGGAGGCGGCGGCGCGGTCCCGGCGCTGGGCGCTGCGGAGAGCCCGGGCTGGCGGGGCGCCGCTGGGGCCGGGGTGCTCCTCGCAGGCCTCTGTGCAGGGCGCTGAGCCCGCCCCGCGAAGGCGCTGAGGTCGGTGCGAACTGCTTGTCCCGGCGCTGCTCGGCTGTCCTGCGCCGTGGGGCGGCTCTGCCTCGCCTCTGCCAGGCATGGAGTTAACAGCTAGCTCACAATTAGCCATGTTGGCAATCCCCGGCTTCTAAATCTCCGGGAATTTGCGATTTCTTTATTCAGACTCCTATCGGACGGATTGCGATTTCGTTTTGCTGAGAGGGACTCTTGATCAGGAACTGTGGTGATAAGACGAGGAGTAATGGGTGCAGATTGAAAGAGGAGAAATTTAGGTTCGATATGAGGAAGAAATGCTTTACTCTGGGTGTGGTGAGACACTGGAACAGGTTGCCCAGAGTACCCCAGTGCCGGCAGTGTTCAAGACCACCAAGCAGTGGTCTAGTGGGAGGGGTCCCTTCCCATGGCCGGGGAGCTGGGACTGTGAGATCTTTAAGGTCCCGTCCAACCCTTATTATTCTATGGTTCTGTGACTGAGCACTCGTTTCCTTACTCCTTTGTTCAGGGACTCTGTGCATTCTTCGTGTTTCAAACTGATTTTTTTTCCCCCCTCACAGATTGTTACCATCTTCTTGGTGTTTCTTCCTACCGTCTTTGGATCTCACTGACGTGTGTCTCCTCCTTTCCAAAATTAGCTGAAATAAAGCTTCTGAGGCTTAATGAGTATTGTGCCTGTATGTAGGAGGCAGACATTTGAAGGTGTTTCTTTTTTCAGTTTTAAGTTTCTTTCATGTGGAATTTGGCAAATTATGCATCGTTCATATTTCCTGCATGAACACTGCTGTATTTTAAATATTAGAGAGCTTTTGAAGAGACTGGATTATGGATTCTGAACTCATGTCCTGCAGCTTCTTGCTGGCCTAACAGGCACTAAAACTTGCAGAAGTACATTTAGATCAGTTACCCTATTTGTGTATGGTTTGTGGAATAAAGAGATTTGTTTTAAATGACATGGCATCTGCAGTAAGGAGATGGAGATACAGAACCTTCCTGTGGAGCTCTTTTCTTTTTTTCTGTTGCAAACTGGAATACAATTTTTATGCCTCTTTCTCTGCTTTTAGCTAGAACATGGTTATGGTTTCTTTGTAACATGTGACAAAGCCTAGTACTGATTTCCCCTGCCATCTTCAAAGGGTGAAGTGACACCTGTGATGTTACAGTGTTACCTGTGGCTGGCAGCAGTGGCTCAGCTTCTTGTGGACCTGGCTCTCATCAGTATTTCTTGTGCTTGCTGCTCTTCTCATCTTAGGAGTTCTCAGGATCAAAGGTACACAGTGATGGAAGTATCTCCTGCTGTGTGGAGCTGAACACTAATCCACTGCCCAGCTTTGAATCGTTTTCCAGGTTCTATTGTGTATCTTGAATTTGTATATAGATCATGAACTAGCCTTTACAAAGCCTTTGCCTTAAAAATGCACATAGTTGGGGATTTCAATTTTTGCCCTTGGATTGCAGACTTGGGTGAAGTGGAATAAATTTACTTTGCAACAAGGAAGTAATCTTATGCACGTCGATTGTTGGGGAGATGAAAAGTTCCGAATTAACCCAGCTTGTTGTGCTGCAGGATTTGGGAAGCTTGAGCAGGGCAGGGGGGTGAATATGCTGGAAGTGAGGTTAGTCTGGATCCTGACCACTACACCCTTAGCATCCTGATGATGGGAAAGGAAGGATCATGTAGAGGATCAACCACAGAAAAGATTGAAGGGGGCTGATATTGAAAATCTTGTAAATATCCTAGCAACACATGATGAGTCCTGAGTTCTGGATTTCTGAAAACAGAGCTCATCCAGTTAGGGAACAGTGTGCTTCTCAAAAGGAAACTTCCAGGCAGCATCCCAAAGTCATTGGTGTCTGGATGCAGATTTTTTTGTACAGGATCTGCTTTGTTTAAGAAAATGTTACTAGGCTGCATTTCTGATAAATGCGGAGTGTTCAGTGAAGTTACTGTAAGAATTAATTTCAGAGTAGCTGTCATCCTAAAGAAGGCCTGCCAGCCAGCATTGTGTACTTCAAGTCTCAAAAAAAGTACCTTCTTGATCATGTTTTTGGACTTGTGTAGTAATGTGTTGAAATTTGTGGATTCCTTTGGTGGAGATTTTGGGAGTTTTTGTTTTGTTTTTTTTTTTTTTTTAATTTTTTTGTATGTGTTTTGGTTTTGGTTTTTTTTTTTTTAGTATAAGAGGATTATCCATATTTTACCAGAGGACAGGTTTTAGCCACAGTTGTCACAGCTGTTAGTCTGTCCGCTGGCTTTACAAGTCACTTTAAGAAACAAAGATATTTCAGTTTGGGGGCAGCTGTTTTATTTTCATGAGCTGATTTATGTAAGTATTTATTTGCTACTTCTGCCACTTCAGGTGTCACAGTTAGACTCATTCTGTTCTCTTTAAATTGTAAATTTTTAATGCAGAGGAAAGTTTCTTGGTTTTTATTGGGGGGGGGGGGGGGGGTGTGGAGGGGAAAGTCCTGCTTGCTTCTCCCGTGGTTAGGTCCCTGAAACAGGTCTTTCAGTCCCAACAGGAAAGGGATGGCAGAGGTAGCTATGATAGCCCTGGGTGCTGGTGAAGCTGGAAGCTACAGAAAGTAAGTCTGCACTCTTAAGGACCGATATCTAAGCGTGCTTAGCTTTCTTTTTAGTGCACGCCCTCCTTAAGCTGCTTGGGAAAAGGTGGAGCCCTGCAGTTCCAGTGCTATTGTCCTGCCTCCATCTCCAGGGAGGAGGAAGTGGGTGTGTGCAATGCCCATGACAATGTGTCACTGTCAGGGAAGTTTTACCTTCGCAGGCTGTACGGCCACTTGTAGGGAAAGATACAAAATTATTTCACTGAGGGGTGGTGGATTTGATGGTTACATTTTCCACCATGGATGTTTTTGCAGGTGATACCTTGTTCTTTCTGAAAAACAGGTGCCACTGTAGCTGCTGTGTTCTTCGTCTCTCTTGGGGGTGGGTGGTGAGCAGAGAGAGCAGGAGCAAGGGTCGCAACCCGGTGGATAGTTTGAGGTGCAGGAGCAGAACTGGCGGGCTGGCTTTGCTCGCATTCCTTTGTGTCAGGAAAAATCATATCTGAAGCAATTTGCTAGGAATGCAATGGTCAGGAATTCAGGCACCGGCCAGCCAGGAACAGCCTGTGGTGAAACATAGCCCTCAGAACTGCTGGGCACCCCTGTAAGGCACAAGTTTTGCCTGCTGGAGCCCCCTGAAATCCAGCTGTTTCACCGGGGCAGTCCTGCAGGTATGTGAGGCATGGATTCACTCAAGGGTGAGCAAGTGCTGCAACACAGGAGGCATTGTCTGCTTGCAGACAGTGCTTTTAGCTGCCTCAAAGATCAGGTGAAACACTAGTACTTGTTAAAGAAACCTAATCCAGCTGACTATGGTTGTGTGATAAACGATCTCCTGTGATCTCTCCATCAGAAGCTTTAGTATTTCGTGCTACACAAATTTGGCCTCTAATTAAAATAAACGTATTTTCTCCAAGAGCCTGTACTGTTTCCTGAGAGCATACAGGCTTATTTTTGTGTACTTTCTTCTAAAATAAAAGTAGCTATTGCAATTTAATGGCATAATTTTATCCACGGTAAGGTTGTTCCTAATGTCTGCTGTTAGTCTGACAAATGTGGTTTTTGTTTTGCTAGCTTTTTCATATCTGGATAGTACATATTTATCATTCTTAACTTTCAACTTCCTGATGAAATCAGAATATTTTTGGAATACTGCTGCAGTAATTCCTCTCAGCTTAGTCAAAAGGCAGTTAAATAGAAAATAATTTTAAACAAGACCTAATCCCTTTTTTCTTTTTTTTAATATTTTTTTTCCAATTCCTGGGAGTCCCACTGGTTAAAAGGCACTTAACTTCATTGTTTTACAGTTTTCATTTGAGATGAGATATTTTCTTTACTTGTTCTGTAACTGAAATTCTTTTAAAGTCCTTCAGAAAGGTCTGGTTTCCTTGAAAGATAGCAATTTTGGTTTTTTTTAAAAAAACTTAAAGGAACATGTGAAAGGTCAGATATGAAAAAACCATCTCAAATTCCAAGCCAACAAAGAATGAATGAGTAGAAATGTGCTGGTTTCAGCTTTCACATGCTAATTTTGCTTTGGTAATTTAACAAATCTGCTTTCTCCTTTAAAGGACTGTTCTGGACCAGTGGTTTTGGTCTTAATTCAAAGGCCTCTCCAAAAGTTCTTTGAAAGAAGAAGCTTGCACTCAGTTTTTGTTGTTTGTTTTCTTTAGAAGAGTACCTGGCATTTGGCAGGTGCATAGGAGTGGGTTTTTGTGGGACTCCTGCAGTCATTTACTTGATTTTACACTCACTGCAGCCTGGTGCTGATCCAGAGCAGAGTGGTTGATTCTCCTGTGAGTTGAAAGACTCCTCAATGAATAGCAGACCTGAAACATCACTGTAACTGAAAGCAAGAGTGGCAGAGGTGGATGGAACAGTCAGGAAAGAAACACAGTTTTCAAGTGCTGCCTCCAAACCACCTTGATAGTAATGAAATTGTAACACTTGGGTCTATAGCAAGTGTGCCTTGCAGACAGGCAGCACATGGCTATTGTGGTGTTACAGGTCTCTCCTGAGCAGGGGTACGAGGGGAGCCATGGGAACAGATAACACGTGCTTTTTTGGTTTAAGACACTAATTTTTCCAACGTCAAGTTGGCTACACTTAAAGGACAGCTACTCTGTTGCATGATGAAGGGGTTCTGTTTGAAGTCCAGGTATCATCTGTGTGCCCTTCTTGCCCAGCAAAACATATCTCACTGCCCACATTTCAACAAGACCTTCATCAAACCTTTGTGGCAACTGTTGCATAGATTTGCATTCTTTAATACTTCTTGTGTCCATTTTGTTAGTTCTCTCTGAAATGTGCAATAAGTGTTGATACTTTACTGAAATATTAATAGTGTTAGCTGGTGTAATGGGGACAAAATTGAAATGGTCAAACATCTGAGTTCAGGCTCTTTACAAACTGAGATAGCTGTCATGATATGTGGAGCACAAACTAATTCATGTGGGTACTTTTCTTAACCACAGGAGTTATCTAATCCGTCTTCATTCTGGTACTGTCACTTTAACATTAAACTTGACACAATCTAATCTGTGTCGTATTCTTACCTTTCCAGAATCTGTTACAAAAGAAGCTGACGATGAAGGTGATGATGATGAAGAAGAAGAAGATGATGACGAAGATGACGATGATTCTGTAGTTAAAGAAGAAAATGGTGTATTAGTCTTGAATGATGCAAACTTCGACACCTTCACTGCAGACAAGGACACCGTGCTGCTGGAGTTCTATGCACCATGGTGGGTTCACAGCAGCACCTCCATGGGTGCAGCATCAGAGCACTTCTCTGCCAGGGCAAGCTCCTAAAAAGTGAGCTTGTGTTGCCGTTTTAAAGATGAGAAAGGAGTAACTTGTCTGCAGGAGATGCTCAGGACTCTGCTATAGTCCAGAAAAAGAGATGGTTCTGGTGGTGGGGAAGAAACTTTTTTCCCACCCCTGTACCATGCAATAACTAGCAGCCTGCTCCCATTCCACAGCTGTGGGTCATACTGAGGGATCCCATGCCAAGGGGAGCACAAGCCTGATTCTATCCCTGTTTTGTGCCTGTCAGGGAAAATAAATGGTCCCAGTGAGGCCCAGAAAAGTCATACAGTGTGGTCTTGCAGCCTGCTATCATCCTGCCAGTGCTGGACCACTGAGAATGCTCATCTGCACATGAGAGTGATGGAGTAGATGGAGTAATGAAGACTTCCCTAGCAGGGGAATTGCCAGGTTTTCCTTTCCAAATTCACGTTTCTGCACTTGACAGAAGGGTGTGGTGTGGTTAGGGACACAGCTTGTTTGTATTGTCAATTTAAGCAGTGCCTCATACATCTACCTAAGATGACAGTTCTGCTGGCATCCCAGGATATACAGCACCACTGGTCTGCTCCAGGGAGCTACAGTGGATTTACCTGCATATAACCAAGACAAAGGATTTAGGCCAGGATATATCTTCTCTTGCATTCTTATGTTCAGAAACATTAGGGATGGTTACTGGGAGAAAACAAGAGTAGAAGATACTGTCAGTAGAGTTGCTCAGTTAGTGATGCAGCTAGAACCTCTTTTCCTTTGTGGCTCGGTGAAACAAAAATGACTTACTCATTGGTCCTTCTCCAGCCTTTGAATAGAAGGGGAATATGATTTTGCTGGAGGTGGAGCTGCATTTTAACTTGTGCCATTCTTGTCACAGAGAATCCCATTCCTTCTTGGCTGTAGGCACTAATTATGCAGCTGTAATTTGCCTACATGAACACTAAACGTGAAGTTCAATTTTTATCTGAGCAGAAGGATGTGTATCATCATAGACTAAACACCTCTCCTGTTTTTCTACTCCCCTTCCTGCCAGCTGAGATGCTAAGGAGCACAGGCTATCTGCCACACACTTCTTTCTGTTTTCCTACATTTTTCTGGTTTCATCTTTACCTTGTCAGGCTAAAGCATTTAGCATTTATTATGCTAAATGCTTGTTTAGCATTTATTATGCTGGTATCCTCTGTCATGCCTGCTTTTGCAGCAGGAGCCTCTGTTTTCCCAGAGAGTTCTGGTGTGGCCAAAGAGGGGGCAGATGCTGTGTTACCATGGTGGGTGGGAGATTTCATTAGGCCAACTTAACTGCTGGTTCATTTCCTCTTTCCTTCAATTTAGGGTGCTAGGGAGAGAAGATAAACCTTGGTTAAGGAGAAGCTGAAGTTAGGAAGAAAGGAAGAAGCATAATGTTTACAACTTTTAGCAGTTGTTGAATTTTTTTACAGTGATTTTATAAAGCATATGGCAATACATTCCACATTGAATGAAAATTAAGAAAAATAAAGGTTTTGATGTGAACATACAGTACATTAGCTACAGTTGCTCTCTATTTCTTCACGATCCAAACAGATAGCAAGACAAACATTTCTGTGCTGATAATGTGGATGTCTGTTAGAAGGCATCCTGGAATTGCAGAGCAGCAGAGCACCTCTGCATGTCTGCTGTGCATTTACCTACCTACTTGTGTCTTCCTCTGACAGGTGTGGGCACTGCAAGCAGTTTGCTCCTGAGTATGAGAAGATAGCCAAAACTCTGAAGGAAAATGACCCTCCTATTCCAGTAGCCAAAATAGATGCTACTGCAGCCACTTCACTGTCAAGTCGTTTTGATGTCAGTGGCTACCCAACCATCAAAATCCTGAAAAAAGGCCAAGCTGTTGACTATGATGGGTCTCGGACAGAAGATGGTAAGCACCAGTCCTTTGCAGTTCCCTGTAAGAAAACAAAATAGCCTATAATCTTGTTTATTAATATGTGGATGTTTTGAAGGACTCTGATCTCAGTTGACTTCTCTTAAAGCAAGTAATATTATGAATGCTGAAATTTTCCCTGTTTTTTCAACAGGCTGCGTGCTAGAGGACAATTTTGCAGGTAGTGGGTAGTGCTGTTATTGACAGAAGGTTTCTAGAAATATGACTTGACTAGAAGACAGTCTCATGTTTGCTGAAGGATCAGCCAATAAACATTTGATCTCTGTATTGACTGTACAGAAACCCACTTACATTTTGCTTAATTAATATGCCCAGCACCCTGCTTGCCTTCTGATTTCAAATTAATGCATTTGGCATGCTACTGGTATGATAAAATGCATGCTTGCTAATTGGGTTGTTGAACTGTGTTTCAGCTATTGTGGCCAAAGTCAAGGAGGTTTCTGACCCCAACTGGACCCCTCCACCCGAAGCTACTCTGGTATTGACCCAGGATAATTTTGACGAAGTTGTGAATGATGCTGATATAATCCTGGTAGAGTTCTATGCTCCATGGTAAGCAAGACCATGTATTAGTCTGTATTTGTCTAGCACAGATGGCCTGAACACACTTGGTGAACCTGTCTTCTGTTGTTATGCCTCATTACACATCTTTGTCTTGTGCAAAGCTCTGGTATACCTGATTTCTAATCTGCACCTGGGATCATATTGCAAATCACTAAAAGACTAGACTGGATCTATGTGTCAGCAAGGGGTGGTGTCCGGATCTTCATTGGAGGTTCACAATATTTACTGATTTGGGAACACACTGAGATACTGAAAACCAAAGAGAATTGGTCCTTAGCTTAAAAATGGCTTCTAAAAATGAAGCTACCTGTAGTAATGTGAGGCTAGGCACAGAGGCCAGCTTCAGGTTGCAGAGACACATTTCCCAAGGCTGAAGTGCCCTCTGTAGATTCAATGATCACATTTCTGCTTGCTGGAAGACTTAACTCTTTCACTCCAGGGGTAGAAGGTACCTGGCAGGCTTAATGGCTCGTAAGCAGCGCCCTCTGCTCTCCCTCTCTAGGTGTGGACACTGCAAGAGGCTTGCTCCAGAATACGAGAAGGCAGCCCAGGAGCTCAGCAAGCGCACGCCTCCCATCCCCCTGGCTAAAGTTGACGCCACAGCTGAAACGGAGCTTGCAAAGAAGTTTGATGTTACTGGCTACCCAACTCTCAAAATCTTCCGCAAGGGCAAACCTTATGACTACAGCGGTCCACGGGAAAAATACGGTACTGCAACTTAGGCTTTTTCTCGTGTTCTGAGGGCTTGTATTGTATTTGCAGGGATCTTCGTGGCAGGGAGGAATGATGAATTTGACTCCATGTTCTCAGAAGGCTAATTTATTATTTTATGGTACTATATTATATTAAAGAATACTATACTATAGTAAAAAATACAGAAAGGATACTTAATGCTAAAAAGGTAATAATGAAAACTCTTGACTCTTTCCAGAGTCCTGACACAGCTTGGCCCTGACTGGCCAATGAGTCAAAACAACTCACACCAGAATCCAATGACACAATCACCTGTGGGTAAACAATCTTCAAACACATTCCACATGTGAGCGCAACACAGGAGAAGCAAATGAGATAAGAATTGTTTTCATTTCCTCTCAGGCTTCTCAGCTTCCCAGGAGAAAGATCCTCGGCGAAGGGGTTTTTTCAGACGATGTGAATGCCACAGGCTTGGCCTCAAATATTTTGATGTATCTGTAGGACTTGCAGACTTGTTAATGTCATAGCAGCAGTAGCTGGGGAAAACAAAAAAATTCTACTCTCATACATACACAGGATATTTAAATTTGTCTCTAGTCTTCATAACATCTTTTGATGGTAATATCAGCTCCTTTCAATATCAAGTAAGTTAAATACACATGGTAAACAGTGGCAGTATGGGTAAATGGGCAGGTTTTAATTTTACTGGAATGCACCTTGGGGGCTGGCAAAAATACCCCATATTAAGTTTTAATTAGACTTAAGACTATTTAAGTAGCACTTTGGCTCATAACAGGTTCAGGAGACAGTGAAGGGTCTGGAATTTCAGAAAGGAGCATTGCTTGGAAGATCGACTGATATTCATGGATTGTGTGCTTGGTCACCTCTTCTGAAACCAACCTGAAAGGGAATATTAAGAACCGCAGCTTTAAAAACTTGGACTGAAATCTTGCTGATTTGGTCTTTAGGTTATTGTCGAAGGCTGCACTGGAAGAAAGGTGTTCATGGGAAATGTGACAGTAAATGTTTTAGATGGAATGCTCAAATCTTTCAGTTCAGTAAATGTTCTAAGCAACTTTTCGGGGGTGGGTTTCTCTCACAGGTATTGTCGACTACATGATTGAGCAGGCTGGTCCTCCATCCAAACAGATTCAGGCTACCAAACAGGTACAAGAATTTCTGAGGGATGGGGATGATGTCATCATCATTGGTGTCTTTAGTGGAGAGAATGACAAAACCTATCAGCTGTATCAGGAAGCAGGTAAAGAATGTTTTAAAATATTAATGGAATATATGTTTTATTGGGATTTTGCCTAGGACTTTGGGCATGGAGAGATCATTTATTTCTGCTCCAAGTATAGTAGGGAGGGTTGGAAATGAGAAGTAGTAGGAGGAAGGGTGATCTTCTACTTGTACTCAAAAAATAAGCTCTCACCAGATTTTGAGGCTGTAACTGAAGTGTCAGCCAGTCACAGAATACACCTCTGCTTGGTAATTGTGTCCCTAAAAACATGTGGACTAGAGAGGAGGGAAAAATTCTTTCCTGAGGAGCAAACCACAGTTTCTTGGCTTAAAACCTAGATGTGTTTGCTGTCTGTTACACTAGTTTCATATCTGGCAGCCCAGAGTCACCAAACTCATTTGGGATGAGAGGCCTGCAGAAAGGATCATCATCCATTTCTGGGTCAGTTTAGTTAGACCATTCCTGGCAACTTGTCTATGTCTGATTCTGGGGCTGCTGTCATAGTTGGATTAGGAGCTCATTTGTTTGCTTCAGCATGGCAAGATACAGAACTGTTTCCCAGGCTGCCCCAAAGCAAATAGTTTGGCTAGCTGACCCGTTTGGGGGGAAGCCAAGAGGTAAGAGATTGACAAAAGAGTAACTGTTTTGCTGTATATGTTTTGGAAGCTATTCAAGGTGTTTGAGTGTGTAGAATAACTCACCAAGTGGATGGGTTGTTGAACAGCATTCAAATAGCGCTGCTGGAATTGGATGTATATTCACATGCTTCTCACCCATGGGTGAGAGCTGTTGTCTAAGACTGGGTTGTTCTGTGTCACTTGGAGAACAGGAAGAGCGTTTCCTTGCAGTTACAGTCTCAAGATCTCAGTTACAGACCGCCAGTTCACTTTCTAATAACTTTTCCTTCACCCTCATCTTAATTTTTTAGCTAATGGTTTGAGAGAAGATTATAAGTTCCATCACACCTTCAGCAATGAGATTGCAAAACTATTGAAAGTTTCTCCAGGGAAACTGGTTGTCATGCAGCCCGAAAAATTTCAGTCGAAGCACGAGCCCAAGATGCACGTTCTGAATCTTAAAGTGAGTAGATGGTCCAGAGCTAAAGTGTTTGTGTGTGGGATTGAAGGTTCTCTTTCTCTGTAATTATGATCAGTTGGCATCTTCCTGTTGGAAGTACTCCCACTAGATAGTTGAGTCAACCTGTTTGTCCACTGAAACTGTATTTCTTTTTCAAGAGGACTTTATGAAATTAGTCTAGATGTTATGTTTTCAAATAATAATTTGTCCATACAATATTTGATGCTCAAAGGTTTGAAGAAAATGTGGTGGCAGCCTTGTTTTTATAACACATCCTTCACTCTTTCGCATTCACATGTGTCCCAATATTGGTTTTTCAGTCATGTGCAGCAGAAATGCTGCTTAAATTTTTTTGCTTGAACTTTTTTCACTATTTCTTTACAGGACTCTACGGATGGATCAGAGATTAAAGAGCATGTGCTAAAACATGCTTTGCCTCTAGTTGGTCATCGCAAGCCTTCCAATGATGCCAAGAGATACTCCAAGCGTCCTCTGGTGGTTGTCTACTACTCTGTGGACTTCAGTTTCGACTACCGCGTTGGTAGGTTTGCTACAATTACCCTTCCTTCACTTTGAGAGGAGGCAGAATGACTAGAAATTACTAATTCTGTCCTGTTCTGGTTTTTCAGCTACTCAGTATTGGAGAAGCAAAGTCCTGGAAGTGGCTAAAGACTTCCCTGAATACGTGTTTGCTGTTTCTGATGAGGAAGATTATTCTTCTGAAATAAAAGATTTGGGTCTGCTTGAGAGTGGAGAGGATGTCAACGCTGCTATTCTTGATGAAGGTGGCAAGAAGTATGCCATGGAGCCAGAAGAGTTTGACTCTGATGTACTCAGGCAGTTTGTGGTGGCATTCAAAAAAGGTACAGTTTCTAAAATAGGATTCTCTAAGCTATTTTGTTTACACTTCCAAGAGTTGTTTCCTGAGGTAATGGCTCCAGTAAACAGAGTCTGTGGCTTTAAAGTGTGAGCTGGTCATTCATATTTGGGACTACTATATCAAATCATGGGTGGATGATTTACTTTGTGGATGGACAGCCATAAAAAGAGGAGAAGGGTTCTAGGGAATTGCAAAAAAAAAATCTGTTGCCCATATTTCATGAGGTTATTGGGCCACAAGGTCACCAGTTACCTAGCCTTTATTTCATGCTGAGGCAAGTTCATTTGCTGGTACAGTGATTTTTCCCTGGCAGGAGGATGTGCTTCTGCCCTTTCTTAGAGGAGATTGTAATGGCTGCTCTTACCACATTCTAACAGTGTTGTGTGTGTTTTGCTTCCTTCTAGGAAAACTGAAGCCAATTGTGAAGTCCCAGCCAGTGCCAAAAAATAACAAAGGGCCTGTGAAAGTGGTAGTGGGTAAAACTTTTGATACCATAGTGATGGATCCAAAGAATGATGTTCTCATAGAGTTCTATGCCCCATGGTGTGGACACTGCAAGAAACTAGAACCAGTGTATAATGAGCTAGGCAAAAAATACAAGAATGAGAAAAATCTGATTATAGCCAAGATGGATGCTACTGCCAACGATGTGACGAATGACCGCTACAAAGTGGAGGGATTTCCCACCATCTACTTTGCTCCAAAGGACAAGAAGAACAACCCAATTAAATTTGAAGGCGGGGACAGAGATTTAGAGCATTTGAGCAAATTTATAGAGGAGCATGCAACAAAACTCTCCAGAACAAAAGAAGAGCTTTAGATAAGCTGAGGGTGGGGAAGAAAAGTCGTTTGTACAATGTAGTTAAAATCAAGTTACTGACAAAACTTGGTGAGAGAAGAATTAAGCAGTTTTGAGCAAAGAGATTCTTGAGCAGTAAAGCAATTTCAGTATCTTTTTTTTATATGGCAGATGAGTTTTTTTCTGGACACTGAACTTAATACTCTAATATGAATGTCTTATGTTAGTTACAGTTTTGATCTTTGGAGAAAAATACATCCTTTATTTTTTGTGACTATCTTGAGCTTTGTTCTTTGACTCCAATGCAGCTGTTTTTAAGTTAAAAGATACTACCAAAAAGAGAGAAGCAGATCCCTCAGACAAAGAGATTTCTCTTATTTGTTGTTATGGTTACTGGGGGGAGCAGTCTTTTCAGCTAGTCTTTTCTGTTTTTTCTTTGTACCTATTCATGTGACTCTATCATTGTTTTCATAGCTGAGGATAAGACTGGAGGTTTTCTAAAGTGTGGATGAATTATTTGGTCCTACTGACATAAGACACAGGGACTTGCTAACTAAATGTGCTCTAGACCTGTTTTAGCCTCTCTGTAGTGAGTGATGGTAAAATAGCAAGCTTTTCTAATGTACCTTTCTTTACTAGTCCTTATTGATTCATTTGCATCTTAGTCTTCCTGAATATATTTTGGAGTAATTGGAGTGTGGCACAAAAAGAGCAACTAGTGGGTGGCAATGCTAGGATTCTGGTGTCAGATCTATGTGTTACTGTCTCCTTTCCTTTTGCAGAGAGGAAGGTTTGATAGTCATTCTTCTTTGGGCAAGCAGACTGAGCTCTTCTAATGACCTTTATTCCTCTAGCAGGTACTGCAGGTGCAAAGAATAATCACATCCTCCCTGTGCTCCCCTTGAGAGTATATGCATTTAAAAGTGGCTTTTTATCTTGAATGGCCCAGTTTGGATGTGTCCATAAATTTATGGGCCATGTTGAGGTTGCAGACTTATGCACTCTAGAAGCACTGTCTGCCTCAGAGCTGTGATGCTGCGGTGTGTGTGACTTGAATGTCCCTGAGGCAGTTTTGATTCACATTTCGTTTTACAGGTAGTTCTCCTAGCAGCACTGTTTTGTCTTGCAAAATGTGACCAGTCTTCCTTCAGTAATTGCTTGTTGCATTAGTTTTTAGATTTTGGAGAGTGTGCAAATCAAAAACCACTACCCAATCTTTTTTTTTTTCTTCTGGGGACATGCATTCTTTTATGTAGCAAGGATAAATCCATGTCCAGGAGCTGGCTGCTCAGGTAGAGTCTGAGGACCCAAAAGGGACTGCAAGGGAGTACGTAGTCCTTACACCTTCCTACTGCACTTGGCATCTGTGTTGAAGGGGTGTCCTTCCCTTCTGCCTTAATAGGGACTGTCCCCCACTGTTAACAACCCACACAGCAAAGCATAACTATCAAATTATTCTTGCTGAGGTGTATGGGACTGCAGGAAGGCTTTCCCTTAGTTAATGGCTTAGCCAAAGGTAGTGAACAAAACTCACCAGCAGATTATGAGTGAAAGGGACAGTATCAAATCTCCTGGGAGTGCTGGGATGTGCCTGAATGCTATTCAGCTCCTACTCTTTATCAGCAAAAGCTGGGAAATGCTAAGCAAGTAAGTGTTAAAGCAGTGTCATCATTTACCTCAGGCCCTGGCATTGCCCATCTCCTCTTTTCACATTAGAGGGCTTTTTCTTTCTACTGTCCTTAAGTGGACAGATGGCTGTTAAGCTTAGACAGTATTTCATCTACAAGACTCTTACCAGATAAACTGCATTATCTTCCCATCTACTGTCATTTCTCTTTGCAGCTCTTCTGTAGAGCTTTCAAAAGCTATAATCTATTCTAAATGTGTTGTGCAGGCAACAGGCGCAAGATCAGACTTAGCTGAATACCCGAGGTGTTTTGTTTTTTTTTTTTTTAGCTTTAGAAAATATACATACAACTCAGGACTGAGCTTGTTGCTTGTCTGCCGGTGTTATTAATTCAGTTCTTCAAAGAACTAGGCATAGGCTTTTAAAATCAATTCTTAATTCAGGTTCTATGCCCAAGCAAATACCTCACACAATGCTGTGGGGAACTAAATTGCTCCTTGTTAGTTGTTTGCAGACTTAAAGGGTTTTATTCCAGAACAGCTGCTGTGTTAACTTACAGGGGAATATGGATAAATACAGAACATGTAGAAGGGAGGGTGAAAAGTCCCTTATTGAAGGACTTCAGTCAGGGCTGAGGCACCATTCTCCTTGGGGAACAGTAAGGGTTAAAGTTGAGCATGAGCATTTCTTGGCTCTTTTCTGACAGGTGCTAAATTATTAACATTGTCATTGCCAATGCTGTACTGTTCCTTTAAACTGCTTCCTCCCAGGAAGCAGGAGACAACCCCTCTCTGGGTTGAAATCTCTGCAGCCTCCAGGGAGCCCCTCTGGCAATAGAAGACACAAGGCCCAGGGGAGTGTCCTAGATGTGCTTGCTCAGTGCTCCTGCCACCTCTCTCTCTTCCTTGCCTCCACAGGTGGAGGCAGCCTGGTATCACAGTTCCTTCAGTGTGGTGCTGAAACACCTGACTCTTGTTCAGGAGCAGTAGTGCTTAAGTCAGAGCTGCATAGGAATACAGTAATTAGTACTGCTTACAGTTTCTCAACAACAGTGAACTGCAAAAGCAGTGTTACCCCAAGCAGGTTATGGATTTAAGCTGTGAGCACTAGTAGGAATGAGGATTTGTTCCATCCTTACACAGGTGTTGCCTGGCCGTATTTCCTGTGAGTCCTCAGCTGTGCCACTCACCTTGGTCCTGCATGTAATAATAAATGCATTTTTAACTCCCCAGCAAGATGAGGATACTGCTGCCTCTAAGCTTTGGGCAGAGTCATAGTGGAAAGCAAATTGCTTTCCTTAGTACAGTATCCTTTCCTTTGCTGTGTGCACTGTCAACGTCACATGAACCCTCTGTGAAACTCACTGGGATGGATACACCATGAGATCTGTTATCTCTGTACAGAAAGTGATATTAATGTGATGCATTCTAAAGAGAACAGGTCATACCATCTTTTGGAATTTGTTAAATGCATTATGCATGTCTGCTTTTTCCTTCCTGAGGCATTGGGATGCTTTCCTAAACATCTTAAATTCTTTTATTAAACAGTTACCTAAATGCTGCTGATTAGCCTTGGTGTTCCCTTCTTACAGAAGAAAAAATAAAAGAGCAGCACTAGAGAATAATAAGGGAGCTCCCCTCACTTGCTCTTTGCCACAGCTGCTTGAGCATATGACATCATTTGATTATGGTTCCAGTTGGAAGAGATCCTGCAGTTTATGCTTCAGCACAGGATTGATTTGTGTAGTATTAAAAGTCCACAGAGCCTGGCCTGGTGTATCTCCCACACATGCATCCTCTCGGAAACAAACTTATTTCTGTAAACTGTAGTACATCTTAAAGTAGCCAGACCTGGGACTTCTTCAGGGTCTGCTCCTTTCCCTCAAGGGTTAAGAACTAAGTTAGGCAGCAACTGTAGCACAGCTGCTGCTCCTTGAGGAATGAATTTGTACTGTGTCTGTGACAGTAAATACTGGCCTGGCATCTTAATACTGCATTAAGTGATAGTTTTTTTTAGTACTGGAAGAGATTTGTTAACAGCAGAGGGTTTGCAATCAAGGTTGTTACCTGGTTTCTACTCTTAGCAATTTTCTATGTCCAGACTGCTAATTATGTTAGTGCCTGGGTATGGCCCAGGATTTGGCTTGTGGCAAGCAAGAAAGGCACTGCAGAGCTGATGCCCTCTTGTGTGTGAGGCTATGTGCTGAGGAAAGAGCTTTCTAGAAAGCAGAACATGAATAAATGATACAGGTTAAGGGCTTCTCAGAAAGTAGCATTTACTGTAGTGATCAGACTGCTGTCTTTTCTTTTTTGGTAGGCAAGAGAAGCCAGTGCAAACTATTTGTGCTCCAAAAGGCTTTTTGCTGACAGCCTGCATTGGTAATGGACACTGCTCAGAGGCCTGAGTGTTGCAGTTTTTGTGCTCAGCCCATGATGTGGGTAGTGAGTAAGTCAAGCCCTGTGCAAACTCTGTAATCTGCCCAGTCAAACTGGTACAGACCCTTCTATTTGTTATGCAATTTCGCTTTGGTTTGCTTTGCTTGAGTGGCAGAACTCTCTTTGTCAATGCAGATCAGGGATCTGTGAGCAACCCAAGCAAAACTCAATGCAGTAGCATCTTGGATCAGTTGCCAGGCATTTCCAAGACTTCAGCACAGCTTGAAGTGTCACAGGAATCATTGCAATTCACTGCAGCACGTTTGCCAGGGGAGGGCTCTCAGCTGCTGACTACAAAGGGCTCCCCTTCTTTTCCTGCCATGGTAGGTTGTGTGAAGCCATGCAACCATGGGCAGAAGAAATGTTCTTCTACCATGCATGACCTGTCTTCATATCTGCCCAGAATCCCACTCACAGGTCAATTGTTTTCATTCAACATCCTTGGAGGTTGCTCTACACTGGAAGCCACTTCCTTTAGACAGAGCTCTGCCTGCTCTCAGGCCACAGACTGATGTCATGTTAATGTTAGTGCTGGATTTTCTGTGTCAGGAGCAGCTGGTTTTATGTGAAGCCATTGTGCTGTAATATGTCTGAACAAGCTCTATATGTACCATGAAAACTAAATGATAATGTCTTTGTAGAGGCTAGATGAGGCTGCTTGGGTCTGGAAGGACATGGCCACTCTCCACTTTCATTTTTGCATTCAGAGAGAAAGGGGTCTGGTCTGTGAACTGCTCCAAATACTTACATTAGAAAGGTGGGTGTTTCAGTTTCAGAAATACTGTTCACATCTCAAGCTGTGTGTGATTTGGTTAACAGAAACATAAAGGAGATAAGCTATATTAATCCAAACATGCAAATCAAAACCTTATCACAATCAGTAACCCAATCCTCTGAAGGATTTCCACAGGCTGGGGTTTTGAACAGCCAGTTGTTTCTTCATAGTGAAAGCTGGCACTCGACAGCCTGGCCTGCATTAATACCCTTCTACTTACCTTTGTCTAAGTTATAGTGGCCTTCCTGAAATCTGGTATGTTTTGCCTTACAGTAGGAGAGAATTGTTCTGCAATACAGCCTGGTAAAATGCTGCTCAGAATGATAAAAAAGTAAAATTAAAAAAAAAAGACAAAAAAAAAACAAAAAAAAAAACAGCAGAAGGTGGTTTCAGGGGAGGAGAAAAAGGTAATTTATACATTTTCCCTGAAGTTTGAGAAATTGAGGCTAGACAGGGCCATTTACTCAGCTAATCTTGTTGGTTTACACGTCAGACCACAAGTTCTCTGCTGTTTGCTTTCCACATTCAGCCTAATAACTTGCATTTAACCTACGGGCCTATTCCAAGCAAAGAATGCAACACAAACTAGGCTCCAGAGTTCTGCTGATTGCTCCTGCTGCACTAACACTCATTTCTGAACCACAGAATGCATTCAGGAAACTGGATGTGCCACTAGAAATTGGTACTACTGCTTTGATTAAGGAAGTTTGCATTCAGTTTTGCATTCACTTTGCCATGTGAAATATTTCATATGTAACTTTTGCTGATGCCTTTGGACAGTGGACTTTAATGATGCATTTTCATCTGGGGGTTGGCACTTCTTTGGTGATTTTGAGTTGGTTTTGGTCTTTTTCAGTCTCAAGATACCTGCTAACATATAGCAAGTAAAACTCCACTAGTTTAATTGAGCTGTAGCTTTTCTCCCAGCAGATTGTCACAGAGGGCCTAGTGACAAGAGGGTTCAGCTTTTTTTAAGCTCCTTTCCCTGAGCCTGAAGGAGCAGCACCTGACTTCAGCAGATGCACATTGAGAGAGCTGTTTACTGGTGTGATAATGAGTCCATGGAAATGTCAGTGGCCTTACTATAATCTGCCTGCCTCTTTGTTTTTCTCAGAGATCACCCTTAATGTTCAATTTGGACAAACCATCCAATCTTTCAACAGAAAAATCACATTTTAAATAAAAAAAAAAAAAGGGGTCACAGTGGGTTTGGTTTTTTCATTCTTTCACTTCCAAAGTGCACCATAATTGTTAATGATCTCCTTGAAGCATGCTGTTTGCCATGGCTACACAGTGGGTATAAGGGTAGTGCTTGCTCATGCAGGAAAATGGCCAAAAGAACTGGTAAGGATCAAAAAGTCCTCCTTTGATCACAGTGCTGTGGTAACAGTTTCAGAGGTAGGATAAAATCAGTGTTTGTTTGGAGTTTTTTCCTAACAATGCAGCTTGTTTTGCTGAAAATTATAGGAATGGTCAAACTTCAGTGTCACAAGACATCCAGTACTTGAACACTTCAGCCTGAAGAGGAACTGTGCATATATAAGGAGCAAGTCATCCTCTTGTGCGTGAAACACTGTACTTTGAAAGGCCAGACCTAAGTCACTGATGGAAAACATACTGCTTGAAAAGGAAAGAGGAAATTAGGATAATGTGTGAAGATTACTACACGTATATAAATGAATCACAGGCAGTACCAGACAATACAGCCAATTACATGTATTTGCCACTAGTAACTACAGATCAATAACTATATGAGAGCTAAAAAACAAGAGAAAATATTTAGCCTGCGACATGCATCAGCTCAGATATAAGTAGCACTGTACAAAAGTGTTCTAGTGAGAATTGCAGATCTTGGGATACTGTTTGGAGGGGGGGAAATAGCATTGCCACAAAACTCTTTTGGTTTGAAGCATTCCTTGCTTTCATCTGGTGACTGGCTGAAATCAATAACTAATTTAGACCATGCACTTTAATGGTGATTAAATAATGAACATTTTCTGACTCCACAGAGTCTAACAGCAAAATTTAGTTTGTTCAGACACTTGAACTTCAGAGAATCTATCAAATGCATTCATAAGTATCCTGCTATATTAGTTTGCCACAAGAAAGGAGTTGTTATTATGTGGTTCTTTGCTGTCTATGACATTTCCTTTTTCTTAGGTCAACTTTTCTTCCTTCTACTAAATTTAATCCAGTGTTATCTTTCAGAATAAACAAGATCCGTCCAGCACTATGGATGCAGCAAAATTTTCCTCATCCCAAGCCATGATTCATTAATTCCAGTAAAAGATTCAGTATCAGAAAATTAGGTGACTGGCACCTGCACTGGAATGTAAAACCTGAAGTTTGGCATCTGGGATGCACCTGTGGGGTAAAAATCTCTCTGGAGGGAGAGAATCAGACAAAATCCAAAATAAACAGGGTGGTGAGTAAAGCCCAATGAAGCTCCAGCCAGCAGAAAAGGGCCTGAAGGCCACTCCTCTTTCAGACCTAAACACATTTCTTGAGGTCACAGAACTCAGTGAGTTCTGTGCAGTCTGTCGTGATCGTCAGCATAAAACTCCTTCTTGGAAAGCAGATGCCTGACATGCTCCATCAAAGAATTTATTATTGACAGCAGGTATGACCCTCTGTGTTTTTACAACAGTGGTTAGACCCTCTGCCCAAGGCCAAGTAGATGCCTTTCTCTTCCCAAAAATGCTCACATGTGCATCTTTTCAGACAATACTTTAGCTTTCTACCCATCAGAAACAGCTAGGCTGTCCCTTCTGCCATCTCTGTTCTGCTGCACCTGTCTGACCAGGTGTAGTTTTGAAAATGATGTTCCTGTACTACTTCTCCAAAATGCTTGGCAGCACTTTTAACTGTGCTAAGTGGTATGTATTTAATGTAGCTTGTAGCCAGTCCTATGGGACACCTCTGCTCAGAGCACCCTGCTGTGCTTCTGGCATGTCACCAGGTTAATCTAAATTAGCCAGGTTATGTTCACAGCTTTAGAGGCTGCAGACAACGCCTGGCAGGCTGAACCACCAAGAATTTGGCTGGAAATGTGGGTATTGCAATAGCAGGCACTGCCATAAATATTTTACAAAAGGGTGGTTTTTTCGGCTGGGGTGTGGGGCTGTGCTTTTCCTTGCACTAGAACGAGAGGCTGGTGGCGATGATGACCAAACGCTGCGGGAGGGTCTGCTCTGTTTGGGGTGCAAAAAAGACTAGTCAAGTGCAGTAGTGGGAAGGGGGGAAAGAGAGAACGAGGAGATCAATCTGTAACTGACTGTGAACAATCAATTGAGATACCCCACTACCTTCGGACCAGCCGAAGCTCAGTGCCTTCCGCAGGGATATTTATGACTCCTATGGAATCATAGCTTACAAGTTATGGCTACTCGCGGAGCGGCGTCCTTCGTTTTCCACTGCCCAGGCATTCGGGTCTCCGTTCCCGACAGCGCGGTGAAAGTCACGGGTGCAAAGACACGCTTTTAGGGACGGGAAATAGCCTTTCCTTCCCTCTGGGAAACCCCGCCGCATTCTGGGAGCGCACTATGGAAATCACGAGTCCCGCCCCTGCTCCCAGCGCCGCCTCCCACCGCCATTGCCTGGGAGCGGCGGAGCTCCGGAGAGTTTCTCTGTGAGCCTGCGAAGGGCTGGCTTTCCCCCCCTGTACCTCTCGGCTGTATTTTCCGAAGATAGCTGAGCTTCCACTGGGTACAAACAATTACCGCTCGTTTGCATCTCCCTCCCTCGGATTGTTTTAATGGCTTTAACCGGTGGAATGGCAAAACTAACCCATCTCCAACAATTAAGGGAAAAGGGGAGGAAAGGAAGGGGGAGGAGAGGAGAGGAGGAGGCTCCTAGGCACTCCGATGGAGAGGAGCTCTGCAGTTTCCAACCAAGGTGTTTTAGAGAATGGCCTGTGGAGAAGCTTCAATGTGTTTGTGCTTTTCGAAAGTTTGTATCAGCTCGCTGAGAAACGTGATGAGCACTAGAGGCAGCCCGAGGGGAGCAGCGGCAGCACGTTTAGGATAAGATAGGAAATGAGAGCATCCCCACCTGCCAGAAGCAAGCTCAGCTGTGGAAAGGAACTTCATGTCTGAGAGTTTCCCTTCAGCCTATTTTTTAGCTTCTTCTGCCTGTAATGAATGCAGACATCAATAAGTACTGATTCATCTGATTTATTTTCCTTTGGGTTTCTCTCTCCTTCCTCAAGAGGGCTGCTTTTGTTATGGAATTCATAGTCTCTTCTGCCTAGTGGAACCCTGACCCATGCACAGTGGCATTCTTTCCTTAGGTAATAAGCAGAAGGAACTGGTAGTTAATCTCTCTGATTGCTACCTTTTTCCTTCCCCAAAGGCTTGTCATTACTGAAGGAAGCTAGGTTTTCCTGGACTTGGAGAAATTCCTGGGTTTTCTCTCAAGGCCTGTACTTGTCTCCATGGCTGTTGGTGTAATTTTTCCTTGGAAGTGTTTCCATAATTGACTTCAAGGAATGTTTTGCACCTCAGTCTCTCTTCAAACTCTTGAAACTTTCCATGGTGACAGCATACATGCTGGGGAAAATCTGTCCTGGTCAAATAACTAGCAGGAGAATACAGAGTTTCATCCCCACAGTCCTGCTCTGGTGAGTGTATAGTGAAATGTAACATGCCCAAGCTGCGTGGGATTTTCATGCTCACCACAGAAAAGACAGGAGTATTTGTTCCTTGAGTTTCCAATACATCTGCAGGAGGAGACTGTTTCTCACCCACTGCTATGTGTCCATCTTGTCTCCCCCTTAACCCTTCCCAGAGACATGGCATCAAGTGCTCTTTTCCTTCTGTGGCCTTGCAAACTGCCACTGACATTGCTACAGTGTGACCCATGGCGAGGAGCCACAGTGAGAGTGGTGAAACAGGTTGTGAACAAAACTGGTGGCTCCCTCGGATCTGGAGTGATGTGATTATGAAACCTGAGGCAGGTAAAACTGGCTGTAACAGGAAGGAAATTCATTACTCTGTCACACAGACATCCTTCAGAATGGTTTTATGTCACATAAAGGATTATCAGCTAGATGAACTATCTCAGCAACAGTAAAGCATGGAAAACAGAATGTGTAAAAGCAGAGAGAAATCCTCCAAGGGCTGGACTTGCTGGATTTTGTGTGGAATCATATGATGTTCCCTGCATTTTCTCCTGAATGTTCATTTTTTTTTAAATGCTGAAGATACCCATCTGTAAAGAGAAGTAGTGATAGGGTGGGGATTAACAAAGGATAGGTGTTTAAATATTTGAGTGGGTTGCTGGTAGCAAGGTTTTAACTTTTTTTTTTTTTAATTGTTAATTTTTGGGTTTTTTTGTTTTGACACAGGAACAACAGCATAATTAGTTATCCAAGACTTAAAACCTGCTTATCTGATCTTTACCTTGTATTTTCAGAGCATGGGTAACAATTATGTATGGTCACACCTGATCACTGAGATGCTGAGTTCCTGCATGTCAATTTATTCTTTTTTCTTTCCATTCTTTATTATTTCTATTTTTCCATGAGAAGATCATGCACTCAGATTTTTACCTGACCAGCTTTCTCTTTTGGAACCAATTACAGAAGCATAAATACAATCAGACTTGTGGCCTAGTCCTCCTGCTTAGGGTGAGAATTCTAGAACAGCAGGAAGTATTGAAATTTATTTGGAGGCCACAGTGCCATTCATTGTGACTATAGAAATTTGCAGGAAAAAAAAATTGTTTGCAAAATGGTTTATTTTATCCGTAGTTTGACTTCTCTGAAACTTGGGGATTTTTTGAAAGGGATGTTCTAATGTACTGTAGCTGCTCTATTCTAGCTAACATATATGATGAGTTTCCATTTTGTTTTATTTTTATGCTTGCTGATCATTAGGTCCATGCCTTTAGTAAGTGTAAAAGAGTGTTGCTTTATTAATATCAATTACTGTTAGTTCTTATTGGCATGGAAAGAGCACCCACATGCCTCAGCAAAACCAGCTCCCCTTCTGACAGATGACAGTACCAGCAGCAGGCAGGAGACATTTCCCTGCAAGCTCCTTAAGGCATAGAATTAATGCATTCTGATTTACAGCAGCTCCAGTCCTTGGAGTATTCACAGGACTCGGATAGTGACAGGGGATGATATACACTTATTGCAGCACATTCTGAAAGCACATCTCTTTTAGGTGTGTAACCTGACATTGTTATAAATTGGTGGGGAACAACTTCTTAAATTATAGATCTGTGTTTTCAAGACAACAGAGAAAATTATTTCATGTGACACTGTTAGCAGCACTTCCTTCTGAGGCCAAGTGAGACATGGTTTTCCTCTTCTCAGGATATCAGTCCTAAGAAAGATAACCTGTATCACTCTGAAAACATTTTGTGTTTTCTGGGGTGGAAAAAACCTGTGAAGTAGCTGAAATGATATACCATGTCTCTTTTTTATATTGCAGATCTTCCATACAATTTAGAGATTGGAAAGACTCTCTCCCCCTTGGGAATTAATTAAAATTACTTTATTTAATCTCTGCAGACTATAGGTATTTGTATATTCAGCCTTCTAACATCTCTCCCTAGGGAACGCTTGCTAAAAACCAGCTCAACGTTTTCAGCAGAGGTAACAATGTTGCATATTTGCAATTATTATTTCTTACACTAAGCATCTAAGTTAATACTTCCAGAATTCAGTTGAAACAAAAAAACAAACTTGTAGTGAAAGGATAACTTTGCCTAGAGAGAGGATACTTTCCCTAACTGTACTTTGAACTGTGCTCGCTTCAAAATGTTTGTTTTGCTTTAATGAGAGAATGTTGTAATCTGTTAGCCTTTTATAAAATTCTGCTAAAAGAAATTGAGCAAATTTCACAAGAAACTTCGTAGTGTTGCAAGGAAGATTATTTTTATATATTTTCATTTGTCACTTTTGACTGTTGCAGGTTTATGGTGTAGATGTGACCAAACGGTTTGGTGTCGGAGCTGGGAAGGCAACAGTTTTCCTTTTGCAGCCTATTTTGGGGACAAACTTCTTCCCTCCTGCATGGGTGTAAACAAACTTTTGGCAGAAACATAGTGCTGTTTCTGTCACAGACTGTCCAGCTGAAGGTAAAGGTACTGTGCCCAGGTGCAGCAGGTGCCACACCTGTGTGTGAGGACAGGGATGCACGGAAAGCATCAGCTCTAGGTCTGAGGAGCCCATCACCCTGCACTATGGCTTTCCCCAGGGAGTGACTCTCCCAGCAGGCAGCGTGGCTCTGCTGCTGTGTGGTGAGACTCCCTGGTGCTGCAGGAGGCAGGATATCTCCTCTTCTCCAGAGGGAAGGAGCTCTCTGATTTGCACCACTGGGACTGATTGCTGTTGACTGGATTTTGTCTTCCCAGTGGAAATTTCATTGGTCTTAATTAAGTTATCTTAACCTTTCTTTCTTGGTCTGCTGAACTCGGTGGGCCTGAGATGCAGAAAAACAGTGGCTCCATAAATAAGCTGCTCTGATCATAAAAAGAACTATGAGCTTGTGATTAAAAATCCCTAATGAAAATTCCACTTGGGTGATCAAACTAAGAGCAGATGATTACTATCACTGTCACTGACCTTTCTATCACATTCATTTATATGAGACTTGGCTGTTGCAGTTCATATCACAGTAATAAAAAGTTCACTAGAATTTCCTTTACAATGTTCTGGTAATTCTATTAATTGATACCCTGGATGATTAATGAAACCAGCCTATAAAATTTTATTTGAAACCTAGCACTCAGATAACAAACTTTGTACGTTCAAGGTGGTATGAAGGCAAGGAATTTTTTAGAAAAAAAAGTCATCACATTTATACAAAAGCACTTGTTGTCATTTTTACTTCCTCACATTAAGTACAGTGTTTTAAAATGCATTGAGATGAGAGTTGTATTTAGTAGGAGTGTATTTACTGACCTAATGACTGCAAAGCCAACCAGGAGACATAATAAGCAGAGCTGGCTGACACATTCTTATTGGACTCCCAAACACTTCAAGTTAGAAAGTCTGCTGCATCTTGCTTATTTAAAAGATTTCTTTAAAAATGGCTGTGCTTGCCTGGAGGATGCAGCAAGTGGTAGGAAGAAGTGCTGAGAAAAGAGAATGAAGATTCGGTTTCCAAAGCGGGAAAACCGAGAGAAAACTCCTAATGAAAGCAGAGCAGACTAGGATTATATAATGTAATATAACAGAAAAATATAAATGTGTCTGGATGTAGTGATGAATAATGGAGGTGCCTTTCCTGCAGGACCCTGGGGATACAGGCAGCGCCTCAGCTTGGGACAGGCTCCAGCCAGGGCCAAATACATGGCTGAAAGCCGGGATGAGGCAGGGAAGAGAAAATGGCATCAAGTCCTGGCTACCCAAGAGCAAGGGGGCTGCCAGCAGGACAGCTGGGCTGGCGACACAAGCAGGGAGGAGGCACGATGGCAAAAAAAGCCAATGCCAGAGAAGAGGTGGATGCTTCCTGCACCTCACAGAGGTCCCTCAGCTCCCGGCTGCCCTCGCACGCTGCCGCTGGGCCATGGTTGCCGGCAGTGCCAGCTGAAGGAGCGCAGCCTGGCATGAGGGAGAAAAGGGGCTTTCCCTGGCATTTTCAGCCCTTCCTCCCTAAATTTGTGCTATGTTGAGTTTGGAACAAGCTTCATAACTTGTGCCCACTTGGCAAAACACCTTCCAGGACACCTGCTAGGCAAAGCTGGGTGTTTCATCGCTGAGGGAACAGGCAGGCTCTCTGCTGGGATCCGAGTGGGAATCTGTGATGAATGGCTTGGCAGGGGGATGCCTCACATACCAATTCCCATCGTTTAACCCGGCTCTCAGCATTATCCTGAGATAATATCCCTGGCACGCATATCCCTTGAGATTTGGAAGGGCTGTGTCCCTGTGGTAGGAATGGGAGGGCTCATTCTGTGATTCAGGCAGAGCTGAGTGTTTGCAACCACCACGCCCACTGAAAGGAAAGGGAGCACACTTATTACCACTGTGATTAACAGCGATAAGTTAAATATTAATATGTGATAAAGGAGTGTTATTGGAAGGTTATGTTTGTCCTTCATTAGGGAAAAGCTTCTAAACCCTTGGAGAAGGGTTGTAGTAGCATACCTGTAACAGGGAAACTTGGAATTGGTAAAGAAAATCCTGAAGGTGGGGAATGGTGGGGGAAAAAAAAGTATTTAAATCTATGACAGCATGCAGGTTTCTAGTGTATTCAGAGATATTAATGTCATTTGGGTTTATGGAGAAGTAGGTGGCTCTCGATTTCCAGAGCTGTGCCTGCAGGTCTTGTGGTGCAGTCGCAGTGTGGGAGCACAGGAGAGCTGTCAGTGCCTTGGCATGTTCAGCCTGTGGGCATGGTTGGAGGCAGGTTGTGGAGGTGGTGATAGGAGCACACGGTGCAACTTTGCAGCTCAGTCCACAAAAGGACTTTTGTTTGCAAGCTATGCATTTTTGGGGTTGTAAGGCATTTATGAGGTATCTATAGCTGAAAGGAAGGCAGTGGAAAAAACCTAAAGAGCAATGGAAGAGAAAGGTCAACAGGAACAATAGCATTTTAGTCAGAAAGATTTAATAATTAAAAATAAATACAGATTTCAAATCGATGATAAATTCTGATTAAAGAACCTCCAGGAAAATTAATCTGTAGTGGCTGAGGATATATTCCTCTCAGCAATTAATATCTTGCAGCTGACTTAAAAAAATCCCTTGCATCTTTCCCCCAGTCTAGAAAGCAGGGCCTAAGATGGCTCAAGGAAATGAGCTTTGAGCCACCATCTGTGGGAGTGATCATTAAGGAAATATTTCAGGCTCAAAACAACTAAAAATTAAGCAGCTTTCTGCACAAAACAGAAAGCTGTTTTGTTCAGTTGCTGTATTCTCTGGAAGTCAAATGGCATGTTGGTCTGAAGCACCTAGAGCAGAAATTCTTGTGTTTTATAGGTGAAAGGTTTAGGCAGTCATCATATATTTCTGCTATTTATCCCTTTGACTATTTCATTAATCACTGAAAAGCATGCTGTGTATTAGAAATGAAAACCACGTAATTAAAGCAGAATCTCAGGTGAGTGACTCCTCTTTCCTCCTCTGTCCCCAGCAGTAACGCTTTCAACTGGTGCTGCACAAATGCCTTTGAAGCACAGTGCCTGTGTTGTGAACAATGGCAAAAATCAAGTAGCAGGTGTACTGGCTGTTCCATGAGGAATTAAGATTAAAATACGTATGCTTGACTTGATCCTCATTTATTCCAGAAAATCAGAGGTTAAAAAAAAGACTGACACTGTCAAAAGAGACTGCCAGCTTGCAAAATAAAGGGAATTTTTTAAAAAATGTGGACATTCAGGAAGAAAAGACTAGTCAAGTGCAGCAGTGGGTGTGGAGAAAGAACAAAGAAATCTGTAACTGACTGTGATCAATTATAAATACCACTGCCATCGGACCAGCCGAAAGGTCTTCTAGCAAGACAAGTATTTATAGCTCCAAGAATGGTGCACTCTCCTTGTTATGACGGCGTCGTTAATATTCTGGTCTGACAAAACCAAATGGTTGTGGGTTTCTCTTTGGAAAACAACGTGCTGTGTCTCCCCTAAAGCCCTATTCGTGTTAAATTTCGTGTGGGAACTCTCCTGGAAGCATCCCCGGGCACCGCTGCCTGCTGGGTAAGCGCTATGCAGATGAGCCATGGAATACGAGGAAGCTGCTGGGGGAGGAGGCTGCGCCGCCGCTCTTCCTCCCGGCATCCAGGCCGTCTCTGATAGCAGCAAAAAGGCTGCTCGCAGAGAATCTCTGACCAGAGAAGCTTTACTGTGCGAGTTTACTGCGTGGGCAGACACAAACAAGCAGTCTCCCAGATACATCTGAACTATTGTGTTCTTCCAGCGCGTAACAAAGAGCACGCACCTGTCTCTGTTCTGGAGGGGATGCCGGAGCCTTGGCTCCCTGCTCCGCACAGGGGAGATCCGGATCTCAACAGCTACTAAGAAACTGTTGCTGCAAAATAGTACTTTTATATTAGGAGTAAAATAAACACATTAAAAAAAAAAAAAAAAAAAAAAAGGTCGTGGTGAGTTTTTTTTGTTTTGGTTGGTTGGGTTTGATTGGTCGGTTTGTTAGTTTAGGTTTTTGGTTGTGGTTTTTTTTTTTGTTTGTTTGTTTGTTTTTTGGTTTTTTTGTTTTTTTTTTTCTTTTCTTTTCTGGCAATATTAGAGCCAAAGGGCCCCAGTGAAAAAGCAAACCCAAAAGGTAGAGTTTCAGTGAAATGCTCTCCATGCAAACAAAATCGCCTGAAGAAGACTCTTCCTCCTGCCCCAGGCATTCCCACATCCACCTGCCCCTCAGCAACTACTTCTGCAGCAAACCCTCATGCCCTGGGAGAAAGCGGTCTCAGTTTTGCAAAGCAAAAACCCCATGTGATATGTGGAGCATCCTGGTTAGTGCAGACCAGCTGAGCTACACAGTTTAAAGTCCAAAAGAGCACAACTGCCAGGGCAATGCACCCCAGCACTGGGTCTAAAGGTTTGGATTGGGATCGGGTTGATTTTCTTAGCAGCTGGTACAATGCTGTGGTTTATGTTTAGTGTGAGAATAACACTGATAGCACACTGATGTTTTAGTTGTGGCTGTCCAGTGCTTACCCTAAGTCAAGGACTTTTCAGCTTCCCATGCTCCACCAGGGAGCAGAGGGACAAGATTCTGGGAGGGAGCATGGCCAGGACAACTGACCTGAGCTGGGCAAAGGGATATTCCAGAGGATAGAATGCCATGCCAGCACATTAACTGGGGGAAGTTGACAGGGAGCCACTGACCATTGCTGATGGATGGGCTGGACATCAATCAGTGGACTTCTTTCTCGTGGGTTTTTTTTCCTCTGTCTCTCCTCTTTTCCTTATCATTAACTTTATTTCAATTATTAAGTGGTTCTTACCTCAACCTATGTGGGGCTTTTTTTCCCATTCTCCCCATCCCAGGGGAGGGGTGGAAGGGTGGGGAGTGAGCAAGTGGCTGTGTGTGGTACTTAGTTGTCATCTGGGGTTAAACCACAGCACTGGGACAGAAGTTCTTCCACCTTCCAAAATCAGCATTTCACTCACTTCTGTGTCATTGTGCTGCAGTTCTTTTCACTGTCCCCCTTCTGCTCACCTCAGAAAGGTGAAAGCTGCTTTTGAGCAGCTCTGCAGCCCTTTCTGCCAACCTGCCTCTCAGGTCCTACCTCTGAGGTCACACCCCTGGCTCCTGATTTCCCACCGGCAGTCCCACCGTCCCCCTTGTATCGGCACAGCTAATCGTGGAAGTGATACAGTGGCAAATAGCAGTTCAAATGTTACCTTTTCAGCCCAAGAGTGCACACAGCAGCGGGGAGGAAAGAAGGAATTGCCCTGGAAAATCACCCGGAGACTGATTTTAGATTGTCTTCAAATTGCTGTGTGCACAGTATGCACTCACTGTCTCATCTCAGGAGTAGGTTTAATAATCCTAAAGAGAGGAAACATCACTCCTAGTGATTTCAGAGAGACTGGTTTTAAATATTCCAGAGACTCAATTCAGCTTGATGTTTGTGATCTATCACGCTTCTTTGGGCTGTAAAAAGTGAAAATACAGTCATCCTTTGCTCCAAAAGGAGGATAGAAAATTGAGTCATTTTCAAAAATTTGGAATAATGTCTAAATTTCAAAATTGGGCTATTCTGCCTCTGTATTTATAGCATTAGTGTGGAACCAGAAGAAAAAGTTTTAGGTTGGTTGTTTTTTTGTGGAATACTGGTATCCTGATGGAATCATGATTTATGCATTAATTTCTTCAGAACAAGGCTGCGATTTCATTCCAATACCCATTAATGCCAGAATTTTTATATTCTGAAACCAGATAAACCAGGAAGTGAAGAGTCAAAGCTTCATCCAATTTGTTCTTTTTGGAGGCATAACATTCTGTTGTGCTCAAGACCCAGAAGGTTCAACCTGGGTCTGAGAAAGCTTAAAATAAAACAAGTTGGGGCACCAAAGCAGTGTCTCTTTCATGAGAACGTAGTTTCCAGCCAGAAACAACAACAGCCAAATCTCTTGTCCTTGGTCTTCCTTCTTATACTGAAGACATTATTACCTTTCCTGATTTATCAGAAAATCAAAAGTGGTAGGGTCCTGGTTAGTTTGGGGTTTTTTTGGTGTTCTTTTTTTTTGTTTGTTTGGGTTTGGGGTGTGTGTGTGTGTGTGTGTGTGTGTGTGTGTGTGTGTGTGTGTGTGTGTGTTGGTGTTTTTTTGGATTTTTTTTTGTGGGTTTTTTTTTGGTTTTTTTTGGTTGTTTGTTTTTTGGTTTTGTTTTGGGTTTTTTGGTTTGGTTTGGTTTGGGTTTTTTTGGATTTTGTTTGGTTTGGTTTGGGGGTTTTTTTTCGGTTGGATTTTTGGTTTCTTTTTTTTTTTTTTTTAAGACTTACACAGTTCTTTTTGGCTTTATAAACCTATTGTGCATGAAGGGAGGCAGGGAAAAAAAAGTATGTCACTGTAGAAAATTAGTTAAAATACAATGCAAGGGATCCACACACAATTTGGAATGATTCCTGAGATTATTTGCTACCTCTCATTTTTGTCAAATTCTTTGGTAATGCTGCAAATATGTTTGGTTAGGGATTTGTTTATTCAACTCAGTCTGTTTGCACATGTTTTACATCAGTAATATTGTATCCAGGCTTCTTTAAACAAGTTCCTAATTTGACAACAAGTTTATGGACTTTATCACAGTTGGAATCCACTTTACTTGCTATTACTTCAAAATCTGTGTAGGTTTTTTTTGGAATTAATTTTCTTCAATAAAGTTGCAAAATTGGGCCACTCTCAGCTGCCTTTCAATACTTTTTTGCCCTTGTTACAGTGGGTCCAGCCAGCGAATATAATTGAAAGTTATCTTTTTTCCCCTTAAGAAGAATTGTGTATTTTCCCTGAGTTTTCATACCCCTTTTTTCATGTGTATTGTTTTACAACAAGGCCCTACTTTTCTTCACAGGCACATATTTTACCTATTGCAGAGATTCAGGAGGGATGAAATCCTTGAATCTAATAATCATGGAAAAACCCCGAAAAGTTTGTAAACCCTGGCAGAAAACAGGAACCTTAAATCAGCCCACAGGGTTGTTCTGAGGGTTTCGTCTTTGTCCTCCTTCCAGCCACATCCCCTAGGCCTCAAATTTGATATTACTTTATCACACAGCAGCACAAGCTGGGCTTCAGGGAAAAATTCTGTGATATGTGTCATCTTCTATATCACCTTTTTGAATGTACATTTGAAAATATGGGCTGGAGCCTTGCTACATGTTCCAGAAGAGCCCATGTAGAGTGGAGACCCCTCTGGATGTAATAAGACAGGTTTTTTTGATAAGAGCTCAAGAGGATTTCTTTACGTGGCTTGTGTTAATTTGCTTGCTGCAAACAACTGCTCCTCTGACTGGCCCTGTTGAATCCCGACTTCTCTCTTGTGACCCACTCTCTCTGTGTTTAGCTGTGTCTTTGGAGACTTAACACACTGCCAAAGTATTTGACACGTTAAGTCAGAGGGTTAATGTTGCTACAGGAACCTTTAGGAGTACTTCTGTAAGGTTACTTTTAATTAATTTTTACAAAATGAAAGGATGGTGACAAAGATTCTAAAATGTGCTTCAAATACAGTGTGCTACACAGCACCTAAAAATTTCATGTCAGTACAGGCATTATAAAATAACCTCATTTGACACTTCAACATGCATTGCAAGCAACATTCCTAGTAGTGCAAGAAGACACACCATTCCATGAGCATTTTCACATGATCCTTACACCTGCCAATATAAAGAATGAGAAGTGCCTCCTTCCACTGTGTAGGAAGGGAAAAGTAATTTACATTAGTCAAACCATTTTCCTCAATGAAAGTAGATGCTTGAGAACAAATGCCTGATGAATATTGATGATTTTAGCAAAAAATAATATAGCTGCTGTCTCAGAAAGGAATTTTGTTAATCAGGATACTCTTTCAAAGTACTGAGAAGTAAAACTTCCTCGATTTCCATACAGCTCTAATCTATCTTAAGAAAATAAAAGAGTCAAATGACCCCGCTGAGGAACCTATTCTGGATTTTTCCAAGTGAACTAATCTGGCAATAGGGTTGCACTGAGTGGAGATAAGGTCCCAAAACCATCTCTTTTCTCCTTTACCTTATAATTCCTAAGAGAAACATGGTGTGGTTTGTGGGTGGAGTTTTTTTGGTCGGTTGGTTGGTTTTTGTTTGTTTGGTTTTTTCCTGAATGTCCCTGGATTCATAGTTTTAAAAAGCATCATAAGTGTAGCCAAAAAGCAGTAGTAAAACAAGTGTTTGGGGATACAAATTTCCCACTGATGACTGAGCTTCCTGGTTGAAATCAACTAAATATTACAGTATGTCACTCATTTTCTTTAAAATAACTTCTTTTTGCTCTCTGTAACATAAGCTCTCTAATTCACTGCAGACTTGCAAGTGTCCACTGAAGACAAAGAGATTTACTGAATAACTTAATTTTTGCTTCCGCCTCCTTCCCAGGAGATTTAGTGAGACCATAACACTACAGAATCATCAGAAGCCACATGTAGCAGCACAACAACTGCTCTGCTGTTCTGCTTTTGCTTTGTGTCTATAAATGCAGTAGTAAATGCAGGATATTTCAGAGATTGAAGGAGTGATCAGATAGGGACATGATGAGTTATGGGGGCAGGGAGTCTTTGTTATTTCACCTAAGGGGAAAAACCTATTAATTGGCATTTATATAATTAGAAATTTGAATACTACTTTTCAAGCTTTTTCAGACACGGGGAAAAAATATTTTCTAACTTCTCTCTTTGTATTTTAAAGATACAGCATCATTTAGCAAGGTGAGTAAACTAAATGTTGCGACTTATTAAGAGTATTAAATGGAGCAACAAATTTTTCCACCTCTACAGGCAAGAGATCACAAGCAAAATATTTAAAGGCTTGTGATGTTCATGATTAATAGCTACTTGAAAATTATTTTCTCAGGATTAAACCTAATTTTATTTGCTTCTGTCCAGACAACTTTAGGAAATGTCACCTGAAAATTGATTTCTATCCATTTCAAACAGGAAAATGATTTTTCTCTTTATTTTATTCTGACAGCCCTGGCCAAGTCCACTCAGAAATTTTTATTGCCATTTAAACTGCCTACCAGGAAGTTTCTCGACAGTCTCTGTACTTCATCTTTCTAATCCAACTTGTTCTTCCAAAACTAAATTGATATTGCGATTTCCTAATTTATTATGTCATGTCATCTTATTCAGGACCATACAGATGCTGAAATCTTAATGCAGTAATAATATTATGCCCTATATAAACTGGTAAATCAATTACATTTGCCATTCATAATATCTCAGCTGAATTGCTTTGAGTGGGCCTGATCAGGGAATAAGACTGTTGTGGTGAGAATAGGAATTTAAATACAAAAATATAAATGATTGGCACGGATGCTGATAAAATCATGTTTCAAAATATCTCTGTTCCAGCTAATAAAGGTTTAGGGCTGTCCTAGAGAAGTGCTTAGTATATGATGGTTTTAACTTAATGTTTCAAATAATTTTCACTATTAGCACTTGGCACTCAGCTGGTTTTCAATTAAAAAACAAATGGAAGCCTCTTTGCATTCATTATTTATTTATATATTTGCTGTTTTATTTACAGTGTATGTTCTTATTAAAGTTGTCACATTTTACTTTACAGGCAGTTCATGACAGCATGAAAACCATTCAATGGTTTATGGCAAAGCATTGCTGAATCAAATCTCATTTGGCAACAGTGTCAACTGAAGTCAGCTAAAGATTTAAATATTGCCAGTACTGTAAACAGGCAGCTTCCCCTTCAGTTTTGAAAATATTGTGCATGAGCTTAATCCTGAATCGAGGCCTAATAATGTTTCCTCTGTGCTGGTTACAGATGTTTTCCTGCGAAGGCTTTGGCATGTTGCGTATTTGTGCCACAAGTGGAAACCAGTCCTCCTCTTGCTGTTTTCACAGCATCTCTCCCCAGAACCATAGTGTTAGAAAAGACTGAGGCTTAAAGACACAAGAAAATTAGGATAATTCAGTCCTTGGGTGGCAGATGTGGAGTCCATCCTAAATTTTATGTGCTAAATGTCTCCGCAAAAGTGGATCCCAGTGTTTTCCCAAGTGGCTGTAAAGTAAACAAAACAAAAATAACTGCTATGTCTCCTTTCCTCTTATCTCACCCTTTCCTCTTACCTAAACACTTAAGTTTAATGTTGACATCAAAAATGAGACATCCAATATTCTAGAAACCTAAATAACAGCTACTTTCTACACTTCAAGAATGCACTATGGAATATGGAAACAGTTTATTGTGACAGACTGCACTAGCAAGGAAGGATTCAAATTTTTGTAGGATACTAATGTGTTTTTGTATCGGGGAAAAATAATAACCAGTATGTTACCCTTAAAACAGCAGCTTCACTTAAAAAGTTTTTATTCTAAGGAGTCAGTCAAGGCTATTGAGGAAATTTAGTATTTGCTGAAGGTCCCTGAGAAAGATAAAGTTTTGTGATCCTCGCGAATGTACTTTAGGAAAGCATTGAATGGCATTGGGCAGGCACACACACACACACATTACTGCATATATTTGAGCACAAGTAATGTCTATGGTGCTACAACGTTCAGGAATGACCTAAGGAGGCCTCATTTGGATTCAGTTTACTTTTGTAGTAATGTAGACAAGTAGTAGTAATTGTAGTAATGTATGTAAGGTTGAGCCAGAGATCCTTATTCTGCTTTTCCTTCCAGACTTCTTTCCGTGTACTGTAAATACTTTTTTTCCAGATAAGTTACATCAAATAGAATGAGAAATTGAAGTTCCTTCTGAGTTTCAAGATTGTGATTTCTGCTGTCTTGCACCACTGCTGCAAAGGGAAAAAAAAAAAAAACCCAAAACTTTGAGATATTGGATATGTTTTAGACTACTAACCACAAATCATTTTCTTTTATGTGTTTGTATTTCATTTCCCCCCCACCTAGCAAATGCTACCTGACACTCAACTGCTGTGAGGACAATCAGGTTAATTAAATAAATATAGCCACCCCATTCTAGGGACAGTTGGAAGTTTTCATTGATTTTACATAGTGGTCCCTGGATCTTCCCAAAATCTGGAGAATCATGTTAGGAATTCCTACACTCTTGCAGTTTGAGGAATTTTTCAGCTAAAAATTACTGGAAAAAAATCAAAATGTCTCTAAGAAAACAAAGATATTGAGAAACAAGCAAAGTCTTTCTCAGAGATCTGCAGAGAACATTTATCTGGTATGATAACTCATACCAGGCAAACAATCTAGACACCAGTTCCTACAGAAGCAAGCAAGAATTTCTAATCAATAAAAAGATTTTTTTTTCCCCAAGCCTCAGCTTTTTGTAATTGTATTTAAAACAAACCAAACCAAAACAAAACAAAACCAAAAACCTTCTGTGCAAGATAATTACCCACATAAATGCCAGATCAATGTCATACTCTGTCTCCGTCTCTCTGCGTGCCTCCCAGTGAACCCCGGCCAGCCCCGGGTCGGCAAACAGCGGGGGGGCAGCCCCGAAGTGACCGACAGCGGGGGGAACACTCTCTGGTGCCCCGAGGGTACTGAGGGCAGCTAGGCTAGTCACCTTTGCAGCAGAAGAGACACTGGAGACATGGGTGGAGGGTAAAGGCCGTCTCTGAACAGGGGGCCAGTCCAAGGTTTATTCGGAGCTCCCCAGGGAGCCCCTCTCCTCAGGGTGCGCCGTGCTCAGAGCAAGACAAAGGAGTCTCGAGGTTACATTTAAAGGGGGGGAGGAAACCGAGGGTAGATACATTTGCTGACCAATAAAGACCCTCCAGGGATACAGCCTTAGGGGATGGACATTTGGGATAGCGTATAACATCATCCTTGGGGGGCTGACCCCTGGCTTCGGGCTAATCACTCGACAGCTTTGACCGAAAGATCTAGATAGAAGGGATGGGATGCTGAGTGACTGACAGAGAGCCAGGGCGGGGATTTGGGGGATGATCTCAACACAGGAGAATGGTTACATAGGTAGAGGAAGGGGGTACAAAAACGGGTACATCATCTGGGGAGAATAAGGGAGTACTAAATCCAACTATTACAAAGTATTACAAAGTATAAAAGCACGCTGCAACAATACTCTTGATTCTCCTTTGGTGACAAAGTCAGATTTATCATCTCTGTTTTTAGGTAGTCTCCTCTATTGACTATTATGGGCCAAGTACCTAACAGGATGGAGTATTTACTTCTGCCAAAAAAACCATAAACACTTGGAAAGTCAATGCTCCTTACACCATACTATAAGTATTATTATTTTTTTGTTGCAGAGGTGAACATGGTACCACATAGTGAATTTTTTGGTTTGGCATGTATCACAGTAGGTAATGAAAATTGACATTGCCAGCACAGAATTTACCAAAAAATCACCAATCTCAGTATAAGTACAGATAAATAAATATACCCACCAGATGGCAACCTGCAGGGCAGAGCTGGTGCCTCAAAGGCTTTGAAAACACCAGTCAAGGCTAGCAGTAGTGTGGAATATAGAAAGGCTATCATAACTAACAGTGATAACTTCTGTGTACCCACTACCATCGGACCAAGTGATGTAAAAAGCTGCACAGATGTTTATATAACTCTCTCAAATCACTGTTCCTCTCTGATTAGGATGACCCACGCAAAGTACTACAAGCAAAGACCACGATTAACGGAGATCATATACTTTGTGTCCTGGGCACCGCTAAACCGTGTCCCTGTGCCCTCTCCACGTTTCTTTTGTAGTTCAGAACTAGTTCTTGGCTCTCAACAAATTTGCATGATGGGAAATATAAGCAAATGACCGAGCTGTAAACTGTGCTGTCTGTGCTGCGGGACAGCGCGGAGTTGGGCGAGGACCGAGAGAGAGGTTTAGTCACCACTTAAAAAAGAATCCAGGCTGCTTGGAACTGCTGCCGAGAGACGGATTCTGTGGGGCTGCTTCTGCTTTCGGAGCTCTTCCGTGTATGGTTAAGGAAAAACCCACGCCAGGAGCCTGCTGGTGAAATGCAGCAGATGGCAGCAATGTACAAAGGAAACATGGCCCACGGCTTACCTCAGGATTACTGTGAGCACACAGATTTCACCCTTCCTCACACCGACCGCCTGGCCCTAGAGCTGCTGAATGTCTCCATTGTGCTGCTCTGGATTTCAGCTCGCTCCAGTCTATCTGTCAGCAAGTGTTCTAAACCAAGAATAAGACAGGAAGATTCAAAGCTGAACGCCTTCACATGTTGGAAAGGACATCACTGGGAAGATATCATTATCAATAAATAACCTGGAAAAAAAAGAGCTGCTGATATTAAGACACATCTACTCAGAAAAAAAAAAAAAAAAAAAAAAAAAAAAAAAAAAAAAAAGTGATATTTTTAAAGCACCTGGGCCAGCAATTAAAAGGGTAAAGCATATAAATTCAATTTTATGTCATTTTAAAAGCAGAACATCATGGATTCATGCCTATTTGAAAAAGACTAGTACAACTCTCTTCAATGCTGTCAGTTACAGAATTTCATCACATATTTCCTGAAAAAAACCCATAATAATATTCAGTAAAATAGGGCAAGTCTTACAGAGAAATAGTAAGTATTAATTACATGTGTTGGGGAGATTATGACATAATTTTTAGAAATATTTGACTAAAAATGAAGGGAAAAAAAGAAATTCTGCATGCTATCCCTGATCATTCTGTATTCTGTCAGATTAATAACTCTGGGCTCCACCTCACAGCTTTCACTGGAGCAGTACAAAGACTCAGCTTTATGTTACACACAGGTTTAGAAGAACTATCTGAATGGTGCTGCATCTGATTTTCAGCCACTGCTAAATACATATTGAACCTGAGGTCAGTGATGCTCTGTGTTTAAATGTTGGGCTGTGACAAGGGGGTTGTGGCCACCCTGGTGGTTTGGCTGTGGAGAGGAGAGAGCCAGCATTGCCAGAGGTGATTAGTTGCAAGGTGGCTGGGACATGACTTGTCAGGAATAGTGAATTATGGGCTTATGTGTGCTCAGATTTCAGCCCCTCTGTAGCTGCCTTTCCAACTGGCTATGATTTACACCCTGGCAAATCTCACAGCACCACTGTGATCT
Source organism: Onychostruthus taczanowskii (assembly GCF_017590055.1). Classification (NCBI taxonomy): domain Eukaryota; kingdom Metazoa; phylum Chordata; class Aves; order Passeriformes; family Passeridae; genus Onychostruthus; species Onychostruthus taczanowskii. The sequence continues at coordinate 2,628,060 of NW_024506773.1, read as the reverse complement.
CATTGCACTGGAAGCCATTTGCCTTCAGCACAGTGATGCCCAAAATTCCCCACAGAGGGGTCCCTGTGGCCAGTCCCAGAAATCACCCCATCACCTATCTGTCTCCAAAAAAAGCATAAGCATGGCTTAGGTATCAGGAGTCAGGAAGGAAAGGGATTATCTGTATATACTGCAGGTTTCTGACCTCTTTGGCTGCATGATATTATCTACATTAAGGATGGAAACAAACTGTTGTGAGTTGGCAAAGCCCAGGCAGCACCTATTGCAGAGTACTGAAGCTCCCTTGCTTCTTCCCAATGAATCTGCCCTTGATTTTAACCAAGAGGTTAAGAAATGAGCTTTAAAAAAATAGGTAGATGAGAGTCACTCTTAATCACAGCTCTCATTAAAAAGCCCTCATGAGGAGTTATTTTTTCTCTCCCTGCCTCTCTTCAGTGTTCCTGTGGCCCATCTGCAGGGTTTGCTTTGACTTTCCTCTCCTGGGCATGCCATCAGCTACCACAGTTTGAGTAAAGTGCCTTAATACCTGGAACTGAAACCAGTTTTGGTCACTGTCTTTCTTGAGCAGATATTTAATTTTTTAAGGAACACTGATTCGTCTTTCTCTTTTATCAATGGTCAGGAAAGGAAATGAATAGAAAACAAATGAACAGTAAATAAATACTTTGTTTCTTTTTCATTTTAAAATTACATCCAGAAATTTTTGACTCAACCAGCCAACTCCACTGCAAAGTAGATTAACTAATTAAAATCACTAGATGGTAACACTCATCTCCTGCAATCCAGTAGTGTCTAAGATATGTTAACAGAAACTATTCTGCAGATAAAACTTACGAGTATAGAGCCCATTTTCATTGGGTCTATCAAAGCTAGTAGGTGCAATACTTATGATTAAGTTTAAGCAAAAATGCTTTGATGAAGAGAAGTTGATCTGGAATAGTCCTGCAGAATTCAATGCCTTTCAGAAGGGAACTAAGCAGAGCCCAGTCCCAGAAAGTCCAGCACAGAAAACTGTGTGTCTTTTCTGTCTGTCTGGCACCAGCTCCACACACTGACAGTTCAGCTCATTGTGGAGCGTGAACAATTTCCTTGTCACAATAAAATCAAAAAGTGCTCTTAAAATGAGCCTTATTTTTCATGTATCTACATATTGGTTGCAACTCCTCAGAAAAGCAATTTCTGGAACAAACTAGTCAATGAAAATGAAAGTAATTATTTCATGACTCTAACAATAACCTGGAGGCCAGCCTGTTGGCATCCCATCTAATTACTTCATATAGCATCTTTTATTCTTTGGAGGTTATTTGCTTAAAAATTTCACTGTAATGTTATTCAGACTTAGAGAGAAGCAAAGCTCTAATTTCTGCCACTGTTGTGATGGTTGTAAAGCAATACTACTGGCTGTGAAATAAATTAATTGAAATTATGTACAACCCTGTCTTGTTTGGAGCTGTATTCAGAATGAATATCTAAGCATTTATGTAAAATCATCCACAGGCTTCACAGTAACTAAAACAGCAGCTCTTTAGCCTTTACAAGAAAGATGTTACTATATCATGTGTATCAAACAAACACAGAGAAGATATGAATATTACTCACATAACCTCAGCTATCTTGGATATGTCCTTAACATAAAATTTAATCTTCCCATTTTTCCTAGCCAGCGAGGCATATAGAGTATGATCTTCTGCTGCTGGGCAGAATGCTGAGGTGCATCTGTGTTAAGAGAAAATGCTCTTCCCATATTTTCAGTACTTTAATTTCAAGTTATGCATGTCACTTAACTTTACTGTCCTTTTATGGCCTATTTTTTATTTTTATGAGGGGTATAACACTATGTTTTCTCAAAACCCCAAACCAATTATATGCAAAGAGGTATCTGAGACAAATTCATAGTCTAAAGGCTTTCAATTTTTTAAATAAAAAATTCTTAATTTAAGCTTTCTTTCTAATATGGTAAAGCAGAAATGATCTGCCAGTGATAAGCCATACTGCAGAGTAGCTTCTCTGGGTCATTCAGTGTGTACAAAATAAGGCAGTTCTCAATTTCCGCTGCAGATGAATGCAGAGATATTAGAAAGGATAATTACAAGAAATGGTGACTCAAAGAGGGAGAATATATTCTCTTAAATACAGCAAAATACCAAAAGGACAATAAAAACTCCCAAACCATGAAACAACAAATGTCAAATAAAAAAAATATAGGATCTTTGAGTATATATTCTTCTTGTATTTAAAATTATTTATTCCTACTCCGCAGGAAGCAGGGAAACATAATAAAAACAAGGAAACATATTAGCGTACAAGAGTTTGTTCTGTGGGTGTAAAAAGTAAACATCATATGGAAATTTACCTGCTTGTTTTATTACCATTTTAACTATTTTGCTTTAAATCATGGCATGTGTTATTTATACAGGCTTAAACAGAATATTAATTAGAAGTGACGGTTAAGCCTGAATATAAATCAAGATGTTAAGTGAGTAGTCTCAATGGACATTTATAATTAGCATTTGAATGTATAAGTAGATATTCATTGCAAGCGAAGAACTGTAAGAAAATCTATAGTTTTGAGTAGGAGGGGGTTGGATTTGACACGACTGCGTTCCCCCAGGCGGCACACCGGGATAAACATGGATCCTCTCGGCTCTCCGTTTTCCCGAACCCCCAGCGAGCAGATTTCTTCGTGCTCGTCAGCACAACGACCGGGGCTTTCTCTCGGTTAAACCAGAATCTGGCTGGGATTCCCTCGGCCCCGGGATGCTGGATGCCTTTTCACCAGCCCCGCTGGGAGCGCGGCTGTGCCCGTGCCAAGTGCCATAGGAGCGAGGCGCTCGGGCAGCGCCCTGCTGGCTGCGCCCGGGCGGGACGTGCCCGAGCCGAGCGTCCCTGTCACCGCACGGCCGCAGCCGGGCCGCCGGCAGCGCAGGGATGCGCATTCCCATGGCCTTTTCGTCAGGGCTTCGCGGGGATCGGTAAAGCACAGCTGACTCTCCATCAGCTCTGCAGCTCTGTGAGCGCTAACAAGTAGTTAAGGGTGTAGTTTTGTCAGCAGTACAAGCATGCAAAATTCAGGGAGAGATGAGATATTTCATACAGTAAAATAACCTTTTTTTCCCCCAAAACACTGAGAACAAATGCTTAAAATAATTTCTATTGTCTAAATATCTGTATTATAAATACAGTATTCTAAAACTAGTATTTTAGTTATAAATACAAATGTTTTTTGCATTTTTTGGAAAGTATTATTTTTCTAAGTAGAAACCTGCTTCCCAATCATTTTTTTAACACTGTGTTTTTGCCTGCACTAACCAGAACTCAAACCAGAAAAAAACCACTATTATTAATTTATTCTCCTGTCATTATAACCACTGCATAACTTGCAGTATTCACTGTATATGTTAAAAATTATACTCAGTATAGAAGGAATAGATGATATTATTCTGCTTAATTTGCCTGCATAAACCAGTAACCAAAATTTATATGAAGCCAGTCCAAGCATTTACATTCTGACATATATCTAAATTTTGCTTTCATTTTAAAAAGATAAAAATAACAATAGCAAAAAAAATTAAGTGCAATGAGCTGCAAATTTTCATCATCATCATTGCTATTATTACTATTACTACTACTGCTACTACTACTATTATTTTTGCGGGGAATATTTGGCATTTAAAAATCATGTTGGAAAATTAAAATAATTTTTTTAGCTAATAGTTCAGCCAATTTTTAAGCTAATTATATCTGATGTTCTGCCAGCCAAGGCTTATGAGGTGTTTTATAAAAGTCAGCATTTCATCGGTTCTCTTATATAAAAATAAAGAAAGAGGTGTTAAAACTGTGAATGGATCCAAAACCCAAATACATCTGGGAAAGTGAAGAAGAAACCCAAAGCCTGTTGATTTGCATCCATCTCCTTTTTGTGTAGCAATTAAACCATCACCACTGAGAGACAAAAAGGATATGCAGGCTTTACATTTCTATGAGTGAGTTTGAACAGGAGGTAATAGTAAACTTATTTTGCTGGAACTGATTTTCTTTATGCTTCATAGATAAGCTGGTGGTTTTCCTAAAGCCCGTCAGCACAGACGTATTATCAGCGAGAGAAAATGAGACCAAAAGCAAAGAGAAAAAACCAAAGCAGTGCTATACCCCTCAAAGTAATCTCCCAAGACTGCAGTGCTACTAAGATGCTGTATTTAGGACAGAAATCTTCAAGGTATTTTCTAGCTCATCAGGTCTAACAGTGGCTACCAGAAGCACTACATCCTGCACTTGATATTTAAACCCTAGCTGACTCCATAACTCTTTCTCCTTTTGCCTATTTACAGACTACATAGCATCTCAATGCCTTCCCCTCCCTGCTTCATGCATACCCCCATTCTCAGGTTTTCACTGATTTACACTCAGATATTTGTATTTCCTTCTTCTTTTCCACACTGATTTCCTGACAGGGGTGCAGAAAAAACCTTCCCTTCCTCCTGCTGCTTACTTCTCTCTTTTGTCCTTACCCCTTTTCGGTTGCACCAGTGCGGCTCCATTTCAGGGAAAGCATTGCATAACATTTAACACTTCAATATATTTCAGGAACACCAAAGCCACTTAAAAACACTGACACAAACTGAAACCCTGGAAATGCCCAGCTACATAATTAATTCTTAAATGTGTATTTGTACTAGACAAAACTTACCTCAGGTGGCTTTCCTTGCACACCTTGCAGCTGCAGTGACATCTCAGCTCTCCGTGGGCTCACCAAAGTAGGGGTTACTTCACATTTACCTCAGAATTGTCTTATGATTTATTAAATGAATTAATTTACTGCTCAGTAGAGTTTTGTTCCATCAGTTAAAGACAGACTTTATTTAGAATTTATTTACATTCATACTAAATTAGAAACTAGACTTCTAGTTTATCTACTAACTATAAAAATAAGGCCTATAATAAATGTCCTTTTCTGTTTATATCTTCACTGATATATCCAGGTACACAAAAGCATGGCTTCTGCTAAAAATAACTTCTCTCTAACATTAAGACCCAAGTTTTACTATTGTTCCCTGATCCCCTACAAGTTTGCAACTTTCCTGTCCTTTCCTGATCAGTTTGGGACTAGCAGAGATCTGGGCATCTCTCAGCATGTGGAGCCCAAACTCTGGGCATGTGAGTAAGGAACTGGCTAGCTCTTCCAAAAAAAGGGATGAAGGAAAACAACCTTGATTCTGTACCTTAGAAAGCAACTCAACTGTAAATACCTCTTTTATTTTCCAACAAAACCTGACAGCCTACAACTGTTTTAAATGTGCTGCACAGCAAACATGTGCTTTATACTGCAAATCATCTTTACAGTTTATACACTTTGTAAAATGTCAAAGCTGACCAGCTGTACTATAAACATCTTCAACCTTTTCTGGTTTATTACAGGTTTCAATGTATATTTTGAATGTGTATGCAATATATGGTAACAAGAAATAGCTGTTGATTCCTTGTTTCAGACCATGGTGTGATTACATTGTGGTCCTGAAGGTTTTGCTAAGCCTGACCTGCAGTGCTCAAGAGCTGACTCTGAGGATACTCAAGCAAGAGAGAGTGAATTCAGCTATGCTTGGGTAAGCTTAAATAAAACACATCAGAAAAAAAAAAAATTGGGAAGAAGTAACTAGAAACCAATTATTAGAAAGGACAATAATTCAATAAAATAAGACATCAGTGAAAAACATCAATAATTCTAAAAACTATATGTCCATCATCCTCTTTTAACTGTAGGATTAAATCCTTCATGAGAGCTTCATACAATCTGACAAAGTCACAGCTTTCAATGTTGCAGACCAGACTGGTTTAGTAAATTTTATTTTTAATGATAAATGCTGCTCCTCTTGACTCTTCCTCCAGTACAAAACAGTGTGTGCGTGATTTTCACAGGTGTGAGTAGCCTGCCAGGAAATGGGTCTAACAGTGGAAAAGCACTTGAAGAGAATAATATATAAAACAAAATTGTTAAATGGTAAATCCTACTAAAAATACTTTTTTAACATCTTGGAAGATACTACTCCTTGCTATCCAAAATTTTTTAATTAGTTAATACTTATAAAACAGGTGTAGGTATTAGCACAAATCACTTAGCCAATAAACCCACAAAGCACCTGGATGAAGTGAGATATCATATTCTTGCACTATAAAAATTCCTGTGCCATATCAAGGAAGACAAATATTTATATTGGACACAGTATATCTATCATTTTGCAAAATTTGACATTTCAGCTGGTTGATCTCCTTCAAAAACTGAAGCATTTGGAAACAATCCAGAAAATTATTAGGAATTTTCAATTTACACAACACTATGTCTTAATTGAAGCAAGACAGATAGCAATAATTAAATTAAATTTTGCAAGATCTTGAACTAAACTGCTGCATCTATAACTGTTTTCCAGTAATAAGGAGGTGCACAGTTCTTTTCAGAGTTTATCTTGGTGTCTTTGACTAACAAGTATATTGCTTTCCTTTTCTTTAAAAATAGGTTCCATAATTAGAAATAAGCTGCCCCTTTTATTACAAGGTATGCATGCTTCCAAAAAAGGTTATTAACCCTAAGGATAGAAAACATGCATTAGTTTTGGTTATTCCCAGTGTTAACATTTTGGTCTAATCCATTTTAGGTCTCTGGCGGACATTATTTCCTAAATTAGGACACTAGCAGCTTATGAGGTAGGATCACAGCTCAGTGCCATATGCGATGCTAAATGAATTTAAAATCAGACTGTGATTTCATGACAGGAAAAACTTGAATTTTACACAGACCAGCATTGCATGAAAACCACAATGCCCATTGCAATTTGAAAGACCAACCCAATATAAACTCTCTCAATGTTTCAAGTGTGTCCATGGCCTCGGATGAAGAACTTTGCATGGAAGACTTCAGTGCCAGAGCAGGGCATTAAACATCACAGCACAGTGAACTGGTGACCAAGTAATGGCTGGGGAACCACTGCTTCACCAAATGATATACTCAGTTCAACCACTGCTTTTCTGAAAATAAGATTACTATCTTAAGTGTTTGCAAGCCTTTCTGCAGCCTCTGTCAAAAGATTGCAGTGCTAGTTAAAAAAAAAAAAAAAAAATCTGTTTATGTTTTTTTACATATAGAGAGGAAAAAAAAAATAAGTCAAGCCAAATACAATTTGTCTTGAGTTAAATTTTACAAGGCAGATGTTCTCTATCCTCCCTGAATTTACTCATGACAAACAGCTTTTTAATATGACTGAAAACCGGAAAAAATATCTTGTAAAACTGCAGTCTACTTTCTGCAGGCCTACACTATCTCTATATTGCATATATTACATATGTCTAATGTGGCAGATGGTTCATAAAGAAGTCACAACAGGGCCCTCTATAATTTTTCAATTACACCCAACTATCCACTTTTACACTCATATTTGATATTGTGTATATATTATTGATTTTGTATGGTACTGGGACTAAATCTGAGCATTTTTCTATCCACCAAAGCAGCCTCTACTGATGATACCATCTAAATTTCAGCTACTTAATAACTAGGACTAAATGCTCTTCTGATCCCTCCTTCTGCTACTCTGTGGATAGCAAGAATATAGGCTTTAGTTTTCTTTCAATAAATGTGAATTCTAGAAGATAAAACAGATCATATTTCTGAAATGAACAGATAAAAAAAAAATCATTGTTGTTGGTGAATTGGTGTATTCCATAGCTTACATGCATTATAAAAAGGAACAGACTCCTTTACACACACATTATGTTTTGAAGCACACAGATAATTATAACTTCAGAATCTATAGTATGATGCATAAATGGAAGATAAAGTGCTCTTGTACAAATCCTGACATTACTAATCCCATGGGAAATGAACGGGGTTCATAAACATTTTTACTGCCATTGGTTATGGGCAATGAATACTGAATGGCCAAATAACAGCTACTCAAGGTCTCCACTTGCTTCTGCAGGCTGCATTTTTCTTTACTCAGCATTCACAACAGACTTACACAAGAAGCTTGGGACTAGCTGTTAATTTGAAACATTCATATTCTCAGGGTAGGCTTATTTGCAAGCTAGGTTGCAAATCCAGCTCTAACATATGACTTTTTCTTCTAAACAGATCAAAATTATGTGATTCTTGGCAGACTTGATTTCAACTAGAAGACAGAACTGTAAGTAGGTTTTGGGATCAGCAGAGCAATGTTTATCCTATTATAATTGGGCATTTTTGTACATGCTGTTCCTATTGGTCCTTTCAGTCAAATGAAATATTCATTATCAAATTCAAAATAATAGCAAATAGTAAACATTCAAATGTTTCCTCCCTTAAAAAAATTAAACCAAACCGGGGCCACACTCCCCCCAGGGGACACCTTCCCCCCCAATAACTTATAAATATACAATATGCACTGCACAAAACCAGTTGAAATTGTTTGTATATTTAGCATTGTAAAATATTGGTGATCAATCATATTGTAAATATGCTTCAGAAAGATTGCTAACCAGTTAACTCAGGTCTCAGACCTTTATTTATACATTATTGTGTTTGAAAAGTTGTGCAGCTAATAAATTGCCAAATGCCTTACATTTTAAAATGAAGAATATGCTAATTGATAAAGATATTTCAGCAGTCCTTAGAAGGATATATATTTTGAAGCTCCTTCAGCAGAGAGGTGCTGGAATTCCTCTCTTCGTTAGTAACTTACTGGATGTTGGTCACTTTGGACTAATGAGTAGAAGGTAATTAAAAAACCCATATCTGACAGCACAGAATTTTCTCTAATTCACTAATGTAGGACATTAACAACCACAGAATGTGAATATCAAGCTTCTACTTGATAATATTATTAATTTGCCACAGTGTACATCTGGTTTATTTTACAGCATACAATCAACAGCAGAAGTATAGCAATTAATGTATTCAGTTAATTTTATTCGAGTTTTATTTTATTATTAAGCAAAGGCTTAATCACATTTTTACATACAAGTGTGAGCAGTCTACTTGGTTTAATTCGGATGTTACTATCTTTTTCTCAAAAACTGTGAAGCTTCTGCAGTTTGAGAGGGGCCACAAACTTGAATAAATATAACAAGGAAAACAAGAGGAGAAAACTGTCTCCATTCAGTACAGCATTGCTGACATAAGAATATTAACTTTTGCATTTCCTGACTTCCTACATTTTAACTAGGTAACTGTATGTGTTTATGAATGTAGGGCTTCATTTATTTAATTTTGCATGCAATTTTCTAAGTTTGATGTTTTTTTTAAATAAGAAGGAAAGCAAATAAAAACACAAAGCCTTCTGTTTATGCAATCTAATGAAGCTGATTTGGTGCTTTTGATGTGGTATTCTCTGTGTGCTGGGTAAGGCGCACAGGGATAAGTGTTTCTCAGCTGTGCAGTTTAGAAAAGTCCTCTGAACTGCCAGTGTCCTTTGGATACAGCTTGAATCCCAGGATTAATAAAGTTTCTCTTTACTTGCCTTCATTCATTTTCTCAGGAAAACACTGTACATACTATAAATAATTGAGCTGCAGCTCTGAGAACGTGCAAAAAGCATGAATCTGAAGCTGTTCACACTGGACATGCCCGCAGCATTGTACAAACAGGTTTTAATGATGCAGCTTCTGTAGCTGTTTTCTTGTCCCTTGAGTCTATACACAGAGAATGGCAGCAAAAGCTGATGAAATAAATTTGGATACTCATAATATGTGTCAATGAGCAGCTGCCAAATGACAGCAGTTCTTTATTATTGATCCTCTCTGTCTTCACAGTGACGTGAACTTCTTGACCTGTGAGAGGCACTTTGTGAAAGAGGGACTGCGAGAGAGTATGTGATGTGCAAAGCCTACGCATTCAACTTCCATGCTCTGAGGGAGCACGAGGAGAATTCTGAATAGGCTACATGAAGGATGGGCTAAGAAGGTGGAAAAGTGAGCACTTCCAGATGGTAGTCCATAATCTTTAGTGACCTCATGCACAGAAGTATTCATAAGGTTCTCCTTTTGTGCAGGCAATACTATAAAGCCAAATATAAAATATAGAATTAATAATTCAGATGTTGATTTATTTTTGTCTATTAGTCTAGTTTAAGAAACAGAGTGCAATCTGATAGCTTGTCACCAGAGGAGGAAGTAACATGTGCTGAAGAGGCCCCACTGCATAATACATTATCAGAGAGAAGCAAAATGCCCTGTTTGCTGGTGGGTCCTGTAAGGACCATCTCTGTTCCTATAGTAGGGAAGCATCATAAGGAGTTCCCTACGACAAGTCACAGAAACTGCTGAAGGAGAAGGTTTGTGGATGTGAAAGCTATCCAGCTGGCTTTAGACATTGCTGAATGAGAGAGATGTCTAGCATTTTATGTCTACACTGACTCATGGATATTGGCAAATGCTCTGTGGGAGTGGCTGCAGTGATGGAAACAGAATAACTGGCAGCACTGCCATCGTGGAATTGACACTGCTGTGGCAAGCTACTGATGCCTGGGTGGAGACCCTGTGTTTGAAAACACATCAGGCAGATGGCTCAAGTATCCAAGAGTTGGGTCACTGAAGAAAAACAGAATAACCAGCAGGTGGATCAGGCTGCTAAGATTAAAGTATCTCAGGTGTATCTGGATTGGCAACATAAGTGTGAGCTATTTTCAGCTCAGTGGGCCCATGACTCCTGGGGCCATAAGGAAGGGATGTAACCCACAGATGGGCTCATGACTGAGGGGTGGGACTTATCCATGGACACTCTCACAAATGTTATCCATGAATGTGAAACATGAACTGCAATCAAGCAGGACAAGCTTGTGTGGACGATGGTGTCTACAGTGTAACCATGGGAGGCCTGGCAGGATGACTGTGACACACTCCCACCAACCCACCAGTGATAGTATAGTGATAAAAAGTTTCTAAAAGCATGGGATATTCAGGGAGTTGGAAAGAAAGGTTGGGCCTTGTAGTCCCTGGGAAAATGTTAGGGTAGTCCTTGGGAAAATGTTGGGCTTTACTGGATCATGCGAAACTGAACCTGTATAATAATTTAATGGCTATGATAAATTATATTATTGTTATATGATAACTGATATGATTGTTAAATGTGATGATTGTTTAGTAATTGGATATGATTATTATTTAATTGTAACAAGAATAATGAGAAACTATGTTTAGGGGGGTTTGATAGAAATGACAAAATCCACACTTAGATGAGATCAATGTATACAGTAGAACAATATAAGTTTAACAATTAATATGTTGTTATATAACAATAAGGGTACAAAAATGTGTTCATCCTGAACCCATGTGGGAGTCAGATTTGGGTCTGTACCCCTGACACCCAGAGCTCTTCAATAAAAGCACTTGAATATAATCATTCTGTGATTATGCGTTCCTGAAGCTAACACCAGGGCTGGGCCATGTGCTTACAGTGGTGGAAGCAGCCCCTGGATGGCCGGACACAGATCCTGTGTCCCAAGCCACCGCCCAGAACGCTGTCCTGGGCCTTGAAAAGCAAGGCCTGTGGTGACATGATACTCCAGACAAAAAGAGAGACAATGGTACTCATTTCTGAAAGAACATAAAAGACACCTGGGTTGAAGTGCATGGCATGGAGTGGCTGTATCACATTGCCTATAATGCTCCAGCCTCCAAGAAAATCTACTGACACACTGGACTGTTAAAGATGGAACACAGCAATGGATGGTGGCACCTTCAGACATTGGGAGCCACTGATCACTGCTGGGAGATGTGCTGGGCATCAATCAAGAGGGGGTGAGCAAATATGTTGTGCATCATTTGTTTCTCTTGGGCTTTATTCCTCTCTCTCTCTCTCTCTCCCCTTTCCATTACTATATTATTATTACTATCATCATCATCATCACCACCACCATTATTATCAGCTTTATTTCAATTCTTTAATTGCTAATGATCTGTGGGGTTCATCTTTTTTTTCCAATTCTCCTCCCCATCTACCAGAGAGGCAGGGGAGAGTGAGGGAGTGGTTGTGTGGTATTTAGCTGCTGGCTGAGGTTAAACCATGACATAACTTCATGAAGCAAATACTCTTCAGTTAACCTCCATGATCCGTGGTAGATGTCAAGCCATGGCCTGAACACAACCTTTTGGAGATCTGCAAGAATTACATGCAGACAATCATTTGCTTGCTCTGTGGTGGAACATTGCCCTTTCTTATCTGAAAAGCTGATCCAGCTGTGGGCAAGGTTTTTGACTCCACGTATTTGGCCGCCCAAAACAAATATGGCATGATTTAACTCCTACTTATCTTCCAATACTGTATTTCAATATTGCATTCAGATCGTGCAATATGGAATGTACTTTGAAAATAATTTAAATGTTTCACAAGTAAGTTTCCACTCTAATGATCATATCCCGAGATCTAAAGCCTCCTTTTCTATTGGCATGAAAAGCACTTTATTAACATTCATTAATCCCATCCTTATTTTGAAAATGTGAGAATTAGCACATGCAAATGTAGTTGCAAAAAAACACAAACTAAACTAAAAGAAGAGTAAATCACATCTGTTCTCTGGACCATCTACTCCTCACACCTCAAGTTCCCAGCAGTTAATCATAAACTGAGGAACTAGACTGAAATAACCTATAAACCCTGTTCTTTGAAACACAGTATATTTCATAGAAATGTTGTTCAGCCTTTTCTATTCAATAGCATTGTTTGGAATTGTTAGGAGACTCAGAGTCTCAGAAGAACATCAGCCAATTTTCAGTTCTTAATAAAGTGGCTGCTAACAGTAGCCTTAGATAGGAATACATGTTTTGACTGCAGAAGTTTTAAAACATTTTAAGCATCAGTTTAAAACATAGACTGATACTTCACTGTTTTCTATAAAACAGTTTTGCCACTTAAAACTTTTTCAGTAATTTAAACCTTTGTTTTTTCCTGAGTTTGATCACTTTTGTCATGAGACCTGAATGAAATTCTACCCTAGTTTTACCACTGCCTGGATAACTAGGACATACTTATTTTATATTATTAAATTATTAGAGCATATTATTATATGCTCTTATTCCATCAGAGCATAAGTCACAAAATTTACCTTTGACATTGGGCTTGAACACATATCAGTGACAATTTTGCTTGCAAAATCAGATAGCTTTTTTGGCTAGGAAAACCACAAGAATCCTAAAATGTTACTCTCTGTAAAGCTAACCATGTAGTCTAAGGCATTTAATTCAAGACCAAATACACTTGGAAAAGATGGCAGCATATGCAGAACATCAGCATTTTGCTAAATCACTTTGTTTGCCAAATCATGTCCCTCTCTGGAGGACTGCCATCCAAACCTGGAGGATGCAAAATGCAAAGGATTCATGCTTTTTAAAGAATGGCAAAATGTTGTCAGATCATAAGATATATGAAAAAATATTGCCAGCTGCTCAGTTTACTGAAACATTCTGAAAGAGTGTAGTGCAGATGAGAGGGCAGAAATTGGCTTAGGATCAGGAAATATCTTGTACTGGAACAATCAGCCAACATGCTGAAAGAAAGAGCCTACAAAAACTGTAGGATTAATTATGTAATATACATATGTTTCCCATAAACTTGACTTTCAAATTCAGAATAATTTACAATAATTAAAAGCATTCTCCAGCTCAGGTCAAGACATCAGAGTTGTTGAAATGCTGGTAGCGACTAGTGTTTGATATATTTTCTTTGACCTTTTCTACTACTGGAATTTACATGTTTTTGGTGTTTTTTTTTTTTTTTTTTTTTTTTTGAGAAAAATAGAAAGATAAGCAAGTCTTCAGGAAGAAAAAAAAAAAACAAAACAAAAAACCTAAAAAAACAAACAAATTAAAAAAAAAACCATAGGGGAAAAACCACTAAGTTTTTCAAAATTCTACACCATTTCTTTATATCCCCTCATCATACCTGTAATTCGATTGAATTTCAGCATGGTGTTGAGTCCTATTCTCTTAACTGCATGCAGCTATTGAATGAAAAGTGACAACAGAACATAAATTATATATGACATAAGAGAACAAGGTTTTATTCTGCTTCTGTTTGTGCTATTTGAAGGAATAAGCTTTGAGGGTGCCAAAATTATTGCTAGCCTTGTTAACTACTTTGGAAGCAAAATAGTTGACATAAGGATAGCCAAATCTGTTCTTTTATGAAAGTGTAATAAGACAGAAAATCATTTCATTGTCAGATAACGCTTCAGTTTATACGACACAATTAGATTTGCAATAAACTACAAACAGATTTGATAATGTCACTTACAACAATAATCCTGGAAGAAGGAATAGTGTAGCATTCAGCTCCCCGACACCAACGAGCTGGAAGCAACCTGCCAGGGAGCAGCTGATTACCCAATTCAGAGTTACACATATGAAACTGAAAACAGACTTTGACAGGCTATAGATCATATTTTTTTAATTTGTCTCCCAACTACATAACAAGTTTAGCTCTAGTCTACATGCATTAATATTCCAAACACTCGGCTCATTAGTCTAATCAAGGGATGGGAAGACCACACAAATGTATGGATTGTTCAGCAACCCTGACCTGCTCATTCACACACATGTAATAGCCCTGCCATTCACTCATGCATATAAATGATCACAAAAGCAAACAATGCCGTGCTCACTCATTCACTTAATTAGTTAGTCACTGTTTCACTCCCTTGGTTGACTCAGTCCTTCTTACTTACAGCCTTAGAATCTCATCTCACTTTCCCAGTGAGTAATGCCAATTAAAATTCACTTAAGGCCCACATAGATTGAGAAAATCAGAATTACACCGTCAGTCTGACAGATACTAAACTTCATGAAGCAATCTTTCAATGTGACTTGGCATATTTTAAGATCTTCAGTAGAAATTTAGTGCAGCACAGGCCTTGCCTGGTCTTCTCCTTTTCTCATCTTTAACTCTCTTGCTTTGAAAACAAAAGATGGGTTTCTGTCCTCAGTATTATTTAAGCACTATTGAGAGCAAAATCTGACTTTTTAAATGTAAATTATAGACAAGGTTTCAACACTTATGTAGTTGTCAGCCATCTATCCTTCAAAAAACATTTCCCAGCATCAGTGTGCATAGACACTCAGTTATTTCATAATTTTCTTGGCTAAGGTCCAGTTCCCTTAATTTCTCTTAATTGTATGTTTCATACCCATTATGAAGGCTTCAGAGAGGAAAGTGACATGTAACATTTCTAAATTGTTAAATCGATGACCTTTTTTGTTCTATGATACAAGTTGGATACAAATTCAAGTTGGTTATTCTTTCCATTAGATATCTGACCAGCATATTCAGCTGACACATAAAATGTAATGTTGTCTGTCAGTCTCATGACCAAGTCTTGCATCACTGCATGACGGAGTTTACTGCACAGGTCTGTCTGTATTTGTACATGCATACAAATCACTGCAATGGTGATCCTTTCATAAAGCATGGTAATAAAGCATGAAAAGCTTATTGTCTTCTGATTCTAGAAATAGATTATTTTGCCAGTAACAGCTTTCTCAGACCAGCAGCAGAGTATACTTGTTTTTTACCATTTTGATCTTTAGAGATGTGTATATTACAAAGAATTGCATATTTGGCAAAAAAAAAAAAAAATTAGAAATAATGAGAAATAATTGGAAACCCTTATACCTAGGAAATAAACTCACTGACACGATGTCACAATAGTGAATGGGTCTGGGTAATCCCTTTTCTAAATTTGCACTCATTTGTGGATGTTTTTATCGAGGGCTAAGACTGGAAGAGAAAAAACCTGGGGTACAAATGTGATAGATATTCTGTACTTTGTACATCTTCATAAACTTTTGTGAACATTTTATTTTTATGGCTCGTATTAGTTTACTTAATGATTGGATGAATATCATTGCCTTTTTACTTTCACTGTAAAGTTTTTACCATACATCTTCTTAGACTCATTTTTGACGATATAACTTACCATTCCTGGCTAGATTTAACAGTTTATCACATCCACTTTCAAACTATAGGCATTCCTAGTTTTCTCCCATAAAGGCATTCAGTTTTTCATTCAGTTTAATCAAGTCTATGTTGATAAACATTATTTTCATTTTTCACTTATGAATTTACTAACCTTGAATATGTCAGATCTTATGTGTATATACATAACATAATATGCATCATTTCAAAACAGACATGTAGGGTAGCCTTAAGAGCAAATACCTCCTACTATTTTAGATGTCAGGATTGTGTAATTCTAGGACAGAACAGGACAGGACAGTACCTTTACAAAGAAGGTGTAAAGACGTGACATAAATATCAAAGAGAAAACGAGGAGGGGTAAATGATTTCACAACTGCATTTGCTTTTGCAAACAGGCTGACTTATCACTACGTGTATATTGCACGCGGCTGTTGGAAGAAGTACATTCTGCAGCCAAACATGAAGATTTGATTCTAGTCAGTGAACTCAGTCCATCTGCTAGGGTAATTTAGCCACTGCCTCTGGAGAACTCTGACATATCAGAAACACAATATTCAAATAGAGCTCAGGCTTTTAATCTCGGATTTGGCCTGATGGGAAACCATCATACATCAACACTTATTGAATACCCACTCGAACCTTTAAATTTGCAGCAAAATTCTCCCCTGTGAGTGGCACACTCAGCAGTATCATACAGCTACACTGCCAAAACCACCTGGAAATGGGGCCAGGGCTTTGCAATTTAAGTTCTTAGGCATATGTCTTCATGGCAATTTTGTGATATTATACCATTTAGACCTTTAAGTGGTTTGAATATAAGAGTAAATGCAGGTCAGGTAAGGAATAAAAAGAAAAGGAAAATGCAAGCAGAAAAGGAAGTATTTTTCTCACACAATTTAAGCAGCTCCTGTGACACAAAATCATCAGAAGATTATTTGAAGTGAAAGAATTTCCTACAGATAGTCTTAAAAACAAGTTCATTTCCAGTTGAAGGCAGGGGAAGTCAATTAACCACTTTCACAAATTGAAATGGATGATCACATGCAATAAGCTTTATCTCTGCATGTTAAAAAAGTTAACGGAAATCACTTATGCTGCTTAAATTGTTGCATAAAAACAACAACGAAGCTTTCCTTTCAGCAACATTTCTCTTTAGCCAAAAGGATACTGTTCTGCATTTAACATAGAGCCATAGTTTGTGTCAGCTGTTTGCATTACTCTTGCTCCCATCTTTATTTGTCTTGCATCCTCTGTAAAACCTTGAACACAGTATGACAGAGCTGAGGTGGCGCAGCATAGTGAAAACACTTATACCCAGTAAAAAATGTTTTACATACCTTTATCATGACACATAAGTCAAACACTCAGTGAAAGGAGAGGCAGCTTTCTGTTACTTGGGGATGTGTGTGAGGTGCGTGTGTGCCACTGATGCATTTGCAGAGCTAGGAACCAGCTGCATGAGTTACTATTCACAGCATCGGATGCAGGCAGCCCATAAATGGCACAGAAATCTGTGCATTTTCCTGTAATAGTGCTGCATCAAATCCTGGCTATGTTTAGCAAGCTACTCCCTGTTACACCTTTTTTTCCCATGCCTGCAGTCTGTTTAATTGTCATTGTTAGACAATATGCCCACACTTGCCACTGAACATGTTTGGCACTGAGAATCTCTCCTTTGGTTGGGTGAGTTTCCAGGTACTGGCTCTTGCGAAAAGTGCATCAAGAGGATTGGCAGCCACTCCTTCAGTTGCACAGCAGGCAGAGTCCACAGCAGGAGTAACCTCTGCTAGCAGGGACCCTTAGAGCAAGGCGTGGTGCTTCTTTTGGGGGCACACCTTTGGCTGTGGGTCTGTGCTGCTGTCCTTTCCAAGCCCCAGGTCCTGTACCCTCAGGCCACAGCACCCTGCTTTTGAGTGTGAGGAAGGCAGCAAGGGCAATGAAGAACCCTCAAGCACCACTGCTGAGACATGGCTGGTCTGACAGACACTGTTGTATATGTTATGTCTTGCAATGACTCTCTCCTCCTCCTCCTTTAGCCTAATGAGCACCATACCCACAGTTATGCTGGCCTATTTTCTGATTATTAAATTCAATTCTGCAGAGAAGCATATGGCAAATGGGAAAAAAAAAGAGGTCAGAAAGGATGTGCAAAACTGTTCATGAGGTTGCATTTCTTTCAGGGAAATTGGTCCATAAGTATCAGTAAGATATTAATGTAAAACATTTTAAAACATAGCTGATTTCAAAGTGGCTAGTTATGAAACATAGTCATTAATTACTTGTTAAAAGTTAATACAAACTCCCTGCTTTTTAATAATAATGTTACAAGAGGCCAATACTTTAAAAGGGCCTCTGATATGCCTTTTTATGATATGTCACTTTATATGCTGACTTCTGTGTAATCATTGCTGTGCTATGCTATTTAGACTCCACTTACTTTAGATTTTAGATTGTACTTACATTTCCATGAATGTAAACATTTTGTAAAATCTCATCAAATTCACATGGACCAAAATGCAGAATTTCAGACACACAGCAAGCTGGGGTCTCTGGAAAAGTACAGGGTTAGGAAAACACAAAGAAACAAAAATCATGCTCCTAAACGTTCTGCTGGATGAAACACTACTGGCAGTGCTACCGGCTTTGATTGTAGGGGTAGGTGTAACCAGGACAGGTGTGCACCCTCCTTCCCTCCCCTCCAGGAAGCAAGGGAGCTCAAACACGAGCAGGCTGAGCCTCTCGGGGCTGTGTGACCGATCCGAGGAGCCACCAGCCCGCGCCACGGAGGAGAGCCAGCCCCAAGCTGCACACAGCTTTGTTACGCTGCCATTCCGGAACACAAAGGAAAGCGACGCTGCCATCAGCAAGTCACCAGCTTATCTACAAGAATTACAGATGCAGCTACCGGCGTGTCTGCTCCGAGCTGCCGGGGCTGGGGGCAGCCTTGCTGTGACTCTCCTGAAAAAAAAACCAAAACGGGTAGGCAAGGGGAAAACTGGCCAACATCTCTCGTTATTCCAGGCCAAGGTAGTTCCCAAAGAGGTCTTGCTTGGTTCCCCCAGCCTGATGGAAAAAAATACCATACGATTCTGACTACAAGGAAATCTTAGGATAATAGTGCATAAAGAATAACCTATGGTTTGGAAATACCACCTTACTCGAGATATTAAAAATATCTAAAATAAACCGCTTAACAGTTAATTTTGCTTTGTAGCAAAATTTTGTTCATACTTTCTTTTTCCTGGACTCGAATGTCGCTCTTTAAAGAGTGAAAAGAGGCACATAAATATTCCCCTCCAGAAGCAATCATAGTTAGGAGCATCCTCTGATGCTGTCAAACAGTTATTTTTATGTGTAATTGATGCTGGTGATCTAGCACTGACAAATCCTTATTCTATTATTTTAGTCATACATACAATATGAATGTACCTGTTACATTCATGTGTTGGGAACACAGAAAAAGCTCTTCTACAGTGTGTTAGCCATAAAAAAAGGATAAATGCTTTTAACAGTTCCAGAAGAGTCTAAAACGGATACTTTTTTCTTTAGCCTGATTTTATTTCATTGTCCTGTAAGACATGCATATTTCTTCAATGTTAGCCACTTTTCTCAAAAGTACTGTTCCATGCTGCCGCCAGAATTCACTCCTTTGAGAAGCACTCCTCAAAATACCGGGTTTTGTAATTCTTTCAAAAATTGTTGCACTATTTTTGCCTAAAGATCCAATCTGAGTGTCTCTGCATAATACAGATCCTTGTTCAAATAGTTGCTCTTTAATCACAGAAATACAGAAGAAATAGAAAACAACATTGGGTGGTTTACTCTGTGGAAACAGAAAGTCTGTAGGGAGGTCGTTGCAACATTAAACTCCTGTGTAGAGAATCAAACTGTTACTAAAATTCTCCAGGATGTTTGAGGCAGCCTGAACTATGGATCAGGAAATCTATGGATCAGGAAAACTATGGATCAGGAAAACTCTCGACAGGAGTTTCCTGTCGAGAAACTCCAAGAAACTGTCTTGGAGTTTCTCGACAGGAGTTCATCACTTCAACAGCCTGGAATGGAGCCTTGGTGGAGATGTTGTTTTGTACAGTGCAAAGGAGGAAGAGTAACTCAGTTCAAAACATGTACGGTTTTCTAGTAAGCATCAGTTTCAGGTATAGCAGATGAATAATCTTCTGTGCAAGAGAGGAAAAGGATGTGATCAGGGCTGAGGTTTAGTTCACAGGGGAGGTTCTGTAATGCAGATCTTTCTACCTTGTGGCTGAGCATACCTGTTACACTGAGTTACCTCACCCTCATCTAGCAATTGTTATTTTCCTTGTTGACCAAAACCAGATCTCATGAAGTGCAACTTGAAGGATGAAAATAAATTACAAAACCTAAATTGTGAAGGGACTGGGTAGCCATTTTGGTGGTGGCAGCCATCTTGGGGCAGAATAGATTCAAAATAGCTGAATTTCCAGAAATGACTAATATTTTTCAGATGTAATATTTTAAAGATAATCTTCCCAATTGTCAGCTACTCCATTAGAATTAGAGGAAGGTTATAGCTATCTACCACAATATGACAATATGACATGTAACTGTAAGAGGAAACAATTTCTGCAGCATGTTTTTTGCTCGTAACTTATGAAACCCCAGAGATTAAAAAAAAAAAATAGCTACTATTAGAAACCCCTTTTCAAGGCCATGAGGTAAATCAAGAACATACAGTGTAGGAATGCCCACACTTGAGACCTTGCTCCAAGTTTAATACACAGTTAAGTCCGGAAATTTTAAGTACTTTCACATAGAAAGAGACTATAAAAACACACAAGTACGTTGCCTTTAAGTAGAACACCGAGCCTCACTTGGCACATAAGCCAACTGCATTATTTGAGGATGAAGGTGCATTTGTGATTTATTTCCCAGCAAGAGATTTTTATCACTTAGGACCTCATTACGGTGGCCACTGCTCATTTTTTGAATTTTGACCCTGAAGAAGCACTAAGGTAGTGCTAGGAAGCACAAGGAAGAGGGAAGCTGATATTTGGCGAGAAAGGATGACAGAAACAAGGATGTCAATTGCTCCAGTGCACAACGGAAGTGGGACTCGATGTGGGACACATGGGAAAGGGATCTGGTGATAAGGGAGGTGGAGAGTATCATTAGAACACTTATCTTGGCGATTTTATTTTTCCCTGCTGAAGCAGAGTAAAGGCTGGAGCGACCAGAGAGCAGCAGAATAAAGGTGCACAAACCCTCAAGGTTTAAACACAACCTCGGCAACAAGATTGATGAGCACGGCTCGTGGATTAGAAACGAGGGAAAACGACAGCAACCTTAGAGGCTGGAGACAGCACGTAGCGAGCAACAGGATGCGAGTCTGATGCGGAGCGAGCACTTTGCTGCTGCTGCGATTTATGACATCCCCCCACGACAGGGGGAAACCGCGCGGGATGCGGAGCAGCGAGGGAGAGGAAGCCGCCAGTGGCTGCACTGAAGGAGGGCTGGCGGCGGTAAAGTTTGGGCAATCAAAGGTCAAAGAGGCGGACGCGAGGCAGCAGCGCTGCAAAGTGACTCAGCCGGCCGAGACATCCGCCGGGGAGCGGCGGGCTGCCCCGCGGGCGTGGGCTGTCCCCAGCCTCCAGGGCTGATACATCCTCGTTTTCTCTACGTGTCAGATCTGTGAGCCACGCAAGCCCACGGCGTGATTTGGCAGCGTGGGCGCGTTTGTGATTTATTTCCTCCGTGAGAGATTTTCTTAGTCAGAACCCCCTGACAGTGGCCGCTGCGCATTTCTGGCCCTGAAGATGCGCTGAGGTAGCCACAAGGAAGAGGAGAGGTGATATTTGGTAAGGAAGGATGACGGGACTTGTGGCAGTAAGGGTAGGGCTCCAGTGTATCTCGGAAGAGGCACTCGATGCGGGACGCATCGGAAAGGGATGCGGTCACAAGGGAAGGGCTAAGTACCCGCCAGGAAAACTTATCTTGGAAATTTCATTTTTCTCTGCTGAAGGTGGAGAAAGGCTGGAGTGACGTCCAGCGGCTGAGCTCCCGCGCCGGGGGAGCAACAGGCGGAGCGGCGGTGGGGACGGAGGGCCCGCTCCGGACATTCCCGCCCCCCGGGACCGTTAGGGCCGTTACGCCTCTCCCGCTCTCGGACCGATTCAAACTCGGCAGCGGCGCCGAGCGGGAGCGCGGCCCCTCCCGGTGCCCGCCAATCCTCTCTCCTGCCTCCCTCCCTCCCCTTTCCCCTCCCTCTCCCCCTTCCGCACGTGAGGCGGCCGCAGAGTTTCAAGCCTCCCCGGCGCGGCGCGGCCCCGGGCCCGGCCCCCCCCTCGCCCCGCCCCCCGCCGCGCCCGATTGGCCCGGCGGGGCCCCGGCCGCGTCCGTCCGTCCAATGGGGGCGGCGCTCGGCGCTCGCCAATGAGCGCGATGGCGATTGGGCCGGCGTGTTTGGCGCTCGGTCCGGGAGGGTGAATCCGGCAGCCGGAGGCGGAGGGAGGCAGAGCGGGAGCGCCGAGCGGAGCTGGCGGTGGCACCGGCGGGAGCGGCGGCGGCGCGGAGCCGGAGCGGCGGGGGGGCGGGTGAGTGAGCGGGCGAGCGAGCGAGCGAGCGACACCTCGCGGGCTTGAGGCGGCGGCGGCGCCGGCGCCGGGAGCGGCTATTTATACCCGGGTCCTTTGTCATGGGGGAGGGGAGGAGAGGAGGGGAGGGGGCGGCAGGGAGGATTAGAGGGCAGGATGGGGGCGGCGGCGGCGGCTCCCGGGTAGCAGCCTCGTCTCCTTCCCGCGGGGCCGGCGGGCAGACACGCGGGCTCCCGGCCGGTGACAGCTGGAAGGGGGAGACATGGAGTCTGGAGTGCCCTTTGTCTAAGTTGGCTCCGTCCAGCCCGGCCGGCGGCTGCGATCCCCGCCCGGCGGGGCGCAGACCCGGGCTGGGGGCGAGCTCGCCGTCACTCCTCGGAAGGGCAGGAGGGAGAACGGGGCGCAGACCCGGCGATTCCCTTCCCCTCGTCTCCGCTCCAGCCGGCGGCACGCGGCGGCTCCGGCGCGGGCAGAGGGAGGTGTGCGTGTGTGTGTGTGTGCGGGTGTGCGTGTGTGTGAGCCCGGCGCACGGCGGGCAGGGGAAATCCGTGTGCCCGCCGTGGGCAGCTCGGCACGCAGCTCGTCCCTCTCCTCCCGGGAGGCTGGGACAGGTCCGCCCGGGCTCCCGGAAGCCGGGGCCGGCCGGGCGGGGAGGCTGAGCGCGCCCCGGGCCGCCCGCCCGCAGCCGCGGGACGGCAGGGCTGGGCTGGGGGCTCCCGCCGCGGCTTTGGGGCGCTCCAGGCTCAGGGAGGGAGCTCAGGAGGGGCCAGGGGGGAGCTCAGTCTGGCGGCCGCTCCGGCGAACTTCCTAATCGTGGAGAACACTGTGCGATCCCGATCATCCGGAGCGCCGCAATAAAGTTCATAAATAGCTGAAAATTCGGGAGTTTTGTGTTTCATATCGCCAAACAGGGCGATACGGAGCACTGTTTAAAGACAGGGTGTCTGGGGAGGTGCGAAAGAGAGTACCGGGCTGAGCTGTCTGAGAGCAACAAATGTGTGGTTGAATAAAGAAATCGGTGTGTTGTGGCATCATGCACATGTATTTAACATTACCAGGTCTTCGAGGTGATACCAAAATTGTTATTCATGCACGAAAGAAAAGCAGTGCGTGCACAAAATGTGTGGCAGGAATGGGACAACAAACTTGTATGTTTCTCGAGATACTTATTTCTAACTTACAAAGCACCATACTGATTTTATTGGAGCAAGAGAAAAGTTTTTCGTTTTTAAAGCTGGAAGTTCTTGTTCTCTCCGATGAGAAGCATTTAACAGTGAGGAGAAGGTAATTTAGTTCTAGCAGGATGGGTTTGTCTTTGCTTAAGTCTATCAACTCTAGTTTCAGCTATTGGAGTTTGGTTCTTACTAATACAGATTTCAGCGAAGAGTTTTTACCAGCACGTTTAGTGTAATCTTCACATCTGAGTGGAGATTTTTCTCAAAGATTGGTTAAGATTTTTTTTAGAGGTTGGCCCATTCAGATTCTTTATGCAATTTATAAAAATTTAAAGGCCATTCTTTGTTTGTCCCCAAATATCAAATTGAGAGTCCAGGGAATGTTTATTTGTTGTAACAATAAAGCATCTGCAGAAGGGTGAGTATTACTTGTGCATAGTGTGCTATAGCTAGTCTCACTAGTGATTATTAAAATGTGCATATTTGAAAGCTACTAAGTCTTTCAGAAAACACACTTCCAGTATTTTAGGAGATGTGACTCAGAAGTTTTCTGTGATGTGTTGAATGTTTTTAAGAGCTAGTACTTTACAAAGTACTGGATAAAAAAGGTCACATTTCTTGTTCTGGAGTTTCCTTTACAAGAAGAAAAAAAGGAAAAATATTTTTTTCCTTTCCTCTGCCTCCACGAGAAATGAAAGTAACAATTAAAGTTAAACAACCTGTGCAGAAATCTGTGACAGTATAATGTTCCATGAGATGCCAACTGCTATTTTTGTCTGGAACTTTGGAAGGATTCAAGACTTTAATTTAGGAGGAAAATTGGGAAAAACTTTTGGGTTCTTTCATAGATTTTTTAATATGTAATTTCACCTTGAAAAGTGGCAGACACTGGAAATCTACACCTTCAAATAGTCATAAAATGTCACTGCTCAGTTTAAAACGAGCTGAAGTGGTAGTGTGTAAGTTTAGGCCAGAGACTTGAAATTCAAGCTCAACTTTTTTCCCCCATGCTGTGTTTTTTCCTTTCTTGCTAAAATTGCCAACAAGCTGAAATATGGTGATTTCTTTGAAGACATACTTTCAAATTGGTTTTTGTTTGTTCTGTAACATTGCAACCTTCATAGGTGAAATGTAAATATTCCTGTGCTACTTCTTACCTGCAAAGAAACTTTGGCTTAGGGAGAAGGGAATTTTTCTAGTGTATTAATTGAATGCATGAGCTGTATTAGATATAGAGAGAGTGCAAGACCCATTCTGTAAAGAAGCTTATGTCAGAATAAGCTACATCTACAATCCAGTGCAGGCCAGCAGTGCTCCCAGGAAAGTTAGTGCACTCTAAAATTCCTCTTGCAATTAGTCAAAAGAAGTGTTCTGTCACCATTCATGAGACCGTTCAGCTTCTGTAGCTGTATAGATCATGGATGCATTTTAGTAAGTTCACAGTTGTAATGGTGAAACTGAATAACAATTTTAGATGATGGTTCTATATTCATGTGATTGAACAGTGAGAGTTGTTTTTAAAAATGGCTGCAATATTGACAGAAGGCACATTTAATAAATGTCTGCTTTACGTTGTGTTTGAGCAAAAGTGCGGTGGAAAAACTTTAGTGTTGGCTGTAATCTGGAAGTTCTGTAATTCTACTCTTAGGACTTACAGATGGATCTTAGCTGACTTGAGGAAAAGTATCTGTGCAACTTTAGGGGGAATAACATTTTCCCCAGCAAGGATGCTGAAGATCTCAGGAACAGAACCAGAACCTGGCCTTTGCTAAGCAAGGAAGTTCACTGAGCCGTTAAAGTAATTTTGGCAGTATTACTTAATCAAGCAAAATTCACTTTACCAGATTTTTTTAAAGAGTGAAGGAAATGGGCTGCATACTGTAAATATAATTCTTAATGATTTGCGTAACACATTAACAAACAAGACCACTGTTAAGAGAAGCTGTAGGACAGTAACAGGAGGTTTATTTTAATGTTGGAGTTACTTCCAGCCTTCCGTTCCTTCCGTTAGCGAGGTCCATGGAGAGCTGTGCGGGGCCTGTTGAAGTGGTGTCTGATTGAAGACAGCATCTGTAAATGTATCTATCTATAAATGTATCTACACATTTAACACCTAAGTGTATGATTTGTACAACTGTTCCGGGGTGGCTAGGTCAGTCTTTACATGGATGAGTTACTCCTGTACTGACATAGTTTAAGGAATAATTTTAGTTAAAGTAGCTATGTCTGCTAGGAGAACAGTTAGGCAAACTAAAATCTTGTATAAAATGTATCCAAACCAGCAAAATCTTGTGTAAATTGTATGCAGAAGAGAGAGGCGTGCTTCACAGGGGAATGGTGACAACACGTGTTACAAGTTAGTCAAATGCTCAGGTTTATTTTTTAGCTGAGTATATGCCCAAGGGTTTTGTTGAGCTAAAGATTAAAAGGAAAACAATGTACAGAATTACAAAGCAGGTATTCTATCTGTTCTCAGAGAGATCAGTTAAAGACTTTGGGATGATAGTGTGTAGGTCTATTTATGGATGAGGTGAAACTAAAAATAAAATTTATTGAGGGATGGTTCTATTGCTCTCCAAGCAAGAAACGGAAATTTTCTAAAACATGCTGCTTTCTGTAACTGATAGTAATAGGCAGTTTGATTATACACCTAGATTTCCACTAAGATGGATCAGACTGTGGACTTGGTTCTGAATTAAGAGGTAAAGTAACACTACTAAACTTGACTAGAGACAACTATTAAGAAGAATGAAAGGTGTAATTTGCATATGAAATTGATAAATTAAGCTTGCTTAAAAATACTTAAAAAGAAAGGAATTTTAAAATATATAATAAATTATTTAGCCACAGGTTTGTAATTTAAAAATACTGGGAGAGAAGAGGATGTCTATTAATGTCCTTGCTGTGTCCACAAAAAAACAACCAAATAAACGGCACTCACCCCCAAATTAGTGTGGATCACGCTCTTATTTAAGAAAGCTTTTGGCTGAAGCTTGGACATAGGATTTTTCATTTATTGTGCCTGTTTGTAAAAACTGCTGTTGACTTGGAATGATTTATAATGCATTCTCTCCTTCCTATCTAATGGTAAAATCAGTAGTACTCTTAAAGTAAGAAGGCCATTTGGACATTTAGATACATACTGTGCGTGATCTGAATGCTGTGGATAAAAATAACAGTGTAATGATATGAGTGGATCAGCACAGTGTTGTCATTTGCTTGAAAATGTGATGTAGTACTTCCAAAGCTTCTAATTGGGATATATATGATTTCATTAGCAAATGAGGTAAAACTGGTGTCTTACTGTGTGCAAATATAGACTTCCTTGATACACAATTACAGAATATTTCAGAATTTGCTATTAGTTTTCTTTTTTTGTATATACATATGGTGCCTGCTTGAATAACATTGTATGTGTAATTATGCTAGCAAAGTAGTACAAATTGCAGTTCACGTTCTAGGTTTTTTTGGATATGAACTGAAAATAAATCTTTACAGGAGGGTATGATTTCTTTATATTTTTAAATTGTTTTTTTGATCTAGAACCAGGCCTATTTCCCTTGTCAGTTATTTGTTGCATCTGGCTCCTTTCCATTCTGCCTTTTACAAGGTTAGTTCAGTTTTTCCTGCCATGCATTCTCTATTCACAGCCTGCATGTTCAGTTTAAATCCCAAAGCCATCAGATGTAATTTAAAGAAACAAAATATTTGAAAGGAAGAAAACTCAAATCTTATAACTCATATATAATTTTAATATTTTTTTAATGTGTGCTGGTTTCCTTTACATGTTTCTTAACATGAGTGGATCTGGCAAGCTTTATATTTTTGGTGTGTAGTTTGATTTCGTTTTTGCTAATAAGAAAAAAATTCTGGAGCTGGAATTAATTTTGCTGCTTCTGTAAGAAGTCGTATGTGTGTTATAGATACTTGATTTACCCGTGGAACTGTACCATGGCAAATGAATTACAGTTGGTATTATCATCTGTTTTTTAGTGTTACCATATATAACCAGGACAGTGTAAATTCTGTCCTTTGTGATAACTTCTTCCTGTTGTGTGTCCATGTTTGTGCCATGTTTCTAGTGAGTATTTATTGCCAATGTGTTTAGTGCAAAGCTAAATCCAGTAATTATTGGAAGAAGAGATCGACATACGTTGAGTCTTACATAGTTTAACCGTTCATGGTGGTTAAACTATGTTAAGAATAAAACAATGTATTTACATGGTTGCTTTGAAGCAGGGGGCCATAAGGTCCCAAGACCTTATTTAGTATTTGCAGTTCTCTTCCACAGCCAAAGGGAGATGTTTTCTTTTTCACTGAAGAGTGGTGGAGTTTTTGGGGGTTGCATGCTGGGTTTTATTTTTTTCTTTTACTTTTTTCTGGTTTTTTTTTTTTTTTTTCAAGATAAGCTGTTTGTAATTAGTTTTCTGTATCAAGTCAAGCTTCTGGAAAAGTAGTATCTGTGTTTTTTTTCCTTTTTAAGCAACATCTAATATAATGTGCAGGTGGATTTATTGCTGTATGTCTTACAGAATAAGTATGCCATACATTAGGCCCAGTTATTTTGCGAAATTTTAAATGATTGTTTTTTTAAGTAACTTTTGCGGTTACTTTCATCATTTGAAGCTCATTTTGAAATTATTCAGGCAAATGGCAAATACCAGTTCAGCTTCAATTTGCCAGACTGCTCTACAGTAAATTCTGCATACGTGGAAGTGTAATGTCTTTCAAAGTTAAGCTTTTAGGTTATTTGCCTGAGCAGGGAAGGAATATGGAATAACTATTGAACCTGAATTGTTGTGCATTAGGGCTTTTCCTGTGTGGAATGTGTGTTGCTTTTGCAAGTATGGGTTGAACAGAAAGACCTGTGGCTATTTTAGTTTTTAGAGTATAAAAGGTGTGTCCACAAAACAAGTTCAGGTGGAATAGACTATGCTCTTCAAATTCTCATCATAAATTATTTTTCCTGTGGAGACATGTCTGAAGTGTTTTTAGCAAATGTTACTTTTTCTGCCAGATTTATCCAGGATATCAAAAAGCTAAATTTTTAAGAGATGGAGGTGTTAGGCAACAGAGGTTAATTGGAATGTGTGTGGGAGTCATATAACTCCTCTGGGTATCTGTGAATGAGTGTGAAAAGAGAAATTCTGGAGGTACACATTTGAGCAACTCAAAGGTGACGCTCAAGTTTTATGCATAAAACTCTTTCTCCTGACAAATAGCCAGGCTTGGTTTGCTGTAAGGAACGTGGGATGGTTTTAATTGTGACTTGTAAAAAGTATGATCAAATTCGGGCTTGAAACTTTTTGTTGCTGCGGTGCTGCTTGGAGTTTTAAAATGTTTTGTTTGTTTTTTGAGCCAAATAATGTTACTCATCCATGCAAATGTTAAAAGTGTTTATAGATGCACATATCCAAGTGAAAAGCAAATAGTTGCATTACCTGGTGCATGGTGTATGGCTCACGTTGCCCAAAGTGAAGTGAGATGTCAATCAGTTTCAGTTACTGCCAATTTGGTTCAGTCTTTAATATAAAATATTTGGTTATGGTCTCCCTGTTCTCCCTTTTCCCTCCCCCCACCCAAGTGGACAAGTACTTGAACTTCTTGTTTTTATTTCCAAACTGGTATTTTTCTAAAAGTATTGAATGTTGAAATATGCTGGAGGAAAGTGGTAATGCAGGGAATTCAGAAGTTTTTTCTTTTAAATGGGTTACTCTTAGTCCTTAAGTGGTATTCAGTAATGATTTAATGTCTGTTTTTACTTCTCTAAATCCTGAAGTGGGGACACAGAAGGATTTTTTGAAGGGAAGAATAGCTTTGAAAGTTGCAGGCTTGCTTATGCAGATAGAACACTCCAGTACGGATTTATCTTTTTCTTTTAAGGACTGTCTGAAAACAAATTATGTTCTGTTACTTTTTGTATTCTGCTGTTGAATTGTTTAAGGAAATGTATTGAATATCTAATTATTTGTATTAAAATCTTGTTTTCTTATAAACAGACATAACATTTTTGTTTTTCTCTACTGAAGAGAATGAAACTGAGAAGCATCCATACCAGTGTTTCTTGAAGAGTAAATGTTCTAAATGAAGAACTCCCACAAAGTGAGATAATGCCAAAATAAATCCAAAGGCAGTGTGCTCTTAGAAAAAAAAAAGTGCTCTCCTTCCTGGTCTCACAGAAAATCTGAAAAAAGCTTGATATTTAGACCAGTGCTGTTGTGGGATCTTGCTGAGATCAACCTATAGTTAGTTACAAAAACTTTCAAAATGATTGGGGGGTTTTCTCATGATAGATGAGTTCTTGTAGGTTTTCTTAATGATTGTTATTTAAATTTCTGAAGAAGATTGTTTAAGATTATTTTAGATGTTAAGGAACATGAATTGATTATTCTCTGAAATGCTCCTGGAAGATCAAGAGTTACTTGTAAACTCTGAGCAGCAAAGTTTTTAACATGCTGGCAGATACAGTAAGGGGTGTTGAATACTGGCAGTTGCTTTGCTTTGCTAGTTTCCTAATGCAGAAAAATAGGAGATTCTCATTTAAAAAAGAGCAAGAAGATAGATTAAGGTTTCTCATGTTTTTCCAGGAAGCAAAAGAGAGTGAAGGACCACATCTTTCTATTTAATATCAAAGAGCTTCTTGACACTTCTTTCTTTCTTTCTTTCTTTCTTTCTTTCTTTCTTTCTTTCTTTCTTTCTTTCTTTCTTTCTTTCTTATCTTTCTTATCTTTCTTATCTTTCTATCTTTCTTTCTTTCTTTCATCTTTCTATCTATCTTTCTTTCTATCTATCTTTCTTATCTTTCTATCTTTCTTATATCTTATCTTTCTATCTTTCTTTCTTTCTTTCTATCTTCCTTGTCTGAGGGAGTTTTTAGTATCTGCCTGGTCAGTATATAATAATGGTAGGAACTCCTGAGAAGGATTTTAATGCAACATAGTGTTAAACCGTATATGTGAATGAACTGTTAGGGGAGAAAGCAAGAAACAAAATGCTGTAGGAGGTGAACTAATATTTAGAATTTAAAAAAAATCTGATGGGGAACATGATTGAAGAAAACATGAGTTCTGTGAGCCCTTGAGCTGACATATTTCCCTCCTGTCTTGTGTGTCAGTAAAACTGAACTACCTCGACTTACTTAATGAGGAGAGCATTTAAAAAAATAAGTGGCGTGAACTGAGCACATCCAGAAACTGATCTGCAGACGTAGGCATTTAGTACTGTCACAAGGAGTTGAAAATTGGAAGGCGTAAGACCATGGCTCAATGTCTTTAGGTGGGGCCAGAATGACTGGATGCTCACTTTCTTCAGTCAAAAGCAGCAAGATATTTTCAGTCCGAGAACTTCCTTGCTTCTGTCAATGGCTGCAAAAATGCTCCTGCTGTCAGGAGGGAGATGATAGCACAGGTGCAAGTAAAAGGGCTTCTTTTTGTAGCAATGCCAGCATCAAGTAGGGGTGATGCTTGAAAGTCAAAGCTGGCAGTTTTTGTCTGATATCTTTGGGCAGTAATGAGGAACTGTGTTTGGAGAGATTACCTCGGCTGTTAAAAACAGACTGGAAACAGTAATTGATGAAGGAAAGTGTGTGTTATGATCAAGGCAAGCCTAAGTCAGGAGTTAAATACGTGGGGGGCAAGCAGGTGCTCCTACCAAATCTGGACTGAGGGTTAGAATTCCTAATATCTAAGATAGGAGCATTCCCTTGCAACATCTAGGTGTACAGTGCAGGATTGTAGCTGCTGTAAAATACTGTATCTAATTATGTTACATGCTGGAGCAGAGAGCAGTGACAGCGTGTCTTTGGAATGGTGGCTGGCTGCAGTGGCATTGCTTGGGTAGGGGCTGCTCTCTGTTGACATGTCAGTGTCTGCAGCTCTAAGTGGTGTTTCTCCCTAGTAATTTACTTTTTAATGACTTCCCCAATCTCTTAAGTTTTTTATTTTTCATAGAATATATGCTCATGCTGAAGCTTTTCGTAATGCCAGAGCACTTATAGTCCTTCGTGCAACTGTTACAGAGCATAAATGTAACTTAGTGGACAGTAAACCATGTCACATTTGTGCACAAATGTTTACCATTTGCATCAGAAGTTCCTGTAGAGTAGATATGCAGAAGGGTTCATCAGCCTTGTTATCACAAGGAAGGCTAAAAATCAGCCATTTAGAGGAAATTCTGACACACTGCTTAGGTCAGATTCAAGGTATTGTCTATATTATAAAATTTTAATAACCCCTCCAGTGGTAACTGGTTTTCGTTCAGGAAATAATCCTGCAAATAAAAATATAGTCATTAATATAGTTAGTTTCATAGTAGTACTACTACAAATAAGTAGTTTTATTGGATGAAATATGTAATGAAACTGTGCTCTTAGTTCACTGAGATGCACCTATGTACAAGTGGCTAAGAGAAAAGGCTGTGCACAATCATTTTGTATATCATAGATCAAGGTAGTTTGTCATGGCCAGGTGAGAAATTGCCACAAAATGGGGATTTTTTTTTTCTATAAGCCCGTTTTGAAATTAGCTCAAGTTCTTACTCTAAAGATACAGGAGAGCATCTCATTAGTCTTGAGTATCCTGAAATATGAATTGATGGCTATTAACTTAAAGAGCTAGTGGGGTAGTAACAAGGCCCAAAAACCCATTGTGTTTGGGAAGAAATAATTGAGGTGGCACATGTTTCAACACATTTTGGGGAAGCAAATAATAGAATAGTTGCCTGTTGTGAATGTGTCTACCACTTGACTCACTTAGTGATTTCTTCAAGTCTATGTTTAAGTTAGGAAAAAAAAAAAAGTGGAAAAAAGCGAAAACAAACCTCGAATCAGAAGACAACCAACCATTTAATATACCAGGGTATATTAAAGGGTAGAGATCAGCTTTCTGATCTTAAATATGCTGAGTGCAAGCTAAGGCTGTAGTCCCTTAAATGGCAGAAAGTAAAAGGTCGGAAAAACGTGGCACTTCAAAGGCACAAATGTTGGGCTGTAAGAGAAGCAGGACCCCATTAGGCTATGAAGACAACTAATTTGAAAGTAACAGCCCTTATATGTGGCCTTTTATTTATTTTAAACATAATGTTCAGTTCAAGCATTCTAGTTAGACTGCTTTTGTAATTAGTGAAGAGTTTTCCAATCTTTTTTAATTACAGTTTCTGAGAGAGAGAGCTGAAAGTTCTAACTGTACTGTTAACCAGACAAGGCGTCTTTCAAATGAACCAACACATGGAATGGTAGTGGGAAGGAGTGTGTGAACTAGCTAGTTGATGGAGTTGTTAAAGGAGACTAACGTTTCTGCTGATTATGAGAATCTGTGATTGTACACCAAACCCAAGAGTTTAGTCTGATTAAGCTCTTAAGCATTTTAATTCACAAATTATTGTTCCTTTAATGGTAGTGTTTTTCACATTGTGTCTGTAGCAGATTGAAATACTGAGAGTGTTAGTGCTCATTGTTTTCATCTTTTGAATATTAACTGAAATTTAAAAGGCAAATAAACTCCCTGGCATGAGCTTTAGAAATAGTGTGGTCCTTGTTTTGAGATGATGGGCCCAGCTGAGAGATATATTGACTTGTATAATAGTTTTAGATCTAGAAGTCCTCTGATCCAGTCTCCAGCTTGGGTTAGACCAACACTGAAATAATATTTTCCAGACCACTTTTAAAATATTTTCAAGAGTGGAGATTCTGACACCTCTGTTTAATACATTCCTATGCTGGACCACACTCACCGGGAAGAATTTTCTTCCTATACGGAAACGAAATTCCTCACGGAGTCCTGTCGCCTCTTGTATTTTCATTTTAGCATAGATTAGCATGTTTCAGTAGAAGAGCTAGAACAGTGCTCAAATTCTGTGACTGTCTGGGTTTAGCTCCGATTTGTGTAGGAAAGCAAGCTATTCAGGGAGTTAATTCCATGATGTAGTGGTTGAAATTCTCGGAGTGACTCGTCCAATTTTGATAAGGCCCAGAAACAGACAGAAGCATGACACATTCTTAAGAGTGTGCTCAGCAGTTTGGGAGCTTACATGTGGTATTCTGAAAGAATATTTGTAGGAATAAATAGAACGTGCCTTGAAGCCTTTGACTTGTGCTAGTACTCGTTGAGTGGCTGTAGTGGGATGTGAAATGTACGTGGCAGAACGCAATTGAAGGAACCTACATGAGCTTTTCATCTGTCTTGCACATCAGGTGATGCAGGCAAGTTTGCTGCTATTGTTTGCCACTGACTACATCTTTTCAGAGCAATCTTTAGTTGATCAAGAGATAGCAGGAAACAGCTTCTTGAAAGCTACTCCTGCAGAAGTAGTTAATGCATTGACTGCATTGACTGTGCAAAGTGCTGTAAAGAGCAAAAAACTACACAGTGTGAATTATATGTTTTACATGGTGTGGAAGATAAATATCCTAGTCTAAGACAAGTGGATGATATGCTGGAATGGTTTACTTGTATTGAAGATGAGAGGATTTTTTTCTGCTTTCTCTTGACTCTGGTTTCATGGTTCCACTTCTTCCTTGCCAGTTTGGATATTTATGATGCCAGCATCAACAGCTTTGTTCCAGTTAGAAAACTATGCTTTTGAGTGCAGAAAATATAATTGAAGTAATTTGAAGTAACTGATCACCACAAACTTACCATATTTGCTATATAAAGTCTATCTGAGATGCTGAGGTTGTGTAGACAGATAATGAAGAGAGGAAATAAATGCCATTTTAAGATCCCACTTCCTTTCCTGGTTCTAGTTGAGCAGTACACTAGGATGTATTTGTCATCAGCTTCCAAAAGCAAACAGGTAATGTTTAGTTTTGGTTGAAATGTTCTTCAAAGTGAAATTCTGTTAGGTAATTACTAATAAGCTAGTAACCATTGTTTATATCAGAAAGGAGAAAGTACACTGGCCTTGGATTTAACAGCAGTTTCAGTAAAGGCAAAATCTTCAACTTGGTGATACATAACTCCCAATATTGTAGTGACAGGGTAGTGTAAAAGGGATTCTACTAATTGAAGTGTATTTTAGCATTGCAAATAGTAATTACAAATAAATAGCTGTCACAATAATAGGAGCTTACTTGTAAGATGAGACTGCTTATAATAAAAACATGACTATTTATAGCAGCAGACCTTCTGCTTTTGGAGCTGCCATATTACCTGGAAAGCCTATAGCCAGCATCAGTCTGTGTTGGTGTGAGGGCTGACACTAAAATGTCTTGGATGCTGTTGTTACCCATGCTGCAGGGCAGGTTTTTAATTCTGCTTGGAAGCCAGGGGTTTTCTGCTAACTTGAGGAGGAAAAAGAGGAAATATTTTGAATTTTCACACACAGTTATTGCTCCTCAGTTTGGACTTGGCATTGGTACATATAAGGCTGTTGATGGTTCTCCTCCTTCCTCAGATTAATTAGTTAATAGTTTTGTCTTTGATAATAGCCTGTAAAAGTTTCCATCTCTTGAGTGATCAAGAACATTATTGCAGAGCATGTAATCTTGTCAGAACTGATCACGAGTGTTTTGTTAACCTACATCATCCAGAACCACTGATGCCTGTCAGGGTGAGGAGGACTAGATGAAATGTTTGGAGTTACCTGCTTAGATCAGTTAACTGATCCTTTTCTTTTACATACTCCCAAAGAGAACCCAGTACTGGTTAAGCCTTTGTAGGCAAATACAAGCTGCTGGCCTTTATCTGCCCAAAGAGTGGTGCAGCTGGCATGGGTGGCTTAATAAATGCTTCCTGCTTCTGTTTTTTAAGTATAATTTTTCTGCACCAGTAAAACTGAGTATCAGAGGGATGGCATGGTTTCACAAACGCTTGTTTTGAAGCCTGAGCTGTTGCTCTCTCCAGTTTTAGTTCTTTGCCTCTTGTTTCTGCCCCAATGTCGCCCCTCTGTCCCTTGTGTGGATTCAAGAATTCATGGCTTGAACACATTGAACAAATCCGTGGCTGCTGAACAAACTGGCATGTGAAGCTGGTTTTATTGAAAAAATGTATTTAAAAACCAAGTATGTTCATTTCTGGGCTGTTCAGACAGATTTTTTTTTTTCCCTGCCTGACCTAGTTTGATTACAGAATCATAAGCACTTAAGCACTCACAGTAGAGAAGGCTGTGTAGAAGTAGAAATGAGTGACCATTGATACAGTGGACAGATGATGTCTTTTCCAGGTCAAACTGACACCAAATAGTATTTGAGGCTTGTAGTTGAACTGATGGTAGCATTTGATGTAAGTTATTTCTTGAAATTTAAACTGCCTTTAATGATAGTGTACTTCAGCATATGGAATAGCAACATGATATAAATTTAATATATAAGTATTTTTAGGTATTTCTTGTTTAAAAATAGGTTGAACTGTGCTACAAACTTAAAATACCACATTTATGTGATATAAAATAGTAAAACCCACTACAGTTTATACCCATCTATTTCTCTCATTATTTCTGTAAAAGATTAAATGTGCTGTAGTTGTTTTTATGAAATACTATTAATAAACTGTGTTAAAATTTCCTATGTTGTATTTCAGAGATAGAGATGGTCTAGTTTGGGCTCTGAAATACCCAAGCTGACAGTGGCCTTGGGAATATTTTTCTTCCCATGGAAATGAGAATATGGTATTTTATATAGATAAGTTTGAAAGAAAACCATGTTTTGCTTTGCTTTAGAAAATCCAGAAAGCAGAGTGGAAACTGTAAAACTTCTGGTCATATCTTTTTGTGTGTTTGCTGTAATAGCACAGGTAAAAAGCCCTTTGAGTTTCTGTGAGTGTCATTTCCCCACCACCCACCTACAGCTTGCATAACTTAATGTGGAAAGACTTAGCAGCTCTGAAATCACAACTGAACAATTTTTCTTACTTAATCAAAAAAAAAAAAAAAAAAAAGAATATTGGGGTTTGAACATATTTTTTTTTTTTTTTCTATTAATCTCTCTGTGCTATTTTAAAAGTTTGATATAAATGTAGAAGACAGGCCTGGTAGATTAAAGCATTAATTTAGAATTTATTTTCAAGTCAGTTTTTTTGAAGTCTGGCTATATGTATGTGTTTTATTGGTTTGTTGGTTTTTTTTCAGGTGCTTGGTAGTTGTAGTAAGAGTGCTGGAAACTGCTTTGTCTGGAAAGTTTTAGGATAGGTTCATGGACTGTATTATCTGTTTTGGAATTTAGGGTGTTCGAAACAGAATACTAAAAGGAAATTTCTAAGAGTTTCTAAGCAGTGAAGTTTAGTTTAACATATCTGAAAAATAGTTGGCTGCAGTTGAACAATCATTTTATTGTATTGTGCTGTGTAAAATCTTGTAACAAAAAGATTATATTAGTTCTTTATGAGGTGGTTTGGTAAAGTTAACAACTTCAGGTCTAAGCTTAATTCATTGAATTTTTATACTTGAAATGCATTCTTAGTGGGGGTATTTGGTTTTTTTCCTATTTTCTAGCAAGTACTGAATTTTTCTGCAGGCTTGTGGAAAAATGTTGTTAATCCTTTCTGTTGCTAAAATTCTGCATTTTTGGGTTGACTGTAAAAGTTGTCCTAAATTCTGCTGCCCAAGTAAAAATTTTTTTTTGGTTTGTGAATAAACATGGAAGGGTGTGATAGGGTGTGGTTGGTTTTCTTTGGTTTGTTTTTTTTTTTTTTTTTTTTTTTTTCTTCTCATTACGTTCTGTAGATGCTTGAAAGAGTTCTGTGTGGATTTCAGGTAGGTTTATTATATAATAATTTGTCCTTTAGTAAGATTGCATAAGCTCAGGCTGAAAGACTTGTATGCTGTCAGGATCTGATAACAGCTTCCAGCTAAAAGAGCGTGCCTGCCACTCCAGAGCACACTGATGTATGAAACCAGTGCCCGTTTGTGGTTTCACTGCCTGTACTAGTTTTTCTCTAGCGCTGGCCTGATTTTCTGTAAAATTCTTCCTGCTTTATAGTTGTGCAGAGGATGCCACAGCTGTGGATGGGATCATGAAACTCATCTGTGTTTCTGAAAACAATTGCCATAGTGAGTTTTTATTTATCATTGGTCAGTTCTATCTAGTTAATGAGCCTTACTGGGATGAAAAAAAAGAGTTGGGAAGGGTGGGATGATGGTAAGGTACCATTGCTGCTGAGGAAGTCACTTTGGTGAGTACCTTCCTGATGTAGTATTGACTCTAAATTAGTAAGGGCACAGTGTTTGAAGTGACAGCTCCTGCAGCCAGCGCAGTGCAGGCTTTGAGCTTTCCAGTCAGTGGCAGTAGTTTTCCCTTTCCAGACAGGGCTCCAGTGGGCAGTGCCGAAGGTGAGCTGGAAGGGAGATCAAGCAGCACTCTGTTGTCATCCATTGAGCTGGGTCCTGCAGTTGAACACCTTCCTCTGGACATCAGCTTTTGAGAAGCATGTGTGAAAGCATTTGGCTCACACATTGTGGGAGGTAGAAGCAGTACTTCTCCCCTGCTTGCCCATGCCCCATCTGAATTATTTTATAGCTTCATTACTCTCCCACTACTCTAGGCATCAAAAAACCCCATGATTACTTATTTCATTATTCTATTTGCATCACATTTCAAATGCAGTTTCTCCACTGGGTTTTAGATTCTTCCGCAGCCTCACTGTCTCCTCACCCCCTGCACTGAAACCGGTGGTTAAGAGTGCTCTGAAGTGCTGTATTACATTACATATTTAAAGTATGTGAATAACCTAATGAGTGTAGATTAATTCACAAAAAAAGAACTTGTAAATTATACTGTACTGTACAAAATATGTTTTGATTCATAAATACCTCCAAATAGGGATCCTGAGTAGTGGGAAGATAATGTAATATTTCTACAGTTTAAAATACTGTGTAATATTAAGTACAATTGCAAACTAATAGTGTTCTTTTAAAATGGCAGGCCCCCTCATTTGTTCTCCCATGCTTCTTAGTTGAAAATTTTCATTAATTTATCTTTTTTCCTGAAATTTGCCATGGCAGCCAGAGGAGCTTAAATATAGTTTTTGACAGCTGTATGACTGTTTGAATAGTCTGCTTAATTTAGAGAATTATCTGTGTGCTTGTCTGTCACTGATGGATATTGCCAAAATGATCAAAGAAAAATAGGACGTTGTCTTTAAATAAGGCTATTTCTATGTTCTGTAGGCAAAACAGGAGCAATTTGAGCTGAAATGGTTCTACACCTCTTTGTCTTATTGTGAATCCTAGACGTATTGTACACAATTTGTCTGCTGAAAATAAAGGTTGCCTGATTTAAGTTTATAGGCATGAATTTTCTTAAAAACTTACTGTAAAGATGTGGGTTGTGTACAGGATTATGAAATGCTCAGCAGGTTATGTTTAAAAAACACATGTATATGCTTTAGGACACTGCCATTTTTTTGGGTTTTATTTCCAGCCATGCGAGTATGAGTAGAAACTGACAAGAGCACCTATGTCTTTGTTTCTATTTTCTTGTAAGTTTTTCTTTTAAATTTGTGTTTAGGTGGCTTTAGTATTTCTCATTCCTAGTACCCCTTTATTTTTCCCCTCAAGAGGGGCTAGTTTTGTTATATTTTTGTACTTGGTGGGTGTCTGGAATAGCATTGGTTCTCTTGTTAGTAAAATTATTCCTTTTTTCTCATGGCATTGGGGTGATTGCCCAGTTGGAATGAGACAGCCCACAGCTTTCTCTCCTCTGCAAAGGGGGTCCAGGGAGTTATAGCAAGGTTTCCCTCCTTCCTGCGATGCCAGGTGAGATCTGTCCGGGTTAGCTGAGGTTGTGCATGGAAGTGATAGTGCACTTTGGGAGAAGAGCTTTCTCTAAAAACAGTATCACTGCTCTTTGGAGTTCTGCTTGCTTTCTTCCTATTTCTTCTGGAGAGGCAATACTCTGCCCATAAATAACTTACTTGGCTGCTACATAGTTTTTTCTTTTCTTTTTCTTTTTTTTTTGGATAGGACTTCTCAAGACTTGGCTCTTTGGCAGTTAGATGGTTTCTCTGGACCATTTTATTCAAAAGGATTAAAAAAATGGCAAAGAATAAGATTTTAAAACAATACAAACAACTGGTGGGATTCAGAAGGGGAAATGGGAATGGAGAAGAGGGACAAGGCCTAAGGGCTCTCGGAATCAGACCATTGCACTAAGATAATCAGTATCATGTTTTATTTATTAAATGGAAACTGTTTCAAACTGTGCTGTCTTAAGAAAGACTTAACCATTCTCAGACAGATGGGATTTAGCTTGTGCCACTTCGGCTCCTGTACGGAATATTCTGAAACTTTATTGAAAAGTTGGCTAGTTCTGACATTGATCTTAACATTCACTAGTTTCTCTGCTCTGCAGTTCTAGCTGTGACTCCCATACAACGTAGTTTAAGGAAAATGTGTGGTTTTTTGTCCTACCTAGCAAAGTGGGAACTGTGTAGTCTGTTACTGTTCAGAGTACCAGTTCTGTTGTTTATGTGCACAAGAAAGTGATTTGGGAGAGGTTTGTCTAACACACAGGTGCTAGGCAAGTACACCACTAGTATGTGTACTTGTGACAGCATCTACCACCCTGAACTTCCCCCAGGGATGTTGTTGATGTTTCCCTGAAGTCTTTTAATTCTCCAAGTTACTTTTGCTTTCAGGGATGGGAAGTAGAGTACAGCACGCTACTTTCTTAGTTCTTGTTTTTTGCTCCCCAACACTGGCTGTCCTTGCCTGGGAAACTTCTTATCCCTGTTTCTCAGGTCTAGCTTTTTAAATTTAAAGTTTTGGGGATGACCTTTGAACTGACATGAGAAATCATCAATGGCATTTGTCTGTAGTCCTAATGTGAAGATTGTCAATAGCAGTATGAGAACTCTCTGAATATGCTCTTCCTGGCCTGTCCCCCCGCCTTGGTTTATTTTCATTCTGTACTTTCTTCTGAGATTTGGGACACAAACCCAATTGTCTCCTACCGCAGTACATGTGTTAGCAACACTGTAATTCTACTTTGGTTATGTTAGACTGCCTGAAAGTACAAACACGCTTCACTTGGCTCTGCTGCTCAGATACCAGTAATATATTAATTTTGACAATCTCTGAAAAGTTTTTATAAACATGCATCCAAGACATGTTTTTTCCCCCTAGATAAAATTTTTCTATATTCTCTGTGCATAAGCTTCCTTTCCACTAAGTGCTTTTTCTCTTAATATGGACTTACCGTTTAAGATGTATTTGCTAATTTGTTTATACACATTGGACTTAATGTATGATGTATATCCCACTGTTTGTTGCACATTAATATTTTGGCTTTCTGTAGGAGAATTTTTCTTGCCATAACTTGATGTAAGCACCAGTGCAGATTTTTTTCATTTTCTATCACATGTTAATTTAGTGACTTGACCATTAAGTTGTCTGTGCTGTACCCCAGATAGCAACTGGAAACTAGTGCAAGAGGACAGTGTTCTTAAAAGTCATGTTTGTTTTCAGATGAATAACCCTAGTGTAAGTTATACTGTTTTAAAAGGAAGTACTAATCTTATGAAGTATTATTTTGTTACCATTTTAATACAACAGGTAGCTATGATGTTCATTGCTGGGAAATTGAATACATTGTTGTTTTTTTTTTAACTTTAATTAAAGGGGTTGTATTTCTCTCAGGTCTTCTTGGGACTGTACTTAAATTGTGTGAAAGAAAGACAGAAATTCTGTTGGGTTTGTCTGTTTGTTGTTGCTTTTAATCCAATTATATGTGATTTCTGATGAGCAGGGCTTATCTGGCAATTTAATTTCAGTCAAGAAAGCTTTTTTTTTTTTTTAAGCTGGAGTCATTTGTTATTAGCCAGGAAACTAGAATAAGAAGTGCTGTGGTTGGGGCACTATTAGAGCAAGTAAATGTAATTTGTGTTTCAGTTTTATGGGCTATATTATTTCAATATCATCAGCTGAGCTTTCATTTATCTTTTGAGTTCATTAATGTTTTTTCCATGTCTTTTGGCTGAATCATAACTGAAGCAATTTTGATGTCCTGTACTGTTACAAATTGAGGTTGTCTGTTATTTAATGGTACTTATTCTGTCTAATTTATTTCCAGTTAACGGGTTGTTTTTCAATGTTTTTACTTTGCCTAGTTCAGCATATGATACAGTGTTTTTTCTGTACCTCATAATGCTTTTCTGCTGCTCTTTAGTCAGTATCATAATGAACTTTGAATCACTGATTATCTTGTCTGTGTTCAAACATGAGTGGTTTAGAATTATTTTTTTAAGTATCACTTAATTTTTTATCTTTTGTAACTGCTAAGGTTGTAGTAAATGAGTTATAAGTGGATTTTACTTGTTGTCTTGTGCATGGATGCAGGGCAACTGTGTTTGATAGTTTGTTCCAGATTTATCTCCCCATGGTGAGATAAATGTCCTCACCCTCTGTCTAGTCAGGTACATCATGTAGTTATTTGTATCCCGTGTCTTCTTTCCTCAAAGGGTGTTTTCCATGATTTGGGTTGGAAATTCTGCTATTTGTTTGT
Source organism: Onychostruthus taczanowskii (assembly GCF_017590055.1). Lineage (NCBI taxonomy): Eukaryota > Metazoa > Chordata > Aves > Passeriformes > Passeridae > Onychostruthus > Onychostruthus taczanowskii. The sequence goes on along the minus strand of NW_024506773.1, from coordinate 2,585,949 downwards.
CGATTATTTTTTCATCCTAAATCTAAAACCCCAACATTTTTTCTTGCAAAATATTACTTTAAATCTTATTAAGGTTTGCATGAAAAGGGGTTCAGGCTTTTATAGACTTACTGCCTTTTTGTTCACTGTAAATGAATGCATAGTCTTGAGAATAAACAGGTTCTGTATTGATTTCTCCCTCTCATCATCATCATAAAGTCTGATAGAACTCAAATCTGACCTCTACAGAACTGCTGAAGACAGAGCAGTAAGCTTCCAGCAACTTGGATAAAGCTGTACCTATGACTGTTAGGGGAGCTGTAGTTGGGGCCCTGAAGGTAGCAGTGGGCATTGGATTTGAGGCCAAAGATGACACCTCTGTTCATGTTAACCTGCCTTGATAATTAGAAGGGCTGGAATTGTTTCTGCTCAAACTGATTATGCTTGTTTGAGAATGTATTAGCCCTGGGCAACTGGATATTTCAGCCTTTCAGACCACATGAATGATATTTTGAGCTTTTCACTGAAATAGTGCAGGTTTTACAATGCAGCTCTTGAGAAGGAGCCAGTCTTTGATGTAGTGGTTTAGTTTCAGGATGCTGTCAAAATAGTCATTGCCAGCATAGCTGTAGCATACGGTCCTTGATTTTGAAAAATAAAGAGCAGATTGGCATATTCTAGCAAGGCATTTGGATTATAACATAAAAATACAACTTCATTGCCAACAGTCCTGTAACGTAAAAATGAACCACTTGGCACTAGGAGGGTGATCAGTAAAGTGGAATCAGTGGGCAGCTTGTGGTCTTATAGAATACTTGAGAAAAGAGCAAAGTCTCTTATTCTGGCTGTTTCAAAACTTGTTGCCTGAATTTCTACAATTTTTTCATGCTTGAGTGGCTGGGTGGGGGGACTGAGTATCCTTGGGGTACCTCTGTACTTGATGTTAGCTCCAGAAGTCTATTGTAGGAGTTGATGTCTTAGTGAAGACAACACTTCCTGCAAGGAGGAAAAGGTTTGCCTGCCGTGAAGATAGTTCTCCGGAAGTTAATTTACAATGCTACTTGCAATGATTCCAGCATTTGTCTTTGCAGTGGGAATCTTGATTTGTTCCTCTTCACCCCTTTAAATCCATCAGATACCTTTTTGCATAGAGGCATTAGAAGTGCAAATATGAAGGGTCCACTGATTTGCAATTAAAATTACTGTTTTCTGATGCCTATCACTTAAATAAGTTTTCTGGTTTTTTCTCTTGGACTGGGATGGTATTGCAAGAGTGTGATTGAAAAGGAATTAAAGGAATTGAATATGAAATATATTAAAGGAATGTTGCTTTCCTATCTTAATTTCTGTAAGCAGCAGTGTCAGATTTGGTAATACAAACATGACATTGTCTCTTGTAGGATAATCATGGGTCAAACCGGAAAAAAATCTGAGAAGGGACCAATTTGTTGGAGAAAACGTGTAAAATCAGAATACATGAGACTGAGGCAGCTCAAGAGGTTCCGACGTGCCGATGAAGTAAAGGTACTTTATCTTTTGATTCTATTGCTTATTAAGTTTTACAAGTATTGATTATTTTCTGTAGTTTGTGTCCTTCAGTTAACACTTGCTATAACAATTTCATTGAATACTTTGTCAAGATACTGAGAACTTGTCTTAACTCTGTGGTCTTATAAACATGTATGATACATTTATGTGTGATTGGGTCAAGAATGTTAAGTATCAGAAGAGGTTGTGGAGAGCTAATATGGCAACATCTTTAGCTGCATACTCTTTCAAATTCAATTTAGAATTTAGTTCCATGCTAAATGTGTGACTCTCTAAATGTGAGAACATGGTATGAATGGAAGAAAGAGATCATGAACTATATTGAACTTCTCTGACGTTTAAACTAAATTTGTATGGTTTGAGCACTTTTGTTTGTTATAACATGTCTGGTTAAATGTTAGAATGCTTTAAGATGCTATCCAATGAATTTAGAATCTTTCATTTATTTATAATGTTGTGGTTAATTTTTAGAGTATGTTTAATTCTAATCGTCAGAAGATACTGGAAAGAACTGAAATCTTAAATCAAGAATGGAAACAACGTAGGATACAGCCTGTTCACATCATGACTTCTGTGAGCTCATTGCGCGGGACCAGGGAGGTTGGTTAACATGTGTTGTGGTAATTCCACTTACAAGGTTGTTAGCACATTTTCATTTTATTACTGGAAAGTTGGCTGTTCTTTATATTTTTTTTTCAGCATGATATGACTTGGCAGCTCAATGTGTTTTGTATGAGTCTCTTAAAGAATTTATGTATTGTGTACTTTGATCATATGATTTTGCAAAGGAATAAATATGTAGCAGGCTACCTGGCTTTGAATGACACACAAAAGTGAAACTTCTTTATTTCTGATAATGATTGGATCATACCTCAGCATCCTTAAATAAAACTGTTCTGTCTCCATGGTACTGGGAGTTTAGTGTTGCTCCTGTTGGAGTTAGAGTAATGAATCCTTGTGTTGCACAAGCAGACTGGGTGCTAAATTTGTGAAAAACACGTCCATAGTTGTGGCATAATTTGAGCTAAATGCCTAAACCTAAAATGGTTTCCACAGAATTGGCAAGGTTGAAAGGGACCTCTGGATGTCATCTAGTGCAGATTTCCTGGTCAAGCAGGGTCGTCCTAGAGCATGTTACTCAGGATTTTGTTCTGTGTTGTGGTAGCTTCAACAGTGATTTAAGCCCATTCCAGCTCTCTGTATTCATCCCAGCTTAATTTACTTTATTTTTAAGTTGCTCTTAGGCATTTCTTCACACTTAACAAGTTTGAAGGTGTTTATCTGTAATAATCTGAAAAGTGAACTCTTTTCAGGAGGGCGAGAATGAAAAGACTTTGCTGTGAATAGGTTAAAAAAAGCAAACCAAAGTACTTTATCTGCAAATAAATTTGCAGAGTTTCTTTCCCTTAAAATTTTAGTGCAGAACTGGGGAGTGAGACTGTGTCACAGAAGTGCATTTATGTGCATGTATGTTCAAATGCAAGAAGGAGAGGACCTTGGTGTGTTATCCTTTAAATGTTCTTGAATATGCAATTATTCATGTACAGCTCTATAACTATTGTGTGGATTAGAACTGATAATAATTGACACAGTTACACATCCAATTTTCACTTTTATTTTGCTGGTAGAAGATTGTTCCTCTTTTTTCTTTTCTTTCAACATGGTGTTCACTATTCTTTATGTTAATTTCCTGCCTGTATTGATAGAGCACACTAATTACTACATTCAATCCAGTCTCCGTCTCATGAATCAGAAGTCTAATGCTTGATTTAAGGTTGCCATAATTTATAGTGAGAGAAGTGAGATGAAAAAATGCTGGGGACTTCAAAAGACTACTTGAAAAATCTTCTTTTCTTAATATGCTGAATTTCTTCAGAGTTGCATAAGACACTGGCTAGAGATAGAAAGGTTGTGTGAGAGCCTTCCTGTGTTTGGTGAAGAGTGCAGGGCATTGCTGGTGACAGTCAGCATCAAGTGGAGACCATAACATGCCCTGTGCAGGCCTACCTGGCATCAACCTGAGTTCCATACCAGAACAACAGAGCAGTGTAATTGAGCCTGAGCACCAAACTGAGTCACTTTGATGTAGCCCATTTGTCAGCCCGAGACTTCTAGTTCCAAAGAGAAAAGTAATTCTTTTACTTTTGTATTTTGCTTTAAAAAATACATGAAAAATATGCTAGGTGGCTGCTAGCTAGAAAATTAAACATTAACCTGAAATGGGAATGAAGCAGTAGCATCGGATGCTGCCTAGAATATTAATATACACAGCAGAAATCTAATTTCATTTGCTGCAGATTAAAAAGAAAAGAAATAAATCTGGCTTGTGTCATTCTGCCAGGGTACTGTCTCTGTATATTGTTTGTTACATTACTTTGTGTATTTCTTTAGAAATGTGAAGCTCTGTTCATCTTTCCCTTCTGGAAAGGAGAAAGATCTTTTGTCTCCACTTCCTTTTTTCCTTTCAGGTAGCTATGATAGCTGTTCTAAACTTTGTTTTACCTACCTCCAAATCTTCTCTGTTGTACATCTCCTAGCTTTCTGTATGTTCCTGTCTGCTTTTGCTTATAACTTTTTCCCAGAGTTCTTCATACTGCAGTTCAAGTATTTGAGAAAAGTTGATCTGTGTTTGTTAATTGTTGATGAGATGCAAGAATAACCTAATTGTTGTCTGTATTTCTATGGATTGTTTATCCTTTGAAGGCTACATGAATCTCTGAATATCCAAAACAGAAGTCCTGTAGCTGAAAAATTGATTGATCTATCCAGAGTTACATACTAAGGATTACTTTTAATTTTTCCTTTGCAAGCAGAGAGCATGATGGAAGGCTTGAGGATAGGATAAACAGACAATAATTGGGAAACAAGGCAGGAATTAAAAAGACATGGAGTTTTTATTTATATAAGATGTCTTGCTGGCATTAAAGTAAAATTTTATTTATTTCTATAACATAAATAATACATGATTTCTGCAGTGTATTGATCTGAAGCCAGGGGAATTCACTTGCCCCTCAGATGGTCTGAGTGAATACACTAACGTCAGTGTAGCAGCAGCAACAGGTACTAAATCTGTTTTGAGATACCAAAATTAATTTGTATTGTAGGTTGAATAGTCTGAGTAAAATACTATCACAACCACTTAATAATAAGTGGAAAAATGCAGTCATGATTTATTAGCAAATATATTGACATAGAAATAATTCTTGAGGTTCTTTTCTCTTGCTAAAACTATTTTTCCTATTATGCTTTAAAAAATTGATGTATTTTTCAAAGGTTGATATTGCTAATTTTGAGAAACTCTTTGAATTTTTTACATGGTAGAGTGTTCTGTGATTTATTTTTGTTTGGTTTTTTTCTTGATGTTGCTATGTAAGTGTAACTTCAACTTCTTATTTCAGTGCTCTGTTACCAGTGACATTGATTTTCCAAAACAAGTCATCCCACTGAAGACTCTCAATGCTGTTGCTTCTGTGCCTATAATGTACTCTTGGTCTCCCCTTCAACAGAATTTTATGGTAAGTTTGAGCAAGTGTAGGGAGACGAAAGGTATGGAGAAAAGGGAGGTGTTAATTTTAGAAGCATGCCAACAAAATCTGTTGCCAATTACCTTCCATACTTTACCTATTGGTAATAGGGCAGTAATAAGCTCCCCCAAATAAAATAAAGATAACTTTGCAAACTGAATTTGTCCTCTATGTACCTAAGTATCTCCAAAATCTTGCTGTGAAGTTTATTTAATTCAGGTGACCTATTGTCTTTTGTGGCCATTAACAAATGTGGTTTTATTGCAAAGTATCAAATTAGTGTAGTGGGAAATGTTTTCTGAGGGATATGAATGCTTTAATGTAAGGCAATCAACCAACGTATTTGTAACAGAATAAAGTTCTTGTGGAATAAAGGGAACTAAATCCTGAAATAGTCTCCCTACATAATGGTTTTTCTCATATCTGAGTATGCCCTTTTTTTTCAGATTAACTTTACTGTGTGCAGTAGCCATAGCTTTAGATTTCTGATATAGGTATTTGACTTCTGGAAAAGCTTAGCTTATTGCAAATCTTTGTCGCATGATTTTGTTTAGGACCACCTTTGCTGACTAGTTATTTTGATAATAATTGTTATGAAGTGGTTTAAACAACAGGTTTTTTATCAGTATACATACACCATTTTTTCACACCTTTTTCTCTTTGCTTTCAATTCAACAGTGTTTGGATATTTTGGATGAGTACAGAATCATGATCAGCAGGAAAGTTTTGGTATTTTTTTTAACAATAGAAGGTTCTTTTGTACTATTGAAAGATGCTGAGTATCAAGGTCCGTAAATTCTATTGATAAAACATGGGAGTATTAATGCATTTAGTCTATATGGAGTCAAAAAAAGGGACAGTGGAGTTCAGATTAAATTTTCAGGCATGTTTCTCTGTTTGCTCTTTAAACAACTTTAATTTAGAGTCTTTTTGTAGCATATTTTCTTATCTCTGGGGAAACAATGAAAGGGTGGTTCCCATTGTGCTTTCCTACATTACTGTAAGAGAGAACCAAGAGAGGACGAATGAATTTACCAAATGCAAGCTTCCCAAAGCCCGATAACTTAATGAGTTTCCATATTAGAAACTTTGTGGAAACGCTCTGCTAACCTTAAGATTAGGAGCTGCTTTTACTATTTTGAGCCAGTCACCAAGAATGCAAAAAATTGTTGAAAGCCATTGAGGGTTTTGTTTTTCTAGTTAATGGTAAATGTGCTAAAGCAGTGAAGCTAGTTAATTTACTGTTGTAGGCAGAGTCCTGTAGATAGTGAAAAACAAGACAGAAATGGTCACCTGACAACACAATTTAAAGTGGTTTGGTTATCACTGTTGTTCCTAGGTAGAGGATGAAACTGTTTTACATAACATTCCATATATGGGAGATGAAGTGCTTGACCAGGATGGTACCTTTATTGAAGAACTGATTAAGAATTATGATGGGAAGGTGCATGGAGACAGAGGTGAGCCCAAACACTCAGGTATACTAATCATTTCTTCCTATATAAATTATTGTTGTAGTTTTGCTTAAGAGCTTGATGTGTGATTGTTACAGTAGTATCTCTACAACTTCTGCGTTGTGTAAACATTGGGTGTAACAGGCTTCCTTATTTAAATGTATTCTGCATTTTCATTAGGCTGCAAAGTTTTAAGCAGTAGTGTGGAGAAATTAAGCACATTAGCTTTTTCCTTGTACTATACAGTGGTTCTTGGTATTCAGTTTTGTGCTCAGAGCTTTGGAATATGATATTGTGATGTGGGTATGTGTCTTGCCTAGCAGAAAATGGCAGGATGATTATGCAAAACTCTGATAATGACAACATTTGCAAATGTGATTCAACAGAGTAACCTCTTGTAAGTTTGTGGGGGTTTATTTCCTTCCTTTCTTTAAGGAACTTGCTAGCTATTTAAAACCCCCCTCTCTGTAAATCAGCTTATAGAGCAAAGTGGTATCCTTCTGTTGGTACAGAAGTATTACATATACTTATTCTGAGGTGTAGTTTATCTGTTCTCCTGTGTGGGAGCTGGACTACCTGCAGTGTAATCTGCCCTTCACTTTGCTAAACTCTCAGTGAAGTGGCGACTTCACTTGCTCTGGGCTCCCTCAGAACTGGCTTATAGAAGCCTCAGCTTCCCTTGTAGAGGTTTCTCTTGACTACTGTGATTTCTCCTTCTCAGAGATATTGCCCACACACTCCACCCCTTCTCTCAAACAGAGAGCAGCTTCTTAAAATTAATCATATTCCTGTTAATGCTGACACGTCTGAGAAAGAGAACCACACTTTTTGAATTCATCGTGTACCATTCATGAAGGTTAAGCCTGTGATTCAGTGATAAATGCTACTCAGCCCTACTAGACTTGTTCATGTCCTCACTATAGCTGGTGCCTTTGTATTTCATAAGAAACATGGAATGTTTGTGGGCTTTGGCCTTTGGGTATTTTTACACATTTACTGATTGCTGATTTCCCTGTCAGAAAACTGGTTATGTCAAAATGATGACGTTACTACTAAATGTCTTCTATTATTGTTTTAACTTATTATTAAAGGAGTTTAGCTTTAAAATTAGTCCTGTTTGAGCATCCTGAGATGCATGTTTATGATGGCGATTACTGTTATTATGTTATTATATAAAATACATTAGAAATAGACTTTTTTTAGTCTCCCAGTAATTTGTGCTATGTGAATGTAATTAAATGTAAATACTGTGGGAATCTGTAATCCAGAGGCATTCCCATGTAAGAGTCAGAATTCTAAACTAGCTCTGTAATTGCACTTTTGGGAGACAATTTGTGCTAACCTATGTATGTATATTAAGAGTCTATTTAAAACATCCGAGTGGTGTTTTCATTGTCTACGTAGTAATAAAAGTCTTATTTTCTGTCAAGTTATTTTGACATGCAAACCTAGTCCAGGTTCAAAAGGATGATAATAAGCACTACAGTTCCCACATAGTTCATGTTTTGTTTTGTTTTGTTTTATTTTTTTTTTTTTGAAAAATAGTCTCTTGTCAGCACTAACTATGATTTTTCCTTTGTGCAGAAATGTCTTATTAATTTGTTTTGCCATCTGAATGTCACAGCAGAACATAAACTGATAAATAGATATATGCAGAATATAATCTAATAAATTATATGTAAAATTTAGTTTTCTCTTGAATTTTTTGTATATGATGTATTCTTTTATCACCCAGCCAGTGTGGTCTGTTGTGGGAAGTAGATGCTAAGGAATGATCAACCAAAAATCTCTCTGGAGATTCCTTAGCTGCCTAAGGATTGGTTTATAGACTATTAGCATGCATTTCCAGACTGGCTTAACCCTAACCATGTTGGAACTGGGATTCTGGCATAAAATCTTTTAAATAATGTAGCTGGTAGTATTTTTTATCTTACAAGGAAGAGAGATTTATATATGTACATAGCACATAGAGTTGGGAAAAAAAAATTGTGGGAATTTTTCTTCTTTTATTCCCTATTGTTAGTCTAAGAAGTGAATAATGAGCTTTTTAAACTGGTCTTGGTTTATACACTGCTGTTTAAGAGGGGAAAACTACAAAATTGCTTTTCATAAATGACAGCATTTGCCTTAGTTTAATTAAAATGTAGGGAGGATTAAAAATACCTCATGTATACCTTGTGTTTTTTTGTTCACTCCCAATTTTGCTGGATTTCAGAATGTGGATTTATCAATGATGAAATATTTGTTGAGTTGGTCAATGCCCTTGGTCAATATAGTGATGATGAAGATGATGATGATGGAGATGACAATCCTGATGAAAGAGATGACAAGCAAAAAGATCGGGAAGGTAACAGGATGGGTATGTCTATCTGCAGACTTTAAAAATTAAACCCAAATGTTTTATTTAACCACTCAATACTTTTGTTCAAACCCATCTTTCTATGTGATAGTTTTCAGGTCTAAAGTAGCATAATTTTCATAATTTGCTTTGTCATTTAGTTCAACATTTCTATTGAGAACATTGTGAGAGGCACTTTTGCCCGTTTTTGTTAATTGGCGTACTGGGACAGTCACATGCACCAAAAATCAGTCAGGTATCTGTCTAATAAATGCTTTGGTACTCCTCAGAAAATGATGTATCATTCTAAAGCAGGCAGAGTTCTGAATTTCCGTCTCCATCTGCTGGTGAAATAATGGTCTATCTGAATTTTACCAGTAGGTTTTTCTCATCAGGAAAAATCACTTAACACAGTTAAAATTGTAAGTGATTTGGAATAAAAATAATTATTTTTTGGAAATAAAAATCTTTTATTGGAAATAAAAATTGGAAATAAAAATCTTTATTTCTTTTTTGCATTAGAATTTTGGCGAACACCCCCTTTCTCTGAACACCTTCTTGAGGTAGCAAAGGAGCAGAAATATATTTTTTTTGTTTTCCAAAATTTTTTTCTTCCTTGACAGAGAAAGAAACCCACCCACCTCGGAGATTTCCTTCTGACAAAATATTTGAAGCCATTTCCTCAATGTTTCCAGACAAGGGTACTGCAGAAGAATTGAAAGAGAAGTAAGAATGTATTTCTTAGAGTATATTGCTGTGTTGCTTTATGAAACAAAGATTCCTCTATAAAATAAATCCTTCATTAAATATTGGTTCATTAGGAATGGTTCCCCTTGCAGCTAGTTCTGTGGCATTTGTGTAACTTCGGCAAGTAACACTGAAAGGGATTTGGCTCTTTCCCCCAAGTCAAGCAGTACAGAAATATTTATTAGCCTTCCCTTTAAAATATAGAAAAGTGGGTGCTTATATGTGTCTAATAATATGTTATTTTTTGAAGTGATAAAATAAAAGCTACTGCTAAAAAAAGTCTTATCTCCTTTTTGGATGATACTATGATGATACTATGATGCTCGTACTACTCCTTTTTAATGATACTATGTACAAGGTCGTGATGGTCTTGAAAACAAATGTATTATTTCCTAGTCAATTTGTATTAATGAGTATAGAATTAATAACTTGTCATGTCACTAACAGATTGACCTTTTTAGCTGACACATAAATTTCTTAGGGTTTTTTTTTTAAGTTGTCATTGAAAATGCAGAGTGGTACTGGAATAAAAACCACTTTTATTAAAAAAATTATATTCAATAAATAAATTCTATTGTTTTGCTTTAAAGATACAAAGAACTTACTGAGCAGCAGCTTCCTGGAGCTCTTCCTCCTGAGTGCACACCGAACATAGATGGACCAAATGCTAAATCTGTTCAGAGGGAGCAAAGCCTGCACTCCTTTCACACACTCTTCTGTAGGCGCTGTTTTAAATACGATTGCTTCTTACATCGTAAGTACAATTAAAGTGTGCTCGTAAATGTCTTACTGTTTTTTCTAAGTCAGGAGACTTAAAAGTACTGTAAGGTCCAATGCAGAAGGAAGGAAAGAGAAGAAAAAATAAAAGCAGGAATATCTCTAAAGTTTATGAAAAGAGCTCGTACATGTTGACATTATTTTGCAGTGGAAACTATACCTCAGAAAAATGAATGCACCTGTGTGGGTAGTTTGTTATTCTTTTTGCATTTAGGACTTTGTATAGAATTCCTGACTCCAGGACCAATCTGTAACATCACTTCACTTTTTATATAGTCTGCAAGTAAACTACAGTGTTTTCTACTATTGTTTATGTGTTACACTTTCTCAATTTGTGCATGGAGAATGGGATAGATTTTTCCATAAAAAATCCTCGTTATTCATCAGGCTTGCTTCATTTTCCACTAAGGAGAATGAACACTCATGAACAGTTTCCTCTTTTATTCTGCTATGTTACTTTCTAGCTGCATTAGTTGTACTTGGTTATTTGAACAATAGTTTCAGAGAGTTGAGTTTTAGAAATTGTGATGTCCTTTCCCCTGAACTGCTTTTATGTTGCCCCATTGTTTTGGGCCAACAAGCTGACAAGAGCTTAGCAGTGATGTTGGCTTTCACTTGCAAAGTGTAAAGAGATTCTGAAGTGCTACTTGAGACAATTATTCTGGACAGAGAGTTAAATGTAAAGGGGAAACTAACAGCCAAATATGAAGTGGTTTAAACTTGTAGCAGTATACTCTGATGCCCTCTATACCAAATTAATTTTTGCTTTTGACTTAGCTGTTCATTTGCATGTTCCACTGTGAGTGCGCATGCATGTTCATTTGGGAATCCTTGTGCTTTGTCAGCAGCTCCTCATCCAGCACACATGCAAAATCTGCCTGTGTTTGTACTCCACACTGAAGGCTTTGCACAGTGCTACTGCTTTTTCATATCCCTTGGTTGCCCTTCAGTTTGAGGAGGAATTGGAGTTGTTCTCAGATGGTGGGGAGGGGGGAAGCTTTTCATGTTCCTGGTTCCTTTAGTACTTGGGCATTTTGGAGTTAGGTCTGTTAGTTTCACTGTCTCCTTATATTCTGTTACAGGCCTTGCTAGAAAATGCAAAATAAAAAATAAAAGGAAGTTGTTATTTCTGCATAATGTTCAGGAACAGTAAGTTTCTGGAGTAAGCTGTTGCCTTGACCAGCCAGCTTCAACACGGTGTGTTCTGTGGAGCTGTAGGTCTTGTGGTGTCTTAGTTGCCTGGATGCTCATTCTAAGAAGTGCTGTGTGCAGCCCTAGTCTGTGGGGCAGGGGAGTGAAGCTGTATGCTGATTGTTAGCAATTGGTTTGTCTGGCAGGGGTTTTAGGAGTTCTTGACGTTCTTAATAGTCTAGCAGACTACTGGGGGCCAATTTTGATTAAGTCAACAAAATAGCATTGTCTGGACGTAGTGAGGACAGGCTTATTCTAGTGGCACCTCTGAAGACTTGAGATATTTCTGCTGCAGTGATTTTACTCATTTTTCTCAATGATTTTGTAGACTTTTCGTTTTTCAGTGGAGATGGTTGCTCTTCTAAAACACACATATATTTGCCTTTCATGGCCATTTTTTGCAGACTGATAGAAGTACAACTGAAAGGTTTTGCTGACTACCTGCTGGATACCTGCTACTTTACCAGACCACAGTTCTGAGGCACCAGTTCTGAGAGACTTTTTTTTATAAAAGTGCCGTGAAGAATGGGTTCACAGTCTTAGACTTTCTGACATGTTCTTGGGTGGCAGGTTCAGCCAGTGAGGATGTCCAGAGCCATGTCACTGCTTGAAAGACTTCAGTTCTCATATCAGCAGCATCCTTTAAGCCAAAAGCACTGTGCCTTCCTTCTCTGTGTTCATAATCTTGAGAATGAAGACAAAGTGTTTATACTAAAAGATTACTAAGTCCTTGTTGCTGGTGACTTTTGATATGTCCCTTAAGCAAGCTGGAGTTCTTTCCAAAGTGGTGTATGTTCAAGGCTTTATTTAAACTGTGCCTCCTACTTAAAAGTGACCAAAGTTGAAATTATCCCTTCAGAATTTCAGGGCCAGCCATGACAGAAAGAGGGATGCATAGCACTTTCACTGTGGAAGCATTCAGGACTTACCTTTGTGTCAGATGGAGGGTGCAATGGCTGGCTATGACAGTGCTCTTTGTGACAGCCTGTGCAGCTCATTCCTTGTCACTGATGATAACATATTGGATGCGTAATCACCGCAAAGAGATCTCTTGACCTTCGATGTGTGGGCTCAGTGCTGGACCCTGAATGTAGTAAACTGGTGCTTCAGTTGCCACTCCCTGAAATCATACCCAGATTCCACTGCAACAATTACTGCCCACTGCTTTGGATGCATTGCTTCCTTTTCTTTTTGTCTGTAGTTATACCAAGGAAAGAGGATTGTTTTCTGTCTGCGTGTCTGTCTGTCTGCGTGTCTGTCTAGAGCACGGAATCTTTTTGTTAAAAACTGAGAGAGTCAGTTGTTGGGCCTCTTTGTTTTCTGTGAAATTTTAAGACTGCTGGTCTAAATTCACCCAGCTCATTGCTTGGAATAAGTAACTCATAAAAAAAAAAGTTAAAAAGAATGCTTTGGTTATTGGAAGGCTACAGTAGCAATTTTGAGTGTCTCTGCAACAATTTAACTTTTATTACATTTCGACAGTTGCCTCTATGTTCTGTTTCATGCACTTGCCAAGTGCTGTGGGATGATGTCCTGGCTTCTACAGATGACATTTTTGATGAATTACTTTGGTAACGTGGTGGGCTACAGTGATCACATTGGTACTTTGAAAGGTGTAAATCTCTGGAGAAGGCATAGAGAACTAAAAAAAAAAAAAAAATACAGGAATTCTATTAGGTCTGCTTTTGCTTTTTGTATTTCCCCCTCTTAGATTCTATTTTTGTTAAGATTAGCCTTATTTTGTGGCATTTCCAATCTTTGTTCTAGAACATTTGAGTTAAATATAGGAAAAGTTATCATTAGATTTTTAACGTGTCAAGTCCCCTTGACGACCTGGCAATCCCTTTATATGCAGGTGATGACATAACTGAAAAAACTTGTGTACCGACTTCATTTGCTGACAGCAAGGAATTATGCCTAAATGTCTGGACTAACAAAGAATTTAGAAGAAGGAAAAATATCAGGTAGGGAGAATTTCCCAAATAGCTTGACTATGAAGCAAATGTACATTTCAGGCTAAACTGTTGCCTGTGTACTTTCACATTATGGAAAATGAGAGTTGAGCCCATTGGGGATGAGACAGATAATAAATTTTGAAGACAGAAAACATGCTCAGGGATACCATGTTAGAATGATTTCTCTTGAGGAAATTATTAAAGAAATACAGACTTTAGGTGTTTAGGAAATTCTACCAAGTTTTCTGTGATTTTTCTTTTGAAAAAGATTACTACTGATATTTTAAAAATTCATAATACAGCTATACAAATAGTTTTATTCTTATCCTGGGTCCTTTCTTTATAACAAGTCTTCTCAAAAAATTACCTTGCAATAAAGGTGGTAGACTTTTACTGTAGTTGTCTTTACTGTACCGTGTTGGGTGTTTTTTAAATAGTTGAACACAAGATGATCCGAATTTTAAGTATCAGATGTAGCCTGGTTTTGAGGTCTCATGAGTCTAAAAATAACAAAGTTTGGTTTGTTTCATTATATTACAAGCTAATTTCTTAATTTTCTAAAGGAAAACAGTTTTTTTAAAAAATACTCATTTTAGGACCTTGCACAAATGAATTTGAGAGAGAAATGATTGCATCTGCAAGTGACATGTAGAAAGAATACCTTTAATTTCTGTGCATTGCAGCAGTCTGGTATAGATCATGGCTTGCAAACACCTTAGTGTTCTTTTGCCTTGCTGAAAAATTATTTTCCATGTGGTATGAAGAGAAGGTAAAACAGTTAAGTGGAAAAGAATCTTTTATGAAATGGTATACTGTGCAAATTTAAAGATGCAGTGTTGAAAAACATGCGGGTTTTTCCCTCCCACTTTTGGGTAAAGGGCTCCCATTATCTCATTGTTTCTTAGAAGATGGAAAAAGGTGAAATAACTTGGCATTAAATTGCATGGTTTCTTACTGTAACAAAGTGTAACATATTTTATCTACAGAGTATATGAACACTTGAAAGATACGTGAAACATGAGAAGTGGTGTAGCAATAAAAGCTTTTAACTAAATCTGGGAGATGAAAGAGCACTAATGGCAGCAATATACATAAATGATATTCCTATACTTGCTTGTAAATAATTTTTGCATATCTATACACCCATATGTAGCAAATGAAAGCTTTTTTGTGTTTCCAGATTTATAAAATATGTATTTGTCTGGAGAAAAGGATGTGATATTTACTTATTGTTACTTTTATTTTTGTTTATGCCATTTTAAGAAAGCCTTGGAAGAGTACATTGCTTTCCTGGGGGGGTTCCCAGCTGCTGCTGTCATTAATACAGGCACAATATTATAGAATTTATTATTTGATTTTTCAACTCACCCTCCTTTATGGGAGGGAAACATGAAGTGTTTCCAAGGTTCCAAGACAGAACTGGTCACCCTCCCACTGCTGCCAAAACAGGTGTTTGCAGAGCTATGCTGCAAACCAGACCATTGAAATGAAGTTTGCTTTTAAAAGCTTGTCTGGGAAGAATGAGCTCTGCCCACATGCTTTAACAGGGAAGGAAGAGCATTTAAAAAGTTGAGTCTTTAAATCTTAGTGGACAGAGAGAGAGAAGCCTTTAGCATGATCTGGAAATGAAATTAATAGGAAATGACCTAATGAAGGAGATGTGTGAAGTGGTGGTGTGGAACAGCCCTTTTAGATTAATATGGGTAGGAGGGGAGAGATTTCTGCTTTAATTTTGAACGTATTAGCACTTTTTATTCACTGAATTTTTAAAACCTTCACTGTAAGTTACAGTTACCCAACTGCAGCTGTGGTAAAACTGCAGCATAAGTGCTTCTGCATAGTTTGGAAATTGCACATTTTAAGTTGAGCAAATTTTCTGGGCCTTCATGGAGCATTAGCAAACAGACAGCTAGCACTGAGTACTGTCTTCTTTTTAAATTTCAGTCATTTCTTCATTTCTGTTCCTTGCAGTTCTGTATGCCACTGTTTACACATTTAGAGGGAAAAAGTATTTATTGATATCTCTCTCTCTCTCTCTAAAAAACAAAGTATTTTTTCCTTGAGCACAGATGAGTTGTTTTTAAAAAGACAATTGCAGAAAACTAATGATAGTAGCTCAAAAAACTCCTAATATAATGTGGGACTTGAATGTATGAGTTTTGGTGAGAGTCTAGTGGCAGGTTTTCCAGGCTTCAAGAAAGCTCTCTAAGAGGTACAGAGGAGTTCCCAAGACTTTCAGAAAATGGTGAAAAGTCATTCTCCCTGAAAACACCCTGCTGGGGTTGCCCGGGAGGAGAGCTGGCTCTGGCAAAGAGAGTGGGTAGGAAACTCTGCCCTCCTGTTATCAAGGTGCTCGTGTTGCGTGTGTAGCATACCCCGTTCTGCTCCTTTCTGAGTCACTGTTCTGCAGCTTTGTCAGAGCTGTACAGAGTCTCTCAGCTACAGCACCAGACACTTCTCTGTGAGGTGCAGACTTGGCTCACTTATCCAGAGTGACTGTGCAATGCTAACTTGTTTTTACCCTGCAGCTGGGCTACAGGAACTGAATTCTTAAATCCTGTCAGCTTAGCTGGAGTGCTGATAAACTAATAGAGCAAAAATGCTTTTGTGTCCTTCTCACTGACGAAAATGTGAAGTGGATTGGATTTTTTGACAAGATACGAATTTAACAAGTTGAATCTTACACATTGAAGAGCTGATCATTAATAGGAGAAGCCCTGAATAATTCTGTTTAACATGACAACCAAGTAAAGTCTGTTCTTTTGTTGGAAAGGATGATACACCAAATCTTCCTTCATACAGGAAATGAATGTGATGATTGCCTTTGTTGATGTAAAAGGGCACAATTGCTTTCAAGTGGAAGAGGATAGGTTTACATTTGATGTAAGGAAGACATTCTTCACCATGAGGGAAGTGAGACACTGGAACTGGTTGCTCAGAAAAGCTGTGGCTGCCTCATCCCTGACAATGTTCAAGGCCAGGCTAGATGGGGTTTAATCAGCCTGGTCTAGTGGAAGGTGTTCCTGCCCATGGCAGAGAGGAGTTCATTTTTCAGGTCCCTTCCAACTCAAACCATTCCATGATATTGAAACTTATCTATGTGCTGTCTCTATGTATTTAAGTGGTAAGTCATATGTCACTACATGGGGTTTATTTTATTATTTATTTATTCCATTTGTTAGTATTTTATTCTGGTTTTAGTGAAGTCTTGGTAACCTCATGTTTTCGGTGCAGTTTGAGGTTATATATTTAACGTATTTTTATACGAAAACTTAAAAATGTGATGTTTTGATTCAACAGCATTCCATGCAACTCCCAATACTTATAAGCGAAAGAATACAGAAACAGCATTAGATAATAAGCCTTGTGGACCTCACTGTTATCAACATTTGGTAAGATAATTTTATATGTCAAAATTCACTGAGTGCTAGTGCTGGCTGCAGTATAGGGGGATACTTAAGCTAAGAGCATGCTGGATCTAGAATAGTGCATCTGCTTGTGGGTCATTTGCAGTCAGGTCTGCTGCTGCGAGAGAAAAAGTTTAACTTCCAATCATCTTAAGTAGGAATACTTGTAGATGTAGCCTGAGATAGTTGTAGGGAAGAAATATTACTATCCCCTAAATAATGGTGTTGCTGCTATTCTGTCCAATCTAGTCAAGGAACTGCAGACTTCACTCTCTTGTAAATTGTATCACAACTAAAAATTATAAAGCTTTTTTTAGTTTGCCAAAGACTGATTCCGTGTGGGACTTTGTGCTCTTAAGAAGCAATAGGATGGAAATTAATAAAGTGAAATATTTAATAATATGATTTCAAATCTTTCTCATAATTCCCCTAAATGTTTTGGTATGAGAAGCTGTGCAATTTTTCCATCTGAAAACTTGCTGCGCTTTATCATACTCCTTTTCACTAGAAAACAAGCTACCGATGCTTGCGCTTTAAAAAATGCAGAACACATATTGTCTAAGTTCCATGTGCAAGAAGAGTTCTCATATTTTATGGGTGTTTTCCGTGGGAAATTTTAATTTATTTCTGTCATCTGGGAAAATAGAAATTCTCTACTGAATTATTTTTTCTCTTGGCAGCCAAAGTAAAAGTACTGACACGAGTTCTTTGTAAGTGTAAATTTTTTTCATGGTAGCATCAAAAGTACTTGTGATCACAGTTGGAGTGCCTTTAACTGGGACTTGGTGCACGTGGTTATTTTGTAGAACAGTGGGAAGTTACTCAGGATGCGAGCAGAAGGTGTTCTCCCACGAGTGGAAGCACTTCTCCGTTTGCGTGCTGTAACCGCGGTGTTTTGTGTTCAGGAGGGCGCGAAGGAGTTTGCGGCTGCCCTGACCGCGGAGCGCATCAAGACCCCGCCGAAGCGCCCCGGCGGCCGCCGGAGGGGGCGGCTGCCCAACAACACGAGCCGGCCCAGCACGCCCACCATCAACGTCCTGGAGTCAAAGGACACCGACAGCGATCGAGAGGCCGGCGCCGAGACCGGCGGGGAGAACAACGATAAAGAGGAAGAAGAGAAGAAAGATGAAACATCCAGTTCCTCTGGTAAGGCTGGGCAGTGCTGCTTCATTCAGTGAGCTGCGGTGCTTGAGAGGATGAACAGAACCAAAACGACAAAAAAACCAACGCAACAAAAACAAGTCAAGCCATTTCTAATCCTAGGAGATCCGTGCTGTTTCTGATCCTCGGAAATGTGTGTTTGGAATGTATGGAATGGAGTGAAGAATAATAATAGGAGTTGAATTAAACTCTAAGAGAATGTCTGCATTGTCTCAATTTACATGTTGGTCATTAATTTGAGTAGCTGCTGTTAGTTTCTGTAAGAGGCATCTGAAAAGTGCTTGTTTTTTCTGGCATTTAGGAAACAACAAAAACCCTGGGATATTTTTTAACTGCAGTTAATCATAATGCGAAGGGCAAAGTAAATGTTGATACGTAGTCTTACTCTCAATTATTTATTACAGAAGCGAATTCTAGGTGTCAAACACCAATAAAGATGAAGCCAAATATTGAGCCTCCAGAGAACGTGGAATGGAGTGGTGCAGAAGCTTCAATGTTTAGAGTTCTTATTGGCACCTACTATGACAACTTCTGTGCAATTGCCAGACTGATTGGGACCAAAACGTGCAGACAGGTAAGAAGGGAAGAGAAGCTACTTGCTAATAGTCATAGCAATTTACTTTTAAAGCTAAAGTATACAAATACTAGTATTGATTACTAAAAGGGAAAAGTAATTAATTTTCTTGGTTTTCCCAAGAATGCTATGGTCCAGAATTCATACCACAAATACATAGAAGTTAGTTTTAAAACTGTTTTTAAATTAAATTTACAGGAGGTTTAAATTAGAGTATCAGTTCTTAAATGACAAAAATAATCAACTTTAAATGTATTGAAAAGAGACTATGACTGGATATAATCTGTAAGTTGTTGGTTGGAGGAAATCATACTAACTTAGAATATGAGCAACTTTGTACTAGTGAGAGATTTATCGTGGATGTGTTATGGTATCTCTTGTTAGGTGTATGAGTTTAGAGTAAAGGAATCTAGTATTATTGCACCAGTCCCTGCTGAAGATGTTGATACTCCTCCCAGAAAGAAGAAAAGGAAACACAGGTAAATCTGTTACTAAATACCCTTAGCATAACAATAAATTGGAGATACAGGGGATCAGAACAGAAAGTGTTTTGGAGGAAAAGTTGTGCAACTCTTCTTTTGCTTCCAAAACCAAAAGTTACAGCAATAAAACAAAATGGTGTTTTAGTTTCAGACCAAATCTTACTGCATTGACAACTATAACCTTCCTCTTCTCTTCCCCTTTCCTTTCTTTTTAAGCTCTTTAACAGCCAGGTTCTTGTAGGTGTATTGATGCAAGCAGTCAAAACCCTGTTTAGATTAGAAATCACCTGTGCAGCTTGTTGCAACAAGATAGTGCGGTATAATTATTTTTTTCAGTGATAAACATTCAATTCAGAAGTGTTTCAATAGGCTTGAGTAATGACTATATGTTATTTTAAAATTAAAACCTATGTTTTTTAATGATGAAGTGCATTCTAGCAAGCTTCAGATAGCAAGCTAGTAGGATTGCCTTCTTTTTCTTTAGGAGACACTATTCCTTTGTAGCACCCCAGTTTCATTAGCACCTAGAACACCAACTAAAGAACCAGGTTAACAAGTTGTTATTTGAAGTGAAGCTGCAATGAAGAACAGACGATTATTTGACACAATTTCTGTTGAAATTCAAAACTTGGTGGCTACTGTCTGTCAGTGAAATGCATTTTTATTTGAGAATCCTGAGGTTTGGAGAATGCACCTCTGCATTGATTATTTTTATTCTGAGAGATAAGAACATAGGAGACTAAAAGCTGACTGAAAATTAGCAAAAACATTTCTTTAGCAAGCAATAAGTACACATTTTTCCATATAATTTCTTATTTCTCCCTTTAACTTCCCTTATTTTCCCTCAGGTTTGTCCTTTCAGTTCTTCTCCCATCAATTCTTCTTGCTTCTGTCTTTGCTTGTCTACTTATTATTTCCAGGCCTAGTGAAATTCCTGAACTGGTTCAAAGATCCTGTTGACGTGGAGTAGAATCTTTCTGCTTTGTACCATAGAAGCAGGCAACGTGAGCTGGGAAAAGATTGAGTGAACATCTGGAAAAGATTTTGTTCTCAGCAAGAGCTATTGATTTTAGTACTCTTGGCACAGTTTTCAAGTGTTTGGGCATTTGGTGGGCTTGGCTGTTTAAATTTAGGTTATTAGCCATGGTGCAAGTTTGGAATATGTAGCTGAGAATTAGCTTGCTGTCGGATTCACACAAATTGCTGTAAAAATGGTGCCACTGCATCTATTTAAAAGAGCAGCTAAAATGTTCAAATGTATTTTTGCAGCTGAAATGGATTGTATGATTATCAGGCTGACATTGTTTTGGAAGAATTCTCAGACTTTTTTTAGTTTAGGGGGGTTTTTTTTCCCAAAGTCAATGAAAGCACACTGCATTGCATGGGGTTTCTTGATTTTATTTGCTTTCTTATTAGTTGCCAATATAAAAACTTTATTGGTAGCAATTTAGTTTTGAAATGCCCTTTAATTCTTTAAACTCTCATTGAAAGAAGGAGATAATTTTATGAATATAATGTCCCAGAATATGTGGCAATGAAGCTGTTTCCATTCTTGTATGGCAGTAGCCTTTTTAGAAAGGAAAGCAGTTCAGCCTGCCTACATCCTGCTGTAACTTGAGCACTCTGAAGTTCTCCCACAACTAGAAATTGGGACAACCATCTGAAAATCTTCCTGTTTCTTACCTTTCTTTTAGTTGAATTTACTCACTCTTAGGGTAAATCAAGACCTAGAGCCAGGAAGGCCCTTCCTTTCCTTTTGCCCTTTTCTGTTGCAGGGCTCTTACCTGTCTGCAGGTTTTCCATGTGTGCATGTGGCTTTGAGCTAAATCAGCGTCACCAGAGAGAAAAGCAGCAGCAAAAAGCTGCTATGCTGGCCTCTTGTAACCAAGTTGAGAGCAGATAAAGTATTTTCTTGCAAGACTTTACCTATTTCCCATATTATCTTGGTGCCCTATGGACATACTGAGCAACTAGCCGACAAGACTGCACCCCTCTTGGATAAGAAATTGTCTTGTCTCCCTCCTTTCTGTGTCATTTTTGTTAAGGTAGCTGTAATAAGGATGATCAGTGGGAGAAGACAACTTCTAATATAATTGCTTTTTGGAGAACCAGTAAATGTCAGAGCCTGGCCTGTGTATCAAATTAACCTGTTATTTTGAGAAAACTCTGCCTTGAGGAGAAGTGAGTACTTTGCATAGAAGCCAGTAAAAAACCTGAATGAAGAAAGAATTCTGAAAAGCATGGGTGTATGCTGGAGGGAAAGTGTACTTCAGTACTGTTAATTCTTTCATGTGTATATTTTTCTTCCATTGCTGGGAGCTGAGTTGAATTTCCTTTAACTAATCAGCATTCCTTCCTCTCTTTTGGTACTGATTTTAAGGCCATGTAAAGCTGCTGCTTTGTTATTTTGGTTTTCCTCTTCTCCCTCATCCCCTATTCAGAGGCCACTTAGTAATTTTATTTGAAAATATTTTTTTCCCCCACTTTCTCATTTTCCTCCTCCTTCTGCTGGACTGCTGTTCACTGCATGTGTTTGAATAGCTTATATAGTTCTGCCAAGAGTTCAAGATGCCTTTTTGTAGGGATTTAAAGTCTCACTGTTATCAGACAAAAGGTGCAGCTGAGGCATTGGCACAGATATTCTTGTGTGGTACCTGGTTGGAAGGCTGAGTCTTGGAGTGGTGGAGAGGCTGTGGATAAGATGATCTGGGAGACTGAAGTCTTTGAGTGATGCCAGAAAATCAAACACTGCAAAGACTCAACTACATATTGGACATAATTGGCATGTATTTTGAATTTTTAGTGCTCTTTCTGATAGCAGAGTATCCCTGTGCAAAGCAAGAAATGCTGGAGCAGCTTCTTCCAAAGAGTGTTTTTAGTGCTGGTTGGCTGACACTGTTTCTGCCTAAAACCACTGGCAAAGTTTAGAAATCTGATAGGTTGTTAGGAGAGAAAACAATATCTTTGACAGCTGCTGTCATGATGCTTCTGGAAACACTTGATTTCTAAGCTGGCTCTCCTGCAGATGTCAGCCTCCAGATGTACAAATCCACCGGCTTGCTCGGAAACTTGCTACGCAGTTTCCAGTTGGCTTTTTGTAACGAAGTTTCAAGCTGTGAATGCTTTTGCAACTTTGTCTTTTCCTTGCCTTTGCTTCCTGCTGCATGGGACCAGGTCTTGCCTTTTGCTTCTGCTTGAGATGGCAGATTTATATAGGGCAGATACAAAAATGACTCTGCCTTTAGTATAGTGCTTGCTCAGGCTCCAGCTTTGTGCACTAGCTGGGGGAACTTGAGCATTTTGTGGCAGTTTTTGGAAGTTACAAGGCAGTGAATGTACTCTTGGATTGTGCCAGTCAAAACTCCTGTTGAGCTGGTCAGTGTTGGCAGCCTGCTTCCTGCTGGCTTTTGTCATTGCCCACAGTTCCTGCTGCCACTGTGTGTCTTCAGCCCCTCTCTCCCTCCTGTGACACCAATCTCTCCAGAAGAGGGACAGAGCAGATGGATGCCTTTCCCATTGTGACTGCCACCTGTAGTTTTCCTTCTGCTTTGACTTGTTACTACTTATGCTTTGTTGATGTATGTGTGCATTTGTGTGCATTGTGATTGTGCTTACCTTAGGAGAAAAAATGAAGCTGCTAATTGCTAATGAAAGAGTATTTTAAGAAGTCTGGCCACAGAATGCTTTTAAAGTTTGCTGTGCTAGTAGGTTCTTATTATCTTGGGGTGACAGACAAGTTTCTGTGAAAGACTTGTTCAAAAATATGGTATGTTACATTTTCCAAACACCAGGTAGACAAGAAAGAAAGTAGTTTGGTGTGCATGAGAGTAATTTAGTTAAAATTGCACTCCTTTTAGGCATATGGGAAGTGTCTTCTTGCGGAGTCAATGTCTCATAATTCATAAATATATGTTGGTAGCATTTTATTCTAGAGTAAATCACTCTTAATAGGAAGTACTTTTTGATTCTGGACTTCTTTCCTCTCAGCCTTAGTTACTTGGACAAGTTTGCCTTTGTGTGTTTCTAACTTGTATGGGCTCCTTCAGTGCTTGTAAGAAAATTGGTTATTGAGTTAAATCTCATAATAATGCTTTAGAAGGGCAATTTTATAGAGAATCTTATTTATCTGAAGCTGTTGGAAGGCGCTGCACACCATTTAGTTGAAGTAAAAGCTGCTATGCTTTTATGAAAGAAGTAGCAGCTAAAAAGTCCTATTTAAGCAGTTACAGTGGGAGATATTTTTAAGGAGTGCAAACTTCTGTGGAGTGTTGTATTCACTGAAAGGCAGAATGGCTTTTGTAGGTGTTCTGTGCTGGGAAGCTTTTAGTACCTGTGCTCATGAGTGTTTTGGGCAGCTCAGTAAATCTGCAGAGAAAGTGAGGTTGTTTGATGCAGCTGGCAATGTATTATTTTGCCCAGGGAATGAGGCTTCTCCCATATTGTCTTCATGTTGTTACATGATATACTAAGGAAGATATACTAAACTTTGCAAATCCTTAGTCTTATTTTTTTGTTATGTGTGTTCACTAAAATACAAGTGGTAACTAAAATGCAGAGAATTGAAGAAAAAATAAAACACCTGATTTCTCCTTTAATTTTAAGGCTATGAAATTAAAAGTCTGGTTTTCCTTTTGGTACTAAAGGTCCAGACAGGTGTTTTTGCTTGATTGTTTCTGACACACCATTTATGGAATAGCTGACATTCCCTGGCCAAAGAGCTTGCAGTCTGAAATGGATACAAAATGAAAGGGTAAATGTAATTTCAAGAACTTTCAAATACAGTGAATTATGTTATGCTAACCAAAAGCTAAGTTACTCTTAAAAATACACAGCAAAGCAACAAACAGAAATAATAAAATCCACCACACAACAAGAACACCACTTCTGGCAAAGGGTGTACTTGGCTGAGCTTCCTGAGAAAGGGGACACTGGAGAAAAACTGTAAGGACATAAGAGAAAGGAGTATAGGCTTTGAAGCAGAAGGGGAAAGGCTCAGTGCAGCACCAGCCAGGACACCTGGGGAAAAGTGTCCAGCCAGAAGGAATACTGAGGTCCCATCAGGATGGCTGTGCCAGGCAGACACTGTCTCCTGTCAAGTACTTGGAGCTCCTCAGGTGAAGGGTAGGACCTGGCTGTGATCTGTAGGTGACAACCAGAGTGGTGCTGGGGCCAAGTCCTGTGCAGCAAACAGTTGTCCCATTTTGATCCCCTTGTTCAGGCATGACCCTCCAGATCTGCAGCTTTGTATCCTTCCCTTGCTGCTGCTCCTGCCTGCCAGAAGCAGTTCCAGCAGCCGCTCTTGGCAGGGCTTCCTTCAAGGGCATCTGAATTTAAGCATCTCTAGGCTGGGCTGGGTGGGGACTGCTCATCTGTGCAATCCTGGGACTAGAGGAATGGTGTGGGGAGTGGGGGGAGCAGCCTGCAGAGCTCTGATCTTGTCAAGCCCTAGACTGGGACAGGGTGGTTCTGCTGCAGCCCCTCTGACTCATGTGCAGTTAGCAGGTGTTCACATCTCCAGAAACTTTCTCATCTTAAGTCAAGTGTGGGTGCAAGATGCAGCTGCCTTTCCCAGCCCACTGCAGGAGGAGTTCCTGTCAACCTTCTTGTTTGTTTTGTGTTTTTGCAGGTTGTGGGCTGCTCATTGCAGAAAGATACAGCTGAAAAAGGGTTAGCATCTTTCCATTCAATTTATGTCCTGAACTTTTAAGATTCTACTATTGCTTTTTTTTGTTTTTGTTCTGGTTGTTTGTGGGGGGGGGCTGGTTATTTGTTTTTTTAATGTTAGGCCATTATGTATGTTCTGTGGGGAGCTAGAAATTTTAGGGGCATGAAAATTAAAAATGTAAACTCTCACACGTGTTGTAGGGACAAAACGTACTCTTTGGTTTAAATAGCTGGAAGAGCTCTGTATAATTCAATAAAAAGGAAAGGAGGCTGAGTTTACTGTCTGTCCAGTATGACTTCATTGAAGCACAGGTAAAATGGTATTAAGGATAGGAGCTGCATTAAAAAGTGTTGTCTTTTTTTTTCTGAAAAATTGCTGAGAATAGTTGGGACTTCTAGCAACATAAATAATTGATTAGTTTGTCTCTCTCATTTTTTGTTGCTGATTGCTAACTTGAGCACTTTTACAAATTTACAAATTCAAACAAACCCAAAACAAGCTCAGGAGTACTAATAGCAAATATAATTTCTATAGCGCCAAATTCTCATAGCTGCTGTGTAGGTAAAGCTCTAGATTTGTCCCTGGTAGTTCCTTTCCTGCCTAGAAGACTTCAGCATTGTCTGTATTGGAAAATTGACTTGGGAAAGCACAGTAGTATAGTAATAATAATAATGGGATTACATTGCCAGTGTTACCTGTTTGAAAGTTGACTGTTGTTCCACATTAAAAATTGCTTTCAGTATTTCAGCAAATTTACTTTGCTGAATAATACCAGTGCTATTCCAAAACATGTCCTGACAGGAAATTATACCATTGTAGTTTCGTTTCTCAGTTTTCCACATAAACAGCTTTCAGCTCTGAATACTCAAAGCAGCTGAGCCATGGCAGAACGAGGTGCACTAGGAAGGCAGCTAATGGTGTAAAACACCTCACTAAGGTTACAGTTCTGGTTTTGTGTCTTTTGGGTTTTTAACCCCACTTGTTGTGGGTTTGGGTTTTTTGTTCATGTTTGGGCTTTCTTAATTAAATGACTGAAAAGAAATTTCTGCCTTAGAGTGAGGGGAACTGTATATTGTTTGTTTGCAACTTTCAACTTTACAAAATGTTGCTATTTTTATTCAGATGGGTCATCGAATCACGTTTACAACTATCAGCCATGTGATCACCCACGTCAGCCTTGTGATAGCTCATGCCCATGTGTAATTGCTCAAAACTTCTGTGAGAAGTTTTGTCAGTGCAGCTCAGAATGTAAGTAAAACATTTAAAAGTTGTCTATAAACTTCTCTCACTGTCCCACCACTGAGCTCTGTACTACCAGTCTGTCCATGCTGCAGGCAGTTACAGGAGCAGCAAATTGTGTCCAACAGTGTGAGCGTGTTCAGTTTAATTTGGCCCTTGTAACTGGCCATTGCATGAAGTCAGAAGCAGCCTTCAGATCTAAAATTGAGAAAGAGTTATTAAAATCAGGGAAGGAAAGAATTTGTAGTACTCCTGAATGTCCTATGCAGATATCAGTGGCTGTGTTAAATATTCTGATATGCTATAATCTGCACAGTCTTAATTTTACTCTGTATTTTTTCATACTTGCCTTTTTCTTTTCCACACATTCCTTTGTAGGCCAGAATCGTTTTCCTGGGTGTCGTTGTAAAGCACAATGCAACACCAAGCAGTGTCCCTGTTACCTGGCTGTCCGTGAGTGTGATCCTGACCTCTGTTTGACTTGTGGAGCAGCTGACCACTGGGACAGCAAAAATGTTTCTTGCAAGAACTGCAGCATTCAGAGAGGATCCAAAAAAGTACGTCCAGAGTTATACAACTGCATGTCTGTTGCCTGGGTTTTGAGGTGTTCTTATATTTTCAAGCCAGAGAATGGAATTTCTTTGCCCTCATACTGTCAAACTGGAAAAGAAAACAAAAAAACCCAAACCAAACAAAACAGCAAGGAAAGGAGTTGTCACTTGTTAGCTTGATCATGTGCTGCTGTTAAGTCTATCTACATTTTGTCATGTACCAATCAGTGTTTTCTGTGCATCAAGGCAGCAGAATATCTCCTTTTCCCCATTCAGGCTTTGCTTCTTAATTGCAAACAGGCTGCTGTTTTAAAGAGCTCAGCAGTCTTTCCCCAGATCAGCATAAAGAAGTTTATCCAGAGTCTAGAAGCTGTTTCTTTCTTCAGTTGTTGATTCTAATGTATAAACTTGTGTACAGTCTACTAAAGTCTTGAAAGCCCATTCAGTTCTGGAACGTCTTCTCACAAAATAGTTGATTACTGAGCCTAGTGAGGAGTGGGGTCCTGTCTGCAGACCTTTTGAGGTTGAAGTCTTTAGTAAATGAATTTTTATGTAACCCCCTCATTTCAAGGTGTCTTGAGTGGATTAAACTAAAATTTTTAGTAGTTTTCAAATACTTGGTCATTTTTCTTTTACATACATCTTCTGATCCACAAGCTGTAATTTTAGTGTGTGTTTGATCATTAGAAGACTCTGGATTTGTCTGCACTCCTGGAGTTCCAACATAAACATTTCACAAAGTGATACAAAACAAAATGGAAAAAAACCTGAACTCAAATCTAAGCCAGGCATATCAAAACTTCTTGGTTTTTCTATTCCACAGCACTTACTATTGGCACCTTCAGATGTGGCAGGTTGGGGAATTTTTATCAAAGATCCTGTACAGAAGAATGAATTCATCTCTGAATACTGTGGTGAGGTAAGGATGGAGAACACTGGATATTGGTGAAGTTATGCATTGACAATGACCGACCATGGGTGCCATTGTCTCTAACCTGGTGCCACGTTCAGACAGAGCCATGTGGCTGACTTCAGTGTCACAGGCTGTAACTCCAGGCACAGGCTCAGACCCCAGGAGCGACACAATTGAAATGTCACAAGAATTTTGAAACTGGTTCTTGTGAGAAGGAGAAGCTGGAATGTTCTTTTTGTTTTAGATGGAATTTCCGTTCAGACATGCTTGGAATTTGGTGGCAAATTATTTAGTATAGTACTGAAAGTCAGTAGGAGCTTTCACTAAGTATTCTGTAGCAATAAAACCCTGAGTACAGTACACAATCCTGATTTTGAGAGGAGAAGCAATTCTTGCTTTTCTTCTGCTCTGAAACAGTTTATTTATGCTAAAAGCTAAGTATGGATATTTGGTAAGTGCAAAATGCTTGCTGCAAACAACACTTTGTTTGGGAATACTTTGAATCCCAGAGAATAAAAAAACTCCCACCTGTCTTTCAAAAGGCTGGAGGGGTTGACATTAAGATGCTGTGGTTACACAATGGAGGAGTGCTTCTCTTTTTTACAAGTGGTGTTTCTTTCAGATTATTTCTCAGGATGAGGCAGACAGAAGAGGAAAAGTGTATGACAAATACATGTGCAGCTTTCTGTTTAACTTGAATAATGGTATGTATTACGGTATGCATAATGGTATGCATTAGTTGCAACCCTTGGCAGCATAAGTAAAATATGTATGCTTAGCATTTTGTTCAGCCCTGTTCTTCTGCAGACAGCAGGTAACAATGAGAATTTTTTTCCACACATCTTTCCCTATCAGTGTGTGGATTTATCTTGTTGATAGTTAGCCTTTGGGGTTTTTCCTCTAAATGCTAATCAGCTAGATGTAGTGATGGAGCCTGTTGCACAAGCAACTGTACAAGAGGAGTAGAACTTCATGGAGTAAAAATGTGTGCGGACATTAAGTAGACTAAAGAATGTAAAAAGCTTGCCAGGTGTTGTCTGAAGTAATTTTACTGAACTAAATCAGCAGTAAGTTATGTTGGTAATTGTGTTGGGGGAAAAAAGCCACTTGTGGTATGTGACTGCTGCCACTTGAGAAGAAAAATACAGACTGCACTGTGTCAAGCATAAAATACTAGATAATAGTTGAAATGAGGAAAAAAACCCTGCTGCTTTATGTCAGTGTTGACTTAGCATATTTATGGAGCTTGTCCTTGTGGAATAAAGGTAGAGAAGCTTCAATGGGAAGCTAAGGTGGTGCCACTGTGGCAGGAGGTAAAGGAAAAGCACCGTGTGGAACAGCAGAGTTCAGCTCTTCCATGGGAGAAGCTGTGCAGTTATCTTCATCTGCTAAGATCCAAGCACACTAGGTATTAAACTCGGAAACGTGTTTGTAGGTGACCCAGCCAACATTTGTGGGTTTTGTTGTTTTTTTCTGCCCCCTTAGATTTTGTGGTTGATGCAACACGCAAGGGCAACAAAATTAGATTTGCAAACCATTCAGTAAATCCCAACTGCTATGCAAAAGGTAAGTTTCACATTTACTTGCTTTTCATCAATGCATGAAATACTGGTATTTCTTCAAGATGCATTTTATCAGTATTTGTACTAACATACCTGATTTCTTTTAAAACAGTTATGATGGTTAATGGTGATCACAGAATAGGAATATTTGCTAAAAGAGCCATTCAGACTGGTGAAGAACTGTTCTTTGACTACAGGTGGGTAGATGGGTTTCAGATGGGATTCGCTTTCAGTATCTGTGCAGCTCAGAGTTAATTCCTGTGCCTGCCTGGCCCCTGCAAGCCTCAGGTCTCAGCAGCTGAGAAGCAGCACTCCCCACACTGGTTTTGTTAAGCCAGGTGCCATAGCAAGACTGATTTGAGCAATGCAGCTGGCTAAGAGCCTGCAAACTTGGAAAAGCAGCTTGTATAGAGCAAACTGTAGTGACAAATGGGGACAGACTTTCTTGGGTTGGGTTACCTTGGTAGCAGTACAAGTTAACTCCCCCATCATTCAGAAATAGGCAAGAATTTCAGAGAATGAAATTTCAGAATTACTACAGACAAATGTTTGTTAAGAATGTGTCCTTAACTGTCCTCTACAATCATCTTACTTGGCAAAAAGTAAGCTGTCCAGTGGCAATACTGTGTAGGTCATCCTGGAGAAATGCAGTTGCTTTCCAGTACTGAAAATGAACTTCAGGACTCTGAGATTCAAGGTGAAAAAGTATGGAATTTTAGTGATTCGTCTCCTCTTGATCAAACACCTCTGAAAGTAGTTTCTTGAGTGGGTCAGCAGTGTTATGCACCTGCAAATTCACACAAGGAGGAAACACTCCAGCTGGTGAGGAATGATGGGAAATCTAAGCATGAGAGTATTCCAGGCTGGGGTGCCATTCTGTCAGAACAATGAAGCTGAAATGTTCCATGGTACTGTTTTTTTTGTGATTTTGTGGGGTTTTTTTTGTATTTCAGATATAGCCAAGCGGATGCCCTTAAATATGTGGGCATTGAAAGAGAAATGGAAATCCCTTGACACCAGCTACCTCTTCTTTTAAACAAACAGCTGCCTTATCTTCAGGAATTTCTAGTACTGTGGGCAATTTTAGAAAAATACAAATGATGCAATTTGAAATTCTGTATTTGCAAAGTACTGTAACAGTAATTTATAGTAACAAATTTTAAAAAAACCTGACTTTTTATTGCCTTCTCACCAGCTGCAAAGTGTTTTGTACCTATGAACTTTTGCAATAATGTGGTGTGGTACATTTTTCAACCTTGAATAAAGGATACTTGAACTTCTTCATTTTTACTGGAATTGAGTTGGAATTTTGTGTCAGCCCCTTGAGAAAGCAATGTGAATTTAACCTGTAACTTCTGTGCAAAGGCAGCTCCATACTTGTCTCCTTCTGTTACTTTGGTCACGTTTAACATCAGGATGAAGATGGAAACAGTGTAGATGGCAGTCAGGTGCTTGTGCTGCTGCAGTGCCTCAGTGAAACAGGTGAAACAAGCTCTTGCAGCTTCTCAGCTCCCTTGGATGCAGCTACATCCACATCCTCTGGAGTAATGGCTGCAGCCCAGAAACTCCTCCAATTGCCAGAGTAGCTGTACTTTCCGTGACAAACACTACTTTCAAGACAAAGCTGTGGCACAAGGTGCCCTTGCTGTGGCTTCTATGAAGCACCAAACTGAATGATAAATACAACAGTAACTACACCTATATTAAAAACTTAAGAGATGCAAAAGAGAAATGCACAGTTTTCCTTCAGAAACATTTAGACAGCAGGTAGATGTCTGTACAGGACTACCACATTTATTTTTTACTTGCTGGTGGATGTGGACTCTGCAGCCTTTTGTGAAGTAGAACACAATGCTCTGGTCAAACCAGCTGGAGTGGGAGGACAGGCACAGGGTGGCATTACTGCAAAACTGAGTCCATGAAATCCTGTCCATGATGACCAGTTACCTGCTGCACTGAGGGGGCTCCAAGCCTGGGCCTGAGTTCAGCTTTTCTGCTTCCACACTCCATGTACAGCAGGCAGCTGCCACATGCCCTCCACTGTGGTGGTGGCCCAAGTAAGAATTAAGAGCTCATGAGGAAAAGAACAGTCCAAAAGTAAAAACCTGATTTTCTCCCTCCTCAGGTAGAGCACAGCTCCTAGTCTGAAGGATGCACAGTACATAAAGCACTGCTTTAACCAGCGAAGGGCTTTGAAAGGAAGCTCAGAGCAGCTGATTTCTGGCCTTCCAACTAAGAAAGGAGTTCAGGCTGCTTCTTTGTTATCATAGCACATATACCCTGCTGAAGAAATCTATTACCCCTGAACTTTCTGCAAGAAGGTTTTACAAAAACAAAACAGCATCTTAGGAAAAAAAAAATTAAGAGGCATCACTAGGTCCCCCATTCTAAATTTCCAAAAGCAACTTTGAGCAGCAAGATGCTTCTATTGCCCCTAATGGCAGTCTTTAGCCCTTTCAGAACAGAAATAGCAAGCGTACAAAATCTCAAGTGCAGATGACACCCCTCCCTTCTAGTAGTGCTCAGGTTTTTTTTTTAACCCAGAGTTCAACTGTAACCATTTCCCTCAAGAGAGAAACATTAGCAACACAAAACCTGGCTCCTTTCCTGCCAGAAGAAACAAAATCACAGTTTGTATAAAGGGTAAAATGGCTACAGAAGTTAAATTCTTTTCAGGATCAAGATTAGAAAATATAGATTACCAATAGTGAGACCTGTGAGGATGGCAGCATTTTGCTTGTAGCATATGGAAAGCCAATACTCATTTCATAAAATGTTGCGAGAAGAATGGAATGAAGCCTGGTCAATCAAGGCAGGTGTATTAACACTTTTAAAGTATTTTAATTCCCATTCACAGGTTGCATTTAATGGGAATTGTTCTTCAGGAACACACTCAATTTTCTGCTCCAGTCAAAGAAATGGGCAGCCTAAACCTCCTTTATTCTAGGCAGCATTTATGCAAGTGTGATGCACTTTATAGCACAATGAGCAATATTAAAACCAGCTCCAAGTTCAGATGACCAAGCACTGCTATATATTCTGAGCATTTTCTATTCTGCATATCTTGTGAAATCATCACAAATTTCTTTTATTTTCAAAGTGCAGACATTTCCTCTTCAAAAAGAAATAACATGCACATATAATGACAGATGACAATATCTTCAGAGAACAAAATGTTTTTAAAGCACCAGAAAATGGGGAGGAAAAGCAAAACGAATTTCTAATAGCTTTCATAACCATTATACCTTTTATTTACATTTAGAAAGATAAGTCATGAAACAAAACAATAAAACCAAATGCAACTTGTACAGAAATCTTTTAAAATGTTTTTATTATTTATCACACATTAAAAAATGAAACACACTATACAAATGGTTTTTCATAGCAGATTACACATGGGTCCATTCGGACTCGCTCTCCAAGTGCTGCCAACATGTATAAGTGCTGCCTGTGATGGCAGCTGTTTATCATATAGCCAATGTATTGATTTAAATGCAGTAGCATGCAACCCTTAAACGAGAAGGGTCTGATTCCTTTCTGTTCTTAAATTAGGTTAAATGGCATTGGTGTCCATATTTACATACTTGAAATGTATCAATCCTGAGCAGTTCTGATGTAAATCTGAGACTGGCTGATGGAGTCCTGGTCTCAGTCATTAAAAAGGGAGGTCCAAATGGCAGCAGGGTGGCTGCTATGAAGTTCTGTCGCTTTCATTCTTTCCATCACATACCTACTTGCTGAGTGTCACACAGTCAGGTAATTGCTAATAAAAATGCTAAGCCAAGTAACTGTAGGTGTCCTTCTCACCATCTACACGTTCCAAGTACTCCTTCTCAATGAGGATGTCAATGCATTTCTGTGGGAGGAACAGAACAGAGGTAAGCTGTGGGACACAGGCATAAAAGCCCTCTCTGAGGTTTCTCCAAACATTGATTTTGTCCCCTGAGGGAGTTCCCTGCCAAGCAGAGGACGGCAATAGGCAAAGGACACACACCACAGCAGTTCACTCTCCTCTTTCTGACCACATCCAAGCAGAAGGCTCTGCTAATCCACTAAACTGAATTGCACTTACTGCATGCCATTCCAGGGGTGTGACTGGGAGACCATCAGTATGCTGAGCAACTTCACAGCATGACAGCAAATAAAGAATTAACCAAGAGGCAGAGAGCTTATGTAAGGTTACAAAAGACAGCAGCAGCAATGAGGGGATGTCTGTGTAACTGCCCTGCACTGGTGCCAGTTTATGCAACTGCTCTCACCGCCTTTGCCTCACCTACCCCTTGGTTGTGGATATAAAAACTGCTGGTGAGCACACTTAGACAAACTGATGAAGAAATTAGTATACATAAATCAATAATTAATATAATCAATACAATTATGAGTAAATAATTAAATACAATGCCCCCCATCCCACCATTTTTACTGTAAAGGAAAGCAGGAAACTCTTTTATCAAGCTAACCCCAAGGTTGACTGTTGTCCCACAACTGGGACAGCAGGAACAAAAGGTAAGCCTGGATCAAGGGCTATGGTAAGGTGACACTGATGTGAAAAAATGCAATCCAGTTACTATTTTACCACCACTGACAACAATGCGAAACATGGATATTGCCCTAAGAGAAAAGAAGTATTTCTGGTTAAAGTATTTCCTACTTGCAACTCTAAAAGATCTGTCCTTGCCCATCCCATCCCCTTAGCTTTCCTTTTTAATTCAGAAGCATGTATTTTTGTCTGTGTCTGTATCCTCCTCACCTCCTGGAATCCAGGCTCAGAGATGTGGGTCTCACATACCTTAATTACAGGAACTCGTGGCTTGAACCTTGAGGACAGCTGTGTTAGCACTTCTCCAAGCAGTTGCTGGTGTTTTAGAACCTTCCTCATTTTCATGATTCTCACAATAGCAGCCTGCATAGCAAATTTGGGAAGGTGTGTTTAGGAGCAAAGTACTTGTCCTCTGTGTAAAGCCATTTAACTCCCCTAGATCATGTCTGCCCATGTAGAAGCACCACCACAACCAACTCGAGCACCAGACAGGGAGAAGCTTTGCCCACGAGTGTCAGCTACTCACACAGACCAAGAACTCAGTCTCCACAGCACACAGTCATCAGAAGTGGTTTCGACACATGAATTTTTAGAACTGTGCTTACAGTCAGTCAGTCAGTCATAATAATAATAGCACCAACTGGTAACAAGAGCCACACAAAACTACTTGTGTAGCAAAAAGCTTTCTTTATATATTTAACCTTACTGTGACACTGTCTTAGTGGTACATCTGTATTTCCATCCCCTGCCTCTCAAGTGAATTCCAAATGAATTGATATAAAATCACTGTTGATTTCATACTACAAGGGTATTACTATTTTTTAGTTATTCAGTTTTCACCCAGGGCAAGTTCTGGTGAACGTGTATTCAAGGAACCCAAACGCTCATCAACATCAGGTTAGAACAATGTGAATGAACACATCCTGTCTGTAGAAGTGCCTTCCTCCAGTTTCTAGTACAGACTCAAATCACCTTTAAGAATATTTTAAATACATTTTTTGAACTCTAATGTAATTAGAGCATGTTCTCTTCTAGTAAAAATTAGGAAAACCCTACAATAAGCTTCATTAAGTGATTACAAAGATTTGTGACAGCATTCTGCAATAAAACTCACCTGAATCAGTAGTTTCCTGTCTTCCTCTATATTTTTGTGTGTAGTTTCTTGCTCCTGCTTCTGTTCAGTCTTCATTGGCACATTGATGTTTACCCTTAATTTTTTGCTGTAAAGTAAAGCAGAAGTTAATTAACAATTAGATTGTTTAAAAACCGAAGAAATACAGAAAAAACTCCGAACAAAACCCAACTCCAAAATAAAAACCACAGCACCATAATTACTTTACAACAACACAGGACTTTGGCTCCTCTCAAAACTTTAGATGCACTTATTCAAGTTAAAACAAAATTAGAATAAAAATAAAGAATGCCCACAACCAATCAGCGAAACAAAATACCTTTCTGGTGGGTGTCTGTGTATCTCACGGTTTACTGAATCCATCCTAGCGATCTGTGTAACTAGCACTGTACAGTTACATTGTATTCAAAATATTTCTGTGTGTAGTAAGAAGCTTAGAGTCAGTGAAGGGGACAAAGGAAGTCAATGGAAACAGAATCACCCTTCTGATTTACAGACTGGATTCTGACCATAATGGGGAGAATATCTTTGTTCTGTGGAACTGAGCTCTGCCTTTCTTTCACAAGCTCCCTGGCACTGACAGCTGTGCTGAGGTGAGCCCACTGCCACATGAGGCCACTCAAGACAAGGTCCTGTGTCACAAGTGGGGAGCAAACCTCAGCATCAGAGCACCAGGGAGCAGAGGGCTCTCCTCAGACCTGTTAGCTGCCCTGGGGAGAGGATTGTTATTTATTTACCACAGTGCTCTCCATCACAAATTGCGAACCAACAGCTGCACAATGCAGCAACACTGAGCTGTTTCTATCACTGCATTAATGCAACAGATCATGAATTCTCAAACCTTTAATTTGGTAAAGGGGGACAGAAAGCAGATAAAGGGTGAGGTACAAGGAATGGTTTTAAAATGTTTCTTTCACCTGTGATCTTATCTTTGGGAAGTTCTGAACTCCTCACTGAATTTGTGTGTGCTTATATCTATGCTCTGATAAGCATGATAAAAATACCACAGTGCTGTAAACAGCTTAAAATACACAACTGTTTAAAGTAAGTAATAAAACGTACTGAAAATTGTGTTTATTAAGTCTTCAAATCACTCTATACACCGTGGTTATAAAATGAGCCTGATCTTCTCATGTTAGCAGTAGTGGATGAACATTTCTGCCTTTGACCTTTGCTGGTCACTGGACACTTCTGTAACCTTATAAAATATCATGGATTTGCCGAGTGCACACGAGTAACACCTTGGCGAAACAGCAGCACTTGAATCAGTTATCCAAGAATTAGACAGGAATCAAGGAACAAAAAGGACATATGGAAATATATCAGGCCTTGACTTTATTTTATGACAAAGCCAGAGTCAAAGAGCTGAAATCACACCCATTCCCCACAACTCGCCAGCCCTTTCCTTTAATGCTGGTACACATTGGATCTACATTTGAATTGGCACTTGAACCGTGAGGCTTTCATCCCAAGTATATTAGGTTTCACCCAGATTTTGAAAGCAGAGAAGGATGCTACCCATTACATCTAAGTGATGCATGCTGCTTACTTTTTGTAACCAAGATACAGTTTTATTAAAGTATCTGGTTTTAACTCCACTTCATCAACATTTGCATTTTCATCTTCCAAAACCTGCAATAAATAAACAAACAAACAAATTAATTAATAGTCTAACATATTTCCCTGTATGTTAAGCAGGTCATAACAAAGCAAGAGTACTTACAAGCAATTTTGATTTCAACAGTATCTGTAGAACTTGTGCCAAGATATCCTACAAATTTATAGAAAACATTATCAGTGCAGATAGACAGCACCTTTGTCTAATTTAAAAACTTGAACAAGAATGCACATGTTTAGTGTCAGAACACTGCAAAATGAGGGGGCAAGAAAAAGCAGTAAAAACATAGTTCACAGAAATAAAACAATGTTCTTTTTGGGTGTTATACATATCCCCCTTGTGGCTGGTGAAATACAAAATTCTTGAGAAATACTAATTCCAAAGAAGAGATCTTCCCAGTTGCTGCTTTAGGTAATATTTTGCAAGCAGATTTATATGCCTAAGAAATAATTTTTCCTGAACCATGCAAATATATATATACCACGGCAAGCTTAAACTTCAGAAAGCAAGCACTCTGTGCTCTGATTAACATCTTTTGTTTTAACAGGGATCCCTTCTGGTTGCTGTTGCTGGTTGCTCACCCAGAAGGCTACTGGCAATATTCTGTGCAGGCCTGCAAAGCTGCTCTTTTACCACAGTCTGTAATAAATGGCAACCCCTAAGACTTCTGGGTTTGCTGTAATCCATCAGCAACAATAACCTTCTAGGTAGGCATTTCTAAAAGTAAAGATCCTACTGAATAGGAACACCTAACTTTCCAGAAGTCAGAGCAGACTTGATTCAAACCTACTGCTAAAGGTCAAATAAATGTCAAATTGTGGGCCATAAAGCCTGCTTGGGAAGAAAAGGAGGGAACCTTTTCCACAGGAGAGAGTTAGCCAACAAACTGCAGATTTACTATGTTCATGTAAAAAGGCCTTGAGATATAAAAGAATGACAGATGCATAGATCAATCATTTAAGGAAAATGCTGGTTTTGCTAGAATGTTGTCTTTTAACATTAAAATGTATGCATTGAAACACTGAAAACTTCTACCCAGAGCTCAGCAGGAAGCTAGACAATTCACTCCAGTCATGAACAGGAATATACATGCATTAAGACTCTTCAGAAGACCAGGCAGTTATGATTACAGGAAAGTAAACCAGGAAAGTGACTTGACCAAGAATAGAGCACATCTGTCTCCTTTGGGACAGAAACTGGTTCTGGCTCCAAGCATGCGTAATCCAAATTTCTTATGATAGCAGGGAGAGCCCTGAAGACCAGAACACTTGCTCACTAGAGTGTGGTAAAACGTGCAAAGTCACTACCATTTTTATTTGGGTACTGTCTGTCAGCTGCTGCACGGTATAGGCATCTTCTGTGTTGTACTGCAGTAAAATGGCCATCTGGAATGTGGATGCCTGACAGATCCAAAAACAGAGAACAGAGGGGATGGGGGGAAATTAGAAAATGAGAACTTACAAACACTTCCTGAATTTGAACAGCCTGAAACTCATCATTTAAACACATACACTGGAATATTTGGACAACAGAGAATACCCAAGTGGTGCTAATAAAAAAAAAATAAAAATCAAATGTTGCTTTTACAACCAGAACTCCCTCTTCCAGAATTACCTAAACATAAGACCCCAGGATTAAACCCCCAGTTTGGCTTGCTTCAGACACTGATCAAATTTTCTATTATGGCATCAAAACATTATCCTTCTATTTGCTAATATAGTTTTAAATTGTTTTCCTCTGTCACTCCAACTCTTGCCCATTTAATCTTCATTACACCCAATACAGACTTCTGAATTCATCCTCACAACCCTCCCAACTCCAGCAGAATAATGAAACCAAATTTATGCACCAAGCAGCTATCGGTGGCTTATCCATGGCTATCACCACAGTGTTAACATATGTTGATGACAAGGTCAAACTCTGACATTATCTTGTTTCTTCTTGCTGTTGTTCATTTATTTTTTGAAACAAAGCAGACCATAAAGTATAAGCAGCATGAGATCCTAGGCAAAGAGGTTGTATCTATCTCACAAAATGCATTTCAACACCTGTTTAAACCACAGGCAATGTGTTCTGTTTCTTAAGACAACTTTCTTTTAAACACAAATCTTTATTGTATCTTTATTTTATTTACTGCACTGATACTAAAGTTTCTACTGGCCTGCATCCAGTCATCTGAAAACAACTATTACCAAGTGTTTCTACTGGTATGACTTGTCCTTACCTGTAACGTGTATCTATTTTTGAAACAGTTGGTAACCAATTCCCCTTTGGACAGCTGATACAACCATGTTAATTTTCTTCCACTGTGACGACTGGCATAAAATGCAGTAAATCTCTGATAGCTCCGTTCTAACTGTATAAAAACATAAGTAATAAATAAATAAATAAATATTATTTACCTTCATTTACCATTATTAGAACATGTTCTGGAAAGAACGGGGGATCATCAAATCTGATTACCCTCAACCACCCTGTTGTCTAAATAACCCAAACGGAAATTCAAAGTATTCTCATTCGACAGACTGGATGAAAAATTTCCCTCTGTTATAGGTCTCCCCTTTAGAGTATCATTAACAGTACAAATGTAAACAGGCATTTAAGGTTCATTCTTCGTTTTAGGATACATTAAGCATGGCTAGAAAAGCAATTTGTTTTAAACACCTTCATCCTCCAGGTAACAGCATTAATTTTATTTTTCATGTTAAATATTCATGCCTTTTTTCTGGATAAGCACTCAGCAGAAAACTAATGACTATAATATCTAAAGATTTTATTGGGCAAAGCTGAAGCAGTGGTATGAAAAGGTGTCTTAAATTAGGTATACCCAGAAAAATGCACTAACAAAGACGTGCTTTAGTTGCTGTTGAGTATTTTGAAGAAAGATTCATTAACCAGGGAGTTTCATGGGAAAGACATGAAAACATGGATTTCACACAGCTCCCTCCTACTACCTTACTCAATTATCTTGTTCCAAATATCCTCAAGCCAAATAGAAAAATACCAGAGACACTTATAGCCCTCTCTGAAACACAACAGAATGGAAGGAAACACCAGCCTTGTAAAATAATTTCTCTCATGATCATTCCATGCTCAGATGAAGCAAGTGCAAGTGCCTCACCTCAGATGGCAGAGCAAACGTGCAGGACTGTTGGAATGGCCACGATCCAGAACTCAGCACCTGGATGCTGAAATCCACTAAAAGAGAGGTGAAGAGGATGAGTTGCATTATCCCACTTTCTCCTCCCTCCCTCTTCAAACAGTCCTAGTTCTAACACAGACATGTTTCTGGCCCATGGTCAAACTAACATGGTAAAAAATCATTAAGCACTATTTTATTTTTGTCGGAGCATAACCAAAACTATTAATGAGAGATGTCACTGCAGTTGGAGAGCTTTAGATTTAGTGTTACAGGCACTCAATCATCTCTTATTTGGAGAAGTTACTACTCTCTTTCTACCTCTACAATGAGTTACAATTTTCCCACTTTGGTGTTAAAAGAGGAAGTTCATCATCACTCCACAATACTCAACTGCAAGAACAGACCTTTCACACCTATACTTGTAAGGCATTTTGGTCAAGTCAAGAATGAATAATACAAAAACTAAGTAAAATTTAAACCTGATGATACACAACTCTAATTGTAACCCAAGAAATAATCATCAATTCTTGACAGAATTTGGTTCAATGTGCTTCAATTGAAAAGAAAAGTATAAAAAGGTGATAGGGGCATCTAACAACCTGGAACACAATATACTTTTATCCTTAATACTTTCACGTAAGTCTAAGTATTAAACAGCTAACAATCAAAACTGTTTAAAGAAAAACATCCCCCCCATCAAACATGAAAAAAAAAGAAGAAAAAAAAGACGAGACAGTATTCAACTTCATTTAGTTATGTACCTAAATGTGATCTCTAAAATCAACAAGAGGTTACTCAGAAAATATATAAAGAGCTACTTGAAGACAAAGAACAGACCTAAAATTTAAAGACCTGATTTAAACATCCCAGCTATCATGGTCAGAAGAACACTAACTCTAATTTGTGGCACTAAGTCAAATATTTCCCTCACACACTTAGCTCTGCAGAAATAGGAGGGAGCTACACTATGCAACAGTAACTTAGGTAAAGGTGTTACTTACAATCTAATGGTTCTGAATTGGTCAGGTGCTTTTTAAACTGCTCATTCAAATCCTTGCTTACACCAATATCTTGGAACATCCGCTGCAGCTTGGAGGTATATTCAAAACCACAAGCTTGCTGTATTTACAAGCACAGATACATCAGCAAGACACATTTTGGACATTGGATAATGAGAAGAACAAAGTGTTGGAACTTATTTCCTTAACAGAAGATGTACAAAGTTCTGTATTTCCCTTACTCAAAGTGCCGATCCCCCCTGGAATATGAGCTTTAACTGCCATTGAAAACTGAGGAAAATTTTGTTTGAAAATTAAGCAAAACACAATGAAACAAGACTACTCAAAGGGTTGGGAATTGTAATTTGCTTAACTCTGCATAAATATGGGTTAACAAAATTAAGCTACTTTTTAGTACTCATTCCATTGAATAATTAAATCCATGTCATTCATTTGGTTAAGAATAATTAAGCTTAGCTCCATCAGGCAGATATGCACTAGAAGTTCCTACGATTTAAAAAAAAACAAACAAAATATCCATTGTTGTTTCTTTTTCTGTGCATATAATAAACAAATGAAAGGATGTACATCAATGCTTTCCAAAACAGTGTTAAGACCTGCAAGGCAGTAGATTACGGGACAGTCATGAAATACTCACTTTTAGTTTGGAGATCATGCTTGCCTCAGCATCATCACTAGCACTGTTTTGATGCACAAGTCTCTTTGCCAGCATTTTAGCATAGAATTTTTGAAACACATCTTTATCCTCAATGTACTTGAAGACAACCATCTGGAAAAACCAAGATAATTTGTAAGGGAAAAATATTTAAACATTTGTCTTGAAAAAGATGCAGCAGGAACTGCTTAATTTGAACCTAAATTTTAAAGACTGGGGGTTTTGTTTGGCTTTTTTAGGGGAGGGTGGAGGGACTGGTGGTGTATTTGCTTTAAATATGGATACTATTTTAAACCAAGAACTGTATATTCCACATGTAGAGCATATTATATATATGTGGATATATAATGACATAAAAAGATGTCATGGAAATGATACATTTTATATGCATATACAGATTAAGCAAAAGCACAGCTTCAATATAGTCACTTTAAATCTGCTGTAAAGGGTTTTTTAATAAACAAAACAATTTTTATATTTTATAGGTATTTATAGACATCTTACCACTTGATTGAGTGTATCTTCCAATTCTGCTTCTTCTGGATTCTTTGAGCTGCAATTAAAGAAGTGCATTTTTAATGAGTTCCAAACCAGCAGAATTAAACCAACATATGGATGCATATGGAAGCTTCAGAAATAAAAGAATGCAAATTTGAATAGTTCTGGGATCAAAGGCTCTTTAAAGAGAAAACAATGTAATGAAGTGAACAGTTCACTGCCCCACCTATCAGCAATTCTGAAGTTCCCAAATGTCACAGGCTGAAGTCCTGGACCATGACTTGCTTGGGACTTGCTGGTAGCCTGGTACTTCTCAGGATTTATGAGCTTAAACATGGACCTTTCCCTTCCTGATAAATGCTATCTTTATTTCTTACCTTAGATAGTACAAGAAGAATACAGTTAACAGAGCTGGATTTGACTGGGTGAAAGCGCAGATAGCACCACATTGCCCTCCTCCATCTCAAGTTTGCCCACCAGGCAAAGCCCAAATCTACCCTGTACATAGTATTTGTAAAGTAGAAAATAAACCCTTTGCTGAATGAAGGAGGAGATGGGAAAGAGAAAAGTGAGCAAGTTCTCCCATTTTTGCGTTGTTTGATGGTGGCTTTTTTCCCTCTGCCAAAACAACCAGAAATGCTGCCAGGGTCAAAACTGACACCAATCCAGTCCAGTATGAACTGAACTGATACCAATTCAGTGTATGAGCTGCTGAACCACTTAAAACTAAGTGCCTTGAATTAAAATATGAACCATAAAAGGTTAGAAAGCAGTTTTTCTCCTCCTCAATTTCTGCCCAGATAGAAGAAGATACAGAAAAAACAAAAGGAGGAAAGCAACAGTTTTAATGGAGAAAGGGAATGTGCATCTCTTTACAAGACACAATCAAATCTAAGTTTTTCAGTGTAGAAAACCCTACCTAAAACCCCTCCTTCAGTTTTACTGAAGAACAAAAACCTAAGATTCCTATAAGGCAAGAAAGGTTTGCTTATTTCCTCCACTTTTCCTTAAAAAGAATATCAAACAACACAACCTTTAGGAACGGTCCTACTGAAATTTTTGTATCCAGAATTTGATAAAATTTATTTCTTGCAAAGTGAAGTTCTGTTTCTGAAGACAGTATAAAACTTCACAGGCTAAAACCTTTTAAAATAAAAGCCAACATGAAATAATCATTTGTCTTTGAGGACATACCTTTTCTTTAGTAAAGAGTCACAGTATCGTGCCAGTAGCTCTGGGGATTTACTGGATGATTGAGCCATTTTTGTTACTGCATTATTATTTATAAATCGACCACAAGCCTATAAATCACAAAAGACAGTGAAATTTTGGGAGACAATTTTTATTTATTTTGCATGGAAATAAAAAACAAGTCCAGCATCTGCCACAACATGCACTTACTTTGTCTAGTGCAGCCACGAAGCCAGCATCATTGTTGAATGCAGACATGACTAAAGCGTTGTATTTCTTATGGACATCCAACACTGTCTGTACATACATTTTTGGATCCTGCAATA
This sequence comes from Onychostruthus taczanowskii, assembly GCF_017590055.1. Lineage (NCBI taxonomy): Eukaryota > Metazoa > Chordata > Aves > Passeriformes > Passeridae > Onychostruthus > Onychostruthus taczanowskii. The sequence goes on along the minus strand of NW_024506773.1, from coordinate 2,542,761 downwards.
AGGAGAGACTGGTTTTTGCAACCTGTTGACTTTCTGCTTTCTACTTCCTCCAAAATGGAGCTATTCACTGGCCCAAGAAAATTTGTGTGGAGAAAATCTATGAAGTATTAGAAACATTTTAAAGGTAAACTAGTACCCAGACTAGTTCAGGTCCTATGTCCAGGACTGACTAATGTTACTGCAAGCTCCCATTTACAGCAACCAGGGTGCAGAGTGTACCACAGCACACAAAAGACAACAAAGTATTTACTCAACCACTGCAAACATTTTTAAATCAAGTCACACTTGGGAGAGCTGGACAATCATAAAATGGCAACTGCTATAGAGGAAAATCTCTGTGGTAAGCATGTGACTGGTGTACATCCAGTAAGTACAACTTAGTACAGACACCTCAGTCACTGGTAGTTGTTAAAATTTACGTGCTCAGCACTCAGTGGCAGCCAAATGCCAATAAACATCAAGTTTACTGTACTCAGACTGAGTTCTTTGTGCAGTTACTGATCTTTGCTTCTCAATAAGATGGAGTGTAGTCAAGGAGTAGGGACAATGATGGGCAAGTAAATCATCAGGCACACAAGACAGCTACTATACAACAGACTAAAAAAGGCTGGAAATCTTCAGTTTGGAGATCAGAAGGTCTTGTTGGCTAGAAGTGGTGGAATATGGGCAGGGTTTTATGAGGATCCTGAAAAACATTTCCTGTTGCCACTGAAGACAGACACAGACTACCATGGACCACCAATCTAATGCCATGCTTGAGACAAAGAACTGAGATTATTGAGAACTTCTGAGATAAGGAATGCAAATTGATTTGAAGGACATTCAGAAAAGTACTGATTACAAGGGCTAAACAAACAACAAACAAAACACACAAAAAGCAGCCAATCTGACTGAAAAGCAGTTTTGTTAATACAGTTAACAGAGACTAGAGCACAACTCCTTCTGCATTAATGTACAAAATAAGTGAAATGAGTCAGGATGGTATGACTATTTCTCTGCACTGACTACAGAGAAAGTGAGAAGATTTGTTTACTTGATTATCTGTTTAGACTCAGTACGGGTAAATGAAGTTAGGAAAGATCAGTCCTAAGTATGACAGAGGACTAACAATGCAATGATGAATAGCAGTACAGTGGTGTGTGGGATATTGCAAGAAAAGGCAAGATGGTTCCCAAGGAACAGCCAGAGATGCTGCTATGAAAATGAAGAACAAATGTGTGGAATAAGGAACAAAAGAGAAAGATGTGGAAACAAGAAGTAGTTCAGAGGCAGTAAGAGTTTTGTATATGGATGTAAATGGAGTCACCTAATACATACAAATCTTGGACCCCCCCTCTCTGAAAGATGAAATAATTCCTGGAGAAAGAGCTTCCTTTTTTTTTTTTTTTTTTTTGGTGGCCTAATTCTTCAAGGCCTAAGCAGGAAAAACCCTCAAGAGTGATGACCACTAGGGGATGTGCACGGCATCGAGCACATCTGATTTCAAAATTCATGGAGATGTCTACAAATGAAACTGAAGATTCCTGAACTTGCTTCCTGGTTACTTTAAGATTCATAAAAGACCAACACTACTAAAAAGCTATGCACTTAAAACTATAGAAATGAACAACAGACACAACACCCTTCAATACAGATTACTGCTTTTGTATGAAGCTATTTCAAGAACTTCTCAGGAAAGCAACAAGTTAAAATAAACTTTGTCAAAAAACAAAGTTAATCATAGAATCATAGTGTATCCTGAGTTGGAAGGGACCCACAAGGATCATCAAAGTCCAACCCCTGACTCTGCACAGGACCACCCTGAGAATCACACTAATGACCCTGAGAATCACACTAATGATGGTATTATCAGTGACAATGCCTGAGAGCTTTTCCAAGTGCTTCTTGAATTCCACTTTAAATAAAATTTACCAGAATCTATAATCTATCCTGATCTTGCTTTGTGCAAAGTGTTTCATTCTTTCTTTTCCCCTGGAAACCATCATATTGTCTATAGAGAAGAAGGTTGGCAATGGGTTTTAAGAACTTAATGTTGCCAAGATGCAACTCTAATCAATACAAAACTAAGTTTGAAATTACTATTATGGGATAAAAATTGAAAAAGCAGCCTTTACAAAGACCTGAACTCCTCCTTATATTGTGACCTTTCCAACCATTTCAGTTCCTTCTTCTTCTCCTATTTCTCATGCTTTCCCAAACAGAATTAAGATATTATCAAAAAACTCAAACCAACAGAAACTTTACATAATCCCATCCAACTCAGAATTCCTTAAGATGATGAAATAAAATACAGTTGACTGAGATAATGCTTCTTGAAACAGTGGACTTTGAGGTGTACTTGTATTGTAAGTGTTTGGTGTTGTATGTGCACTGTCAGCTTTCCAAGCAGCATCACATCCTGACAACAAAATCTCAGAAGGAAATTCACCCTCCCCCCTCAAAACCAAACCAAACACCCCCACAACCCACCCAAACCAAATGAAAATAAAAAACCACCCAAAAGAACCCCAAAATTTAAGGAGTAGAAACAGAGCAATGTAAATTTTGTTTTAAACCTTCTACTAGCATTTGAGATTCACCAAGTCCTTACAAATTAGTGAGAGGGAAAACAAACAAACTGGAAGTTTTATCAGGAAGCATCCACTATCCTCTAATGTAAAAGTGGCAGCACACACAGACTTGTTTTGATGGGATACTTGCATTTAGTGCAGCTTCTCCACATTTCTCAATTGCAGCTAGACCCTGATTATGAATGTGGGTTTCCAAAAGTTTTTTCAGCTCTCCGAGGCCATCCTGGATTCGAGATACAAGGTTATACATGCGACCCAAGTCTGTAAAAGAGGAAAAAAAAAGGAAAGTTAACATTTCCCATCTGTACTGGCTCTTACTTCAAATTCTCATTTACTAGCTGTCTATAGGAGCTAAACATCCATTGTCAACAAAAACACATATGCAACTGCTCCTGTAAAAAGCCAGAAAAAACTACAGTAAATGATTATCCAATACAACAAACCTTTGCACTTACCTGGAAAGCTAACACTAGTTAAAGAGAAAACAATATGTTACATTAGGATCTATTTTTTACCTTCATAATGTAACAAATCTCAAGAATAAAAACCCACCATTTGAATGGTAGAAAATTTACATCTGATTTTTAGTATTCACAGGTTTAAAGCAATGATTTAAAAATGGTGTTAAACCTCTCTTATTTAAGTAACATTTTGAGGTGCTGCCATGAATTTGAGGTTCTTATTAATGTTACTGCTGGCTGTGCTACAAGTACATTTTCCAGCTGACCACTGTCCTTTAAATCTTATTCTAAACAGGTCAGTTCTCAGACATCTAACATCACTTGTAGCCTTTTGCATATCAACACTTTTACTTTGGACAGCAACAGTAGTAACAGTTGGAAATTCAAGGCAAAATGTTGTATGTTGATATGACCTTAACAGATAAACTGAAACATTATAAATCAAATTTCCTTCAATAAAGCACTGTTAGTAAAAGACATCTCTTTAAAAAAACCAACTTTAAGTGACTGATTACCAGTAGTAATAGTCGCATCTAAAAGAAAAAAGAGGTTCTGAAAAGCATTACGATAGACTAATAAAGGTAAAATTGCATGTCATGTCACACGTGAAGCATATTAAGGCTTCCTATTAAAATCTCACCAGTTTTCAGCCAAGACTTTCCAAATCAATTAGCAATTTTGGAAAGTCTAATACTGAAGAGAGTTTTGGTTTTTATTATTTAGTTTCAACAGGATAGATGCGTTGTATTTTCTGAGAGCAGAACTCTAACAAAAAAAAAAAAAAAAACAAAAAAAAACCAAAAAAAACCAAAAAGCAAACATTGAATTGGCCATAAACCATGTTCACAAACCTGCCAGTCACCTCTTGCAATCTTGCCCTCACTGAACAGGCAGTCCAGTGAAATAGTAAACAATCAGATTATTTACTGTAAACTAAGGAGGATATTTCACCTTGTGGAACACATGTACAGAAGAGCTACATCTAGCTCTTCTGAAGTGCAAGGACTTCAGCTCTGAAGGGCTTGTGAGCAATTTATTACAACCAGATGATTATCAGATTAAACAAAACAAGAGCAATCAATGAGCTGGTACTCTACCTAACTCTGAAATACAACACAGAGTTTGATGCCTTCTAATACTGAAGGTGTGACATTTCAGTTCACTTAGGTTTCTGTATAACACTTTCCTTTCCTTAAAACTTTGTCCAGCAGATTTGAAAACAAAACATTTTTTTTTCTGTGAAAAACCACAATTGCAACCTGATGTTAACTTTTATAAGAACATAACGATACCTTACAGAACTTTAGATAAAAAGATAGGAAAATAAGTCATGCATAGATACAACAAGCTGCTGCTATAATCTACCCACAACCAAGGGTTCACAGGTTGGTCTACCAGGATGTCTGTGTTAGGTGAAATAAGGAATAGATGCTACAAAGTCTCATGGAAGATTTGCATGGTGACTCTGCCTACATCATTACAGCCTTCTCCCAATAAACCCAATTGTTTCCTACAGGTATTATACTGATGGAAGTATGTAACACATGACAAATGTGTCCCACAACCTTTATAACCAGTTTATGCATTAGTTGCACAATGGATTAAAAAGTTACAGAACACCAACTGGAGTGGCCTGTAATATGATATTCTCAAACTCAGTTTGCATGGAAGGACCTCAAAACCAGTGTATTTTCAAGAGCAAAGCAATAAATATTTTAATGAAGAGCAACCTTTTATTGTAAGTTTAGGATAGTCTACCAAAGGCTATGCTAGTATATCACAAATTGGAGAATGAACTGATTACGGTGATTAAAGAGTGAATTATCAGACTGTCACTGAAAATAAATTTTCTAATCTTGAAACTTCATGAATCTTAAAAAGGGCAAGGGAACTGCTACAATTGCCGTAAGTGAAGCCTGATAACAGAAGAGAAAATATTTTGAAAAATAAGAAAAAAATCAAGCATTTTAAAGAAAGTCTAGTTAATCTTAGAAATAATCCACAAGAAAGTAAACCCAAAGACACAACTAGACAGTGCCCAAGACACAAGATACTTCTTTTATTTTTTACCCTGACAAACTTATAGAATTGCATCACTATGGTAAGTGATTGTAATAAGGGTCACATAACCAATGACCTTGATAAAGTAGGAGGAAAACATAAAAGTCTGTGAAGGTGTCCTGAGTCCAGAAAAACTTTCTATTTTGTTCTATTTCTATTTCAATTGTCAGAAGTCCTTTAGTCATTTATGAAGTTCTTTCACAAACCAACACCCATTAAAATCTCTTCCAATTACAGAGTAAATATTTTCAAACACAAACAACATCTGACTCAAATACTAGTACAGATTATTTACATTTGAATCAGCTAACTTCTGACCTACTAATCATGCTCAATTGCCCTATTTGATTTCAAAGCGTCTATTCATTATCAACACTACTATAGATAGAAATAATTCGCAGTTGCTATTTTAATACCAATATACAATTTAAAACTCTCAAATGAACAATTTTATCATTAGTAACTTAACCACAGCATCTCTTTCATTCTGCCCCTTTTCATAAGAGCAGTATTTCAGCTATACAGCCATATTCAGACTTGAAATACAGATTTAATTAGTTCCCCAACTGGGAAATCAGAATCATGATTCATCCTTATCATCTGCATGATCCACAGGAATTAATTCTGGCTGTTATTTTGTGCTGTCTATAAACTCCTGAAGAAACTCATACAAACCAATACAACTGACAATTCCTTAAAGATACCTAAACTCTGATATTTCAGAGGAAGTGTTGAAGAAGTCTTTACTCTATGTATTCTCTATGACAACATAAATTTGATCTATTAGCAACACTTAATCATTTTCACAGCCAAAATTAACTCATCATTTAATAATTTCCACCCTTTCCTAGTGATCTATATGCAATGTTATGTATTTTATATATTTTATTTTAAAAGCTACTTATTTGCATCTATTCTTCTTTTAACATTTCCGATACATACTTCTAAACACTCTGGATTTTAAAATTCTCAGTGCTGATTCAGGAAGATCCATAGATTAAACTGAAAGAGCTGGAAAGAGTACTGGTCTGTTTTTCACCTCCCATCTCTCCCACACAAGCTTCAGCTCCTGCTGGAAAAATGGCTCAAGTGCTCTTGAAACTCTTCCAACCACGTTAAGAGAAATCAAACTAGTGCTGTTCTGCCTTAATATCTGGGATTGGGGTAGGGTCCTTGAAGCAGTATCATCAGCCATCCCAATTTCATTAAAACCTGCTTGTCCATCAGTTTAGTGACTATCTTCTCCCTTAATCTAATTCCTGAACAAAAGACATTTAGCTAGCACCAGATTTTACATTATTCACAATTCATCAGGGAGGAGAGCTCTAAGCCTAAAGCCAGTGTTTGAAACTCCTTACCTTCATTTTTGTCAGCATCCAACAAATTCTGAAACTCTGTATGAAAGATCTCCAGATGTTTTTCGATAAGTACTTGCTCACACTTTCGTGCTAACTCATCCTGTGTGCTCTCATGGAGATATACCTGAACTCTACGCTGCTCCTCAAGAAGGCGAGCTTCAGCCTACAGAAACACAGAGATAAACATGAAACCCGCAGGGAAGGCAGAACACAAATCCAACAGCAGAAAACAGGTGACTGTTAAGTCAATTCTTCTAGAAAACAACAACAAGAAGCAAATTTCTTTCTAGTCTGGTATTGTGAACCACCTGCTTTAGCAGTTATTTTTCCAGGAATCATAATATACGTTTGGAATTGATGTTTATGTTGATGAAAATACAATGTGCTGTTTAAATGGCGGGGGAGAATCACAGCAAAACTGTTTTCCTGTTGCTTGTGAATAAGGAGTTTACAGATGGAAATCTGCTGTCAGAAAAAGAGAAAGCCTTTGACATGAGATGCTGGCAGTTTCAGGATCAGCAAGCTCTCCAGCTAGAGGTAGTTTTGTTTAAGACAAACATGAATGTATTTCATGGCTCCACAAAACTAAAAGGCAGGAAACTACAACTTAACACCATGCCCATGACAAATTTATTTGAATAGTCTCATCTACATTTTTACACAGAAAAGCTTCCCAATAAACTACAGTCATTTAAATTATACTAGCATGTAATTTGGCATAGAAATGCTACATATGCGCATCTTCCTGGCAAACTAAAATTCTAAATGTCACTCAAGGAATAGAACTTATGCTGAAATGTAAAATTGAAATTGTTTACATAAAAATTACCTCTATTTCGTTTGCAGAAGTGTTAAGGATTCGCATTACAAACCATTTGTAACTTCAGCACATTATTAGGGATAAGGGGCGTATGTCCTCTTATTAGCCTGAATTGTTTAAATTAACAACATCATCAAGAAAATGGAATTAGGTTAATTCATTGTCCTAGTATGCCAGAGTAACAAGTAAGCATGAAAGATTGTATTCCGGACAATAAAAAAGGAACAGCTACACTGCAAGTGCACGGCACCACACATAACTTTATATCATCTAAGTCACTGGTAGCTTCACTCATTCTGCAACGATTTTACACTTAGGTCTTGTGAAATGCTCCTGGATACTGTCTCCTAGAGCTAAACCAGTACTGATCAAAATATACGAAATTAAATCAGCAACTTGAGATGGGATACAAGCTCCAGCTCCAGAGTACTTGCCAGTTTCCTACCAGTAAGGAATAACAAACAACTTCCTTACTGACAGCAAATAGCAGAAAATCTTCCTTATGAACATTGGAACTACTTAGCCTGTATTTAATCAATTCTGTATTTCTGTAGTTCAGGAAATTCTGCCACTTCTCATGCTGCTTCTTAAAATATCCTTATACTTTCACTTTTAATGTTAACAGTCAACTCTCATTGTGAGCTCTTCTATGAAAAGAAATATTTACTCTAACTTCACATTTCCTTATACTCTCTGTTTTATTTGGTGTTCTTACAACTCCATTTTCCTTTTAAAGTCATATTTCAGAAACAAGGGAAAACTAACTAGTTCACACAATAGTATCTTTGCTTGTTTCAACCATAAAGATGAAAAGTTCAGTGTAAGACTATATTTCAAGGAACAGCCTTAAGAAATACTGACCTTTTTCCCTACAGCACATCAGGCTATGCCAGCTTTACTCATGAGGTCTGCTCTGAAAAGAAAAATTCATAATCCTTCTAAACTCAGTAAGTCTGCCTATCTAACTACATACACAAATCCTAGCTCTAGTTAAGATTTCATTGACTGTTCTAGAATACACTACCAAAATTCTACTGTAACATGGTAACAGTCATGCTATGCGGGTGTGCCCTAGGGTACTCCAAGGTTTCTTTTTATTTTGCAATGCTATTTATTGCCAGACAGAACTCAAAGTACAGTGTTCCAGTGAGAATGTCAAGTAAGAGTACTAAGTAGCAGATTACTCCCTTCACAGTTCATGCTTCCATCAGATTACTCGTAAGATCTTACAGCCACTGTGTGTAAGGAGATGCCAAGAGAGCCCAAATGGCTTGTATACATCTCTAATATATTAATTTGAGCAGATACATAAGGCTACACACTTTCCTGCTGAACATTTCCCCTGCTGTCTGCTAACTTTGTATGTGCTTTCATCCTCAACATCAGCTTCAAGCAAAGCAAGTTGCTGTTTTGTGGATTTCTGAAGCCTTGAGGATTGTTTGGGTACTAATCAGTTATTTCTGCTTGCTTGTAATCTCTAGTTCTTGAAATAGCAATGACCTTCAGACAGCTTCTTACTGTCCTGTACTAAGGAAGTCTGGATGAGCCAGTCATTCAGGTTCTGAATGACTGAAATTTCCTTACTTTCTCTTTATACATACATAAGGATGAAAGTTAAAACAAGAACTTGAAAGGGAAATAGCAAAAAAGAATTAATTCAACAAGAGAAAAGTAAACATAGGTTGGTCTGGTAATTACTGGGAAACTACAAAAGACACAATTCCTTTTACTGTGTTATTTCTAGGACTTCCCCTCCAATCTTCTTCTTTTCTTTCTGGGTAATTCATTGACTTTAATGCCCAAAGTTAAGAAAGGATATGTTCTGAGGTAAAAAGCATTACACAAAGAATACAGCAGGGAGGGATGTGTATCTGCACATTACATACTTGAAAAGTTCTCTTATTTTTTAACTAAGCTGAAAGGGAATAAACAAGCAGCAATTCAGAAAGTGAAGAAAAGTACTGAGAATAGAATATATGAAGCAGCACTTGTCCAAGGTGGAAGATGACCTATCTACTACCAGGTCAGTAAGACTGACCTAATAACCAGGCCAGAAATAGCCAATGTTTATCCTGCTTGCCCTTAGTTGCCCTGTCTGGGATCCCCAAAACAAGAGACAAGTTAAGAATTTAAACCTGGCCTCTGTTGATGAGAAGTACTTTGTAGGGGTTCACGACACTAAAATATTCTACGAGAATTACAGCTAATTAGTGATGTATGTCCTTAGCCAGCTTGCTCAGGAAGATACTTCAATAAATGTGTCAACACACTGTTCCTTGTACAGGAATGGTAAACTTGTGGTATTAAAGCAGAATTATTGTTTTGGTGTCTTGAAGTCTAAAAAAATCTGAATTTATTTTAACTTAATCTTCTGTTTTGACTGTTCAGAAAGTTCCATACTTTCACTGTACTCACTGAAATGTGGTAAGGAGACAAACTTTAGACCAGACAAACACAGAAGCAAATCACTACAGGGAAAACCAGCTATCTGCTTCTGTAAAATAATCATCATTTTAAGAAACTGATCATAAAAGCCTAGAACTTATATTCCTTTGTCTCTAAAAAAACAGTATCCAGAAAAACAAGACTCACAAAGCAGATTAAGTAATTTACCTTCTTCATGTACTCTGTGACTGGGTTCTGTTGCAAGAATTCAGTACTTTCTCGTGTATAAAATCTCTCTGTGTCAGCAAGAAACTGAGATTCAAAGGATTCTTTATAGACAGTTAGTGTAGGTCCTTTTGCAAATGCATCATCTTCATTCAGCCCCAGCTCCACTAAAGGAAAAAAAATACAACCAAACAGAAAAGACCAAGAAATAAAAAAAAATGGTTTTCATGAAGTCGTCTCCTGCAAATAAACAAGGACACTCCTTCTAACTTAGATGAAAGCAATCAATTGGGACTGCATCAGCACCACTTTAAAAATAAAGTACATTGATTTTGCATTTTAAAAATATCAGCACAAGACATTACTAATGTCAACTACACTTTTAGATACATTTCTTAAATGTAGGATTACAGGATTTGGAAAACTTCAGTATCTCAAATGCTAGTTCAAATTCTCCTTTCATTTCTTCCTCCTAGGAGTTCCAGATTATATGCTTTTGCTTTTATTAATGAAACTAGTCAGTAAATTGGATGGCAATGCTCTCCATATTACACAAAAGGGAAAAGCAACCCCACTCTGCTACGCAAACTACCATCCTTCTCCACTTCCAGATTTAATAACTGATTTGTACATGATGAACACTCTTGTCTATCAGTTGCACTCTCAAGTTTCACAAATACAGTATAATCATCTGTTATTGTGTAAAATATCAATAAAATGTGAAGTTAATACTGCATTTACATTACTGTAAAAAAAGTCTTTATTGGACATATGAGGAGGTGGGATGCTACTTCTGGGCTCTGATAGGGTATATAAATTTATTTATTTTTAAGAAAGTAACAGAATCTTAAAGAAATCACATTTACCATAGGATTGTACAACTCCACTGATCAGCCTTGTATTGATAGTTTCACCATTTCTTTCCTTTTCAATCAATTTCAACACTGCATTTGTTACCTTAGAAAACAGGGATTAAAAGTTAAGTCAAGCACAGAGAAAGCAGCTGGTAGATCAAGCACCATACTTAATTATGAGTGTATTTCCATATTCAAGAAAAGTCAGGCACCTTGAGAACAACATTTAAGGAGATTTGAACATATAAAGTCCATACAGAGAATGATACTCTTTTAAGTCATACAACATAGCTACAGTCTGATTAGTGGTAAGGTGTATATGGGTATTCAAGGGCTTAGTATTTTTCTTTTCTTTAATTTCAAAAAAAAACACATTCAAAGCCAAACTTCTCTTTTTCTATACCTGAAATATAAAACACTGTAGCAAGACCTGAGCTAACCACCTATTCTTCAAATAATCTGCTGCAAGTACTTCGTCATGAAGTACTGGTAAGAAGTGAAATCAATCTACACATGTAACTAAAAATTGTGATGGAATGTCTTGTTTTATATTGTGCTAATTCACTAATTTTAAACATTTGGCTTTGACCCGAGTCTCCCAGGTATCAGTGTAAATGTAACAACTTACAGCAACATTAGGAGAGACCAAAATCCGGGCCTGTTCCTATCTGTTCTCATGCAATCTTGACTCCCAAACTTTAAGACATGACTGCCATCAGCCTGTACCCCTGCCTAGCTTAGTAACCACAGAAATTGCTACTTCAAGTCCCCTTAGCTTTTAGGAAAAAAAAAGCCAAGGGTCCTCTCAGCAGAGAGATAACAGAACAGTCTTGGTATCAAGGTTCAATCACACACACAAAGGCTTATTCTTTCAAATACAGATCTTTTTTTAAGTATCACAAAGGAGAAGCAGAAGGCTCCATTTTATTTTCCGGGTCTGTGCATGCCCCCATGCCTCCCAGGCTCCTTGAAGTAGTTACTTACAATATAAGAAATTAACCCTATAAAATAACACTATAGTTGTAGTGTATTAATACATATATATATATATATACCTGCTTATTTAATGGCCTGAATAAGCAGTCTCTCCAGGTCACCAAGGCAAGCTAGACATAAAAGAAGGGAGAAGAAAGATGGAATAAAGGAAGTATTTACATATACAGATATACATGTAGGGTAACTCCCTTTAAGGAAAGCTGATGTAACATGCAAACTAATGAGAACTTCTAAAACTATATATTGGCACACACATTTCTCAAACAATGAGATTGTTTCACATTAAAATTACAACCGGGTTTACCACTACCTTTACTAAGTTGTTCCTTTTTCTACCAGGGGATCCACTGCCATCTCTGGAAACTAACAAAACCCACTTGGCGTGACTTTGAAAACACACAGCTTTTTTTGTTGGCAGTTTCCAAGCTGACATAGACCCCTGGCATTAGGCTACTAAAGTCAAGAGAAAGGGAACTAAGGATACCAACTGTTTTTCTACCATATGCAGAATTACTCTAGTGAAGCACAAAAACAGCACAGCACTATCCTAATGCTTCACAAGTAAGGACAATAATTATCTTTTATTAAAAAAAAAAAAACCCTTTTAGTTATCTGGGATACAGAAGTACTGTTAAGTTCTTATTTATATTACTTCACATTACAAAAAAATTATCAAGATCACATACGAATCTTTCAGAACTGCACCAAAATAACTTACACTACAAACCAAATGTTGTCTGAATCTTAGCAGCTTGGAAGCTAAAAAATTTGTAGAAATGTATTGAAATTAGAAAAAAATATTATTTACTGCTTTATTTGGTGTTTGAAATGCTTGGCTGAATTGTAAGTGGGATGACAAGACCACGCTGAGGCACAGAGATAACACTAAGCAGCAAATATTCAGACAACCCTCAACAATCTACTGCTGAAGTCCCAATACATGCAAGGCGCATTAAACATCTCACAGACTTAGACCTTGGAATTTTTACAAATATACTGAGGTAGGAGTAGGGTAAGGAGGGAGAATGCTACTTTGACCACTTCTACAAAACGTCTATGAGACTCCTACAAGATTCAAGGAGTGATCTATAGAATGATAATGCAAACGTGGCAGATGGAACGGACAAATCACTCACTTCAAAAAGCTACTTACTGAATAAATTTCATATATTCCTTTACGACCTTCATCGCACTCACGACGAACCCAATGTCGATTGAGGTAGGCACATATCCCATTCAATACTTTGCTTGAAAACCTATAATCTTCCCACTGTTGAGTGTAGAATTTCAGCACACTCTCATCCATCAAATCTTCACCATCCTGAAATTACAAGCTTGCCAGTACTGTTGCGCAATTTTAAGGTAAAACCAAGACGTATCAGGGAATACAAACTGACTGTGCAATGAATCTACACCATGCAATGTACTTACAGGAAACATACTGCTAATGCATTTAGTTCTACATTAGTAAAGCACAAAGCCAGTATGAGATTTTGAAATGAAAAGGCTGGAAAAAAATGCACAGCACAGATAAAGTTCCAGAAGACATCCCTGTCCCTCTGGATGCAAGACAACATCCAGCTCTATTAGTAGTTTATTAAACAAAAATAAAGGTTACCATCAGGCATTTTCAACATGACAGGCATCCATTTTTTCAGCATTCCTAATATGCTGGTTAATTGCTTGGAATGTCTAGCTATTCTTGCTCAAATACAGGACAGCGTAAGATGTCATGTAACATTACTTCTATAAAACACAGGAATGTTGTTTTGGCTTGAAGAGGAAAAGCAGCTCACAGGTACAAGCTTAGGGACTGATCTATGTCTGTGGTAAAGCCAACAAAACATTCTAATGGCTGTGGAGACAAAAGCACCTTTTCAGATCATTCAGTTTACTTCCAGTGGCTGCATACACCTCTAGGCTTATTGATACAGCTTTTCTTCTCACCACAGTTTATGTTACTACAAGTGCAGATTGATCTCATACCCCATCTTACCTTAAGGAGATTAGTCAAGTAGTTCTTCAGAAATTCTTTTAGCCGTTTGTACAATTCCAAGCCAACAAACTGAGCACCTCCAGGTGTCTGGCCCTTTTTCGATTTAGAAGGAGGTACTCCAGCTCCCCGTGCTTGATTAGACTGGTGTACACTGGTACAGTAGTTATAAACATGACTGACAGGAAAGTTAAGGAATACATTTGCCACCATAAGACATTAAAAATACAATTAAAAAATGCTAATTTCAATAAGCTATTATTTATACAACTATGAATGATTTAAACATAATGCATTACAAGATGCACTAGCCCACATCAAATCAAATCACAGCTAAGAAAATTAAGTAATTTTCAGCAGAATTATCTGCAGCAAAATTGTGCCAGACTGAGAGCACTGCAAGTACTGACCCCAACATTAAATTTATTTGACATTTGCTTAACAAGACCACCAAGAAAACAAAGCAGTGGAATTTGCTGATAAGATTATTTAAATGGAATTGATTTGACCTATTATATTGGTTTTCTACAAATACATAAGCTTTTATTTGAACTGGAAGAAATTTCAGTACTAGCCTCAAGCAACATTCAGTAGTTGAAAACACAAGAGAATACTTTTGCATTCTTTGAAAGGATAAAAGATTTGGCCACTTAAGACTGGCACACGGGACGAACCTGGAAAGCAGTAATGGTGAGACACACACACACATTTAAATGCAGACCATAAGATGAGATTCACTAAAACCCCATTTTAGGCTACAAGTTAGTCCCAAAATTTTAGTGTAAAATCACAGAGTCATAGAATTGTTTGGATCAGAAAAGACTTCTAAGATGAGTATAACCATTAATATAGCATCACCAAGTCCACCACTAAACCATCTCCCTAACCACCCTATCTAAGGGTCTTTTAAAATACCTCCAGAGACATTGATTTTACCACCTACCTGGGCACACCATTCCAATGCAGGACAACACTTACAGTAAAGAAAGTTTTCCTAATATCCAACCTACATCTCCCCTGATGCAACTTAGGGCCATTCCTCTTGTCCTGTTGGTTATTACATGGGATAAGGTGATGACCCTCACCTTGCTACAGACTCCTCTTAGGTAGTTGTAGAGAGCAATGAGGTCCCCCCTGAGCCTCCTCTTCTCCAGGCTAAACACTCCCAGCTCCCTCAGCCTCTCCTCATCAGCCTTGTACTCCATGCCCTTCCCCAGCTCTGCTGCCCTTCTCTGGACACATTCCAGCCCCTCAATGCCTTTCCTGTTGTGAGAAGCCCAGAACTGGACACAGGATTTGAGGTGCTAATTATAGCAGGACCATCACTGCCCTGGTCCTGCTGGCCACACTATTGCTGATAGAGGCCAGGAAGCTGTTGGCCTTCTTGGCCACCTGGGCACACACTGGCTCATGTTCAGACAGCTGTCAAACAGTACCCCCAGGTCCTTTTCCATGGGGCAGCTTTCCAGCCACTCTTCCCCTAGCCTGCAGCACTGCCTGGGGCTGTTGTGGTTGAAGTGCAGGATTCAGCACTTGCCCTTGCTGAACCTCTTACCATGGGCCTCAGCTCACAGGTCCTGCCTCTTTGGAGCCCTCTGCAGAGCCTACCCCACACTCCAGCAGATCAGCACCCTCAGCCAACTCAGTGTTCTCTGCCAAATCACTGAGGGTGCACTTGATCCCCTTGTCTCAGTCACTGCTGAACAGAACTGGCTCCAGCACTGAGCCTTTGGAAGAAGGCTTGTGACTGGCAGCCTGCTTGCTACCTTGCTGCATGCGTTCATACAAATGCACTTGGTTGGGCTGTTGATCCCACCACCTTTTTTTGTGGCTAGAAGCCCTAATTCCTATGTGACCAGGCAATTCCGTGGTTTGTAACACAGTGACACTTTTTCCTCTGCCACCACATGGATCTCCATCGCCTACCTCCACTGAGATATCAGACTGAAGGACCTCACTAGCGCACCATCCCTCAAACATTGGCATGCTGTCCCCTGGTTTTATCCCTTCTCCTTTTCTAATCTCATTTAAAGCTCTCTCCAGAAGACCTGGTAACTCTAGCATCTGCAAAGATACTTTTCCCTTTTTGAGACAGGTGTACCATGTCTGTCATCAGCAGGCCTGATGTTATATAAACACAGCACTAATAATAATTTAAAAAAATAAAATCTGCCACTGACACCAGGCTCAGAGCCAAGTATTGATCTGCCAGCTCTTCCTGTTTATTCCTTCATCATTCCTTGGAACTGGAAAGAGAAAGGTTTCTCTTTCAGCTTCTGACCTCTTAACCAGTCATCCCAAATCCCTGAAGTCTCTTGATTACCTTTAGAGCTCTTGTTGCAACTTCACTGCTGTCTACCTGAAAAGTCTCAGAATTCTCCCAGGATAGGAAGTCTGCTCTTTACATCTTTAAGCCAGGTATCAGAGAGGCAGCAGATGACCCTAGCAGCAATACTTTTTCCTCTTATACTACTACAGCCTGGAAGACTTGCTGTAACTGTTAATGTAACATTTCAAGAACACATTTTGTTTTCTGATCTAAAAAACTCAAATTTTCAGAATTCTTCCAAAGTGGTAAGTGGAAGTCACATTGTCCCAAACACTTCAAATAAGAACGCATCCTTAAAGAAGCTGCATTCCACAAGCAAGAAAAATAAACTAGCTAGGTATCACCTAAATTGAACTCGATGAAAACTCAGATCTGACAATAAAAATCACCATAATGACTCACACAAACAACAATCAGCCAAAAGGAATGAAGCTACTGAGCATTCACTCTTCCACTGAAAGTCCAGGGACAGACTTTTGAGTCACATCCTTGTTAGAAAACATTGTATTAACCAATCCAGAATGTTTAATTTGGCTTTGTGTTTTCACAGAATCACTAGGCTGGAAGAGACCTTCAAGATCATTGAGTCCAACCCTAACACCTCAACTAAACCATGGCACTGAGTGCCACATCCAATTTTTTTTTAAACACATTCAGGAATGGTGACTCCACCACCTCCCCTGGCAGACCATTCCAGTACTTTATCCCTCAACACAAGTGGACCCAGCTTTACTCACCAGACAGCCTTCCTCGACAGCACACCATGAACTAGGAAATTAATATATTGCAGAGACTTGACTTGTCTTTCCCTTAACAAAGTCCAGCACAATAAAATGGCAAGACATCCGCACAAATAAATACGTGGAGACTTATAAACTACAAACACATGATGCATTACAGTCATTATAAACAGATTTGCGCCTAAGTAGTAAAGCTCAAGAAGAACATTGTCGCCAAATATTCAGTTAACTTCCTTGTAATTAATTTTATAAAACACTTCATAGACAAAACATACCCTTAAACTGGGTTTAATGATCCTGCATGCCACCAGGAACAAGGCACAGGATCTCCACATCAAACTGCATGGAAAGCCTACTCACAGTCTATATTTACAAGCTTGTTTCTTAGAAAGTCATTGCATTCTATGCAAAGAAGTAACACTTTTTGCCCAGGATTAACCCTTTTTGAAAATACACAGCGTACATTTATTTCTTATCTGTTACCTCACCCAATGCCAAGTAGGTAAATTTCCCACAATGTCAACCAACAACATAAAGACTTCATTTGTACTGAATTGAAGCAATTGAACTTTTACTCAGCCTCTTATATCTATCAGACACTAATTTCCTGGACATTAATGACTTCTTCCACCTCCTAGTTATTTGTTTGTTCAAATTCCCTGGCACTGTTGCTACTTTTACTATCTACAGTTTGATTTCAGAATTCTCTGTTCAAGTGAAGAACAAGACACAGCATAACCATTTTCCTCTAGATATGCAACTTACTTTCTTGCCACAAACAAGAAAAGCAGATTTACCCAACAGGTTAATTCTAGAACAGCTAATATATAAATTTCTCTAAACTGTTTATGGAAAACCCCTCCATCATGATACTAGGAAATCAGGGCTGATTCATAAATATCCCCTTGACAGTCTTGCCTCCTTCTTCCCCTCTCTTATCCCAAGTGGCTTTGAGCAAGCCTGAAAATAGAAGACTGTCCAGATGAAGGGTAATTCTTGCAGTTTTGAGAGTATTGCCTGACAAAAACATTCTATTAATCTCTACAAACAATCACAACCACCTTCAGAAAAATAAAAGGCCAAGATTAGAAGATGTAAGCCTTTTTCTTACCCCATACATTTTACTATTCAATGTAAACACAGAGACTGAGACCTTTTGTCCATGCCTGACAGTAATCACCTCAGAGCTGCAATGAAAGTAATTCCAGTAATGCTCATCTTTACCTTTTATTCTGCCTTGAGATTTGCTAGCCAAAGGGTCCAAGACAGCACTTTTGAAGTGCTCTAGTTTCATTGTTCCATACAAAGTCAAACTGAAGTTAGTTTGCAAGTGTAACTCTTTGACATACTCTACAGAAAGCATGCTCTCTCACACTTTGTTTACAATCTGTCCCCCCATCTGCTAGAGCCAGCAACTGACAGAAAGACTGACATATTCAAAACAAAATCAGATTTTTGTTGCTTACAACAAAGTGTATGACAGTCCATCTGAGAATCACAAGGGGAACGCTATGAAAAGAATTCCTAGTTACAGAAAGTAATATAAATCCCTCAGTGCATGGTATGCTGGAAGCTATATACACACGCAAACAGCTACCAGGAAACATTTTTGGGGTGTTTGCACAATTCTGTATAGCAATACAGAATCTGCATAACATAACAAGCAGAAAAGTGAATTCATCACTAGAAAAGTTTGAACCAGAGTGAAGTAGTGCTGATCCCCAAGCTTCGGGCTGCTGAACTTCAGATTTGGCCCAGGAGACAAACCCCCCTCAAGAGGAAGAGCTCAAGATCAATTTCCTCTAACCTCTACACCTTCCCTACAGGGAAGGAGAAATTTAATTTACTTGTCTAAAATAAATTTGAGGTAGAAAACTGCAAGGAAGTTTATAAAATAATTCAAGATGAAAAATCCTTTTTGGAAATTTGTTCTCCTCAAAAAGTCTTCAAACAAAAAAATAGCCAAAGACTAATTTTACCACCTCTGTCACCAATATAACTTACACTACTTTTGACAGCCTTGGCTCACTTTCTAAAGATAGGCAGCAGAAAAAAAAAAAAAAAATCCCGTGCTGCCACACCCCAATGGATTTATGGCCTTGTACAAGATCACTTCCACTGGAGGAAATGGTCCTAACACACAATCCCACTGGAGAGCTTACTTGGCACCTGGTTTCGTGTAGCATGGCAGTCAGTTATGAGGACTGGGGAGGTAACCAACACTACAACCAGGGCCCCTGGCCCCAGACCCTTTGGTGAGCAGATCTGAACTTCTGTGCCCTCACTGGGGAAGTGAAACAGGCTCTTTCAGCAGCACTGCATGTATTTTTTGAGCAAGTATGCCAACAAAACACAAGCTTGAGCATGCCATGGTGAACTCTAATCTACCATCTGCCCTCGAAAAGTACCAAAGTACTCCATACAGGTTTTTTCCTCTGGAAGCAACTGCAAACCAAAATTATATTAGAAAAACTACCAGTTGTGTAATTCAACACACAAGAAAGCATTCAGACTCTATTATGAGAAGTATAGATCATTCAGTTCTGCATAACTCTTCAAAGTTTTTAAAAGAAAACAGTTCTGCTGAGGTAATAACTGGTTCACCTTTCACCGGCACAGCCAGGTCTCCAGAGTTCTTTTATTTTGCTATGAAAAATTAACATAACTGGAAGAAGTCTGTGTGAGGAACAGGTATGTAAAATTAAAGGAACTGAAAAGGAAGCAGAATTAACAGAACACAGCAGAAAACTACAGCACAGAGATGCCCACAATAACTCAAGCCAAACAACTGTCCAATCACAATTTCTCTTTCATTACTTCTAGTCTCTTTATTATAAAGATCAGTTTTAGGCATAAATTTGCTGTTTCACAGACCTTAAACAGTAATTAACTTCAGGCTCAGTAGATGGCCTGTAGGACTAAATTGAGACTAATTCCACTTTTGTCACAAATCTGTATTTTCCTCGATTACACCAAAGGCATGCAAGAACATCATATAGAGAATTACTGCAAACACTGAGAGGAAAATTGCTAGGGAAGGTTACAGAAGCTTTGTATTACTGTAGAATCACTTCTAATACAAACAACACAGCTTATTATATTTGCTAAAGAACATATTTACATATTTTCTTCAAAATTAAAGCCATTCAAGTCATGCTGAAATCCAGAAGATTAGTTTGGATTACCCCAGACATAAGAGAAGATGTTAAGAGAAATGGACATGCCTACATGACTTTAATGTTTTGTGAGTCAAACGGATGAAGGAATTTTGCATGAGTTTTTGAAATTATAAGGTTGTAAAAACCCAATTGCTTTTCAGAACAAGTTCTTTGAACACTCACTTTAGCTTTGTGAGGAGCAGCAGTAAAACAAACACCCCAGAAACCTTCATTCTTTTCAGGGAGGTATCAGCAAGAGGTTTTATCTATGTTCTGCTCACCATCCAGTAAGGGTTAACCCCACAAAGCAATTCAGAGAAAGCAAACAAACAAAATTAAGAACCTGTACCCAAACTCACATTCACCACTTGTAATTAAGTTTCAATTGATACATTTTGATACATATAAAGTCCTTAGATTTGATACAACTGCTCAGCTAAAACACTGCTTAGACAAACCATTTTAGCCAGGGTAGGACTGAGGCAAGAGATTGAGAAAATATTACAGCATCAGCCATGCAGCTGCTATGAAAATCCAGGCATAACTCAGCTCAAACACGTTTCTACAAGTCTGAGATCAGAGACACTTTCAGCAAAAGCCATCTGAAGACTAACAGATAACTTCTTGTTTCTCTCTCCACAACAAACTCAAGTGCATCACAGAGAAGCACCGAGTTACAAGGAAAACGCAAAATTTCAAAGGTAAATACATAAACAAAGTGTACAGTCTTTATGCCAGGGAGTGTAAGAACCTCCATAACTGAGGCTGCTTTTAAATTTCTTCTTTCTTTGCATTGACAGAGGTTGGTTCTGAACAGAATATTATTGGTTACTATAAAAAGCAAGTAGAACAGCAAGCAATCATTGTGGAAGAGTGTATAAAGAAAAGAAATGATTGCACAAATATAAACATATTCTGCCTTTCTTTCAAACTGAAGATGCAATCTTTGTAAATACACACAAATGCATACAATTATATGTACCTTTCCACACAAGAAAAGGTCTATTACGTACCCTTGAAACATGTCAACAAACACATTTATTTCTGCCTTCATGTTTCACACAACACTAACTGGAACTTGAGAAGTCCTGTGAAATGGGATATTGCATATACGCAGGACTAATACTAGCAGACAGAAGAGGCTGCCTTGATGTATCCAAAGTGACCTTAAACAATTTGACTTTGAAGTGAAAGGATGGTTTAGAGTGATAGAATCTTAAGAGAAAGTGGAACAGTGTCTGAGCTGTAAATAAGAAGTGCATGCCCTAACACCTCAGTATCTTTTCTGCATAGAAAGAGCACAATAATCTGTTCAGAAAGAAAAAAACAAGAACATACCGTGCTGCCTGGTAACAACAGATTCATGTGATTAGAAAATTAAATATTTTCACAGTTTTAATATGCATCTGCTGATCTAAAATCCTACTAAAATACAGAAATTCAACAAGGAAAAAAGATTGCAATAGAAGCAACTACAAAAGATCTTGGCAGAGGATGCCAGGAAAAGGCTTCATCGTTTTGCATGGTCAACATATACTACTGGTGCTGAATCTACTCACAGGGAAAAAAAAAGTTAAATATATTTAGACTTTCTATTTTATGAATGGACAGATTATCCTGAGTCATCGCGTATTTTTGAAGTGCAAGCATACTACACTTTATTTAATGTTCAACACAGTATTTTCCTATATCACTTGCTAATATACGAGGGAAAAAAAATTCCCATTTTATAAAATTATTACAATAACCTTTTCTGATCTACAGTTACTTACATTTGATTCAACGGTTATTCAGTAGCCACTGCTTTGTTAAAATAAGTGAACAAAACTGAATTACAATAATCAAGGATTTTTCATAAAATAATGAAATATGACAGAACAGCATAGCCTTTACCCATCTTTGACAAACTTCAAGCAATTATTTTGAAAATATTTACTAATGATGGCTAATAATGGAATAAAGTATGAAACACATTTGTAAGATCCAACTTACTGGTATAAGACTTGAGCAAATTTTAAGTCATAATAAATTAATTCATTTTCTTCAAATTTCCACATAAGACCTATATGATAATGATACCAATCAACTACTCAAATGTATTCTAGGAACCTGTTGAAATCAACAGTGTAATTTTTATGTATATAGCATTTGAAAGACCTTGAAAGCCAACCTGAACACTAAAATTTATATCTTAGTTAAACAAACACATCATACCTTCCACAGTATTATAAACTCTTTTTATCAGTGACAACATTTTAAGATATCCTCATGCAGATATAAATCTCATTTGTTATAAATGAATAGCAACTGGACTCTTTAATTTTTCTCAAATTTTCTTTAAATATTAAATTTGGACAAAAAGATTAATCTGTCCTGTACAGGCATAAATTAACTAGCTTGTTGAAAAGAATCCCTAAAAATGCTTCTCAGGTTATGTTTTGTAAATCAGGGCAGTGAAAGCATGAATTTATGTCAAAATTTTGGCATTTCAAAGAGTGCACAACAGAGAAGCACACCACTAATCTTTCCATTCAAGAATGATATCTGAAAATAATTGATGTGTGCTTCTAAAGAAAAAGTATTTTAGCAAAGTTACTCTGCTCTTTGTCTAAGTCACTGTGAAAAATTATGCTACTTTGATACAGTGCAGCAAAGTTTTCGATTGGGGATAAAAGCATCATATAGTTAACCCAGGACATTTGACATTTTAGTACTTGGCCTGAGAATCTTCTTAAGATACATAAAACAAGAAAAGTAATAAATCCCTTTCATTCTCTCCATTGGGTTTCAATAGAAATGTCCAGCAAACCCCACTTCATCCTCTCATACCATGAGGTTTGAGGAAAATAAATTGCAGGCTCACCAAACAATTTGTTTGAAAAATGGACATAATTTTTCTGCCAAAAGAGAAGAAAATAACACAAGATGTATGAATATTTTATCACTGCCAAATGGAGTTAAGAAGAGGTGGCTATAAAGACAAGTGGCCTACAGCAATATAAGTAAGTTGAGTAAGAATAATTCTAGTAAACCAAGTAATAAGTTTTCAACCAACAATTCAAGACAGAAACTAAAAACTTGCTATAAAAAAGTACAGTTCTCTCTTGGATAGACTAATTGAAGT
The DNA here is from genome assembly GCF_017590055.1 of Onychostruthus taczanowskii. Lineage (NCBI taxonomy): Eukaryota > Metazoa > Chordata > Aves > Passeriformes > Passeridae > Onychostruthus > Onychostruthus taczanowskii. Next base: position 2,519,687 of record NW_024506773.1, on the reverse strand, counting down.
TTCCTCCAAACAGACTAAATGCCACCAGGAGATGTTCTGTATACATATACCCCTAAACACTGACTTTTACAAGCGAGTCCTGTGGATCACAGCCTCCAAACTAATAATCACTAAATGGAAAACAGGGTGAACAGGCCCTTCCCTCACAATATTAGTAGTGCTGCTAGGTCTGTTCCTAGAAATCTAGTTAATTTTATTGGCTTTTTCTCTTTTTGGAATAAAGTCAATGTTTGGCATGTAATTCTGAGCTAGCTGGTAATACTGGTTGTCAGGTGATGTTAATTACTGTTATAGGAACAACTAGGCTCTTCAATAGTAGAAATTACATAATATCTGGGTAAGGAACAGAAAAACATCTAAATTTCATTTTCAAGAATCTCACATGTGGGGGACAAAAACAAAACACCAAAACAACAAACCGCATAAGAAGGAAATACGAGATCATCTGATCTCACAAAAAAAGGTACCTTGCAGTTAAAAGCACAAATAAATCCAAATTACAAGAAGTATGGATGAGGAACTTGGTAATCACCATTCAGAAACAGAATTTTTCATTCACCTCTTCAATAATCTCAGATATAGAAAACTCCGGGAATAATCATCTTGTTTCTGCTCCCACTGAAATGAAGGGGAAAAAGCCCACCTTAAGCACAGGCTCCAGCCTGTACTCAAGAGACTGAATTTACTGTTTCACAAAGAGGACCTCTGAACAAAGAAAACAAGTGCAGGTGTGACAGAGGTCTGAACTGCTCGAATTGCATAACTATTCCAATTCTTTTCCAGAGGGACTTGACCAAGACACAACAAAATCTTCTACATTTCCAATCAATTTTGATTGAAAAATCAATACCAGATATATGACTGAAGGTAAGTCTGCTTATATGCACGGTTCCCCTCATAAATTAGAGGGATGAAATGAAATCCACTTCAGGAGCAATACCCCGGCAAGAAGAAAAAAAAAGGGGGTGGATGGGGAAAGAGAGAAAGAGGACAAAAGAGGATGAGGAAAGGCTAAACTGTCAATTGTCAAGACATTCTTGTAAGTACAGCTGATCTTCAGACCAACTGAAACTCATCTGCAGCTGTCCTGCTTTCCAAACTAAGCTGGTTGATAAGCAAAGCTTCCTGAAATAAAAGTCTACCAGACTACAAGACTTGCTGTACACAAGGACTGGGCAAATGTGTCACAGTTACTGCTTTGAAAGGGGTGTAATCTTTTAAGCACAACTTCTGAACACAGGTACTTGGTATAGGACGCAAAATGCATTGCTATCTGCATAGGAGACTAAATACTCAGCCTAATCAGTATCAAATATTCTGAGTTATCAAACTATTATATTAAAGTCCAAAAACTTGGATAAAAAGTCCAAGCTGACCACCAAAATTACCTAAATTAACTCACTTAAGAAATTAACAAAAACAATCCTTATTTTTGTACCAACAACTCCTCAAAGCAGAAACAAGGAGGAAATAAGTAAGTAATAGACAGCATATCCCTTTTACAGCTTCATTCTGAGCATTTTTGAGAACATCAGGAGAGGGAAAAAGCCAGTGTTTAACCATTACCACTATAATCATTACTTAGTCTTCAGCTGTCCCGCTTAATGGACCTCATGAACAAGACTATATTACAGGCACTCAGAAGAAAAAACTCTCAGAGCTTCTGCTGCATGTCAAATTTCTATCAGACATTCAACTACTACAGACTTGTTTCACTGAGTCAAAACCAACGTTGAACCTAGTGCTGGAAGAAAACACTAATTTTAAATCCTAGGAAAAGGACTGACCCTAAACAAATGTTATTCCATCTTCCCGTTGCTATTAAAGAACTATCCTAGAAACACTCAGCAGGCTGCTCAGGACTTCTCCCACCACAGCCTGGAGCACAGATTCTGCAGGCACAGATAGAAGAGATTACACATTGATGCTAAGATTATATGTACAGTGAAACTTTACAGAGAAACTTCTATCTCCTTAGAAAGTCCAGGGAACCACAGAATTGACTGGTTTATAGCCTTGAAGCTCTGTCCTTTCAAAAAAATTAATACATACTAAAATTTTATATGCTGCAATTCCAAATCAGTGCCAGCAACAGCTATAGACATTAGTTCAGAATAATAACTTCATTAAAAAACCCAACTCTAAATACTGATAGAGAAAAGCAGCAGAACTAGTTAATGATACAAAATGTATTTAGTTATCATTTCTATCATATGTACAGCAAAGTGTGTAGACCACCACCTTTTTAAGCAGTGCTGACTTTACTGAGTAATACAAGGTTACAAGACTCAAGGCAGAACAAAAGATGAAAAACAAAGGTCATTGAATCCATCTACATGGCACCTTATAGGTGAAATAAAAAAGAATTTCCTTTCTAAATGAAGTCCTAAAGTCAAACACTGAAGTCATAATACAAGAGACACAATTCTCCTACAGATTAGTTTAAAAAAATCCTTATACACTACCTGATAGAAACAAGTTTCCTATAATCTCCCAAACAGTACCTCAGCGCATTTGAACAAGGAGGCTAACCCCTTTCCAGCATCTTATAACAACATCCAGAATGTATTTTCCAGAGATGCTGGAAAATAACTCTCCAATGCAAGCTAGGAATTAAAGCAAAATCCACTGGAGATATTCTCACTCCAGCTGGAAAATTACACAATCAAGTCAAGAGTAAAGTATTACATAAAGAATGACAATTGAAAAATTTCCAGGTAACTGGACATGATTATCAGTAAGACCTGAAGCATAATACCAGAGACTAACAGAAAAAAAGAGCAGGAATTTCTGTTTTCTTCGTGTGCATTGTGGACTCAAAATTCAACCTAGTATAAAATCTCTTTAAACATGTGCTCTATTAAAGATAACAGTAATCAAACCTGAAATACAGAGGTAGCCTTAATAATTATGGAAGCCAGTTTTCCAGACAACAGAATGTTCCTGCTATTTGCCAGCAATATTAAATAGTAAAGGCCAATTTTCAAAACAAAACCATGCATTCTTAAAAGTCATTAAGTGAAATAGTTATGGAGCCAATTTTCTGTCTAAAAAAGTAAAAAGCTATCTCTAGTCTACCAGCAGTGAGGGCAGTAGCTATCATAGGCACTAGGATACGTGTAGAGTTCCATGTATCTGGATTTTGCCATACTTTGTCTGGTGTACACCTGTTGAATTCCAGCTCTTAGGTCATCCCATATCTGGTCAAGACCAATCTGTTTAAGTCCATGCGGGTTCTGACTCCTATTTGATGACATTTTGTATTTCCTGTAAAGTCTTCCAGTGCAGCAGCCTGAGCTCTTGTTATTCCTCCATCAGAATCACAAGTCAAGTAACATTCTAAACTCAGCTGCAGCAACTCAGCACGATATTCTTTACACACGAAAAGTGATGTTTCCCAGGAGGATAACCTGCAACAGGAAAAGAAAACATACATGTTATATGACAGTCTAAATTCATCCACACTAACGATAAAAAATTATTATTTCATTGAAATATTGTCGTTTACACAGATGAGAAACCCATCTTAAGATGTGAAATACCAAATCCAAGGAACATAATTAAGCAATTCACCACAAAATGAGACAGTACCCAGAGCTATCCAAAGGCTGTAGGTACTTACATCAGTGCAGGTGACAACAAAACTCTAACGCTAACAACAAAATATAACAGTAAAAAGCTTTCCAAACAGCAGACACTATTTACCAGCAAGTGTAAATAGTTCCTTCTCATTCAACAGTAAAACTCCAAAACTTCTGATCAGCTCTGGGTTCTGTGGTAGCTCATTATTTAATAAACATCCTTATGGGTGTCAAAGATTTACCAGAACATATTACAAATAACTTTTTTCTTCAGTTATCAATAACTCTTCCAAACTTGTACTATTACAGGCAACCTGAAAGGCCAAGGCATTTTGGTAGCAGAGAATTTTTCTATCTGGCAAGCATATGCTTACATTAATTTCTTTGCTATGAAGAAGAACACCACTTTCTTCAATGACATTTTACCAGCAAGAGAATATACAGTCAATAATGGGAAGAAAGAACTACTAATAGGAGTACACAGAATAAATATCAAATTAATTGTGAGTGAAGCAATCAGAAAGTAAGAAAATGCACTACTCCCATGAGTTTTAAGCGTACAAAGTTGGGACATAGTGAAAGCATGGCTACCAATTCAGCCTTGTGATACTATGGTGAAGGAACACATTCACCTGAAAGGTCCACTGAAAACATAAAGCAGAGACGATCCATTTTTACACAAGTCCATAAAAATATGTTTGCAATTTTAACATGTCTTATCCTCCAAAGCAACAAAATTAAGAATATATCAGAAAACGACAATGTAAAAAATTAGCCCACAAATAAGAGAGCTGTACTAAGTCAGGACCAACTTAATCTTACTGGAGTCTTTCCATTCATTTAGGGAGCTCATAAGAAAGATGAAAAACTTTTACTAGTAACTGTAGTTACTGGAAAAGGGTCAATGGTTTTAAATTAACAGAGGGTAGGTTCAGAGTGGATATAAGGAGGGAATTCTTTACTGTGAGGGCAGTGGTGAGACACTGGAACAGGCTGCCCAGAAAAGTTGCGGATGCCTGATGCTGGCAGTGTTTAAGGCCATGCTGAAAGGAGCTTTGAGCAACCTGATCTAATGGAAAATGTCCCTGTCCAAGACTAGACTAGATGATCCCTTCCAGCCCAAACCACTCTGTCATTCTACACCCTAGAGCTCACTGACTGGAATACCCAAACCACAGTGAAACTTTATGGCTTTCTATTTTTCTACAGACAATACAGCTTTATGATAAATCTGTCATCCATCCAAGGCTCATATGAACCCTTCTGTAATTTCAAGAATAGTACAGGCTGAGACCAAATAAATCCTGTTATTTGTTCTCGATCTCTGAGCGGCAGAAAATAAAACATATTCTTTCAGGACCTACAGTTAAGTCATAGGTACTTAGTCACAGCCACTTCTAGGCTATTCCATGTTCCACTCCAGGTTTCACAGAGTTCTGCAAATTAAGTATTCTGTTATACCCTCCCCAACTGCCACTCAGTTATCTGAAGTTCTCTTCTGCCTTTTCTCCTGGACCCTAAAAAGACCAGCTGAGATAGAAACATTTTTTCATTCTTTTCGGTCAATAACTATCTTACTAAAGTAACACAGAAATTATCACTCCTTACAGTCCTTTGCTTTCCCATCACCCATTCACATTTAAATCTCCAGCTCTAAGTAAAAACACCAAGAAGTAATTTCATTATGTGAGTCTCAGCAACAAGTACTGTCTCAATACAGTCTGACATACAACTGATTACGTAGCTGATTTTCTTTTTTACAGGTGAAACAATTACTCAGAGGATTAAGTGGAAAAGCAAGAATTCAATCAATGCACATCTCAGAAAACACACACCTAAAATTCAACCCTGCCATTTCTGTTTCTCTAATTACAGCAAGCTAGTTATTAAAGACACGTGACAATCATGCATCACAGTGCTGAAGTGCAATCTAGATCACACCTTGCTTGTATTTAACTTCTTTAATTTCTGGAAACTGAACCTGCTGCAGTACCACTGATGATGGACTTTCAGGACTGAGCAACAGAAGCCAGGAAGAACAAAGGTCCAAGAGTGGTCATTCACCTCCACTGCGGGAAATGCTCTGTACATGCTACACACCCACAGTTGTGGACTGTGATCCTAAGTAGTATCGCAAGAAAAGCAAGAAAATTAATCCCATGTCTACAATCCAGGAGAGCAGAAACCCTTTCATTTCTTATATGTGGTACTAAAGAAGACATGGTTCTGAATCTAGAACACCATGACAACTGCCGTATGCATATGAAATAACTGACTGTCACTTGCTTATTAATCTGCCAATAGCAAGCAGCCTGGGGTTAGAGTGTATTTGTGTAAAACACGTTTTGATGTACCTAACATAAAATACTTAATTGCTCTATAAGAGCTACTAACAAAAGGCCAACCCCTTGCTAGCTAGCAGAAAGCATAACCAGCAGATGTTGAGTTTCCCCCTCTATGATGATGGAAATATTTAACTCTCCTTTCTAATTAAACATCTCCTAGTTTTTATGTACCCTGGTGCATCTATGAATACTACCTATTCCCAGAAACTTTTCAACTCAAGGTGTTCCTCATTCACCCATCCTTTCCTTCAAATAAACCTCTGTATTTAAGTCAGGATGTAGCTATTAAAAACACTATGAAAAAGAACTTAATTTTGGGGTTTTTTTTCACATGCAGTCTACTATATAAAAATATTATTTATAAGTCATAATTCCATCGCAATTGACACTATCTCAATATCCTTTGATTGGCATTCAATTTGAATTTTGCAATTAAACACATGAATATAGAATGACAGTACCATCTTGCTAACTTCCTAGACTCAAACAATTTACTTCTTCCACTTAATTACTACTTAATTATTAATCAGAAAATAGAGCAATAGATTAATAATTCTGTAAGCCACTATCAAATTCTTCCAGATTTATTCATGTCCAGAAAAACAGAAAGGTAATTATTAGTATATTACTTTAACAAGAATAAAATTTCAATATGTAGGAATACTTTACTACAAAATCATACTTATGAGAAGAACTATTAGTACTTAGTTGTTAAACTATAGTATTAAATTTATAGAAAGAGCAGGGGTAACACAAGGCTTTCTTACTTGGCACAGTTGTTATTATACACAAACATATGATATTCGGCTTCATGTGAAAAGGGCTATTATTCTGATTCAAACACAAAAAACCCTTTCCTCTGCAAACAATTCTCAAAGGTCAAATCAAGTCTGCAGCAGTTACACTGCATCTCTTCACCCAACATCCCAACCGCTAAAAAGAGGGAGAAAAGTTCCTAAGCCAGATTTCTCAGCGCCCAGACTGTGTGCAACTGTCTGAATTAAAACCTCACCATTAAGTAATGAGCTTTAAACCAGTGAGCTCTCTCCCTTGCAAAGTGCTCTTGGCAGGACTATGCACAGGCTGGTCTTGAACTGACCATCACTGTGCTTTCTTGCCCAAACAGATCAGACTTGCTGCTGATCTGCTTCAAGGATAAAATCAACTGCCTGAGTTGCACCATTCACTCTGCAGCTTTGGACCAGAGAACCCAAACTTCATTACAGCTTCAGGAGCAGTGGTATTTGCATGAGAAGTATCACCCTTGCAGTTTCCAGACAATATATGCACAATTTGATGCAGCAGGATGATAGTGTTCAATGCCAGCCAATTTTTCAACCCTGCACTCAAGTACTGCAATTAAAACAGTCCAAACAAAAGGAAGTAACACTTCTGCCAAAACTTTAAAACAGCCTTGAAAGACTTAAAAGAAATGTTACTCCCTCTTTTTCATTACTTGGGGACACACATCATGATAGATAAACATCATATGCAAAGAAACACACTGCATTAGAAAATACTGGGCTTGTTTTTGTTGATAATCTAATAATAAAGAGTATTTTTTAGATATCCCACCTCTTTGGAAAATTATGTGCATGCAGGAGGAGGTGGTCAGGAAAATGCGAAAGTTAACCCAGCTTTTATCTAAAAAACATAACAGGCCCCCACCAGATTTTCAGCATCCCAAGCCATCTGCTAGAGCAAATACCTAATTTTTACATCCTAACACAATACAACTTTCAGCTTCACAGCTCCAAGGCCTGTGCATCACCTGTTGCTCTCCCCCAACCCCTTATTTCTAAATTACATACTTAAGATAGTTTACTTCAGTAATTACAGACAGAATTTGAACTTGTCAGCTTCTTGCACAGTAAGAACTCAAAAGGTTCAGAGCAAGGTTTCCCAGCTGACACAAGAGCCCAGATAGCACTGTTTTAAAGATGCAATAAAGAGGCACAACCTCTAGACTTATTTTATCTCTTGTCTAATTTCAAATGTGAGGAAAGCATTCTTGTCATGTCGAATAGCATGAGTTTAAGTGACTGGATTTAATCATATGAAACCCAAACCCATCTGGGAAGAGAAGCAAGTTTCACTAACAAGTTATGGTGGAACAAACGTCACTAAAAATAAGTTCAAAAACCTTCAGCATTATGAAGCTTCCAAAGTATCTTGACTTCAGCTGATGTGTTAGCATTATGAGCTCTGTACACTGTAACATTGCTTAGCTGAGCCATGGTCCTGCATGCAACATTATATAGCACTCATATTTCTGTCCAGAATTATTTTAGGCCACTAAATATAAAGGCTATGAGCTAGGTAGACAATTTATACACTTCACATGACACAATTCTTAAAGCAAGACAAGCATAATGTCCTTAGCACTTCACATGCTACAAATGTGTAATTAATAAACATCTGGAGAATCTGCCTATAGTAGACATTTTCACTGTGCCCCAGCAAAATTGACATAACTATTGTATAAAAATGGCTATTCTAGAAATCGATACCAGAAGAGAAATACTAGAATATTTTCTCCCTTTTCAATAAAGATATTTAAGAGAAAAATGACAAAAATTACAATGTTCAGTTTCTCTGTATTATTATAAAACACTGAGCTACATGTAGTGTGAAAAGCTTTAGCTCATCTCATTTTCAAGGGAGTTAAATTCAGTTCATTGAGAAAAGGCAGAGATGTATGCATGCAAAAGTTGTCTTTGTGTGGTAAAAAATTCTGTGCAGCATTTAAAAAAAAGGCAGCAGCAAGCATGCGTAATTTGGCAGTAATTTAAGACCAAGTTGTGTAAATTTGGTGTAAATTTTGGGTGGTTAATACTGTACCTCCCTAACTATGACTTCATTTTGGGCTCCAATGTTCTCCCCACGCCCCCTCCTCTGTGTTTTACAGCTCTGATCAATGATATCTAAAGCACTGTAATTAATACACTCCTACATTACTTCATGTGCCAACCATACAGTTGCCAGCTGAACAAATAAAACAAAGCCTGGACATGTTCTTCACAGCTAGAAAGACTCTAAAATTCAATTTTACATTCAAATTTAAACACAATATATGTAAGTAACTTGGAATTGCAGTTTTCACACCTTTCTTATTTACTTAAATTATCCATTATTGTCTTCACTAAAAGCCTTTTTAACTCATGTGGTTTATCTGTATGCCTGAATACAAGTATTTTTCTAAAATATCAGTAACTATTAATCAGAATAAACCCAAGAAACTTGGAGTGTGCCACTTTTTCTCTTTGCCTATTCTTTTACCAGCTCTTTAACATTCCTTATTTCTTCCTTACAGCTTTACCTTTGTCTTCCTTGAACAAACAATTCCAGCAGCTTTTGACAGGTATCTCCCTACAATAATGCCACAGCTAATACAAAAAACCCCAAACCATACTCCAACGTATACATGCTGCTTCATGAACAAAGGCCAGATCTAGACTCAACAAGGTTTGCTGTTGTATTCTACACAAGCAAACTCTCCCTTTTGCAACTCCAGCCAAAGTAAACTCCGGTCAATATTTAGAATCCCACAAACAAGAAGTTTTATGGTTGTTTTACTGCATCAACATCAATCTGGAAAACAGTGCAAGGGACTACATCCTTAAGTACTATATAGGTAAAACATTTCAAGTTTTGCTTGGCCATCTTCAGAGTTCACCTTGCTATTGATGAAATAATCCTTATGTAGAAAGTTTGTAGATTGCTCCTAAACTGAAATGTCCTTTCTAACCCAAAGTCTTCCATATTCCTGTGTCAAAAAACAGGACACAGACATTACAGTATTTTTTAACTGAGCCTGCAGTTAATGTGCTTCATAGCTTCTTCAAACACTCAGCTTTTACACCTTGGAAAAAGGAATGCTGCAGATCAGGAACAGAACAAAAAGAATCAAGTCAAGATATGGGCGCACTGAAGAGAAGGGAAAAAGTTTTACAGAAGTGTAGTAGGTTTGTGTGGCAGGTTTTGGTAGTGGCAGGGGGTGGCTACAGGGGTGACTTCTGTAAGAAGCTGGCTGTAGCTCCCCCCAAGTCCAAGAAAGCCAATGCCAGCCAACTCCAGGATGGATCTACCACTGGCCAAGGCTGCGCCAACCATATATAGCAGTAACATCTCTGTGAGTACATACTAAAAAGGAAAATAAATTATTGCACAGATGTAATTGAGCTCAGAGAAAAGAGGAAGTAGAATATGTGAGAGAAACTCTGCAGACACCAAGTTCAGTGGAGGACAAGGCACCAGAGTGGAGATTCCCCTGCAGCCTGTGAAGACCATGGTGAAACAACCATGCCTCTGCAGCCCACAGAGCACCATAGGGATGCAGATTCCCACTCGCAGCCCACTGAAGTCCACAGGGGTGCAAATTTCTACCTGCAGCTCATGGAGGAGACCCATATCAGAACAGGTGGATGCCTGAAAGGAGGCTGTGAGCCCATGGGAATCCCATGCTGGAGCAGGCTCCTGGGGGGCCCTGCAGACCCATGGGGAGAGAAGCTTATGCTGCAGCATATGACCCTGTGGGGAACCCATGCTGGAGCAGGCTGTGCCTGAAAGACTGCACCCTGTGGAAAGAGATGCACTTCAAAGCAGTTCATGAAGAGCTGTAGCCCATGGGAAGGACTGATGCAAGCTAAGTTTATGGAGAACTGTCCCTCATGGGAAGATCCATGTCAGAGCAGGGGAAGGACTCGTCTCCCTGAGCAGTGGTAGAAACAACCTGTGGTGAACTCACGATACCTCAGTCCCTGTCTCCCTGCGCTGCTGGTGGGGAGCAGGTAGAAGGAGAGAGAGGTTGGGGGAAGGTGTTTTAAAAATTTGTTTTACTTTTCATTAACTTGCTCTGATTTTGATTAATAATAAATTCAATTAATTTGCCCAAGACCAGTCTGTTTTGCCCATGACAATAATGAATGAGAGATCTGTCCCTGTTCTTATCTCAACTCAAGAGCCTTTCATTGTATTTTTCCTCCTTTGTCTACTTGAGGGGACTGATGGAGGGGCTTCAGTGGATACCTGGCAAGCAACCAGGGTCAAACCACCACAATAAGATAAAGAGTCTCAAGTATTCCCACCTTCTCTCTGGCTTAAACCATATATATGACACAACCTGCATAAACCCAACAAAAACCAAAACAAACAAGAAAGGAAAAGACTAAACAAAGCCCAATGAAACCCAAAGAAACATAAATAATGAAGGATAATACACATGAAGATGCACTTCTTGAATCAGTCAGGAAGATGCAGAAAAGGAAAATGAGGGAGGGCAAGCCATGAAAATTGCTAGATACCCAACATTCCAAGCAGAAGACAGAGTAATATGCCTTGTTTCCTTGGAAAGGGGCAAAAAAACACCCAAAAAACCATACCAAAAACCCCCCAACCAAACACCATCCCAAAAAACCCCACAAAAACAAAACAACAGCAGCAGGGAGTTAAATCAAATCCAATTAAGAAAGAAAAAACACAGAAGGGCTAGAAACTCTGTAATATCTTGGGCCAGTTTAGAGACCTTAATGATCCTGCAAGCACAATTCTTACTCATAACTGTTTTCCCAAAAGACCTTACCAGACATCAAAACTTCAACTAAATCCAACTTAATAATCTAAAACATCATAATCCTACTGATCTCCACCAAGAAAACAGTTGTCTCACAGTTTGCTTCAGACACAGCATGCCTCCACCAGAACATCCAGGGCAAGTCTCTAAACCCTAACACAAATCGCCCAACATTATAGCAGGACTCAATGCACCACAGCACGCACTTTCACACTGCCCTGTTAAAGACACAAACAGGAATTTTCACCTGCAATAATATTTCCACACAGAGTTTTTCCATGCTCTTGGAAGGCAGCAATTCTTACCAATAACTTTAAAAAAAAACATTCACATGTCGCTAAAAGCAAAAACCAATTCTGGCTGGAATCTCTTCCCAAGAGCTTGTTAACTTTACAACTTCTTCCCGCTTGTTATTTGTGCAAGAGCTCAATTGATCAAGGCAATCCAGTTTGCCACTTCAATTTATAAATAAAGATGACGGTCACACCAATTAATCTTGCAAACAGTCTGATATTTTCAGACATTTGAATGTACTACAAGAGCACAGCTTAAATACTGAAGAGTTTCCTCCCATAATCACCTTCATATTAATGTTTCATTCTGAAGTGACAAATAATGGATAAATCAAGAACTGTTGCAGTTACTTACATTCATTTCCTGCATGTGACAAAATCACGACCTGTGAAAGCTGCTCCCTCTTTATTTTCTATTTTCCTTTTAAATCGTGCCTCCATTATGTGCATGGATATATGTGCTAGTGATCTTGATTCCTACTGTGGTGTAATGCTGCAAACACTGCTGGCAATGAACAGTACACCTCTCATATATTTCATTCCAGATGCCTAAATACAGTCATGCCAAAAAAGAATGAGAACTGTCTCATTAAAATCTAGAAGGCGATTTGTATGTAATTCTTCTGGTTGAACTATAAAGTCTGAGTTCTAGCAGCCTTAACTTACAGCAAAGAATTTACACCTCACAAAAAGTTAGTTCTCCTTAAATTTAGTATCATTTTCAGCAAATTATTAATCAGTTTTGATCTCTAATGACTGCAACAGGCACCCTTGTTATAGAAGTGAAACAATTTAACTTAATTTTGTAAAAGTTAAAATTGCCACACATCCCTAACACCCACATTTAAATCCTCCTTCTTTATGATTAAGCTTGCACCATTAAGTTTTAAAGCTAAGGCTGCATTAGAATCTTACAAAATCAATTTAACTACTTAAGGATATAAACTTTGATTTTATACAATTCCTATTATTGACAGCATCCTAGCACAGGCACACTTTCAGAAATAACAAAGCTTCTTCAATGTTATCCTGAAAAAAAAGAGAGTAAGAGAACAGTTGGTTTTCTTAAAAAAACCCCAAACATTCTAAAAAAGCATTTTCAATTGTACAGTGTCTATCCTTTGGCTACCCAGAAGCAAGCAGAACATTTGCCCATGAAATTATTACCATGAAAAGCAAGATTAAAAGACTAACAGCTTACAAACTATGAACTATTTCCTAAAATTCTTTTTGTCCCTAATTCAGTCCTCCAAACTTTAGATAAAACTTCCAAGTGACAGTCTCCACTGCCTGTGAGACCGCAAGAGCTTGCAAATTTACATATGAAATTAAGTTTAAATTACAGAGCAAAACAGGGTGAACTAAGGTCACACCATCAGCCTTAGTTCTGAGCTCTAATCCACATTAAGATATTGTCCAACCTGAAACACAGAGGAACAAAAAGCCAAGTTACATCAAGTGCATACTAAAAATATAAGAAGTTTCTGACTTCAGTTATGGCTGAAATTGCCTTACTAATAACCTAAATTTTTGTAGCTAGCTCCCTTCTTCAAATTTAAAAACTTCACTTTTTTTTCTACCTTGTATGAATCAAATACATCTGGGTCCCAGTAGCAAAGTCTCTACCAGGCTCTAATAAAATAGGAGAAGCATGTCCATGTCTTCAAAAGATAAGTACATTATCAAAGCAGAGCGAGGAGCTCCCTGCACTGCAGAAACTTTCCATCACCATGATCCCCACCATCCTACATGTAAATCCATTTCTTCTGCACAATAACACCAAGCTTGAAACATACTGCAACATAAACTAGAGCAAATCTAATGAAATCCAAAGACAAGGAGAATTTTATATCAACTTTAGGTACTTCTAATTTAAAGAAAAACAGAAGTCAATGGTATTGAACTGATATTCAAATCTAGCACATAACTACGAAGATGTCAGAGAAAAGGTATTTTCTTAATCCTTTATTCTTAGTCCTGCTGTCAAGCAATGCCTTGTATTCACTAGACCAAACTAAAGCAGGGAACCTTTTGATTCCAAAACCAGAACATTCCAAAGGGGAAGAGAATGAGAAAATTTTTTTTACTGAGATTTTGGAAGAACATCACATTGAAGTTACACTGTTTATTCAAGAACCATAAAAGGGTTTGGGTTGAAAGGCACCTTTAAACATCACCTAGTAACCACCCCTCTGCCACAGACAAACATCTTGCACTAGATCAGGATGCTCAAAGCCCCATCCAACCTGGCCTTCAACACTGCCAGAAACAGAGCAACCACAACTTCTCTGGTTAACCTGTTCCAATGCCTCACCACCCACCAAAGTAAAGAATTCCTTCCTTGTAATCAATTTAAATCTATCCTCTTTCCATTTAAAATGTCTGTCCTTTGTCCTACCACTACAGGCCTTTGTAAAAAGTCTCTCTCCATCTTTCTCATAATCCCCCTTCTTTATACACTGAATGAAAGCCTCAATAAGGTCACCCTGGAACCTTCTCTTCTCCAGGCTGAACAACCCCAACTCTCTCAGCTATAGGAAAGCTGTTCCATCACTCTGATAACTTCTGCGGCCCTCCCTGGACCTGCTCCAATAACTGCATGTCTTTCTGGTGCTGGATGCCACAGAGCTGGATGCAGTGCTCCAGGTATGAGTCATCGGAGAACAGAACAGAGAGTGAGAATCACCTGCTTCTTTTTACAAGTTCAGGATACTAGTGGCAAAGAAAGTAGAGAAAATTTGGAGAGAAAGACACACCACTCTGGCAAAAATTTACATATGACTTTACACCCATTTCCTGAAGTACAAAATGAAATTACTACTTTCCTATTTTTACAGTAGCCTTCATTCATTTTTCTAAGGTTTACAGATAAATAAGAGGTTGAAAAACACTACATTAAATAAAGTGGAATGTAATCAATGCTTGGTTTAGCTAAAAAAGTATGTATTTGATTTTGAGTTGTATCATTTACAAGAAGAGGTAAGACAGCAACAGGAAGAGGTTCTCTCTTGTGACATCAGAGGTTCTGTGGGTAAAGAGAAAACTGACAAAGAACTACCCACTGGGATACAAATAACTTCCTAAAGCAGTGCTCTTTACAGAAGCTGGGATAACTAACGCAAGGAGTGTTTAAATCTGTGGTTACATTAAAGGTTACAAGTTACAGCACTGTATCAGGGCACATCAGCTCAGAGCAATTTTGTTACCAAGTCATTTAGTCATGTAACAGGTCTGGACTGCAGCGCTGTAGGAACATGAACAGCCAATCTGTTCTTGTTCTAGTAGTTCTTCTACTGAAAAACCTACAACCCTTACAATAAAACAGTAAGTTACTCATGTAGACAAGCTCAACATGTCTCCATAATTTTGCAATAATTGTATTTTCTTACTGAAAATTCTCCTTTATCAAGCAAGGGAAACTCAGTGGTCTCCACAACAATCAAAAAAAACCCACATTTGTTTAAGTTTGCATGCTGAATAGATTATAATTTGTAACCAGGCCTCTAAATGTTGGTTCCAACAGCCACTTTGTATATGGAGATAAGCTTGAAAAATAAAAGCAGTACTCTGAGATGTTAACACACAAGTTGTAGGATAACACTTCTTAAGCTTAGTATCTGAGAACTTTCTCTAAGGACTAAGTATTGTTTTCATAATAATACATCTAAAATCCAAGAGCTTGCACCAAGACTACAAATAAGCTAAATCAAAAAAGAGGCACCCCCAAAGCAGTACCCAAATAAGGGTGTGCATCCATTTACCTCAAATGAATTTAGGTTATTTAATAAAGCAACAAAGCAATGTGATTTTCTCATGCCAACTGTCTGAGCAACAGGCCCAAGTTTCAAGGCCAATTCAAACCATCATCCAAAGGAGCAAGGTGGAAGAAGAATCATTTTGCTAAACCACCACCACTATTTTGTCAGCCAAAGAGCAAAACTCACATGCCTAATTTAGGAGGCCAAACTAAGACTGTTTTCTACATGATCCCTGGACAAGCAATGGAAAGTTTCCTCCAGAGACGTTGTTAATGCAAGGCACTGAACTGGCATTCTAGAGTTAGGTGTACGAATTAATCCTGAGATTAAATGTGCTCACCACACCTCCATGGGACAAGTGTGTCCAGTGTTTAAACTGCATCTGAAACATGTGGTCATGAGCTGACTGTGAAACGTAACCAATCTTCAGAACCAAAGCAACTAAGACACACACAAAATAAGAAGCTGAACAACAAATACTGAAAACAAGAAGCCACAGAGCAGATGGAAAAGACTTCTTTCTGCTGAAGTCACCATCAGAAACACAAAGTGCCGATGCCACACAGACACGTAATCATCAACACACAACATTACAGCAGTTCATTGTGAGTAAAAACTCCATACCGTGGTACCTGTATAGTATCTTGCTACTTCCTCAAAGAGGAGGCATCCCAAATACACTCCATTTCAAGTACCAATTCACAATATGGTATCACAAACATTATTTGGCCTAACTCAGGCTATGTAGCCACCAAGTATTTCTGGCCCCCATGGACTATTCCTCCCAGTCCTGCCAAAAGGATTTCCAATAGAGAATTTTTTCTCCCCGAGTAGCATCAGGGCACATGTCTGTATTAGGGCTGAGGTACATGATTATATATGAACACACACACCAAGGGAAAAGTTGCTGAAGAAGTCAGTAAAAAATAAAAACAAAATAAGGTAAATCAAGTCATTAATTTCTACCCTTTCAGTGTTTAACTCTATGCCAGCTGAAACCAGAACACAAGTATTCAGATAACCTAAGGTAAAATTCCTTTCTCCTCAAAGGCATAGCTAGAGGATTTAAATACAAAGTGGGGGAGACAGCATATGAATCTACACAGGAAAGGAGTATGTGCAAAGAAAAGAGTATTAGGTGAGATGACGAGGAAGGTTTTAATGACAGGAAAGATCAGAAGGGCAGAAAAACATGAAGAAGGAAATGGTTACTGGGCAGAAGAAAATTGGAAGGGGAAAGGTAATAGAGAGGTAATGACAGTACTGGAATATTACTTCAAGAGGAAACAAGAAGGATGGGGAAAGGATCCTAAACAGGACACACTTAGCTTGCAGTGGCAGTGTTACTGGGAAACAAATGAGTTGGTTATTTGAAACAAAAAAAAATGCAAGACTAGTCATCTGGATAGAGACAATAAGTATACAAACAGAAAAACAAAAGGTTACAGGGGCACCTTCTCTGGTAAGGCCACAACAGTAGGTGGCAACAAGGGGAAGCCTGGCGCACACTCCTTGAGAGCAAGAGAAACCTAGAAAAATTGACCAAGATGAACTGTGGCAAAAATCCCCCAGCCACAATGGTACTGAGAGCACTAGGGAATGTCTCTAGGTACAACCAAAAAGCTCCCAGACAGACCTGAATATCACTAGGGCTATGGGTATTGCTGGGATGAACAGGGTGAAAGGAAGCAGCACAGGAAAGGACAGGGAGGGCAGAGAGCAGGTGAACTCCCCAAAACAGTGTCCGGTGAGGTTACGGACAAAAACTCACAGGGAAAAAAGAGGGCAGAGGCGTGGGAGGAGCAGGGCCTGGGATGGCTGGGGTGGACAGTCCCGGGGCCGAGGAGGACACAGCGAGGGCTGCGGGAGGACGGGCCCGAGGTCTGAGAGCCGCCGGGGCGGGACGGAAGACTGGGGCAGCCACCGAGGCGCCCTGGCCATGCGGGGGCCGCGGTCACGGGGGAAGGCCGGGGTCGGAGGGAGGGAGCAGGCAGACCCCCGGCGGCCGGGCAGATCCTGCGGGGCCGGGGCAGCCAGCGGGGCGCTCCCGCACCCCGACGGGGGCGATGCGTTCTGAGTGCGCAGCTCGCGGCCTCCCCGCTCCGGCCGGGCCCGCGACTCCGGGGCCGGATCCACGAGCGGGCCGGGCAGCCACCACCGCCGCCCCCGCGCTCCGGGGCCGGGAGCGCGCCCGGGAGAAGAAAGGCGGCCGGGCCGGACCCGACCGCCCCTGCCCCCGTTCCCCGCGGCGTGACTCAGTGCCGGGCCCCGCGCCGCCGCCTTCGCGTCCTGCCGGGCCGGGCCAGGCTGGGCCAGGCCTCGCTGCGACACAACGCCGCGGCCTCCCTGCACTCACCAGCATCGCGCGTCCCGCAGAGTCAGGGCCACGTCCGCCCGCCCCTTCCGCCTCCACCGAGCCCGGATCCGCCACCGCCTCCCCCCGGCGCGGCCCGGGGATCGCGGAGGCACCGCCCCTCGCAGCCGCCCCGCCCCGGCTCACGGCGGGCGGGGGAACCGGGGTTGCGGCTGCCCGTGCCGGCAGGGCCCGGTGGGGCTGGGCCTTGGCCTTGGCCTCGGCCTCCGGCGGAGCCTGCCCGCGGGGCAGGCTGGCCGACCGATCGCCATCTCGGCTGCCAGGCCCTGCCCTGCCCGAGGGGTCGTTGCTGCGACCCCTCCCCAAGTTAGTCCAGTGCCAGAAGAGCTGAAGGATGAGCTGAAAGACTTGGAAGTGATGGTTGATGGAAAACTCAACATGAGCCGGCAAGTGTGCGCTCTCAAGCCAAAAAGCCAATCGAACTTGGGCTGCGTCAAAAGCAGCATTGGGGCCAGCAGGGCGAGGGAGGTAATTCTGCCTCTCTGCTCTTCTCTGGTGAGACCCCAGCTGGAGTGCTGTGTACAGTTCTGGTGTCCCCAACATAAGAAGGACATGCAGCTGTTGGAGCAAGCCAAAAGGAGGCCTCGAAGCTGATAAAAGGACTGGAACACCTCTCCCATGAGCACAGGCTGATAAAGCTGCAGCTGTTCAGCCTGGAGAAGAAAATTGTGTGGAGACCTCAGCAGCCTTGCAGTGTCTGAAGAATCCTAGAGGGAAGCTGGAGAGGGGCTCTTTGTCAGAAACTGCAGTGATAAGACACAGAGTAATAGGTACAATTCAACAAAGGGAATTTTAAGTTAGATATTTGGAAGAAGTTCTTTACTGTGAGGGTGGTGAGGTGCTGGAACAAGGGAATAAGTTGTCCAGGGAGGTTGTGGATGCCCCAGTCCTGGCAGTGTTTAAGGCCAGGGAAGTATCCCTGCACATGGCAGGGGGTGTTAGGACTAGATGATCTTTAAGGTCCATTCCAAACACTTAACATTCTATGATTCCATGTGTTTCAGGATGACATGGTAAGACTTTCCTCCATCCATAGCTAAGCAGCTGCTTCTGTATTTATGAGAAGCACAGGTTTCTAAAGTGTCCTGTACACAGTGAATGACACCACACTAAGTCTGGGAGTCCGAATGGATGGTACAGCTGTGAGTTAACAGTGTGTCTTTGTCTAGCAAATGTTAAACCAAACTGTGAAGCTCCTCTGAATTATTCACATCAGGAATCATTGCCTCTAAGTGCATGAACATTGCCTTGAAAACTTTGATTGAAGTGTGGCTTTTGTAAGAGCATAGAAATATTTCTGTAATTGTCAGTTTCAGAGTAGTAAGAAGACAACTTGGAAACAACACTGCAGAGAGAAGAGGGTAGAAATTGAAAGAAAGGAAATTACATTGTTCAGCTGTGAGCTGCTTGGAAGATGTGTGATGGTATTTGATCTGACTTACTGAGGGATATTGGAGTTACATGAACCTGTTTGCAATCTGCAAACAAATTAAAGCAGAACTACCTACTGTAGATAACTTTAATGTATGATACTAAAACGTAAACCTCCTAGCAAATTTGCATCACTTATATGTGGATTGGAAGTGGGGCAGTTATATTTTCTTTCTAAGAGTACGAAACTGATGGAACAAAATCATACTAAAATTAAGAGAGGTTTCAGAAAATTAATATTTTGGAGTCAGTTCTGTCTTATTTGTTCCTGAAGACTGGAGTTATATTGCTGGAGCAGTGTTGTGAAGAAAAAAACCCAAGGTTTGTAAAAGATGTTATAAAAAGTGCTTATCTTTTATACTAGTATCGAGAGTTAAACCCATTAAATTCAGTAGCTTCCTGGGAAAGGAAAGAGAAATGGGGAAGCAATAGGAAGAAAGAGAAGATTTCTTTTCTTTGCAAAATGCTTCACTTGCATTCTGGTTCTACCAGCTGTTCACCTTTTCTGAAAATTTGCCTTCTCAAAGCTAATGGTCCTTAGTCATGTTGGTGCTGGAAAAATTACTTCCCTGTATAATAATGCCTTCCCATAGCCCAGCCTACTGAAGTGGACACAAGCAAAGTCAGTGACAAAGCTCTTCCAATGAGACAGTGCTGACTAAGGAGCACTGTCTGAGGAACTTGTTTAATGTGTAGCAGGGACACTGTCTCAGTCAGCTGGGTGGCATCACGACGCTCATATTTTGCCTATGTCGGTATACTTTGCAAATACCATTCCTGGGCATGACTAAATCTCTGGTTTGCTGACATACATGAGTTGTAGTAGAAGACAGTTTGTGTGGGTTGGCATCAGCATGGTGTGCTAAAGATTGGGACAGTGAGGGCAAACAAAATAGTCTGGGGAACAGGAACCAAATCCAAAGGAGGGTGGTCTGATAATGAAAAATAAGGACTGATTTTTCAGTCTTGGAAAGTTAGGTCTTGGTGCTGTGTTTTACAGCAACTCGCTTTGTGAGAGGTAAAGGCATCATTGTTTTAAAGCCTAAAACAAGGGGACAAGAGAGCTACAGACAGCAAGAAAGGTGAAAGAGAAATGACAGGAAGGGAGCAAACTAAGGGGAGAAGAAAGACCAGAATTGTCACCATCTTGCACTAAACTGTTTTTTTTTTTTTTTTTTTTTTTTTTAGCTTTTGTGATTAACTGCTGTACAAGCCTGAGATGTGACAGTTTGGAATATCGAAATTTGTTTATCTTTTTCCCCAGGGCTGCATTATGATTTGTGCTCACTTTATAGAGACAAGGCACAGTTCTCTGATTTTATTCATGGTAGTGGTAGCTGAGTTGACATTCTGAAAAGGTAGGCCATAAAAAAAGGTTCACTAGACAATTCGGACATGGTGTGTAACATGGCTCCTTCATACAACCATTGAAAGAATTCCAGCAGCAGGGTAAGTGATCACAGAGAAAAAAGGGAACTGAATGCCAAAATACCTATTACCAAATTACTCATAGCAGGATGGCTCATGCATTTTGAATTGTCCAATGGAATTTATATACTTTGCGTGAAAGGACAGAAGCTTCTCTTAGAGACTGAGGCAGCCAGAATTTCAAAGACAGACTTCATGAGAGAAATCCAGGTTTTTTTTTTTTACTAAAATGAATTTGCGGTGCTGCTGAGAGGGGCCTGTTTTCAAAATAACTTGCAGGTCTCACACTTGTTGCATCAGCAGTGAATCAGCATACACTAAGCAAGAAAATTATCATGACAATGTTTGCAGTCAGTTTAAGTAGGTAGCTCCCTCAGCAAAGAAGAAAAGCCTGAGTCATTCAAAGACACAAAGTTGCAGCGGCTGCTAGTTTATTACTACCGTCAGGAGTCGGGGCTGATTTGGAGGGATACTTTCCCTGCTAGTTACATGTGCAGTGGTGGTCTGAAAACAGTAATTAATTACACCACGTCTTCCATACATCCCGGAAGACAGGCTTGGTATAGGCAGGGTAGATGACAACCAGATTTGGTAAAGGTTGCATAGCTGTATTGAGCATCTCTTGCTTTTTTCTGGCAGATTTGTTTTCCTTGGTGCTTTGGTAAAGAATGTTTGGCTAAGCTCCTAAGTGATCATTCCCCATTTAAATACTTTATTCCTGATTTTGAGTTGAGCCCCGTGTGCTCCCTAGCTCTGAGAGCCTCTGTTTTTGAGCTAGTGAGAGGTTGCAGTCATGTTTTTCCTTACTGTTTCTTCTTGGGAGGGTTGAAAGCTAAGATACAGGAAATAAAAAACATGTTTGGGAAAGTTCTGTACAATATGTGAGCAATACTACCAATTTCTTCAGCTTTTTTTGTTGAGTAGAACATTTGAGTTTCAGGATTTTCCATGATTGCTTGTAAATCAGTCTTGGGCTCAGTCTGTCATGCACATTTGTATAAAGTAACTGAGAAGAGATATCTTCGGTGCTTCCAAATTCAAAGGTGCCCAAAAGAATCTGTGAATGACAGATGATATTCCACTGCTCTGCTGCTTCTTGTGCTGTGAACCTTTGCGGGAAGATGGAAAACATTTTGCAGAGATCAAGTTGTTCTTCACAAAGGGCAGTCCCTGCATGTGTCAGACAGGTAGTGCCAGGCTCCTATATTGAATAAAAAGGCAGCCTAGGAGCGTTCACAAACATGGTAACCTTTGGTTAATCTGCTCCTTTTATAAGCACAGGTCAATTGTCAAACACTCTGGGTGTATCACCAGCAGGAACAATGCAATGTGTGTACAAACGTGTATAGAGGGCACACGACCAGCTCTCCTCAAGCCTTCTGTTTTTTTTCTCTTCTCTGACAGGTTGTCTGTCACCTGGATGATTTTTTAGAGGTTTGCAGCGGTCTGAATTCCAACATTAGAGCAGAGAAGAGGAACAGAGAAAAGAAAAGTTGAGTTAGAAGGGAGCTACAACCATATTTTGCTCCCATGAGCACTTTGGCCTAATCACTTCTAACAGTTCTGACCTCAAATAGGGATGTGGAGATACTATGCAGAATGGGATCATGACAAGTGAAGCATCATTGCCCATCCAAAGCAAAGAATATTAATGTATCCTTGGGTAGAAGATGAGCAAATAGTCACCTTGTTCTCAACTTTAGGATATTTAAATTCCAAAATGGAGAGTATTTGTTCCTACATCTAAAGGCACACATGTGCTCTGGGAATTCATAATAGAAAGAAGATGGTGGTAGTTTTTTTGTTTGTTTGTTTGGGTTGTTGTTTTGTTTTGGTTTTTTCTTTGCAATAATTTCTAGACTAAAAGCTTTCAATCAAAAATGGTCTCCTTCTACTAATGCCTCTGCTATTGACTGCCACAAATAATGCACTGGTCCACTGCCTTTTCTTTTTCCATCCTGTCCTTCACTGGGCTGAACGTTTCTCTTGGGCCTGAGATCCAATTAAGTCCATTTAACTACAACTGATTAGGAACACACCCCAACACAAGACTTAGCGTTGGTTTAACTCATTAAAGCTCTTTCTTTGTAGGAATTTTTACAGACTGAAAGACAACCTTGGTTATGCTTCTCTTTTTTGTTTTTTTTTTTTTTAAATTTTGAGTAGCAGTTAATCTGCTGCTAATGTAGCTGAGCTCTGTTTCATTGATCTTTAGTAAAGCTAATATTTCATTAGTTTGTTTTCCGTAGTTATTTGATATTTTGTGATGATGAACAGGCAGCTCTTCACAGACACAGCATGTGTAATGAAGGAAATTGATGTTCTGTATGAACATTTTTCATAGAGGAACACTGCTCTTTGGGCTTAACTTGTTTCTCACTATATTTTTACCTGAGGGAGAGAGAACAAGGAAGAGCAGTGTCACAGGAACAAGCCACAGCTTGGCTTTTCACACTCAGCATATTCAAAGCAAGAGTTTATTTTTACTGCATTCTTCCTCAGGCTGAAACTTCAGGCTCACTTTCCTTGGTTTGAGCCCACTGAGATGCTTCACAGGATACATTCTCTTGTAGGGTATTTAGATTCTCTCTGATCAGCATTGAGTCTAACCTCTGTACACAGAATTCCTAAAAGTAGGAAGGTCTAGTAAGAAGCATGGCAGGAGATTTTTTGTAGTGTATTTAAATACTGACAAGCTTCTGATTTTTCTTTCAGTGCCATGATACTTCAGAGTTTATGTGCTTAAACCTTATGGTTTAGGTGTTGTAGAAGTTTTTAGTGAGAAAGTAGGTGGAGGAAATGTTTGTATACTAACTTCTCACTAGCTTGACAGGTAAACCTAGTGGATTGTAATATATTAAATATGTGGGTACAAATTGCAAGAGGGGAAATTTGAGAGAGGTATTAGGAAAAAGTTCTTTACTTTGAGGGTGGTGAGGTGCTGGAACATGTTGCCTAGGGAGGTTGTGGATGTCCCAACCCTGGCAGTGTTTAAGGCCAGGTTGATAAGGCCTGGAGAGACCTGTTCTAGTGGGAGTGGGGTTGGGAGTAGATGGTCTTTAAGGCTCCTTCCAACCCCTTAACATTCTGATCTGAAACAATCCCTAAGAGAATGATTTGTAGTAAGTTAATGTGTTATCTGTACATGTCAGTGCATGGCATCAATGTAAGATGAATGTTGGCAGGAATGATAAGAAGACAGGTGGTTTGTGTGGTCAGGAAATCAGATGATACCTGAAAAAGCTGTCTGAAATGTAGCCTTTGCCACAGAAATTTCTGCAAGTCCCTGCTTTTGATATTTGTGTTGTGTGTCGGGGTCTGCTGTTATGTGTCTCTGCCCCGACACAGGGAAAGGTGGTTCTGGGCGGCCGCGATTGCGAAGGATGAGTCTGGACTCTCAAATTCTCGGTCTTCAGTTCTGTTTATTATCTCTTATCTACAAAGTTTTCTCTTTGCCCAGACGAGGTCCGCTCAGCAGGACAGTCGAGTGCACTCTCCCCCGCCCACAGGGCGGTTGTGTCTTTTATAGTAAAAATTACGTGTGACATATTTACCTTTATTTCCCAATACTATTCATCTTTATAGACAAGTGCACTTTCACTATGAACCAATCTCCAAGTGCCAACATCACCACACAAAATGGAAGACATGAAGAAGAAAGAAGAACACAGGACCACACCCTGAATCCTCCATCTTGCCTTCATGACCCCCCTGTACCTATTTTTCTAAAATTTATATTTCCCTCCATAAAGGTATCATTCACACCCAAGAAGCTCTCATTTCCTCCCTCACAGGTTCTTCTCCTTTTGATGGATCGAAATCCAACCACCAAACCCTTTTGGCAGCATTCTAGGGTTTCCGAGCCTCCCAGGGGCTCCCTTGGTGTCTCTGCACATCCACAGTGATGTGCTGAGATCCCACATTGTGCATCTCTGGGTACCTGTGAGAGTGACAGGAGCTCCAGCACCTCCTGGGGATCTACAGGCTTTGAAGTTTTCTCTTTCCAGGAAAAGACCCTTGCTGTGGGACTGACACTGAGGCTCACGTACAGACACATCAGCCAGTGCCAGAGGACACCAGTCTTTCACCTGGCACTGCAAAACTCAGCAGTGCTGACCTTTACTGAACATGCAATGTATTTCTTTGACACAGAGATTTCAATCCTTTGCCTCTTTTCCTCCACGGCCTGGCTCTTCTCCCAGCTAGGGATGCTACTGTTTCTTGAGCCTTTACTTCTAGGGTTGACCCTTTCCTCTCGGTACCAGTTCTGGACATCTCATGAATTGGAAACAAGCTGCTCCTTCATGACTTCTGTTTCCTGCCTTTCCTTCCTTCCTTCTGTTTCCTTTCCTTGCTTATGAGCAGCTCTTGCAAGAGCACTGCTGCTGCAGCTTCTTCCAGCTTTGTCTGGATACAGCTCTGCTGTCTCTAGCTGATCCTCAGCATAGGCCCTCCACTGCACTTACCAATGCTGCTGGAATGTGAGGTTTGTTTGCACTAACTCAGGAGCTCACTGGAGGAATAGATACAGGCATAGGTATAGATGTGTGCTTGTGTGCCTGCATCTTTTCTTCCTGGTTGTTTCTAAGAGATCATTATGCTTGTTTTGTACCAGGAGTGGGCAGAGGCAGTAACATTTTCTACTGCTGTTTTCAATGTGAATAATGGTGTTTTGCCCAAAAGAACAGTTTGTTCAGACAGACACAAGTGTTTCCACATTTCAGATAGGAATCCATCCATCTTCAGTAGCCTACACCAACATCTCCAATGACACACAAAGGATGGCTTTCCCTTTTCCTCCATAAACCACTCAAGAAATAAACCTTATGGGGGAGAGACCAACAGTCCTTATGCATTCCAAGGGTGTGAACAAACTTACTGGGGTGATATGTTCTCAAAGTCACAATCTCTACTCTCTATACAGGATCCTTTCCTTCAGTGATATTTCTCTGAGGTGTTTAAAACTGATCTACACAACTGAGCCAAGTATTTGTTTTCCTTGAGTGTTGCAGGGAAGACCTGTTCAGTCCACGTGGCTTAAAGCAAATTGGGATCCGAGTGCTTTACTGACCTGTTAACAACATGAAATTAACCAGCAATCAGTGAAGTATGTTGCATTTGAGATCAGCTGCAGTAATACAACAGGTAAACTCCCAAACTAGACATATGCCAATGAACACCAGAAGATTTCTAAATCCCTTCTGTAACAAAAGCAGAAGAGATTTCTGAAGTGCTCCAAGCCTTCCATAGGAAAGATGTGGATTGTGTAAAGCCCTGGTGAGAACTCATTTATACGCATGGTATAAATTCCTTTCTTTACATAGTCTGGATGTCCAGATGAATTGACAGGTACAGCTGTACACAATGCCTGGCCTCCAAGGACAGGGATGGCCTCTTGACCACAGGGACTTGGTCACTAGACTTTAAAGGTTCAGTAAAGTCAAAACCTTGAACTAATTTGCTGAGGTAGTATAATCACTAAATGTCCAAAAATAGTTTGTGTGATTCTTGTCTAGATCAGACAGAGTTTAGTGCTTTGCCTAATGAGAGCTGCCAAAATGCCTTAATGTTCCTATCTCAGAAGTCTGAGAAAAACCTGATGAATCTTTATAGCTTGGAGACCCATTCTGTTGGCTAATACCAGCTACTTTCACATCATTGCAAGAAAAAAGTGGTAGATTTAAACTCAGTACAGCAAGTAATAAATTTTACCCTAATTCTCTTGTGTTTTTTCAGAATGAAGTACACAAAACCCAGATAGTAACAGATGATGTACATTTTTTTCTTAAAATGGTAAATTGCAAGTCAATTATGAAGGAATTAAAATTGCTGTTGTAAAATAAACCAAGTACATTGTGTTGTTTATGACTGATGCTCTTAGTTATTTGTCATTATGTTTGCTTTTTAAATTCAACAATATACAGAGGATTTTGGGCATATCATTGCAATATTAGCCCACTTTGCTGGATAATAAATGCTCTTATCTCTTTGCTAAAGAAAAGACTACATAAAATGAATAATAGTTGTATTGGTATGGGAAAAACGTAGTGCTCCAAAAAGCCATTGTAAGTACACTTGAGCAATAATTACAGGCAACAATGCCTCCACGCCTTGAAATTTATCATAGAAATTGTGATAGCTCTAAACTTGATTAAAATCTGGGACAGTTTAGAATGCTTAGAGACATTACCAAAACACATCTAGCCCCATTAGAAATAAACACACAAAAGTAGCCCGAAAAACCTGAAAATGTGCTAATTTTCCTCTGGTTTTGTATTTTGGTTTCTGAAAACAAGGTATTCCCACATAATAATAATAATGATTGTTATTATTATGACTGCACCTATCTGTATGAGCCTCATAGACTTCAATTATACAATACAGCAAGACAACAAAACAAAATGTTTTGTCGAGAGCTACATGTAGTGTTTGGGCCCAGATGCCATATCCAGGGTAAGTGTTATGCCACTACACACCCCTCGGCACTATGCAGATCAGTTTTTAACTCCTGTTGGCTTTATTTTTTCTGCTGAAGACACAAAATAGCATAAATGTTGACCTTTTAACACAAGCTTGGCAGTATGCTTGGGAAGGATTACTTATCTTTAAAATCATGGCAATTTTGTTACATCAGAATATGAGACTGATAGTGAAAAAGTACACTACCCCCACCTCTGCACCAGTTAAGGCTATCAGTCAAGATCACACTATGTCAGTAAGGAAAATAATGGTAAATAATACAGGTGATTCCCAAGGCAACTAATCCCTGGGGGACAACATATGAAAACATTTGGAAATAATTCTAATGACATCAAAGTCAGTAAAGCATGCAGGTGCTTTGTACACCCTCACAGTACACGCTGTGCGTGGCCAGTTCACAAGCTGTAGAGTTATAGGCCAAACACAGACCAGCTGCTGGACTGCAGACATCTTATTTTTCCTCTGTTCTTACCAGTAAATATGATACTGATTGTTCCTTTTGTTTCCATTCTGTGTAAGATCACTTGATAAAGCCGGGACTAATAATTACCAAGATGCTCTAGACAACACGTGCTGGGCTGGCTACTCAGGATTTTATTGGTTTTTTGTATTTGCCCCGTTCAAGAAGTCTGTTCAATGGATTTTCTAAGAATATTTACCATGCTTTAGAACACATAAGTGAATAAAATGTTAAGTGTGACTTAGTTTTCCATGTGAATAATTTTAGTTTTGCCAAATATTTAACATCAATGTCTTTGGTCAATGTCTGGTAGTATCTGATGCATCACTGCAGCCAAGCTCCACCACAAAACTTCTATGTATTCAGGCAGGGCAGCTGATGTAAACATGTTTGAAATGCTAAATATCACTCCTCTTTGACACAAATGTGAACAACTTTCCATTTAATTTGAAACACCCTGAGTAACAATTGCTTAATATTGGAAAAGCAACCAAGATTTATTTCAGTAGCAGAAGACTACCATTGCCAATAGGCTACACCCTATTACAGAAATCTCCAGAAAAGCTATTACTGTCCAAATGAAGGAAGTACACACAGAGAGATGTTTAAGTGTGAATCTACATTCTTGCACCTTATTTTACTGAATTATAGTTAGTTATTGATCTGGTTTTCAAAATATTCAGAAACTAGCACTTAGCAGAACTATTAATTAGTATTTCTTAAATTAATCTCTAGTGAGCAAAAAATTTTCATTTGCTCAGTGACTCAATCCCTATCATTAAAGCCTCCATTACTTCAGAACTGTGATCTGTTCTCACTTTACTTCTGATTAAACAAACACTAAAATTATCCCAACTTTTAATAAAGTGATTCATATGTCAGTTTTTAATTTCTTTTTCAAAGCAATACTGATCTCCCTTATAAAGATCGTGTAAAGTCAAGTGTTTCCTATTTTGTAATGACCTCTCAATTTTTAGAGATTTAAGGAGCTCTATGAAAGTATTATTACTGTAACTGTCTTATATTAGCCTCATTCCTTCTTGTTAAGATTTTGAGAATTTACTTAAAGGTAGGAGTTACAGACCTTGACGGATCTTCCCCTATTAAGTTTGGGCAGCCGTTTTTACAAAGTATTACAAATTACTTAGAGATGCTCGAGTCCTGGCTGCTTCACATTGCTGAGGCCGGTCAGAAGGCTTGTGTGATCTTATTCAAGGACATATGGTGGCTGTTGTTTGTGTTTGCTGTCCCTGAAATTGTCCAAAATTCCAGGCATCACCACTCAGTCTCATTAAATTCTTGTTAAATAAAAGCTGTAAATGCAGCAACGGGAGGAGATGATGAGGAGGTTCTGAGCTCTGGCTCCAGCAAAAAGCACAGTCCCTGTGTGCCGTTAGGCATGAGTATGTGTGGGGGCATGTGGTGAAGAAACGGGACTCCCACCCTCTCTGTTACTCCCATGTGCTGGTTATTAGGATATTTTCGTCAGAGGTCATTAATGGACCAGTGTTGCTCTATTGGAACTCAGTGGTGCCCAGAATAGATGGTGCCTGTGCTTCCAAAGATAGTGGATTGGTTGAGGGAGAGGAGGAGGAAAGGAACCGTTCAATAATGGTATCCTAACAGGCATAGTTTCTATTTCAGTATAGCTAGGGGGGTTTGAAATGTCCCCTTTGAGCTGGAAGTATATTGTATAGCATAGCACAACTCTTTAGAGCTGGGTTAGGTATATTGCCTCATATTTGTGCAGCCGAATTGCATGTAGATTGACTTTTAGAGGTGCTGAGGAAATCTAAGTTTCTGTGCCCGCTGTTGGTATTCAGCACTGAAGGAGGTTTATAGAAGTGCCTAACAATTACGGCTCCAAGTTTGAAAATGTGATCCTTTATAAAAAAGCACAGAAACTTAGCAAGATTATTCTTCCATGACTTCATGAGCATAGTCTTTGGTTGCAGTGTGTTCCATATAGCTGTTGTGCCTTTTCAGCTCTGAGTATTGCTAGTGGAAAGTGCAAAATTCTATGAAGCAAGTTTTTATAGCAGCTCATGATGGAGTGAAAAGATTTGATTTCTGTTAGGAGTGTGAGACAGAAAAACTGATCAGTGAAAGAGTTGAATACATAGTGCTAGTTGCAGGTGCAGTCTGAATTTCTGCAGCATACGTATAACATACCAAAAATATTTACAGAAATATTGCCTAACAGAAAGCAATCAGCTGGTCTGATTGAAGCCATCAACATACCAGAATAAACCAATAGCAGAAACACCACAGCGACTAAAAAAGCATGTTAACATTTCTGTTTAATTTATAAGATTCTGACAAGAGAGGATCTAAGAATCTTTCAGTGATAATTTTGTGCAATTCTCTTCAAAGTGCATCCATGTTGTAGGGAGGCACTATTTTTGTAAGAAACTGCAAGAGGCACTGAAAGTCTAAGATCCTGTTTTTCGCATCTAAAGATGAAGGCAAGTACACAGGGAGACTTCCCAAAACACATAGGTTCCAAGCCCCTTATGCATTAAAAGAGAAGTTAGGCATGGACATGGTGTTAAAAATACTACCTGAATTCTGATTTGCAAGTTGAAATAGATAAATTTCTTTTCAAAGGCCTGCAGGAACAGATTCCCTTCCTCTCATTTGTTTCTTTACTAGCTCTACAGAATTTGCTCTGGGAAAAAAAAATAGAGAAACTTCAGTACAGAAAGCATTTGGAAAAATATGGTGTGTCAGAGGAAAATGTATTGCAAGTGATGTACTGGTAGATGGACGCAGCACAGAGAAGGGGACATATTGAAGTAACACAGAACTGCCCCTTTGCCTGAATTGTAACACACACCCAGCTGGACAGAGATGGGCAGGGAGCTGGTATTTAATATCACAGGCCCTTCAGTACCTCATATAACACCAGGAACTGTTCACTGCCTCTGTGTTTAAATGTTGATCAAAAGCAAATATTTATGAACTTAAACAGCACAACCTGCGCAGAGATCACTAGATGCAGGAATGTATTTCAGCAAGGACTCAGCTACTTTGTGAATTGAGACTGTTCTCCATTCTATAGCTATCAATGAACTGGACAAGTTTTTAACCTCTGCTCTAACCAGTGATTGCTGAGTTTTAGGGAAACAAGTACCAGTGAAAGTACTTGTACAGGAGTGACAACCACCTTACCTTCATGCTGCTAAAATAATGTAAATCCCACCAACCCTGCCCAACAATGGAATTGCTCAAGCCCTGCTATTCTCGTACCCTGTTCCAGCTCTGTGAAATGGCATCAAAGCCAGGAATAGGAAGGGCAATTACTCACCAGAACAGGACAGATATTGTTGACTGTGAAGCCACCCCCATTTTTTTTTTTTTCATGGGCAATTTTAAGCATTCTTCACTTGGTTATGAACTCTGTCTCTGCTGCTGGGTCTAGCACAGTCAGACAAGAAACCAGTGACATCTGGATCTGCCCAGGGAAATTAAATGCCCAGGGAAATAACTATGCCCAGGGAAGAAATTTGTTTGAAACAGAAGATGAAAAATTATAATATTATCTCAGAAAAATACTGTTTCTGCATTAATATTATATTAAATATTAACATTAAAACTACATAGTAATATTATTGCATTAATAATTATTAATGTCAAGTTCCTGAATTTTTAAGAACATGTTTAGAAGTTATTGAATTATTGTTGCACAGTAATCACGGAATCTGCTGCAATTGCTTTATAATATTGTAACATTCATAGGTACTGAACAGTGAGGATTTTATCTATGTAAAGCTGAGGAGTTCCAAAGCCATTACAGCTAAACTGTGTAGTAATCATGACTTTTTAAATAAGGGCTGCTGTCTTTCTTTGTAACTTTTTAAGTCTTTGCATTTCTATAATTAAAAAAGCAATATAAGTCACCACAAATATTTTCTTTTTCCCTTCTCTCCATTTTATTTGTCTTTCTTTACTAATCTTTCTATTTCATTACCTCAATTTTTTTTTCCATTAAATCCTAAATGTTTTAGTAGGCTATGTGACATTTTCTATTACAAAGCAAAACAAAGCAAAACAACAAAACTAGTTCTGGACATTTGTCCTTGATTTGCTGGATATTTTTCATTTCTGAACTTTTCTTCTTTGGTATTTTGTTGCTCTTATGAAATTTGAAATTAACCTTTTGCATTTCACTCATTCATATTTATCTTTTCCAGTTATCTGTGTCTTTCTTTTTACTGCCTCTTTAGTCTTCCAAACTTGTTTAACTCTGTCTTCTGTCTCATTTACCTTTGAGAATCATGAATGATAAGACTCAGAACACAACAGAAAATGTTCAGGTTGACTTCAAAGACTGAAAGACAATCCTTGGAACGCGAAAAAGAGAAGATATCATTGGTGTGAAGGATAGGCTCAGGGGACAGTTTCAATTGATCAAAAAGTCCTTGATCTTGCAGAGCCACAAACAGAAGATTAACAATACACAAATTTAATGGATGTGCTTATTAATGCCTTTGGTGAATCAGGTTAATACCCATAGCTCCATTTTACAATTAAACACAGACAAGAAATATGCTATTCCTGGTCCTTAACTTGATATTCATCTAGGCTTTACATGCTTATATAACATTTCTCAAGGGCAAATTTTATCAAAACAGAGAACAAGGTTTACAAAGATGAATTTCTAATTGTGCTGAGATGTGTCTCAATTTAGTAACCTAAAAGAAAAACAGCAGCCTGATTATCAGAATTATTGAGTACCCACAGTTTTTTGCATAGCTTATATGCAGCAACTAAATTCAGTGGCTCTGGCAAACACACCAACTTTATTACAGTATCTAAAGTCAGGCCACTGGTTTTGAAATATTTATCTGCAGGAGCTTGGTACAAGTTGCATAGAAAACCTGTGAGAGCCATCATTCAGATCGGGGGTTTCCAGATGTCAACTCTGTTCATTAATCACGGGTCATCCTTGGGTTTTTTGAATATACATAGTGCAATGGTACCATGGGTAGTCTTACAAAATACAAACAGGCAAATAATTTTGTTTGTGGCATGTCCAAGTTTTCATAGGGTGTCTCTGTTGTAAGTTCTGCTTCATCTTGCATTCCTGCAGACATATCATTACAGAAGCCAGAGTAACATACCTGGCAGAGGCCTATAAGGATGTGGCTGAGTCTCTTTACAGGTTAGCTCCATATCATCTGAAAGCTGGATTAAGTCTATGCATACACAATAACCTGTTTTGGCAGTGGCTATAGCTGGCATCAATAACTCCTTCAAATTCCTTTGCAGATCTCAAAAACACAGTGAAAAGACCACGACTATTTATGAAAGGCAGAAGTGAGGTCTGGAGAAGTGGGGTGGTTGGCTTGATGCTGAACCTTCTTGCCCTCCTGCTGCTGGGCAAGTCTTTGGCCATGGTGCCTGATCTCAGCAGGATTACTGCCTGGATAAGGGTGAATGTCAGCAGCAGGAAAGAGGCCAGTATGGAAGCAGGAAAGCTCCGTCAGGACTTACCTGCCTTTGATGTTGCAGGCCTCAGAAGAGGTGCTGTCTTCCTGGGATTCAGTAGGGACCTATGTGAAGCCTACCTAAGGAAAGGGAGGGAGAGAGGCAGCAGAGGTTGTATCCTTGCTGTTCAACAATGACATGTTCACTAGGCTGTAGCAGTTGTGGAATGGAAAGGAGGAGCAGACCTTACCTGAGCTGATCAAGGTGTTCAGGGGGATTGAGAATGCAGGAGGTGAGACTGAACAAAAAGACTGACATGTCAAAATAGCATCCTCTTAATTCTAACTGCCTTTCTAATCAGATTTGCTGTAGAACAGAAAGTGTTGTGTTGCAGGATTCATTTGGTGTGTTCTGTTACCCCCTAAAGCTATAATGGTTCGGTCCTGGGATCCCCCTTCCCCCTCCCCTGGAACCTCTCTCTCTGAGAGTGTCAATTCGTTCTCTCCTCCCCTGTTTCCCTGGTTACCTTCTGTCAATCCCTCCCCAAGTTCCTGTCCATCACCCACTGTCTCCTTCCCATATTCCAGAAAGTTCTCCTTTCTTCGGTGGGTGATTGGATCGGGAACAAGGGTCCCTCCCTGTCACATTTCCTACTGGCTAGCCGGCATGTTTCTCACGAGTTTGTTCACTCCCCAATTCTCTTTCATTGGTCAATGTGTCGTGTTCCCACCCCCTTTATAAGCTGCTGTATTCCTGACTCGTGGTCCCTACTTGGCTGGTGCACCTGGAGTAATAAAAGGCTCTGGATTTTACCCCCGAGGAGGGTCCCTCCTTTCTTTCTTCTACTTCGCCTGCCTGCTGCTCCCTGCTGCCCCTTGCTGAGGCGCTCCCGGGACGCCCCGGCGCATCTAGGGAGTGCCCCCCCCCGGCTGTCGGCTGCCGTGCCTTCAGCTCAGCCGGCGAGACCTCCTCCCTGCCCGAGGGAGTAGAGAAACTCGGACCACAGCACAGCAAGAAAGAACACATTCACTGTTTGGGATAACCTTAAGTCAATTAAAATAATGCTTAGAAAATACTACAAAAGATGCTTAAAGAAATGGAATTATTCGCCTGCAATATTCCTGTCTGATTTTATCTTTTACAGTGATTTCTGCATTTTTCCATTTAGAAATGGAAAACTATGGATTTGCTGTGATTTAGAAATGGAAAATTATTAGCATGAGTTATATATGGTCCACCAGCTATGAGGATAAAACTGATGGCTGTTCTGGGTACTTGTTTTCATTAGCCGGAGTATTTTGTAATAACCCAAGCATCCTAAGCAGGGCAGATGCTGGGGATGCTATCATACCCAGGTAACATGGGTTGGGTTATGACTGTGATCTGACTTCCACTCTAAGCCTTGGCTTAGGCCATGACTTAGATGCTGTGGCTTTGGTTTTGCTCACCTCCTCTGGAATGTTGCAAATAGAAATAAAATTAATGTTATCAATTCAAATAAAAGCTAACATAGAAATACCAAGTTCCTAAAGATATTTTACATATATATATATGTAAATTTCATAATTTCATTTCATACAATCTTTTATGAACATTTTTGTCCCCACAAAGACATGCTCCACTTACCAGGAAGGTCACAGATGGCTTCTTCAAGAAGAAGGTTGGTTTGTTCTTGGCTGTTTCCACATAGATGTCAACATTTCAATAAGCTCATGTTTAAAAGACTTACAGACAAACTTTTTTCTTGCCCTTTCCTTCTCTGCTCAGCTGCAGCTTTCGCTTCACAGCAAGCATGGTGCTGTCTCCACTTGGAAATGGGAAGTAAAATGACCATTTTAAAGAGGTGAAACAACCCACATACTAGACTGTCTCCAAACCTCTGCTCCCCACAGTGGTGCCTGACACATTGACAGTGTCTTGGTCCAGCTTTGTGTCAGCTTTTTCAGCTGCTTGGTGTTACTAGGTCAAATCTGGCTAAGCAGAGGAGATTGCACTGTCACCCGTGGTGAATGGTGATCTATGACAAGCCATAATCTGGTATGCGCATCTGTTTTAATAGATCTGGAAAGCTCCTCAAGTGAAAGAGCTCAGGGAGAGGGAAGATATTCCAGATTTTTTTGAAAAATGGTCTCATTCTTGATGTTTTGCTATATCTAACACTGACCTTTTCAGTTCCCCAATTCTAATGGCATATATTGTAACCAGCTATGAATCTGATCCTAAGGAAGACAACAAAAGGAAAACACACTCATAAAACAGGGAACAAATTAATGCCTAAACAGTTTAAATAAATGGCAGGTTAAAATAAGCAATTTCAGGTATCATGGAAAAGTTTTTAAAGGGTTCAATGAAACTGTAACAGTGTTATCTCACTACGTAATCATTTAGTTCATTTCTTCTCAGTATGGCAAATCTTTTGAACATAATCATGTCTCTTCACACTTCTAAGGGAAGATTAATAAAACTTAAAAAAAGAAAAAATACTCTCACCCTACACAGCTCTTAAGCTCTCAAATTAAAAAAATAAAGGAATTTTTTATCTTTATTGCACAAAGACTTTGAAACACATTTGCCTAGCACATAACATAGTTAATTTATTGAGTCAGTTGCACAAGTCCTGTAAGTCCAGTCCTTTAAATGATGAGTGCACCAGAAGGTATTAACAGAAATGAATATGCCCCAGTTAGAGAACAATGAAAGCTCTTGATGGTCATGCTTTGATTCATAGAGCCTCCAGTTCCTTTAGTTTGTTTCAAGGTTCTCTAGAAGTTTCTACGTTCATATTTTAGTTGCATCTAGGAACAGACACCATTTATTTTTTTTAGTTAATTTGTTCAAGAATCACTGCTCCTTAAGTTTATATAAGTACCCATACAGTTATTAATTTAAAAACTGCAAAAGATGTTATATATTGTTTTTACTGTCAGCAAATACTTTGTAACATAAAATTTCGAGATCTTAAAAAAAAAAAAAAAAAAAAAAAAAAAAAGCAGCCAACCTGTCTTCCTTACCTGTCTTCCTTAGTATCATTATTTTTATTCAATCTGAAGATTATTAGCTGTTGACTTCCACACCTTAAACCAGGTGGACCTGCTCCATGATGCACAACTGGGTACTGGAAATCTTTTTTTTGTGTCACTTCCAGATACTGACACAGGAAGGGAAGCTACAAAAAATATTCTGGTGAAAATAATAAATTAAAAGCCTTCCTGTTGACATGGGGATGGGAGTGAATCAAAGTCATTGCTCTTAAAATGCTATCAGAAAGTGTAACTGGCTAAAAAACCATGAGCCAGTGATCCATTAAAGCAGAACAGTTTGGGAGGGAATATTTTCAAGTCTCCATACTTTATATTTGGTTGCAATTTAATTTAATTTCATCATTTAACAAATGCTAGGAAATGGAACTAATGACCTCAGCCAGCCAACACCTGGACTAGGAAGATACTGGCTGCTGCTGTGGCTAAAACCAGCTCCATGGATATCCTTTCACTGTCTCCTCCTGACTTCTGACTAGAGACCTGTCCCCAACTGCTGTTAGGCACCTATAAAACATCTTATTTGCCCCATAAATTCATGTTATTTCCTATCTTGGAAGAAAAAATGTGGGCTTTTTTT
Organism: Onychostruthus taczanowskii; assembly: GCF_017590055.1. Classification (NCBI taxonomy): domain Eukaryota; kingdom Metazoa; phylum Chordata; class Aves; order Passeriformes; family Passeridae; genus Onychostruthus; species Onychostruthus taczanowskii. The sequence goes on along the minus strand of NW_024506773.1, from coordinate 2,482,917 downwards.
TCTCATTTATCCAGAAGGATGAATTCTTAACAACAGGTATAGGTGAAAGGTGAAATAAAAGTGCAATTTTCATAGTGCTCCCAACACAAGAATTGCTTCTTAGGATACTGTGTAAAATAATAACAAATTAGCAGCAATGTTGATAAAATAAATGTTAATGTTACATATAAGACAATTATTTTCAATTCTAGATGCAAGGAAAGACTATGGTATTTTTCAGACAGAGACATGGGTGTGAGTATATGTGTAGTTATCAGTTAATAATTTTTTCCAAGTATTTTTTAGTCTGCCATGAAAGAATAGAGGATGAATAGAAAGATGATCAGCAGTGAAAGGTAAGCATGGGCTGACTTCCAGCTGTTTCTTATAATAGCTACTATTTGTCAGATGCAAGTAATATATCTGTATTTTGCACATGCACTTCCACAGAGACAAATAGGATACTTTTGGTTTCATTCTTTCAGAGCATAATCTCCATTCTGATCTGTCCAGTGTCTCTAAATGCAATTTAGGTAAATACAGATTATAAAGATTTTTTGTTAAACTTATGTATGTATGTATGTATGTATTTATTTATTCCTTTATTGCAGGGGGATATCCCAGAAGTATGTTACTATAGTTCTTCTTCTGAGATAGAAGGAATAATGAAGTCTTTCTTCTCCTTGGGTAAATTCTTTGGTCTAGCAACAGGTAGCAAGGACTTCTGCTCACCCTTCAAGTACTCTGCACAGCAAATACTTGCCTTCAGAATGAAGTAGCATCACTACCAAGTGTTTTCAGGTCATTGTGTGCTACAGAGGACAAGAAGAAAATCCAACCCATGGGCCATTCTGCAACCCTCTTCCACCTTTCCTGGCTTTCTTGACACAAGCTAGAGCATATACCTATGAAACATGTACCCTGTTTGCAAAATCTTTCATGGTCTCTCTTTGGTTATTGCTGCTTGGAAGGAGTAAACAGTTTTCCCAAACCCACAGAAAGCTTCTCTGTGAGGAACCCAGGGCTGGGTGAGAAATCAGAGACATTTTGCTGATGTCTATTGATGTTCTGTTGGCAACTCATTGTCACTTCATCATTCATGCTATGTTTAACTGTGGTTTATAGATGCATACAAAGAAACTATCCCTAAAACTACCTTAGCACAGGACCACGCTAAGTACATGGCTGGCTGTGTGATTGAGAAACAGATTGGATTAGCAGCAGTGTTGTTTGATTTAAATGAAGCAACATGGCTGATGCAAAGTATTAGCTGAAGATATTATCAGCAGTTCTAAAACCAAAACTTGACTGTGCTAACAAAACCACAAGTCTGGGAGTAACATTTTTAAAGTGGGCAAGACTTGCCTGCATTGTATCTTCTGGCAGAACAAAAGTTGGCTTTGAGGGTGCGTAATGGGGATGTTGCAGGTTCCAGAGCACTGTCCTACAAAGGTTTTTTCGTCACTGATGAGTATGGTACATTGCTTTTGTTTATGAGATCTTCTGCTTATAAATATTTGACTGAAATAGTCCATTCTGTACCCAATTTTTGTGTACATGTACTTTAGTATATGCAAATCTTCCTGAACATGTATACACACACATATGTTCTATGCACATATGAGGATGCACACAAGCTCACGTTGTATACACATACTTAGAATCACAGATGGTTTGGGTTGGAAGGAGTGTTAAAGGTCATCTAGTTCCAACCCCCCTGCCATGAGCAGGGACATTTTGCACTAGACCAGGCTGCTCAAAGCCCCATCTGATCTGCACTTCTGATGGTTTTTTGGCCCAAATATGTTGCTGAGGAACTCCATGGTGTTACAGTATAAGTGGCTGTACAATTTAGCAACAGAAGCCAAGCTGATGAGAGAATGTCATGGGTCACAGCTTGGGCATTGATGGAGATTAGGCATGCTGTAGATTAGCTGAAAGTCGTCCAAGTGCCAGGAGTGCCTCCTGTGGAAACAACTCTTCCATGAAAATAAGGCACTACTGCTTGTTTGCTTCAAGGAGCTCTTTATCAACAGCCCTGGTCTAATGTACTTATCAAGTACACTTACCAAGACTACCACACATTAAAAAAATAGCCATCAGACCATGGCTGAACTACCATGGTATTTGCCCAGGGGGTTCTCTTATGCATCATTACAAAGTTTAAATAAAAGTCTAAGAGAGGATGCACATTGTTCACAACCTTTTCTGAAATTTCTTCAAACTGATTGAAAAGTAACAACAGCCTGATAACTTCTACACCAGCCCATCTTTCTAACCCCAAAGGCACAATTTGCATGAGAGTTATCTTTACAGAGTAGATTAGAAAATAAGCATCCCAGGCAGCTGATATAATCAGGAGAAAATATCCTTGCAGTACCTGAAACGCAGAAGGCAAGTTACTGTCTGCTTTAGATCTTGTCTTGAAAATATTATATTTCCCTTTCATTCGCAACCCATTCCCACAGGAAAGCACAGAAGGGATGAACTTTGTGCAAAAGTTGACTTTCTGTCATGACAGTGCATGTGGGTCCTGTACCTTCCCTAAAGCTGATCCATCCAGAACAGAAAAGCATTTGATTTCTCAGACAGACTGGTCCGGTAAAAGAAGGCATGTTTGGTAGAAGCATGGTGAAAAAAACTGATTCTATGAATTTCTGGACATTTCTAATATAGTCAACTATCAAGGAAACATTAAAATACAGTAAGTTTATCTATAAATAATGGAATAATGTAACACAACATAGCATAGCAGAATCCAGAGTATGTATTATATTCATACCTTATAATATGTAATGTAGTATGTGCTATGCAATATGCTATATATCATACACATCTTCTATTGCATACTATAGATATGTGAGTGTGTATATGTAACATGTATAGATATACATATTTTATAACAGAATCAGTCTTGATTAACCCAGTGGGTCTATCACACCTGCTCACATCCCTCTTTTCCTGGCAGTGCTTCTACATTTTCATAATGACTGACCAGAGCTTTTGGTGCTATAAGTGTGAATTCAGCTATGTATTTGTGATATATTGCAAGAAAATTTCTAATACTTTCAGTAATATTAAAAAATATACTTTTAAATGAACTTTATGTCTGTATTAGCAGTATAACTGGAAAATAAACCCCATCCCAGAGTCACTTAAAACTATTCAGGGATTATTAGGTGCATGTATGAAAGCTAAATCAGGTATTTTTTCTTCAGCTTATTAGCTGTTCATCTGCAGTTTGTGTTACTTGCTTTTAATGGTTTTAATGCCTTTTGGTTTTTTTTTTAATCCTACTACTAGCACTTAACCTCCATCCTGTAAATTCTCTTAATTCTTCGAGGGCAGAGGAAAAATCCTTTGAATGTAAGACAAAGATGGCACCTTTAAAAGCCAAGCTGCAAGAGAAATAATTGAATTTAGCAGAAGCTGCAGTTTCTAAATGATTGTGTGGTAAATCACAAAAAGCCCCATGACAACTGCTCAATAATTCATTCTTTGACTGCATCCACATAGCACACAAAATATTTAGTTCATGAGATGGCAAAAATATCTTGTGATCTTTGTAGAAATACAGTCTAAACTTATATAGTTGGAAATAATTTACAGGCTTTGGAAAATTAGCATTGCAGAATAACTATGTAATATATTAAAAAAATAGTAGAAGTATTTGAGCAGATCCAGGCTTCAAGTTTAGAGTTTAATCTTGAAACCCTCTCACTTCTCTGTATGTTCCCCTGAGTCCTGGGTCAGCTAACCAGGTCATCACCCAGGTCAGTGGTGATGCTACCTGTAATGCAACCTGTAAATTCAGGATGACTGTAAAGCTTTGATACACTCTAAAATTATAAAATTATCATAGTTATGAAATTATTACAATGCTTTTGTGGAGGCTGGTTTATATTTACCTTCTGCATATGTAAGAATGTGTTTTTATAAACTCTCAGTCCTGTATACTTAGGCAAGGACGCTGAACTCTGACTGCATTCTTATCATGCTTTTTGTTGTTAATAGCTATGCTCCAGACCAAAATAAGCCCTCAGCTACACCCAAACACCTTTGCTCTCTGTATTAGCTTTGCACACACCCTGGCTGAACCTGCACTTGGGCAATTGCTTGCAATTTTCCTGAGGAGCCGCAGGAGAAAGTTAATGCCCAGCTTAACTTTGCCATTAAAAGCAAAGGTGTGATTTAGGTGTGATTTCTCCTTCATGCTCTAGAAGGAGAACAGTTGCTGAAATTTTTTGTCCTATTATTTTACATGGTTGAACACTGGATAAATCCACACTTCTGGACAAATTTTGGCATTGCCATAATCGATTCTCACTGCTCTGCTTATGTAAATCAGTCATCACAACCAGTTCAACCAGTCCCTTGAGACAACCTTTTACGTATGGAAGCGAGAGTCTGTTAGTGCATTTCCACATCACTCAGTTAATAATGCTCTGGTCAGCCTCACAACTCATCTGCCATGCCTCTCACCTACCATGGCTGCTTTGCTCTGCCACATTGCCCAGGGCTGGATCTTGAAAATAGGATTCATCTGGAGATGAACTCAGACTGCACCTTGGTTGTTCTGTGTAAGCCAAGAACATAAAATGCAATGGCTCATTTCCATAGCCATCAGAGCAATTGCTTGCTTGCTGGTTAATTGTGCCCAAGTTTCTCAGATTGCTGGAGAGAAAAGATAGTAAGTATATTTTGTGCTTGGTGACCTGCTTGGTGAGATGAATTTGAAACTCAAACTTCCTTCTGCTGGAGATGAGAGCAGAGTAGAGTAGGGGATGAAGCAGCACTGCAAATACTTGATATCATTCCTTTCTGCAAGAAAAGGTGGTGGTTGGAGAGGATAAACTGAACTTGATAGTTCATTAAAACTTCCTAATATAGCAGTGTTTTAGAAGGCGTAGGGATGAATAAAAGGAAAAAAAAATAAAAAAAAAAGGAAGGAAAGCCAAGGAAATGGGCTTGGGCATATGTCGGACCTGACTGTGGCTGATGCTTTGGACATGAAGACTCATCAGCACATGTATCAATCATTTGAAGAAATCTGCACAAGGCTCCAAATATTTAATATCATGCTGTGGATATCACCCAGGCTGGGGACAGCTGTGTCAGGACAGCCCAGGAGTTCAGGGCAGGTAACTTCATAACTCCCTGCAAAACATCATGTGGATGTGCCCTATGACTTGACCACTGCTGGTAACCAGTTTATCTGCGTTAATGGCTGCTCTAGGTATGTCTGCACATACTGCCCTGAAGGTACATAGGAGAATAAGAAGGATAAAGGTAGGAAGAGGAGAGCTGGAAGTAGCATAAAATCCACTGGGGATTTTAAAAAATGTGCTTTCAGAGACCTTTGTTGATGATATGACAGAATATTTCCCACTGTGGGGTTGCTATTTAATCCTGCCCACTTGGTGGGAGCATTTTTGTTTCCTGTAGGCCTCCAAAAGACTTTGGTCTTCATATTCCACTTGCACTTATTTGTATCGATTGCCTTGGACACTTTTCATTAACTTTACTTCTCATTTAGTTCTCTAGAGCAACAGAACTCATCTCCCTAAGGTTTAACAAAACATAACTCCTTGGTGTCTCAGAAAAAATCTAAATGGCAATTGCAGGAAAGTGTTATAGAAAAGCAACTCAGATTGTGTTATGTTCCTGTTTATGTTACTATTTTCAGTGTCCAGAGTATTTCTAAGACACCTAATCTGTGTATTCATCTCCATGGCCCATTAAGGCAAGTCAAGGAAGAGTCAGTCATACCATCGATTTGCTTGGGATTATTGGTCTGAGGAACCCAGAGACAGCAGCCCCTGTAACGAGGAGGTACAAAGGATATCCTTCTGAGCCAAAACAAGCAAGTAAAGCTTTCATCCCCACAAGATAGCTGAAAGCAATCAAAAGGTGCATGTTGTGACAAGGACCCAGCAGCTCAATCAATGTGTGTGCAGGGGAGCAGATGAGGGTTCATTAGTAATTTGTAGATGATTCAGAGAATGGCTTCCTTCCTCGGGAGGTCTCTCCTCTTCTTCCCCACCACTGCAGGCTTCCATCTGCAACTCAGACACCAAATACTCTTGGGACAGGAAAAATAACATGGTGGCAATTTCATCCATAGATGCTTGTGGCCTCTGGCCCACTCTGTGCTTCTTCAAATGGTGTATACAAAATGCCAAATGATCCCCTCAGAAGATACTACCTGAGGGACACCGGATTTCTCCCCCCATCCAGGTTGGTTTTCCTCCTATTGTAGCCAGCTTCTACCAGTGGTAGGGCTTAAGAGTAAAGCCTGTAAAGAATTCACTGCTTAAGCTGCCACTTTCTTTCCCGTCACTTGTGTGCCAATGTACCCTAATCAAGAGAGCAACACTTGGAGCTGCAGGGGGTAATTGCTGGAATGAATCATCATGGGGTAATTCTGGGGGAACCATTTCCACCTTTTCAAATTGTGAGTGTTATGGGGGCAAGCAGAAAAAAACCAAACCCCAAACAACCCACCAGTGTAAGTTTCCATATACTTTTGTGTGTGCAAACACCAGGTTTTTGTAAAATGATAGTTTCTGAAAAGTTCTTGTGGTTTTAAGACAAACTGAATTGTCTGCCTTCATGACTTTAATGAGGAAGGGAAAAAAAAAATACCTTCTCCCAACTATAAGTCTTAAATCCCACTAGATTTCAGAGCTGAATGCAGTTTGCTGCATTTTATCATGCCTTATCAATTATTTTGATGAAAAGTTTTCTTTTCCCACAGTAGGCACAGTAATCTGCTGCTTGGATGCCCTGGCATTTGTCCCAGCAGCCCTGCAGGTACTGTGGGAGGAGGTCAGCTTCCCCTTGGTGGGGACAAGCTGTGGTTGGTGCTTCCACATGTTCCTGGCAGAAAAGCAGCTCGTGGTTAGACAGAAAGGGCCTGTGGGCCTTGTGCTCTTCCCCAACACCAACAACCAGCCTGACACACCAGGCACGTGTGGTGGCAAGGGACTGCAAAGAGATGTGCAGGTCTGCAAAGAGAGGTGAAACATTCAGCTCAGAAAGTGGTTCCTTCATTTTTTTTTGCCCATAAATAAGGCTTCTGTATATATGACCACAGCATCAGAAATCTGGTCCTCTGGCTACTCCTCCTGTCCTGTCAAGCTTATCACTGCTGTTTACTTTTCACAGCCTGTACAGAAACATCTGACTATGAAATCTGTGACTAACACCTTATTTTTTGGGTACACAGTGCCATCTAGCCCCTGCCTAAATAAGCTAGAGAAGGATTTTCAGAGTTCCTGAAACGCTGTTCATTTTACAGGAAAAGCTGCAGGAACAGCTTCTGTTCAGACCAACATTCAAGCCTTGCTGCACTTTTCTCCTGTCCGTAAGCCATCCACATCTCATAATCTGCTGGCTTGACTTCTCCTTCTTGCAGGTTACCTGCAGAAAGCTAAAGTTCTTTTATCTCTGTAGTTGGCATGCCACTTCAGTTAGTGGCACACATTTGACCAAAACCAACCACTTCACCTGCTTGGATGCCCCTTCCTACCTGACATCACATTATCTCTTTTAGTCCTCCTCTCAGGACTGTTACTGACCTATTTCTGGTATGCTCTGGTGGCTGGCCAGAAAGCAGCTGTAATAAGCAAACAGCTTGAAGCCTGTTACATCTCTCAAAAAGTATAGCCCATGTCTTCTCAGCATGCAGCAGATGATCATCAGGGTGACAGCCTGTGGCCTTGTCATGGTGTGGAGCTGAATTGGTGTGCTGGCAACCGAAGCAAGAAACCAGCAAAGGAAGGCAAAGGAGGGCCTTGCTAATTGCTGCCACCCCTCCAATGCCTTTCTGCAGCAGCCCAGGAAAGCCTGTCACTCAGCAGGGATGCTCCTACTATGGCCAATGCCTTGGGCACCTTCCCCATGGCACTCTGCTTCTCTGCTGGAGTCCCTCAGAGGGAGAAGCTGCCCTTCCCAGTGGAGCAGCCATGACTGTTGCAAAGTCTGGGAGACCTGCCCTGCTAAGCACTTAAAGAAATTTTCATTACCATGACACTGAACCTGGTGAGGATTTTTTATTCCTGGGCAGATGTCAGTGGACTTTTGTTACATTTTTCTTCCAGAGATGTTCAGTGACAAAAGCTCAAAACATTTAATGGAAACCAAACCTTGTCAAGAAAATGCTTTTTGAATGAAGCTGGCTTGCTTGGAAAATATTTTGAATGCCAAATTCTGCCTAAATGAGCAAGTTTCCTCTCTGCCATTCTTTGATAAGGAATGTCGTTAGCATTAGTATCTGATATCAACTATTAACTCCTGGATTAACATTTATTGAGGTAAACAGGGCAGTTCACACATCTCATCTAAATCAGGTTGTGTGAAAAAATCAGGCTGGCTCTAGCTACAAGCTAATCATGCTAGCGAGTGCTGGTACAGGTTAGCAGCTCTGAATGGACTCCAGGAATGAACATGCTATCCATATTACAGTACTATGTTCTTTGGGCTGACAGGATGAGATAAAGTGGTTTTTTATGTTCTACAATATCATGGGAAAAAAGGAAAACATCTGCATCTGAGTATCAGTGTTTCAAAAATCATATTTTAGGAACTCTAAGATAACAAATCTGGACTCATCATGATTCAATAACAGCATGTGATGTTTCTGATATGACTGGCATTTAGTTATTTTTTCAACAATTGCTTATGTAAGAGCAACTATATGAAATCTACTTTGAACAGAGGACTCAGAGTATGCTGATTTAATACACAATGATCCAAGTTTCCAGTTAGGGGGATAAAGGACATTTTAGGATCCTACATTTGTATTTTCCTACAAAGATTTCCTTCTCTTTACTGGAGCTGTTTGACAGTAACACCCTCCTTACATGTGAATGTGAGTATTTCACACATGTAGCTCATGATCTTGTACCATCACAGTTGCAACAAGAAATGTGTAACAACTACTAAAATACTCCAGATCAGGTGAAAAGTCACTCAGTGCCCAGCTTGATCAAGTCTGTAAAAAAATCCCAGTCCACAGAAAGGCATTTAGTCGTGGTTTAACATATGAACAGATATTACACAAGATGCATTTATATATGCATTTCAATTTGTTATTTGCAGACAGGCAGCACCAACCTTAGTGCAACACCCTGGAAACCCCAGTAAGTTTTTCTTCCAGCCAAGAAGAGAAGAGGTGTAATGACACTGTGACAAGCTTCAGAACTGTGAGTGACTAGGGAAGAGTAATGGGGGCATAGAGGCAATTTATGGTCTTTATGCTTGGCTGCAACCTGCTATTTGAGCAGCGTACCAAACAGCAATCCTGAAGCCTTCCCTTTCACATCTGTGCTTTTAGACAGCCAATGTCTTGAATGCTGTAGGTGTGCCATCACACAAAGCACATCAGTGCCAGTTTAAGCTTGCCTTGGGATGATTAACTGGAAAGCAACCTGAGAAGAAAATTAAAAAATAGTTTTCAGTGTTGTTGACAGGAGAGCTGTGGCACTGCTGGGAGTGCTGGCCCCTGTAGCAGATCTCCCAGCTCTGGGTTAGTCCCAAGAAAAATATAAAATGGACGGAGATGCCTGAAGTCCTCGTAACGTAAAGCCATCTTTGTGCAGGAAGTTATATCCAGCACACAAATTTGCAGTGCTTACACATGCAACTTGTTCTTGTGAGCAGTAGATGGCACTCTTTGGATTAAATTGTTCTAAGAAATTTTTATATTAATAAAAATAGGCACATGTACACACACACACACACAGACACAGATATTTGGTTCCATTAAAAAAAAAAAAACAAACAAAGTGAGAACAAAGTCTAATCTAGTTTCCAGGATTTTGCCATTGCACTGCGTGATTTCCAACGTTCCCATCTCTCTTTTTACCTCTTTAATGTAAACAGACACCTTCTCTTTGCATCTTGCCTTCCAATAACACCTTTCAAGGCTGCTAAATTAGCTGCACAGATGAACATCCAGCGTCCACATGAGATCCAGCCTTTCTTACAGCTTTTCCCCAACACATTCCCAGTATAATAATGGGATGGGATGATAAATTTTCTTCTACTCTTTTTAAAAGGGGGAAGGCACAAACTCACAAAGGGCTGCCTATATAAAACCTTCCCTGCTTGGTCTCTGCTTTCCCATCTTCTGTTTCGTCTTCCTTTTCTGGACTCTCCAATGAGATCCATGGAGGCCCTGCTGTTTTGATAAGGTCCAGGGAAACTCCAAACTTCAGCCCTTGCTCTCTGTGCTCTTAGAGGAGCACTGTGCTTGGTAGTATTCACACTACAGGAAAGTGAGCCATATGCTGCTTTTGCCTGGCTTTATTAGTTTTTGCTGTATTGTTTTTTGTTTTTTTTTTTTTTTTTTAAATTTATTTAATGTTTGTTCCCAAAATTCTCTTTTAAGGGGCTTTTCTGAATTTACAGCAAGCTCCACGTGTGGAGCCTTATGACTCTGCTGAGGTCATTGACATGTTGAGATATGTAACTGATGCACTGTAATGCCTGTAAATCCAAAGAGCAGATGGCCAGCCCAGTTAATTTCTTTCTGTAGTAGAAATTTCAGTGGATTTCTCTAGGAATTGCTACACAGTAATACAGCAATGAATATTTGTGTGACAGGGTTAAGGAAAACCCTAATCTGACACTACAAATCCTTTATGCACATCAGCCTGTGTTGGGGATGGCAGGGTGCCAGTCACACTGTGACTGTGCTGGGGAGGCAAAGATTGTTGTGGCAGCTCATGGAATAACTAACTTGGCATCTTGTTTCACTCACACCTACACCAGGTCACAAACACTCTGATTCAGGTACTCCATTGTACAGCAGGAAATATTTTGGAAGAAAATGATTCATGGTGTTTCTTTAGAAGCAGAGGCTCTTTGAGGACCTGCTGGCAGTTTGAAACCACAGGTTTTGATTCTGTCACATGGATTTACAGAGAGGTAACACCATTGAAAAGAGAAGCTGGCCAGTATGTTTTATACCAGGTTTTACCTCATTTCTCCTTACCAACCCTTGTAGGAGATGGGACTGTGTCCTAGATCATAGCCAGTCAGTCAGTGCATAAAAGATAATACTCAGATGCTGTTAGCATATTAACTTCTGATGGTTATTTTGTTACTGGAAGCTTTTGAAACTCTTTCATTTTAGATTACTTTTTAAAAACAGCTTTAATTATTTTTATCCCCCAGTTCTTCAGATTCCAGTAATAAAATGCAATTCCTGACAGAAGTCCAAAATGCCATTGCTCTTTCACCATAAATCTCAAGGACATCCTCTGCAGCAAATGCAAGTATTAATGGAAGAAGTGTGATGTAGAGAACAAGCTGGTAATGTTTACTGAGGCTGAGTTCCTAGTGCCAATATCAATCATTAGCACTAGAAATCCTACCATTTGGAGGATATGAAGTGTCCAGTGGCACCCAAAGTCTCCTAAACTGACTCCAGATATTTTAGTATTTCTCTCTTATCTACCCTGCCCTTTTTCAAACCTTTCTTATCTCTTATTGTATCATGCTGAGTACTCCTCCTGAAATTGAAAAAATACCTTACACTGCCATCCACAGCAACCTCTTCACCCAGGAAAATGGCTGCCATTGTGTTTTCCCATCCTAGATGCCCTTAAAAATGAAATTATGCTAACAGCTTGGGCTCACCTTGCCTTCCATCCTTGTTTCTCTCTGACCATGAGCGGCTGGCTGCACTGCCTGTGATAAGTGCTACTCTTCCATCCTCTGCCTTCCCTTCTTTCCCCTGTTTCTGCCTGCCAGATGTCATTAATCACATTTGTGACAGGCCACAATAAGACTTTTCACTATTCTTTTAGCTCAAGTTCTGCCTGTGTCTCCTTTGTGTACCTAGCACTGGATTGCCCCAAAAACAGTTCAGCTCTGTAGAAAAGAAGGAAGATGTAGTGGTCCTTCACAGACTTCTCTCTCCTCCAACCCTTTTCCCTTGGGTAATTCAGTCCCTGCTGTGACACCGTGAGTGAGTTGTGATTGCATGCTTCATCCAAAAATCAATTGTAGAAGAAGCAGAAGGAGAGGAAAAAAGGAAAAAAAAGTCAATGCAATTTATTGCAATGCATCAGAGTAATTCTTCTTTCTGTCAGCACGAAAGAGTCCTTGTGGACTTCACAAATGAGAGGAAAGTGGGAAGGTGAAAGGAGGGCAGTCTAGAAATTTGTTCTGGACTAAGGAAAAACACCTTCCTGGGTCTGAAAGCCCACTGGTCAAAGAACATATTGCCCTTCTGCATGGCGCAGTGGCCTGGGCTGGTGCCTTGTTAACCATCCTTTAAACAGCTCTGGCCTTGGCTGCTCTGGGAGCAGATGCAATTGCACCCTCACATCACAGAGATATGTTTGCAGCTGCTGTATTTCACTCACTGCCAAGTGAGTTGTGGGAAGCCAGCAGCCAAAACCTCCATCCTACTCACAAAGGTAATACTGCTGTATGGGAAAGCCATCCTAGCCTAGGGAGCAGCCAGCCTCACTGGAGCTGAGTTAGAATTGCCATCAACTGAGCAGAGAAAATGCATTTTGCATGTCAACAATATCACTGTCCATCTGCAAACCCTTCTTCTGGTTGGCAGGAAGTGTCAGCAAGGTTTTGGCCTATTTGCTTCCACCTGCAGGAAGATGCTGTGTTGCTGTGATGCTCCTGCTGTGGTGGGGACTGGGTATGTGCCCTGCTGGTAACTCTCAGGGCACCCTGCTACCCACATCCAGGTTCCTAGGACGTGACACACAGGTTCACCTCTTTCACAGCTCCCTGCATGCAGAGGACAGAACAGCTTCCACACAGCCCAGTGCTTGGCGTGAAGACTGGTGGCTTGAATGGGGTAGGGGACTGACCATGGCAGTGTGAGCGCCTGCAGGAGGTTTCTTACAGCAGGTCTTCATGGACCACTAGAAGAATCATATATAGACCAGGAGCATGTCTTAATCTGAGAAATACTTGTACAGGGACTGCCATTTCCCTTTCTTTCAGAAAAAAACACGAAACAACAACCCAAAAACCAAACCAAACTACAATGCTCCACCCCACCAAAAAAAAAAAAAAAAAAAAAAAAAAAAAAAAAAATTCTACAGCCTGAAACCCTGCCTTTTTTAAAGCCTTCTTTCAGCACAGTAGAAGTATTCCACCCAAATCCCTTACACACAAAAGTAGCACTTTCACTTCACTTCTCATCCAGCTAAATGTGCATGCATCTGCAAATGGAGAAAAGCCAGTAATGGTGAGCTGCCTACAACGTCCCATCATGAAACAAGTGAAGGATTTGGAGATTAACAGGCTTACCCAGCACAATGCTGCAAGGGGATATCGTGTCTCATTGACTTCTGAGGCTTCGTGTTTGATAGGATTTAAAATGCTTCTTTGCTATAGTCCCTATAAATCAAATAAAGCAGCTAAATCCCTTCGTTCTACCCTTCCCTTCACTGTATTCTGCTAAGATATTTAGCAGTTTGAACCTGCTATATCTGTGCAGTCCTTTGCCTCATCTTAGTGATCAAACCATTAGTAAAGAGGGTGTGGGAACCCTTTTTTTCCAGCTAGAGAAGATTCCCCCCCTGGAATAAAAACCAAGCTGACCTCCCTAGAGGAGCAAGCATTGCAATGATGCATTTTTAGCACTGATAAACTTTATGCCTGTTGGAAGAAAGAGGAGTAGCTGAAACTCTTTCAGGATCTTTAGGGTTTCCAACTGTGTCCTCTAAAGACAGAAGATGAGCTGCATTGTTCACAGTTTGGGGAGAAGCAGTGCTCAGTCTGCTGTGTGCTTGAGGATACTAATGAAATTGAGAGGAACAAAACACTGCGAGAGGCATGAGGGAGTGGCACAAAGGCTGGTGGGAGAAAGGAAGCTGTCTGAGTTGCTCCTTTTCTCTCCTTCTGGGGCTTTTGACTCCACAAACACCCACAGGGCACTGCCATACTTGAGGGATTCAGGCAAGACTGGTCGTCAAGATGAGGTAAACCCTTCCTCTGGGATGAGACTGCTGATGAAATACATCATGAAAATCACAGATGTAATCCATGAGAATGGAGAGGTTTGGAGAGGTCAAGTGCCTCTGGCTTTTCTTGGTTTACATTGGATCAGAACCCTGAGGTAGCAGTGCCTATAGTTCTTCCTTGAGGTGAATATACCAAAGGTGCTTTTCCATCAAGTAGTTAGGTTTAATCTAAAATCAAACTAGCACAAGGGAACTTCTGAAAACAAAGAAAAGTAAGACAAAACTACTTCTCAACTTTGATGGGTGATTCAGAGGAGAAACAAAGCAGGTCTTTCCCTTGTCTACATTGCCTTCCTAGGCCAGCCTCTTTCTTCCATCCTTGCTCTCAGTTCAATGATTTTCCAGGCCCTCCTAGGCTGCAGCAAAATTAACAAAGGCTCTGTCAGTGCTCTAGGAAAAATCTTTCTCTCTGCCACCCTGCCGTGCTGCTGTCCGAGTTTCTCTACTCCCCCGGGAAGGGGAGGAGGTCGCACCGGCTGAGCTGAAGGCACGGCAGCCGACAGTCGAGGGGGGCACTTCCTAGATGCGCCGGGGCGTCCCGGGAGCGCCTCAGCAAGGGGCATCAGGGAGCAGCAGGCAGGCGAAGTAGAAGAAAGAAGGGAGGGACCCTCCTCGGGGGTAAAATCCAGAGCCATTTATTACCTCCAGGGGCACCAGCCGAGCAGGGACCACGAGTCAGGAATACAGCAGCTTATAAAGGGGGCGGAAACATGACACATTAACCAATGAGGGAGAACAAGGGAGTGAACAAACTCGTGACAAACATGCCGGCTAGCCAATAGGGAATGTGACAGGGAGGGACCCTTGTTCCCGATCCAATCACCCACCGAAGAAAGGAGAACTTTCTAGAATGTGGGAAGGAGACAGTGGGTGATGGACAGGGACTTGGGGAGGGATTGACAGAAGGTAACCAGGGAAACAGGGGAGGAGAGAACAAATTGATACTCTCAGAGAGAGAGGTTCCAGAGGAGAGGGAGATCCCAGGACTGAACCATTATAGCTTTAGGGGGTAACACAACATACCAAATGAATCCTGCACCACAACACCACCCCTTGTTGTCTCGCTCTTCCTCCAGCAAGCCCTCCAGCTCTGGTCTGTGCTGCCTCTCCTCGCTTTGAACTCCCTGGATGGGTCACCTCACACAGGTCCCCCCTGCCCCTCTCCCCCAAAAGCTGCTGCTGCTGCTCAGGCTGGGGCTGGCAGGGTCAGGCAGCCTGCAGCCATGCTGCTAGGGCCTGTCCTTAAACAGGGAGAAAAAGCAGTGTCTGTCTGCCTGCCTCTCATGCAAGGAATGTGACTCCCCAAGAGCAGTGATAGATGAGGAAGTCACAGAAAAAAAAAAAAAATTCTCTGGTGCAGGATCAAGTTGCAAATCTTGTTAGGTGGTGACGGGGAGTATCAGTCAGGAGTCAAATCACAGAGGGCCGCAGATTTATCTGGGTATCAAGGCTGTGCAGTCTGTCCTCAGTGTAGCATTATAAAATGCAGTGATCTTTATGGGCACGTGCAGGGATATAATTGGAACTGTGCAGAACACAAATTAGATTGGAGAGATTTCTTTTGCATGTCTGCTTTAAGTCATGGTGGGGTTGTTTCATTAGCAAGCAGACATAAAGGAAAGCTCCCCTTCTTGCTCAGTTGCTGGTGGGTTTTTAAAATTAAATAGGACAGCAATTCAAAGTTTTGAAAGGACTGGAGCTGTGAGGAGACCTCACTCGTTCTGCACAAACACATGGCAAGTAGATTTGAAAGAAATGACTAAACATATAAAAACACCTCTGGGCCTGAAAGTCCTTTTGCTGCCCATGGCTGGCAGCTGAGAGGCTCTTCTAAGGAAATAGAATTTTGTGCTATGGACTTGCCTTGTTATTGTTGTCCCTAGACATCTGCTTTTGGGCATGACAAAACCAGACCATGACATGATCTTTGCACACTTTGATCTGACCTATCCTGGGCTGCGTCCCTCAAAGGCTGAAGGCACCTCCTGAGATTCCACTAGCAAATCAGAGGGTTGTCAGAGATGAGAATCCCTCTCCCCTCAAATCTCCAGGCAGACCTTCTTTCTCTTGCTGAATTTCGGGGAAGGTCTCACATGGTTGTTATGAACAAGTTCAGAGGTTGATACAATTAGAAGTGTTAAATGTTAAGTTGAAATTGCAACTGTGGGGAATGAGTTCATAGATTGATACAATTAGAAGTGTTGGATCATAATTCGAAATTGTAACCAGTTAAAAAATGTTAATGGTTGTTAGATGTTACACTTTTAATCCCCTACCTTGTTGATATCTGTGTTGCCACCGTCGGGTAGTGCTTCCCCTGCTCTCTAAGATGGCGCAGGACAACGCCCCCGGGGAATATGCAAATGAAGAG
Organism: Onychostruthus taczanowskii; assembly: GCF_017590055.1. Lineage (NCBI taxonomy): Eukaryota > Metazoa > Chordata > Aves > Passeriformes > Passeridae > Onychostruthus > Onychostruthus taczanowskii. The sequence goes on along the minus strand of NW_024506773.1, from coordinate 2,466,561 downwards.
ACATTCTAGGAACTCCAACTAAGGGCCTTAGAAACAAAGAACGAGCTGAAAATTTAACAAACTAAGCAATGAGCCCTATCGGCAGGGGGATTCCCCACTTTACTAGCAAAGCTTTGAGTGTCACCATGACCTGACTGGAACTGAGCCAGAGTGAGGACCCCAGACAACGAGCCAGAGTTGCCTTCCTAGGCACGCCCGTGAGGACGGAAGCCCCAGTTCTGCTGCCAAGCAAAACTGTCTCTCTCCTCCTCTGCGTCGCCGAAGGGAGCAGTGGCGGTGTGCGCGACCCCTCGGGCCCCCCACCCAGAGCTGATCACTTAATAAAGGCATCCAAAAGGAGCAGGTCTCCTTGCCCTTTTTTTCCTATTTCATGGTGGCCTGAGGGAGGAAGAGCTGCCTGCAATTGGGAGCCGGCTGAGGAAACCCAAAAACCTTGCACAGAGAGGCAGCAGGCCATTGCATCACGACTATAATAGTGTGGCTTTCTGCTCCATGGGAAGTACTGGCATGTCTTCAGTGCTCACAGCTGGGCTGCACACAGAAGGAGAACTGGCAGGAGAAGTAGGAGCAGCCCACTGTGTGCCAGAAAGCTGTTGCTGGTCTGCACAGGGCCAGGGCAGGAGGATGATTGCAGGAAGAACAGGCTCTGGGATGATTGTTCCCCTGATGAGCAGTTCCATGGGCAACAGTAGTCATTGTTCAATGACCACGTGTCCACAGCCTGTGGCACACCAGCTCTTGCTCTGAAGGGGCCTAAAGTTTCCTTAGATCTTTTCCCCATTAAATAAACAATATTTGTATGTGCATTGGTCTGAATTCTTTCTATTGATGTTATGAAACTATCTTTAAAAAATCTCCAGCCAGTCAGTAGTGCAACAAACCACTTTTTTCCCAAAAGAAACTGGGTCCAAATTATTCTGAAGAAAAGATTCACCTGTTCCCTCCACGGAGTCACTGTACATAGAAATATGAAGAGTCCTCTGCACTTTATCTCAGGCTCTTATACGCAGTCTGTAAAAGGTGTTGGTTTTTGTTTTTTTTTTTTTCTTTTATTTTGTATTGGTTTGGGGTTTTTTTGTTTTTGTGTTAAATAGATGTCAAATATTCCAAAGGAACCACACACACGCACACACACAAAAAAACACTCCTCATCTGGCAAGGCTCTTTTAATGTTGTACTTTTACCAAACCACAGTACATACTTCAAATAAGGCCTAACAGATTATACTCTTTATAAATTTACAAACAGTTTATTCTCCTTAAAGAGATCATATTACTTTTATCAGTCTTGTGTATTTCAATGAATTATATGTTTATTCAAGCATAACATAGCAAATGTAGCCATAAATCTTTTAGACTAAGTGTCTATAACAGAGGAATCTCAGATATACTATACTTTCAGATTAGGATGTTTTTTAATATACACATTTTTGTTTAATTAGGGTAACCATCATCTCCTGGTTATGCGTCCCATGGGAAAATTGTGCTCAAGAAAGAAACCTGTGGACTAGAGTAACTGCAAACAGAGAAGGTCTTGGTTCACCTGACAGGAAATTGGGCCAGCTTTGTAGGCACATAACCCTGGGACTGGCTTTCCACCTGGTTTGGAGGGAAGGGGTGAGAGGTTTGCTTTTGCTTTCCTAATAGCTAATGGCCCATGTCTTTCCCGGTTTTTTCATGACTGCTCCACAGCAGCAGGAACTAGATCAGTAAGAAAGGACAACTGCGTTTCCATCCCTAAGCAACAGCCCAGGTTATTGAGAGTTGGCTGGCTGGTAGAGATTAATTACTAAGATGTGGCATACAAACAGTACTTAAAAAAAAAGAAAAAGGGAGTAAAAGAAGAAAGCAAGTAAAATGACCTGTTTCTGTTGCAATTTTCATAATCTTTTGCTAGTGCTATGTATATGAATCTAATTCTGAACCATCATTTGTGTCCTACTCTCTGCTGATCCCTTTTTCTGCTCACAAGGTAATACCCATAAAAAAGCAGCTAGATGTTGCTAGTTTGCTATCTTGTTATGCAAAGCCAGCAGAGTATCTCACTATGCTGTGAAACCCCCAACAGACTGCTAAAGAAACTGTGTTTTGAGGACCTCACACTGAGCAACATCACAGGCTGTGCAAGGCAGGTGTTTCTGAAATGTTATATGGCACCAATGGCTTCAAACCTTCTCTCAAAGACTGAGAAATAAGTTCCTGCTTGAGCCCAATATATCCCTGCAGAGAACCAGTGAGGAAAGAAAAAAACCCCAACACTGAGACAAAACCCAAATCCAAACCATGCAAATCATAGCTGAATAATAAAAACCAAAATTCAAGCCCGTACCCAAGGTGTCCCTTGCAACAGAGACAGCTGATTGCTTTCTAAACTGCAGAACCAGCCATTTCTGTAGCTCCTAAATAACAAGTTTGGCAATAGTTACCATGCACAAAATAAAGGCCACTTATAAAACATCTCCATAAAAATATCTATTTATCTCTATATCTCTATTTATATATGTCAGTAAGAAGCATCAGACTGAGCACAGCCCAAGCACTCCATGATGGGGGGCAAATTGATTTAATCTCCATTAAATTAAGCACTCTTGGTTATGACTGGCATCCACATGTAGAATTAAGTCAGTACAGGCAATTTCCATCAGGCTTCTCTTAATTAGCACTAGTCAAACGGGGTAGCAGGATTGTTGGGAAGCTGAAGCCTTTCAGGAATGTTGTGCCAAATCATGCTGTTGTGTCAGAGGAACTCCCTGGACTCTGGCTGCTCAATGTGTGAGTCAGCTCATTAGGACTGAGGATAATTTATGTGATACCTGCCCAGCCAGCCCACTGATGAGTCTTGATCCACTGAAGAGCAGAGGAAAATTTCCCCATTGCTCATGTATGACTGAGACTGACCATGCAAAGCAGGTCTGTGGAAAGCCAGTTCTCTGTGCTTCAGAGTTAGTAGCAACCAAGTGATGCCTTAGCCTTCTTTATTCAAGTGACTCTGATCCCTTCTCTTAAGAATTTGGAGCTTCAAAAAATCAGATACAATGCAGGAGTTACAATAGGGTGAGTGTAGTGTCTCAGGTATTCCACATACAGAAGCACTTTTTCCCCTCAGAGATGCTGATCCAATGAAAATAAAATTATTTAATAACCAGTGTTGAGAGTTTTCTTGGATGTGTTCATAACAGAAACCTGTAGGAGTGCTGACTTGTTGGCTCTGTTGAGCTGGACCTTTAATACTCCAAAAGACTAAAATCACTAGAAGCATATATAGTATAATTTTTGGTGTCCTACTTTGGACATTACCAGCAGCCTTGTATAGCTGCTACAAAATCACAAGGGAAACTGATGGCTGAGAACTCAATCTGAGATCTTGTGGCCCTATGAAAAATAGATGCTAGCTTTTGCCAGGTATAATTTTATTACTGATATCTCTTGGGAAAATTTGAACTAAGCAATAGAAGGTAACCATGCTGCATGGAATGAAGTGCAGCTGCCTAATTTTCAGACTCTCTCTGCCGGGCAATGTTGTGATTTTGGAACAGATTCAAACAAGTTATAAAATAATGCCGCAGATGGCAGAAACCAAACTTGAACTTTCAGTCACTGAGTACCATGAACAGATAAAAACCTACTGCAAATATAAAAGATGAGAGGAATTGAGTGGCACATAACCTTTCCACTACAATGATTACATTTTAGGAAGGTGAAAGGCTTCACCTTGGTCAATGTAGCAAGCATGGCTGGGAAGGAGTTTAAAGGTGACAGTAAAAGTTAGTAAATTTGTCAGTGAGAGGGAACACTTCTAGAGTAGAGAAAGAGATGTGAAAAAACCCAGAACTGTCAGCAATTTTCTTTCCTTGGAGCAATAGGTAGAGGGGTTTGAAAAAAAGGAAACATTAGATATCTACAGAGATCTTATTCTTTCTCTTACCAGGAACTGTGTAGTGAAAGGGACTTTACACTGCGTTTCAGTGTGCAGCAAAGGCAATTTCTCTTTGTTACTTTGCCCTATTGTAGTAGTTTATGCTCCAGGGATAAAGGTCTCATTAGAGCAAGACAAAAACTCTGCAGACAGACCTTGATTTTACAACAGAAATAACTTACAGCTAGCTGCTGATACTGTGTCCAGTGTTTTATGATGGCAAACCATAGATCTACTTCTAAACATTTGCCCAAAGGAGTTTTTCAAGACAAAGCAGTGCAGGGCTATTTGTTCAGCTTGTGAAGGATTTATTGCCTGTGGCAAGGTCAGACTCCTTCAGTGACACATGTACTGTAAGCATGAGAACATGCACTTTAGAGCCAACATTAGCATACAGGGGATGGCTACTTTGTCTTTATTCAGCCAAGTTTATCTTCCATATTTCTACATGGGTTTAGAAAAATAATACACAGACTTGGCTAGTTGCTCCATTGCTAACCAAAGCCAAGAAGAAATGAAGGACAGCTGTTAGGCTGGGAATACCCCAGATGAAGCCTGCTTCCACCTGACCTGAGTCATCTAAATTTACTGTTTTCTGGCTGATTGTTGCCTTGCTCCACTGACTCTATCTGCCTTAAAGAGCCTGATGATAGCCTACTACCCTGGAAATGGAGTCAGTGGGGAAAAAATATTATGACTGGACAGGATGTTAGATTATGTCATCTAGGTTCCCTTTCCCACAAAATGTTGGACCAGAAGGTGTTTTGTGGTCCCTTTCAATCTGTGATGTTCAGTAAGATGGTGAAAAGGTGACAAAAGACAGGGACAGGCAGCAACACATCTGAGACTTTTCTTCTAAGCAAAGTAAAAGGTAAAAGACTTTGGGTCTTGTGACTCTGTACTCTCACCAGCAACCTAGAGCAGCTTGTTTAAGTTTCACATCTTCAGCTGTACTCTTACAATAGCCTATTTGAAAGCATGTGAAAGACATGACCTCAAATATTTTGGCCAAAAAGGCAATGAACATGTGGCAATATATAACTGGCCACAGCACTGTACCTATCCCAAGCTGCTAACTGGAAAGCAAGAAACTCTTTCTGGTACAGTTTATTTTTCTGCATGCTAAACATTCCCTCAAATGGTTTCAGCTCTAGTGTCTGTGAATTCCAGTTATTTACATTTCTCACCTCTCAGAAAATGTTATCTACCCACCTTCTCAATAAATTAGAATTTCTCTGTGCTAGAATTCAGAATGCTAGTTTGTTGAATATTATCAGTATAAATACCTCTGCATTATAACAATTAATATGGTGATAGTACATCTCTGACCCTTGGAGACAGCAGAATTAAAGCTATGGAATCTGAGGAAATAGCAATTTGCTCTTCCTTATATGCTATTACATACCAAGTGAGAATATTAATCTATGGTAAAACTAAAGGTACACAGTTTTATGTTTGTTGTTTAATCCAGATGGTCTTCCTTAAGGAAACAACAGCGGTGGGAGTACAAATAGACATTATTGGAAGCTGCTGAATCACAGAAGAAGCAGGGATGCTAAATTTGTTATTTGCTTATATGTATATTTCCCGAGTATATCTTACCCCCTGAAGTGGTTCTGGTTGTCCCTAAATAATTGCTCAGCTTTGCTCATATGATATTTTGAAAATTAGTGAAAAGAAATACATCTCTGTGAAACAACCTGTTGATACCAAATATTTTTTTTACAGTAAGTGACTTTTAAACAAGACTTCTTGTGTAAAAAAGCCATGAATTGGCCCCTTTTCTTCCTGATTCTTAAGCTGTTGGCATAATAAGGGTTTTAAGTGTAGTGCCTCAAGAAAAATCTGCTTAGATGTGAAAGTCAGAGTTAAAAGAACAGTGTTACAGATTGTTAAATAAATGCTTTTCCATTACCAGGTTCAAGTCTTGGTCTCATTTGAGGCATCATATGTGCCTGCTACTGTAGGGCACAGCCTGAGTTTATCTTAAAAATTGCACTTAATTTCAAGAGCGAGGGATTTTGCTAGCACTGCAGACTCATGGATTTGGAGCAAGTTTGGTATCTTATTCACCCATATCATGGCAGCAGTTGTGGTGCAGACATCATATCCTGAACAGCCTTAGGTTTTGGAGGTGCATGTGCAAACGCACATGGCTGCAGTGACACAAGTGGCAGCAGAAGGGAGCAAAGACTCTCTTTGTCACAATGTTCAAGTATCAGTCGGGCTTTACACTTGAACCTTCACTCCCATCTCTTGGACCTAGGGCTTTTCTGTAGAAATGAGAAATATTCCTGCATAAAACTCCTTCTAGGGGTTTCAACAGCCAGCACAAAAGAATGTTCAGAACATGGTCAGACCATGTTCTGAACACAGTATCCCACCAGGACTTTGCCACTTTTATATTTCACGAAGGAAGTTAAGGTCTTGGATGGATCCAGGGATTTGGTGGGTGGTTAAGGCAGTGTATGCTGTAGACAGAGCAACAGTGCCTCTGACTCAGGTGGTTGCTGCACTGATGCCTCTTTGCCTAGGTTTCACATTCTCCCATTGCATTTAACACCGTTCTTTTATAAATGCACAGTTCTTTTATAAAATGCTTCATGTCATAAAAATGTTTTAAAGCCTGATAAAGTAGTTTATTAAAAGGAACAGACACAAGTCTGTTGAGCTGGGCATACATTGTTCTTGATGGTTTCAATAAAAGGCTCTCATTCATGAAGGAAAGACAGAGTTTTGATAGGAAAGGAAGGCAAACAACCCACACTCAGTCATTTGTAGTACGTAACCCTTGTTAGGCAGGCAATGCCTAACATTCAATACTGAATCTGCAGTAACAAATGTGAGCAGAACTGAAAGCAGAATGCTTGCTGCTACCTGCAAAGTGATCAGAAAGGGAAAAAAGCAGAAAGGCAGTCATTAAATTTCTACCGAAACCCTGCTCTCAGACCCTTTACCCACCTCAACATGTACAGATGTACACTTTGTAACAGGTAACACTGATGCAGGAGGAATATACTTGCACTTCAATAAATCTTCCCTGGTTTTAGCACCCTCTTATCTATAACTGCATTCTGACGTACCTTTTTTTCATTTTCAAGGGGTCTTTTCTTAAGAAGCCTTTCCAACTTCTGTCCTTTCCAAATTGATTTCCTGGTACTAGAGATGTTAAAAATACAAGCAATGATAAGAATATACAAAGCATGAGGAAACAGCTGTTATGGTGATTAAAACTATTTCAAATGTCTTTTTTTTCTTTTTTTCCCTCCTCTTTATTTACCAATCTGGTTTCTGATAGAACTTTAGTTAAAAGGAAAGACATTCACAGAAGATATTTATGAATACAAACACACTGCCCTTCATTAATTCTAATTTGCATGCTGTTGCTGTTAGAAGGCAAGGTTTCTGTTTAATTTCTCTAGGATGAATAATGGCATCTGATTACCAGAATTTAAGTTCTGCTTTTCAAGAATGACATCCCTTCAGGATCACCATGCTTGATGGAATGTAAAATCATTCATGGGATAAACCATATTGAAAGCTATTGCTTGTTGAACTTAGCTTCACATTTCAACAGATACCCTGGAAATTAGATGAATTTGCCATTAAAGGACATTGTTTTAATTAAAATGAATTCTTACCAGTACAATAAACTTGTACATATACACCACTGCTTTGGCAGTCTTACTGAAATATTTGTGATGCCCATCCTCTCACATATATCATGCTGCCTAGAGCATGACCCTAAAATGCTGCCATAGCTTTGAAGTGGTAGCTGCTAGAAGAGATATAAAAGGTACAGGTAAAGATTAAGACACAAAAATTACAAAGCAGGAATGCTCCAGTACGAGTTAAAGATACATATTTCTATTTCATACATCTGAATTTTCTATCAGTAAATACGGAATAAGCAGTGTGTGAAAGACCTGATTCAAAACCGCCAGACTGAACTGCGGATTTTCCTTGAGGCTGGGTTGACATCAAAATAAGTTTTCCATTGTTTTGGCTCCTTGGAGCTCCTTGTCTCATTACCTGGTGGTCTGCAAGTCTTGTGAATGAGAATCCAAAATATTGCTTACATTATTTCACTAACATTGAGAGCCCTGATCTCCAGCCCGACTTCCTCTCCCCACTGCTGGTGGCAATTTTGCCGTTGTTTTCTGTGGTGTCAAGAAGGACCCTTTGGAAACACAACTGGGACACTTTGGTTCCCAAACCAGTACAAGAAGCTACATTTCTCTGCACAGTTCAAATAGGTGAAACAGCTAAAATACAGGTGATAAAAGACTGATTATTTTAATATTCTTTGGGGAAAGTACAGAGTTTTATAAAAGCAGGATCCACTCTCCCCTCAAACAGATGTTCCTGCATACCTGTTGAACTACATGGATTTTTGGCACAAGTAAGATGGATGTTGTTTCAGCCTTCAATGATAGGCTTGCAGTGGAAGAAATTCTCAGAATAGATGTAATGCTAGCAAAATACACAGGCTATGTCTCCTGCTTCACTGCCAGGATGCTGAATGATCAGTGCCTATAATTAAACATACACCATTCTCAGAAATGAAATACAAAGCAGAAAGGCAGGAATTCACCCAAAGTCACCAAATCCCTCTACAGAGACAGCTGCTTGTTGATATCATGTCTAAGGTCCAGTTTAAGGAGAAACAAGAATTCTAATATTTAAAGGTTTCTAGGTTATGAAAGTGACTGTATTTTAACACAGCACTAATGTATTTCACAGAAAAAGGTCCATGGTGTCCATTCAATGGAGAGGTGCAGATGATCCTGACTTGATTTCAGAAATTTGAACTGTTTTTCAAACTTAAGACACTAATTTATAACTTGCTTATGCAATGGTCAAAGGTTATTTCCCAGAAGTTCTCGCTTAATCTCCCAGGGTTGTGGGAGATTAGCTGGTAAGTTTTTTAGAAAATCAGTGGATATCACAGGCTTCACTACCATAACCAGGGACAACTGTGTTTTGCGTTGCCAAGAACTTGGTTAGACAAGGAGACCAAGCCATCTTTCCCTTCTAATGCCATGCTGAGGCTTTTGGCCTCAGCACTATTTGCCCTATGGCTGTTAAATCTGTCTCCCCCACATAAAGTAGCAGAAGACTCTAGTCTCTCAGGATACAGAAGTCTGATCTTCCTCAGAGACATTAAATTCAGATTAGGAGTGTTTTTTCTGCAAATAAAATGCCAATCTCTGCAAATGATGCTCCGTTCACTTCTCTTGGTAGCTTGAAGTTGCAGGCATGGATGTTTTTCAGAGTGGACTAAAATACCATTAAAATAAAATGAAACATAAAATCATAAAGAAAAGATAATGCCTTTTCAATCCTATGGAGACATCTGTGATTGCTAGGTAGTTTGCTGAATGGTGGTACGGGGTAGATCCATCCCCTGCTGATATTCCCCAAGGTAAGAAGACTTATTTTACACCCATGATTAAACCCAGGACTCATCTGTGTGATTACAGGCAAGAGAGGCAGAGGTTAATAGTGGAGGCAAGGCAAAAGACTGCAGAGCACAAGAGTAACAGAGGTAATTTTTATGCCTACCTGAACCTCTCTGCCATGTATGTTACCTGAGAAACAGTAATTGCTTTTAAAACTGGCAAATTTTTTGTATGCTAATTTCAAATCCATAAATAGAATAAATTAATAGGCTTTTCTCTGATATCTATGTTCAATGATAATGTTCCTCCAAGACAGGACTTTAGGTTACCATCCTTAAAACCTGAACTACCTGGCCTGACTTTCTGACAAATTGTGCTTATCAATGTCTTGTCCGGTAAGACTCCAATATTTTCTTTCCCCTATATGATTTTTTCCCTGTTTTTAAAGTGTCAATTAGAATAATGAAATTTGCAACCAAAGAGATAATGAAATAAAAAATGCCAGCACTGCTCATTGTAGTAGATTGCATGTTTGGGTGAAAAAGAAATCTTTCTTGTGCAGAAAAATAAATTAAATCTGTGCATACTAAACCCGGAAATATTAAAGACAAAGCAAATCTAAGACTGTCAGAAGAATAAATACTTCTAAAGGGAAATTCCTGGTATCAGTTCTGTTCTTTCAGCACATGGCAAAGCCCTGCAGTATATTCATTCCTTCATTGTGTTCCACTGCAAAACCTGTCCACTAAGGCCTTAACTTCCTATCAATTCAGATCACAGGAGAATCATGCTTCTCTACAGAGGGCAAGCTAAAGCTTTGTTAAATTATTGCCACTAAAGGATATTAAGTCTTCAGGCTGCCCCTTTGTCTTTCCTTCTAGCTGCCTGACTGCTGTTCAGGTGACACCTAGGACACTCCTGATTTGAGGGGAAAAATGGAATGCAATGCTGTACTTGACATTGGCCTTGCTGTTCTTAAAAATGCCTTAGAAAGACAGTAAAATACTTTGAATAGATCTCTGTATTGAGAAGTAACTTTCCCCGTGTGCTGTGTGTTCCTCACGTGCTCTGGAGGCAGAGTTTTCAAGCCTCCTTTGCCTCACCTTCTGGACTGTGCTAACACTGCCAGTGAAGGCAAAGGGACTGAAACAAGGGATTTAAAGAATAAATTGCTATTCTCAAGTTGAAAAAAAAAAAAGGATGTGAAAGTCCATGGGTTCAAATGCACTGAGTAAAGCTGTACTAATAGTTCTATGGCAGCCTATTAAGAAGAAACAGAAGCAAACAAAGTCTGGCTCTAATTTGCTACTACAAAGTACAGAATATGCCAATATGCCACAGGCAGAGCTGAGTTTAACTTGGCATGTGCCTCAGGTGATGGACCTGGTGCCATAGACAAAGACACAGGAACAGACTAGGTCTACAGACTCACACAGCATCATCCTCCCTCAGAGAACAACAAAATAATACAAAAAACCTTTAAAGCCTCCTGTGCTTTATGATAATCCTCTTTAGTAATAGTAGTCATAATAACAGTATTTTTACATTGTTGATGAGAATTGCACACAATCAGTGAAGTGCCTGGGTCAAGAAGATGGGCCCTGCCAGGGCTGACATGGGCTGATGAGATGTTGAGAAACTGGTGAATAAGATTTGCATTAGTCCTCACCCCCTATCCCACCCCCTGGATCAGTGTCACCCAAATAAACGGTGATGTGGTCGAGGTGTGGGGCTGAGGGCAGCCTGCGGGGAAGTGGACAGCCAGGAAGGAACACAATGCTGGGAAGAAAGGGCTGCCACTTGTTCTCAGGACAGAGCCACCCACATTTTAAACAGCTTTTAAAAATATAAAAAACCAGCCCTGTTTCTTGTCACAGGTATCCAGAACATCTCTAAACACACACAGATATACACAGGTATTACTGGAAATTGTAACCAATGCTGAAGCTGCAAAACTGCTCTTTGTTGTAGTTGTTGGGATACAGAAGGGGCAATTTGCTGTAAATAAATATTAAAAAGTATTTTTTCTTAAATGCTTGAGATATTCTTTTTTTTTTCTCCAGTCTCAGTGGTATTTTCCTGTCACTTGCTCCTCCAGTTGTGCTGATCTTTTTTATCCTATGTGTGCTCAAGTGTCCGACACAGAGTGTTCTCTCTCCATTGCAAGAGTCATCCCAGTCCCACCCTGGCCCAGCTCACATCCCACCCCAGGCCCCATCCCCTTGGGTTTAGATAAGCCATTCCTTCTTGCTCTCGTCTATGGTCTCCGTGAAGTTGGGGTCATTGTTCATGATGGCGGCATCGGCGCTCTCGGCTGACTCTGCCCCTTTAGCCTCGTTGGTGTGGTAGGTTCCCTTGTGGCGGAACATGTAGCGGATCAGGAACACCAAGGTGCACAGGATGGTGAAGATCACCACTGCGATGACGCCTGCACACAGGAGGAAAGAAAAGATGCCCCTGGTGAGACCAGCTGCAGACTTCAACACAAAGAAAGAATCCCAAAATTCCTCTGAGCTGATTTGAAGCAACTTGGGCATGTGGGCATCACCACAATTGCTTGGTTTCCATTACACTAATATTTATATATAGATTCCACTATATACAAATTGCAGCTCCTTGAAGGCTGCTGGTGACTGTCATCCCATAGGTAAAAACTTCAACATTAATACCTTTTTACAGATCTAAGCTTTGCTGACCAAGAGGCAGAGGGTGCTGATCACATGGGCAGCTCTTTGAAGGTGAAATCTCTATGTTCACTTTCCAGTCAATGGCTATAAAGACCTATCGTAGCTCCTCTACATGTCCTTGAAAATTGTCTTGGTTCACTGTTGGATCACACCACCCACTAAGCACTGGCTGCACATAATTGCAGATGTTCCTGCTTTATCATCAGTTCTAGCCTTCACTGCTCTCCTTGCAATGGTCTATTTTGGGTTCAAACCTGTTACAGAGAAGTCTCATGGATGTTATCCTCTTAGGCATAGGTATCCATGTGATAAAACAACATTGTTCCTGTTTGGGCCCTTCTCTACAGGCAAAGGAATCTTCCAGGATGAAGATATAAAATTTTCAGAAAAAAAATATTGTTACCAGCCAGAGTTATGTTATGCCACTTTACATTAACTGATGCATTGGGCAGGTGAACTGAGGCTGTTCAAGTGTGGCCTGAATTTTTCTGAGGAATGCAATGCTATCTTTGCAGTATTGCAGAGGTTTCAAAGTATAAGGAAAAGTTATAAGTAATAATAAAAATATAAATTAGAAAGGAAAAATTACACAGCAAATCAAGGGTAAACAACAAACCTAAACCTGGATATGGAAATATGCAGCCTTATTACCAACTGCAATTCAGCCATCAGAGACAAATACTGCAAAGTATCTTAGAAAAGTAGACAGTTTTCTTACCTCCAATAATAGCTGAGTTTCTGTTAACTCCATCTCCTATAGCTTGACCGTTGTATGGAAAATCAGCACTTGCTGTAAATAGAGAATTAAAGAAACTTCTGTAAAAGTTCAGAAATACATCCAACATCCTCAGATACAGCTTAAAGAGAACTGTGATTACTAGATATTTATCTATAGATGAATAAATCCAAAAAGATCTGTTAATATTGTCTAATCCCTCAGAACTACTTGCTTGCTCCTCGTAACAAAAATAAAATTAAAATAAAGGAGATACCCTTGGTAAGGATTGCTGCTGGTACAGGAAGACATTTGGTCTTTTACTAGCATAAAGTCAATAAGTTTTAATGGCAAAAAAGCACAAAACAAAACAAACCCCTCTCTTTTAAAAGTGTGTGATCATACTTATTATTACAGAGATTTTTGCCTTTGTCACTGCTACCTATTAAAGGCTTCAGAAGCTTTCAGGATTTTGTGACCACCATTGGGTACAAATTCAAGCTCCTAGAAAGAAAAAACCTGAATCCCTTTTGCTGCTGCACAGTCCAAGGTAAGAGAGGGGCTGCAGTTTCTGTTGGTGAGAGCCATAGAGCAGCCACTCCCCAGAGCACATGCCAGCACTTTTGCCACTCTGGGAGAAAGCCCAGCATGGCATCTGGGCCACTGCTGGAGCTGCTTTGGAGCTGAGGATCAAGACTGTGAGCTGGAGGAGCTGAGGCATGGGAGGCTGTGGATGAGGAGAGCCTCCAGCACACAGGCAAGGAGAGGAAATACAGGCAGATGTACCAGCATTCATTTGCCAAAGACCTGAAAAGGAGAAACTTCTTGCAGTAAAGTTGGATGAAATTTAATGAATTTGGATGAATTTGGATGGTGGCCTTGGTTTTAACCTCAAGAAACTATCACAGAGGCAATCTCGTTAATTAAACTTATCAGCATTTTCTTTGTAGTGAGACATATAGTGAGCAACTGGACACTGCAATGACTAAGCAAGCCTAGGGAGATGGGTGAGCAATTGCAATAATTTCCTTCTTTGCCACTGGACTAAGACATTGATTTTGAAATAGAGAAAATGTTGTTAAAAGTATGTTAACTGGAGCAAATTAAAATCATCAATGATATGAACTGCTTCTCAGGGCAGCCTTTAAAACCCCACTGTATTTTCCTTGTTTGATAGATTAGGTGATAGTGCCTGAAAATAATCAGTTGCCTTTACAGACCAGTGATGCATTCAGTATACCAAAAACTGGCTGAGGGAATTTGACTGTATTTCTGTTACCATGGACTAAAACCCATAATAAAGTTCCTTTTGTATTGTAAAGCAGCTGCACAAAAGAATGAATGGTTTCAGCTTGCCACATGGCCTGAAAAGAGGTGTGGGGCTAGAGTAGCCCTCTGTGTGCCTACTCTGGGAGACAGTTGAACCAGCTGTGTGTTCAGCAGCTGGATTTTGGCCGACTGCCTGGGGACAAACAGGAGTGTGCTTCTCAGAGCTCAGCAGAGGGGCCCTGTCCAGCAGTTTTTGCCAGCAGCACTTGTGCCTTTGACATTTGCTGGTGCTCTGGCTCCTGAAAACCTTCATCTGCACCCCTCTGAAATGAATCAAGCTATAAATTGTAAAAGATAAATAGATACCTGGTTCCGTATCATTGGATTTTGCTCCAAAGAACTGTGCCAGGACCATTAATGAAGCCTTTTTGGCACAGGATTCATAAACAGACCCTTGCAGTGCTAAAAGGGAAGGGCTGGCAGTGGGAAATCCTACTTTTAAACCTGCCCTCCCTACATCTCATGGAAAATCCTAATGCCAAATAATACTGTGGGGAAAGCATCAGTTTGCCAAATTACAAGGAATTCCTCTGCCATTCTAATGCAAAAGGAGGGCCCTTGTCATCTGAGCAGAACCACAGGCAGTTAACAAGTCCTAGTATTTGCTTTAGAGTTGGTCTCCTGTGTCCTCACACAAGAAATCTGAAAACCTACAATGGTCATAGTTCTTCCTTCCTTACAATTTAATATTATATTTTATTTTCTTCTAAAAGGTTATTTCAAGAACAATGGCACTAGTGAAGTGTGAAGAAAGAGGAAAGCTGCTGTTCATGGCAGCATGATCCCTCTTGAGCTGCCACATCACACTGGCTATACTACAAGGGATTCATGGCAGATGGAAGACCACAGTCTGTGATGTCCAACAAGCACTGAGGCACACTGCAGGATAAGGACGGACATGATGCAGGATATGGAGCTCCATCCTCGATCTTGTCTGAGAGCTGCTGCTAAGACTGGCCCCAATACTTCCACACACAGCTGCTCTCCATGGCACCCAGACATCTTACACAGTCAGGAGGAGCTGTCCCTCGGATCAACAAGCACGTGTGATTCACTCTGAGACTCTCCCCTCTGACAAGAAGGAAACAAGAACATGTGTGTGGGAGCAGGGGACACTAGCTCAGCAAGAGCTCATCATCAGATTGGCAAAATTGTGCCCTGCTGCAGCTGCTGGAGAACCAGGTGTGCTACAGGAAAAAAAAGCTTAGACTTTCATGAATCTTTTTTTTAAAGCACTTGCACTAATGTTGGCCGATATTATCACCATAATTCATTAACTGCTGTTCTATTATTCTTGTGCCACCAAGTCACCTGCTTGTGTATTATGGGGATTTTTTGATTAAAAAGTTGTATCTAAAATTGTATCCAAATGTGGGGTTATAGAATATATTTTGCTGCAAAAATATCCATCAATTTTTTTACTTGAAGTATTACTATAGATGGATAAAGGAGAAAGAAAACAACTAGTTTCCTTTTTTAATAGAACATTCCCTTGAAATTCTCCAGTAGCTTCTCAAAAGATCAGAAAGAGCTATAGGTCAGAGGTCTAAGAACCACAAAAGGGCAATTCCTGCCACAGCAATTAGGCAGAAAAGAACATATGAGGGTACAGTCCTTGACCCTCCAAGATGAGCTCAACAGAGTATTGTGCCCAACAGGTACCAAGTGCAGGTATTTCAGACACAAGTTACATCATTCAAATGCATGGGGAATCCTCTCTGACCTTACTACAGTCAGATTCCTTAGCAATATTAAACCAAAAAGACAACTACAAGGAGTTTTTCTTCCTTTGCTGCTGGAATTCAGGAACTAAAAGAGGAAAGAACACATTAGAGCATGCCGACAAAGGGACAGCAGGAATACTGATCCTCTGGTAAAAACACAGAAGACTATATAAAGAGCTGTTCATAGGTTGTAAAGAGTAATTCCTAAAACAAATCTTCCCTAGGTTTCTCCAAGTAGCCAGAGTCTCATGTGTGTGACTCAAAACATGAAGAACAGAGCAAAGAGATTTTTTATCTGTCCTGGGGAACAGAAAATCTATCCTGAAAAGCTAAATATTGACCCAAGAAATGTCCTGCCAGCTGCCTGAAATCCTCTTCACACGCAGCTGTGGCACAGAGCCATCAGTTTGCTGTCACAGTGCAGCAAAGACCTTTTCCTAAAACCTGCAGCTAGTGCAGGGGCAGATTGCTCTGTACCAGGAAATGCTAAGCTCCTCTGCGGCTTATGAACATCCCTTCGTCTGCTTCCCTTCCAGGATCCAAGCTGGCTGATGCTGTTCTTTGCATTGCTATTCTTTGCACCCTGTCTTTCCCCATCAGGTCATCAGGTTTGCTTCAAACATCACCATCCTGAAGCTAATTTATGTGAAAGGACACTGTGCACTTTGCTTTCTCTTTCTTTCATGGGTTGCTGCTTACAAGGCCATGGTTTCAATAAGCACAGAGTAAACCTACAGAGTCTATACTTATGTTTTGCTCTTTTCAACTTTCTGTTATTAGGGTAAATGGGGTTGAAGAAACTTTGCAGCACCTGAAAGGGTGATTAAAGACTGACTGCAGGCAAATTCCATATTCTGGCCATCATTTTAATGGCATTAGAAGCTTTAGATGACCACAAAAATGCAATAGGAGACCTACCATCCTTCAGCATGCCCAGCATGGTCATTGCCACAGTCAGATGCAAAACAGCAGCCCTTAATGAATGGAGAGGGAAGATGGGACTGGATAAACAGAGCACAATTAGGATTAGATATTAAAGATGACAGATGTGCTTGGTTTAGCTGAGTGAATTAATTCTGCTTCATTATGACAGGCATGATTTTGCATCTACCATTTTCAGAGGGAAAATGTTTTACAATGGATCCCACATAAAAGCCTTTTGTAAATTCACAAAATTGAGATAAAAAGATGGCCTTGGTAAAGTAGTCTGGAAGGTGAGTGTGGGCTGAGAAATGAGCAAAAGGCTGTTCAGTAAAGGCAAGGGGAAACCCAAAACCAAAGTGAGGTGGCCATTTTCAGGTAAAGAGCAGCATCAAAAAGTACACAGTAAAAACGCAAATTTTGTTTTGAGACACATTAATAGGAATGTTATACAGAAGTCATTGAAAGCAATTTGTTTAACTGAACTTTTTTCTGAGTGGGCAAATCTTGGTTAAAATATACCACATTACAAAGGAGGATACAGTTTAGATTTGCTCCAAAAAAGGAAGTGTGAGAGTTATCACAGGTTTAAAACAATCAATGAAATGTGAAATGCTGGAAAGTGAGCTTGTTCAGACTAGTATCTTTTGTGCTGCAAGACTTCTTTGGCCTTTCATCTTTACAGATGTCCACAGTTTTGAGAGGTGTTCGTCCATTGCTAAAACCAGTTGGGTTTTCGCATAAATATGAACTGGAAAGCAACCAGAACCACCAGATCAGGTGATCACAAGGAACATCAAACCCACATCAATCAAGGCATTGGTTGGAAGCAGAACAGTAAGATAAAATAAAAGATGTGAACTATAACTACTTCCTAATTCTACTTTGCAGCCAAGCATCCAAGAATTGACTTTGCAATGACAGCAAATGCTCATTTACATGTTAAGATTTTGAGAAAGTGTTGGACACTAGATCCATTCACTAATCTGGTTCTCCATAGGACCACAGCACAGAGAAAAATAAAAGCAAGCTCTCTGGTGTCATTCTGTAAATTATGTCAACTCTGCTGGTCAGGTGAGACGGTACTGCTGTGGTTTGAAATGACAGAGCTCTCCTTATTACAGACTCTAAGTACAGAACCTAATTGCTTGACTCTTGATAGTAGAAATTAATGTGCAGTCTCAGCTACATTCCCCTTCCTGAAGGGACTGGATCACAAGTGAAACTCTAAACACGTGCACAGAAGTGATGGAGCAGGAGTAAACAACGCCATAACACAGTCCTATGTCAGAGGTGAGAAACACAACCCTTAAGAGTGCCCTTTCGTGCTCATCCCACTGCCTGTGCTCATCCCATCCATTTCTCTCCACCTGAGTTTGGCTCTGGGAAGAGCTCTCATGACATGTAAACTGCAGCAATTCAGCAAAAGAAAAAAGAAATCTGAAGCAGTATGAAAAAAGCTGTCTCTTTTAAAGCACATTTTTGTGTGTCTTACTTTGTATTCAAAGTTCATATGTTTTTATCTTTTAAATGAATACATCTATTTTTTTCCTACTTCTCTAAGCTGAAAACTCAGAAAGGAGGAAAACTACCCCTACTCCTGCTTTTCTAGGCATTTGAGAGCAGATTCTGAGGGAGGACTATTTAACATTAAACTCTGTTAACATACTTTATTTGAAGTCCTACAAACATCAGGTTAAGTAGAGTACCAAGAATTTGGCTGAAGAGATTTTAATATTAAACACCTCCAAGTTTAAAAAAACCCCCAACCTCACACTTACACCCCAAAAAATATCTAAAGTATATTATTAACCATGCTGTTTGTCAAAGGTCAGCTTTGTTCTGGCATACTATGTGGGGTAAATCGTCACTCCTTGAATTTTTAGTGATGCCTCAAGTGTAGTGTTAGAGGGTTATATGCATGTCCCTATTATGAACCACTTTCCTGACTTTATGGAAATAGAAATCTTCACAGTCACAGACTTAATAAATTTTTTTAGCACAAGTTACAGGATATTGGAAAAAATACACCCACTTAGCAATTCTGTAACTACCAGAACAGATGTGTTGCTTAGAGGGGAAATTGGGGCTTTTAATTTTAAAAATGTCATCTTCTTCTCTCTGTTGCCAATAATGCTAATTATTTGGAACATGAAAATCTCCATGTTGGAACAAAATTCACTAATTTCTTCAGTCTTTTACAACCATCTTGACTGGGGGGATAGAGAGAAAAAAACCCTAACGTAAATGATAAAAAATCCTCCAATGCATTGGTGCTATTTGGACCAATTACTTACACTAAGTTTTGTTAGGTATGTTCAGTTAGATCAAAAATATTTTGAAAGGTTATTTTTTTATTTTCCCTGAGAACTTCTCATTGAATCTCAAGTGGTTTTTATGTCAGCTTCTGGTGAGTTCCACTGAGACAGATACATGTACAGAGATCATGGAGAATACAAAACTGTGGGTTTACATTTTTAGTGTGAAGGCTCTCCAATCCTGACTTTTTATTCCAATACAAAATGAGTATAAATTAAAAATGATGGCTTAATAGAAACATTGTCCTCTGAACACCCTTCTGCGTGCAAATGCCTGGGGACAGTGGGAAAGTAAGTGGGGATTATAGAAGAAAGTGTTCTTGGATGTTACTGTAAAAACAAGCATGAATTTTAGAATGAACCATGGAAATGCTAACAATGAACAATGGCAGTGCTGGGAGAAAATGAAGTGAAAGCTCCCTGGTCAATGAACTGGGACAATACAGACACTCAACACTACACAGCAGACAACCCAACCAGTAAAGACGGCTATTTGTGAATTGCTGTGTTACCAACCCTTTAACTTCCTTCTGCAGGTGAGCTCGGCTGTCCATACTCTTAAGGAGAGGAGGAAATGGAGTTTTATCTCTAAGAGATAAAGAGAGAGTTTGTACACTCACTTAGTTCTCACTAAGAGAGTTGTACAATATTTTTTTTTTTGTCTTGAACGGTAATCTTCCTAGTAAAGGGACTGAAAAACTTGTGTCTTATTAGGAGACCCATCCCTGCACCTTGAATTCCCCCAGTCAGTCCTGGATGAAACAAAATGGAAAACATTCCTGCACTGTCTGTTGGGATGGGTTAGGTGATTATCCCTTGCTTTCTCTTTTGTATGATTGTTTCACACCTTCTTTGGCACACAAGCAAGTAATTGTACAAAGTAGTGGTAAGGCAAGACACTTCATAATACTAATATCTGGTAGTTGTAAACTACAGAATTTTATTCATTTAAAAAGGAGAACAGACATTTAACATCATTTTTTGATTTTATCTGCAGCTGAACTTCAGCAAGTTGGATCTCAGGGTTAGTATTTTGAACATTTGCTCTGCCAGATTTCCAATTGTTTTGCAGCACATTAGAGCACCCTCATCCATCAAAGACCTAAACTCATCTATCTTTTAATTCCTGGTAGCAACATCTGTTTGACACTAAGTCTCACTATGACTCCAGACAAGAGTCATGCTGGCCTAAGCTATAACTTCCATGAAAATTTTATGAGCAGTGCTTACATTTCACCTGTTAAGGAAGATTCACAAATACTTCCTTTTATAATTAATGTAGAAGATGAAGCGTTTTGGTGCTCTCAAAGGAACAGAGGAGTTAATGCTGGTCAAAGCCTGACTGTATATAGCTAATCACTGACAATGGACCCAGAGGGAATATGTGAAAGAAACACCCCTTCCCTCCCTCCCAAAAGCAGAAAATCCACCTCAATGACCAAGAATACCAAACAAATCTGTAAACTTATGACAGCTACAAAAAAGGAGGAAAAAAAGAGAAAGACTCTGACTGGGGACAAGAAATGGGTCAGATTGGAGAGTTTAAACCTAAAACCCCCTTTAATAGCTGTAATGACCTGACTGTAATCTAGAATAGCCTCTTACACAGGAAGTAAGTGTGTTTCTGCCTGAGGAAAGGAAAAAGAAAGCAGTTATATGAAGTGCTCAGGCATCTAAATGCTTCCTTCTCTACTCCATTTCCCCTCTAATTTATGCCATCTCTATGTTCCTGGTTAAGATTAGTACTTGTTTAAAAAATAAAGTCTTTGCAAAGGATGGAAAATACTCTCTTTTTAGTACTAGCACCTTCTCCTGACATTAGGTAGCAGCATTAATATTCAAATCACTGCTTATGAAACAGCTAAAATACTGGTCTGTCAACGAATGCCAGAAGAATTTACAAGCTTGGCAGTCTGCCAGCTGTCTGATACACTAGACAGAGTGTCAGAAATCCCACACAGAAATTATATAGTCTTAAAGTTAAGAGAAAGCTATGCATAATTGTGTGAAGGAGCTACATGAGACTGAGGGAGGCATTTTTATTCCAAATCAATAGAGAGATTTTCAGTAATTCAAGCACCATAATTAAACCCTTTAAGGATGAAGCAATGATTGTGCCAAATTTCAGACAGATGCTCTTCCTAGTTAGCTGTTTGATGGGCAGGAGAAAAATAGAAACTCTTGCATTTAAATGTTCACCACTTACCCTCTTGTCTGCAGGAACCACTTGGTGCTTAGAATCTGAGCTATGAGTTTCTGCTAGACTTAATCCCTCCTGACTAACAAAAAAACGCTACCTTCTTGTTTGAAAGCAACTCAGGTCAAGGGCATGGACTTCTGAAACAATATTTATTTTGGGAGCATGGGGGATGAATGCTGGTCACTCTCAGTAGAGTAAACAATCACAGAAATGCAGTGACTGGCAGTGGAAGAACCTGCTGACCCACAGGGCAGGTTGCAAGTGCATCTTCAGTCTCTTATATAAAGAGTATAAATATTAATCTACCTTACTGGCAGACAAACAGCCTCCCAGTGTTTACATGCGATGTTAATTAAAAAAAAAAACCAAACAAACCAAAAAAACCACTGTGACTAATCACTAACCCTGAAGAGAGAATTTGGCATGATTCTCTGATTGCAGTACAGGTTTTCTATGCTTGAAAAAGGAGGAGCATCATTTTATTATAGCAAGTGCCTTCATATCTATTTCTAATTTTGCCAACACTAGAAGATCAAATTTAGATATGTAAGGCTGCATCATGAACAAAAGTGGTGAAGCTCCTCTGTGTCCCTGCCTGGACTTGCATGTCCTTGCAGGAAGCCTAGGGAAGTGACCCTGCTCTCCTGCCATCCCCTAAAAGAGAGAATGAGCACTTTGTCACATGTCAACTAACTTTATGTCACATGTAACGTGTCACATGCCACTAACTTAAATGCTCACACTCTTGGACTCACTGATGTGTATAGGACTCTTTCAATGTCCAGGAGAAGAGTGTCTTGTTCATGTGTTTGTGACCTAAGACCACTTTGAGGGCTGCATTGTCACCCATCAGCAAATAACACCTTTGATTCTTCCTTCCCACTGTGTCATTTGTAACAAGCCCTTGACAAGGGCAAAAGCTGTTTTCCATCTTCCTAGCCACATCCACACCAGCACACATCTGACCCAGCTTCTCCTCAGGTGCTGCTGCTCTTCTCTCTGAGATGTGGTACCAGTGGTCAGGGGGTGAGATGTGACTCAACTCATGGTGTCTGAATCTGGAAGGTGACCTTCAGCACTGCCACCAGTAATATGAGTCACACTTCCTCTGAGTGCAGAAATTGGCTGCTCTCTTTCACTTTACAACGAAATTAGCTGGCCAAATAGGCGAGCTTGGATGTATGGCCAGTGCTCAGTGCTGTTGTTCCCTTCTTCTGCCATCACTTATTAAAGGAAGAAGGATGGATTCATAACAAAAAGAAAGAGAATCCTGCAAGCAGCTGTTTTAATATCGATAACAGTGGTACATGATTTTGCAGGACATGCTCAGTATAGGTATCAAAGTAAGCTGTTGATTTGTAAAAGGCAAGACCTTTCAACTATTACAAAAAATAAAGAGCATTTAGGGTTTAAACATACACAGTCAGAAAAAAGTCATGCCACTTGAAGAATGTTGCAGATGTAGCATTTAATCCTGCTCCATTTAATTTGTAATATGTTGAAGCTAATATAGGTTTAACTAAATTCCATGTTAAATACTCTAGATGCCATTCTGTTCATACTCAGAATAAATGCATCTTGCAGCTACAGAGTGCTATGACAACTTAGGGCTGCTAAAGCATAACTTACCAACTATTGTGTGTACCTTGCCTTTCTGGATCTCCAGCTTTTACTAAATTCAAGATTTGGTGGTTTGGCAAGCTGCAGCACATTTTACGTAAAACAGAGAGGTATATCCATGTTGTAGGTTTCTTTCATGCTTTATTTATATAAATAAGAAAACTTTGGAGGTGAAATTTCATTAGTAATCAGCAGAACCTTAGATAAAAGCACGCACACACTGAACAATGGCATTACAATAATATGCAACTTCTAATTATAACTACAAGGCATTTCAAGTGTGAATTTTTTTTTTTCTACAAAAATAATAGTGTTTGGGCTTTTTTTTTTTTGCTCCTCTACAATGGGTAAGGTGTCAGCTATCAATCACCTATATCTTAGCTAATTTTAACTGAGAGATATTAAAAACTCCTTGCAATTAGCTTTTTTTTAACCAATGCAGCAATAATGCACACCAATACAGTTAAAGGCTATAGAAATTAAAACTTTTGTTTTGAATTGTATGCCAGACAGGTAATTCAATGATTTGGACAGTATATAAAAGTAGATATGTTCATTGATTAGGCTCTTTTTAGCCTCTTTTCTACACTCCTATTGATGTAACCAAGGCAAATTGGATTGTCTGACATGAACTGAGATAATACTGATGGGAGGAAAACACAGGAACTGAACTATATTGATGATCTGCTTGGATGTCATTGTTGACCTTTTTCTTTTAAATCAGCAGAAAGTCACCCTCCAGAAAAGAATGACTTGTTGAATTCCTGTGCTTCATCACCACCAAGAAAGGATCACCATAGCAACAGGAAAAGACCATGCATTGTGAGAATACTCACAAGCTGAACAAGATCATGGCTTAAGATAATGTCTCAGGAGCATGGCAAAATGCCAGCCAGAGGTGGGGAGGTGGCTAGCAAAGGAATTTAAAAAGATCTAATATTGTAAATGTGAAATATATGTGTATTCAAGGCTAACAGAAAGTGCAAGACTGAATTGACAAACTGTACAGCTCATTTGTCAGGGGAGAAAATCAACAGGGCTCCTTGTTGATAGTTCCCTGAACTAGTTTTTAAAGGTTAACTGTCAAGTGACTGATGCATGTCATTATGATTTTCCCTTTAGCCTCTCTGTTAGGGCATCCAAAATGTTTTGCAGCTAGCAGGAGATGTTCATGCAGTAACTACACAGAGGAGTTTAAAGAAAACATTTCATGTAGGTCACCCATCAGGCAGAACCTGCTTAACTTCTAGTAATTATCTGCAAAATCTGATCCAGCACTGTAGTTGAGAGGCGAAAGGATCATTACATTTGTCGTCTGGTGTATCTGTTCTATTTAGACACTTATCTTTGATCCCCTCCTACAACATTTTTCAATCCTCAAAGTTCAATCCCACAATATTTGAGAAACAAAACTAAAAACCTAACCTTAACTCAAAATATGAGTCAGGATGAGTTCAAACTATGTCATTGAATGAAATTTAAACATATGATTCTTCCCACAATTTTTTTCCTGTTTTATTTTTACTATGAAACATCCATCCTCAGCTCTCATGTTTTGTTAAGAATTATTTAAAATTAAATAGGTAACATAACACTAAAAATTACAGATAAAAATATGTTAGAGATGAGAAACACTGCACATAGCAATTGCTGCTTTCAAAGACATGTTATTTGCAACCATTTCTTTGTGGCAAAGTGTGAGTGGCTTTTGCTTTAATATTACTACAAGTCCTTCTGTGAATTTCAAAGTTGCTTTTTGTCTTTGTCCTTTCAGCAAGTTTAGTAAAGGAGTAAATTCACACTGAGACAACAGAGACTATTACAGTTCTGGAGCCAAAAACTTATGCCTCTGATTCCTCTATTTTCTCTCTCAATGTGATTTGTGTTAGAAAGTCTTAAGTAGGGTTTGGAAAACACAAAAAAATCCTCAGTGGAAACTGCCAATTTACTAATGCAAAGTGACACTAAACCCAAGTATTTTAATTTAGATGAAGATAATTTTGATGACTGACAGGCTATGACTTTGATGACTCAAGGTTACACAGTCTACAGAATACATTTTTCCTGTGACTGAACTATCTGTGTCAGACCACCACGGATACTTTCACAAAGACTTGGTTGTTTTTGCTGATATTGGTAAATGCTGAGATACCTCCTCTTTGTATCATGGAAATGCCAGCCACAGTAGAAGCCAGACATTGCCCACGAACACCTGAAAATCCTTTTACTCCTGAACCAGTGAAATGCCACTCCTTTGCTGTGAAATTTACTTCTACCATCACAACTCACCTGACATTGTTGCTTTCTTTGGTGTACAGCAGTCCCTCACTACAAGTCTTTGAAGCAGTATGATCTTCTCCCCCTGCTGCTGTGGATCACTAGAGAGGACAAGACAAGGGATTCCTAGCTCCCAGTCTTCCAAAAACTAATAATTACTGAAAGTGAAGCTGGGTTTCTTGAGCTTTGTCTGTCCATAACTTGAAACAGTTAAGTCTGGCTATGGCAATGAAATCTATTTTTTACTGACAGAAGTTAACAGACAGCTTGAGCCAACCTACTAGCATGCTGCATGTTCCCTGATATCCTTCACACTGTCTCTGTGTCCAAGTACTACAATTTATCCAGAAGAAAAAGTGTAAATTGTAATCTGTCAGGTCAACAAAGTTTACAAGATGAGATTGAGCCAACACAGGGTCAAGCATAATAGCATGTGCCAAGGACAAACACGACCTCTTTCTCTGAACTGCAGGAGCTATTAGGAGCTGTGCAAATATCCTGAGTAAATCCCACCATAGTCTTTTGTTAGCTTGCACTCAAATGAAGTGGAAAGAAAAGTAACCAACAAAAATTAACAACCAAAGCCCATTAGATGCACATGATTCACAGCAGCAGCACATCCTCAAGGAGTTTATGGCACGCTTTTTAAAGACATGAGCCAGTAAAGAATCCTACAGAAAATGTGTTTGTATAGAAAGAAGAGTACAGACCATAACCTTCAGGTACAAACAGGTCTAATAATTTCAGAGAAGGAAGGGACTACTAATTTATGATGAAAAAAATTCAGGTAGAAAAGTGCATAAGTGGGGAAGAGACATACTGAAACCTTACAGTAGCACAGCATGGCAGCAAGGAGGGAATGGCAGATTTTAGAGAATGGTACTGCTTGTATTAATGTGTGGGATCCTCAGCTCTATAAGGACCTCTGTCTCTCCTTAGAAACAACTGCCCCACTTCTCTGCCAAAGAAGACATGAAAGGAAATGCTGCAAGGAGTTCCTTGACACTGCAAGGAAAAAAGTCCTATACAACAACAAACCAACCCAACCAACCAACCAAACACCCACAAAAAAACAAACCTCAAAGGTACAACTTTGACATGTACTTCTGAGAAAGACATATATACCTGCCTCCTCTCATTTAAAAACTGGCATATGGATCCAACTGCAAGCTCAAAAACTAATCATTATCAAAATCAAGTTTTTCCTCTAGCATTTTAATTTTGTACCACTTCAAAAAACAAATTTGCCGGGACAGGTTCTAATTTGTACTCTACAATTGAAATCAGAATGAGAACAAAATGCAAGGGAAGCATCAATGTATGCCTGACCCTATAAATCTAAAGGTAACCTGATACTCAAGAAGCAAAAGAGAGAAAAAAATCCTCTAAAGTTAGCCACAATGTATATTTTCAGGGCCTGTCAGTCACAAAGCAGGGTGAGATTTCTGGGATCCGCAAATTGTTTTGGCTTCCAGCATTTTCAGCACAAGATGAGTGCCACCATGACTAATGGGATTTTCGATTAAACACGGCCTACAGAAAGTAGACGTTCCAGAAAACAAAATCAGCACTTTACATAAATGCATTTATGCCTAAAATTAGATTTACTTTTTTTTTTTTTTTTTTTTGTATGAAGCTGACTGAAATATACTCACTTATTAGGGATACAGTATAAGAAATGCTACTGGACTTCATTTATATATACTTGAAGCTTTTTGTTGACTACACAGAAAGTGCCAGCACATCAGTTAGGTCAAAAGTCAACATTTAAATAACCTAATAATTACAGAAAAGAAAAATAAAGCATAGTATTTGTAAAAAAAAGAAAAAAAAAGAAAAAAAAAGAAAAAAAAAAAAGAAAAAAAAAACCCTCCTCTGTAACTGCATTTAAAAGTAGGGGCAAATTTCTGTCATTCCAGTTTTGCATTTCCTACTGTGATTACAGCCCTAGAGTCACCTATCAATCATTTAGCTCTCATTTTTGCTTTTCTTTACAGAGGAAGGCAGACAGGTTTCTTCTCTGAACTGCTCCACTGAGTTAATGTGACCTTACCTGAGTCTAAGTGCCAGGGGTCGGTGGCGGCCGACATTGGTGGGATGGTGAGTGGAGACGCTCCGCAGTTAGATTCCACCAGTTCTCCTTGGATGTGGACGTGGGAGGAGGCGTTGGTAGGTCTCAGAGCTGCTTTGAGTGGAGCAATCTGGTTGAACTGGACTCTTGATAGGCAGCCAGTGAATCCTGGGGTGTTGTATTTATATATGTCTTGGTCAATCTTCCCAATTTCTATGGGAAATGGAAGAGGGGAAAAAATTAATGAAAACAATTCATTGCTTTGGAAAGTACAATTGGTCTGAACACATTGATTCCCAGAGCTCAGTTCCCAAGTCCGTCTCTGAAGGAGACTGAGTTTATGTCAGACCCTGACAGGTTTCTTTACATTTCATTACAGATTAAAGCTGGAAACCTTCAGGCCTTACCATGACTCGGTTTCACTGCTATGCTATCATTAAAATAAAAGGCTGGCATGAAGGAGTCAGTGAAGGAATCATCAAAGAACAAAGGGCCAGGAAAAAATTCTGAGAAGAGTATTGGAAGAGAAGGCAGAAGGCAGAAGGACAATCTTGGCCAGTCTTTCCTCCGAGCTGAAGCCACTGCTGTGAGAGATGCCCCTTCCTTAGCCCTGGTCTATTGCCCTCTCGGTTCTCCTGGGGAGGCCAGGACCACTTGTGGTCACTCCTGTCCCTCTCCTGTCTCCTCATGAGGAGACCAAGTGTCCCTTCACCAGGAGACCAAAGGTGAAAGGACTTCTTGGGTCCCTTCTCCTAGGAGCCAAGCATTCCTTCGCCAGGGAGCCAAGCTTCCCTTCACCAGCAAGCCACGTGTCCCTGTGGCCTGAGGTGGAAAACCATCCATCTCCAGTCTCCTTCCTTTATTCCCCTGCAGTGCTGAGACGGGGCAGAATCTCATCCAGACCTGCTGAAGGCTGAGGGAGCTGAGACGCTGCTGACAGTCACTTTACTGCTGTGGGCTGAAAGAGATTAGCTGGCAGCTGGTATCCATGAGCTAAACAGAGGGCTCTGCCACCACTTTTTAAAAACAGCTGCTGTCCCTCAAAGTTGCCCCCCAGGTAGCTTTCTCCCTTCTTAAACACCAGCTAAGATGACCCTAAAATCATGTAAAATGCCTTTACTACCCAGGAAACTAGCGTCTGCTCCCAGCTCTCTGAATTCTGCCGGGACCTGTTGGAACAGCCTGAGTCACAACCAAATCAAAACTGTCCCCCTCTGTCAGCTGTCTGCATTAGAGGGGTATTAACATTTCAAAGCCTCTCTGCAGTGTCTAATATAATATTTACAAGACAGTGGGGAATTTGGATTCCTTTCTTCTGTGGTAGCACAGAGTGAATGAAAAGAACACATGGAATCATCATTGTGCTGTATGAAGGACTATTACTCCAGAGGCACCAAGATACTTCCAACCATCTTTCCCTGGGTCTCTGGGTTAATGCCTGGCCCTTGAAGTCAGTGGAAAAAGTCATACTGAGCAAAGAAGTAGAGGGACAGAGCAGACAGAAAAGAGGGAGCAGCATCACGTTATTCAAAGGCAATCTTTTCAGATAGGAACAATGATAATTGTTGAAAAATTTGGTTTTTGTAGAAAAAAATGCCCAAAAATTACAAGATTGTGTCATAAAAAATAAAGGAAGAAAGACAGAGGTGGGGAAGAAAAGCTTCTGAGAGGTGTGAAGAGGAAGTGGGAAAGAGTTTTACTTTAAGAATTTGGGGTTAAACTGGGAACCAAACTACATCTGGGTTTGAATTTTGCCACAAAAAAAAAGAAGAAAAGCCCCTGAAATTATTAGAAAATGCCTTACTAATCTATTGGAAATGTCTGTATTCAGTTCTAATGAAATCAGGGACAATTATGTGAGGTCTAAGCTGTTTAGTGTCCTTAAAAACTAGCATGATGTATATGTCAGTGCTATATTCCTCCGCATACTGAGGGCTTGGTATCAGGGATACATACATGGAGTTCCAAGGCTACAAACCAGACAAACCATTTAATTTTTGGGGTTTACACCCTAAGCATGTAGTGTGAGAAATCTGGTTGAATAGGGTCAAATCTAGAGCATGACTGAAACGACTTCTTGGTATTCACATGGAACTAAGACTTTTTCTGTCTTTGCAATCATGTGGGAATGTTAAACATGCAACTTTTAAGTACCCCTCATACCTAGCACAAGGGCACACAACAAAGATGTGAAAATTACTTGCATTAAATCATTATACAATCCACTATACAGAAATGGATTTTCTAGGACCTGCATTTTCCCTTCTTTTTCTCACTTGAGAATGCCTTTTCTTTGCTAGTGCTTATCCAGCCTGTATTAATGCTACACATTTCATGAGCTGGCAGCGAGCAGTGACTGTCACCTCTGACAAAGTGGACACATCCTCAGGACTCACATAAGGACTAACTTAAATGCTTACAATAATTGTATTAGTCACATCCAGCTCTCCTTTGAAAAAGTAGTTTGACCAAACCATTAGCAACATCTCCTTCAAAAATTTGATTGTAAGTAAAAAACCTCACCCCATGCATGGACGTTTTCCACAGTTAGTAGAAAAGCTGTACAAAAGCCAGTTCATGCATTTGAATGCTACCTGCAGACCACATCACTCAGACAGAGCTCCTTTCTGACCAGAATATTCACTCTCTCTTATTTCAATAAAATATTCATGGCATATTCAGTGAAGAGCTGCATTTTTGAATAATCCTTATAACCTAAGAAACAATTACAAGACTTGTCAAACACTGTAACCACTGTTGTTAACAGTTTAGTGATTTCACTCATTTTATCTATTCTGTGGAGCTTCATGCAGAAGCTAATAGCTCCCACACACAATCCTGACTGACAAGAACAAAGACATGAATATGATTCTGCTAATTTAACAACTCCAGTGCCACGCTTCTCTAACTCCGTAAATAAGTGATGGATACTAGGTACTGAAAGAATTAAAAAAACAACAACAAAACTCCCCAACCTAACAAGGCACCTTGCTAAAGACCCACACTTTTTGTTTAAAACATTCTACAAGTGATGGCTGTGAAAATCATCCCATGCAAATTTCCTGCCAGCTAACATCTCATCAGTGCTAGAACAGTATAGATCAGCTTCCATGACTGTGAACATGTTCCCGCCCCTGCATGTCCCTTGGGGCTCAGCACACTGATACCCTCTGATGTTAGGCCATTACACTTTGTATCCCTGTGCATTTGAGCCTAATAAACCTATTCCTGGGGAGTGCAGTGATTGCAAAATGAAATATGTCTTTCTTCTCATGACTAAAATTCAATTTTCTCCCTGTAACAAAGAGGGGAGAAAATCAAAAGATGATTACAATGACATTATTTAAAAAAGGGAAATGTACAATGCAACTACTTTGCATTATTCCAATTTTTAGCAAATAAGCTGGTGGAAAGTCATATAAATATTACAGCATACAGCATTACCCAGTAACAACATTTATATTATTGCTTTCAGATTGGATGCAACAATCTCCTGCTGGAAACTTTCCCTCAGGTATATCTGTAATGAAAGACTGCAAAAAAGTCACAAGGCCCTTTTTTTACTTCAACCCGTTTTAACCATTTTCTGCCTTGATCACACAACCTTCTGACATGAGATGAAGGCCACAATTACACAAGACCAGTCAGGTGAACCCATTCCAGCACAGATGCATTGCAGTGTACAAATCCTTAACACTAAGCATTCACACAACTGCCCACCCACATGAATTAAACATTTTGAAAATTTATAAAACATGCACATGGTATGCCAAGAATTTCACAGATGTCACCTCATGTCTTGTGTGTTATCATTCGCTGAAGATATCTTTAACATCAATTACTTGTTATTTCTGTTTTGCTATTTCTTTAACAGTAAAAAGATATGGGAATTTAATCCTTAGTTGCTAATTTTGATTTCAGGACTTATTTCTCACAGTTGTGGCAGAAATGTGCCACGTAGTGAGGAACATAATACTATTTCTGTCTTGGAAATTATGTGCCACTACTGAAGAAGCACTTTATCCACTAGGTGAAAAGATGCAAAGAACATCTATTTTCAAGCATATTTCACAGAATCACAAAATATTCTGAGTTGGAAGAGACCTACAAGGATCACTGAGTCCAGCTCTTAAGTAAATGGCCCTTGTGGGCATCAACCCACAATCTTGGCACTATGTGCACCCAGTTCTAACCAACTAAACTTATCTGTGACACAAGGCACCATTAATGAGTACCCAACATGCTGAAATGGATTATTTTATGAATCTAGAAGAAAACAAGCAAAAATAAGAAATAAATTATATTGAGGACAACATTGTGGCCAGACCAATGCAAAAGTGGCAAATGTATAAGTAGCACACAGCAATAATAGTCAGTGTAATTAGGTTATCTGTTTTTAAGCCTTTTTGCCCTTATTACATTACCTGTAGGTGCAGTGTTGTGGCTTCTGCCTAGGCACTATTACAAGAGAAACCAATAAACACTTTGATTCAGATTATTACCCAAGCTGACCTAGTCAGTATGCATCTGATGAGCTACTTGCAGAAGTAGACACATGGCCAAATACACTTTTTATCTACTATCTCTCCCTTTTCTGCTTTCCATACTTATCCACTAAAAGATTTATAGAGTAGCTCAAAGGACCATAGAGCTTCTAATAGCACAAGAAGTTACTGTACTGCTGGAGAGGTCTGGCTCCACTTAGTTCTACCATCTATTTTTTATATATTCTTGTAGCAACTCTTAGAAAGACAAGAAAAAACTGAGAGCATGATGTAGCAGAAAACAAAGATGATGTGTTTGGTCCCACAGCTCTTGCAGTAGGTTTTGCATAGACGAAGAACAGCTTCCTATTTATGTAAAGTTCCCTGTGTGAGTATCCTAGAATGTTTCACACATGCACAAGGTTCTGCAGCACAAAGCTGTGCAATCCAGCACAGTACTGTTCCAAACCAGTATTGCTGTGCCACATGTGGAAAGCTGGCCTTGGACTGTTACACATGGACCTTGGAAAGCAACAGAGGAGAGAGAACCAGCCACAAAGGAAGTAAACTTACAAAGCATGTTTTTATTAAAAGTACGTGCTGAGCATCTTTGCTCAATACCTCCTTGCTATGTAGCTGAGCTGTGCATTTGTTTTTCTTGATGGGCTCTCAAATGCATATCAATACAGAAAGTTATAATAAATTCTGAACCTTGAACAATGTTCCTGACATACAGAGATCAAGACATCTATTTATAGTAAATTATGTTCCATTAGGAAGGAAATGTAAAAGAACACGAAGTACAGTTTGTGAGTATGTGCTACAATGTATGAAATAAATATCCTCTTATGAATTCCCTTGGAGTTTTCCAATGGAGCCCTTCAAAGTAGAAACAAGGCATAACCAAGAGTACCTGTTCTTGTTCACCAAGGCTGTCAGTAAATGTAACAGCCATCTAGCTCTTCTTTCTTTGCTGGGTGTGGGAAAGCTCTGCCCAAAGTAGCACATGGTGGGTAGGGAGAAATAAAGCTCTGTATGCTGCTATGATTTTGGTCTTGACAGAGGTACCTTTTAAACAAAGTAAAGTCTCAG
This sequence comes from Onychostruthus taczanowskii, assembly GCF_017590055.1. Taxonomy (NCBI): domain Eukaryota; kingdom Metazoa; phylum Chordata; class Aves; order Passeriformes; family Passeridae; genus Onychostruthus; species Onychostruthus taczanowskii. Next base: position 2,433,806 of record NW_024506773.1, on the reverse strand, counting down.
AAGCACAACCAAAGCCCTTTTGAATTCAATTTGCTAAACAGACTACTTCTTAATACAATTTACACAAGACATCATTTGAGTTTTGAAAATGGTGAAAAATCTAGCTGTTTGGATTTAGGACAATGACTCATTTATATGTGCCCATTTACACTCAGAAATATGAGAGCTTAATGATTCTGGAAAGCAAGGAGCCACATCAGCACTGGGAGAAGTTCAGCTTTGCCATATGGTGGTATTTCTGGCTGAGCTACCAGGCTGCTCTGCTGTTTCACTGAAGAACAAGCATCCACTCAGTGGGTAGACAGAAGGTAATCCATTAGCAATCTCCACAGCCCTTCCGCTAGTGGTACTAAATGGAACTTAAACTGTACAATATTTTAATAGACTGTACAGGTGAATTCACCAATTCAATTTAATGAACAACTAATTGCTTTTGGGTCAACCTTAGTGATAGATTTTCTCCTAGAAATTAAGTACCATATGCCCCCTTGTTCCCTGTATTCAGAAAGATACCTTGTTATGTCACCCGCTGCCCAAAGAGCAGCTCAATCAGCATCTCAAGCATCTTTCTGTTATGGCGTCAGGCTCCACATAATAGAAAGCAGTTTAAACTCTCCTGAAAGGAAGCTATTGATTTCAAGAATTCACAGTCCACAGAGATTACCAAAGTAGTTTCACTTACTTGAAGCCCAGATGAGACGTTCAGTGCAACAGCAAATTGTAGCACATGCCAAAACTTGAGAACTGGCCCATGCCCAAGAGAAAAAATGAATTGGTTTGGATCCCAGTCATTGGGAGAACCTATCTGGGGTGGCATATACCTGCTAGACCAAAGCCACAGGGCTAAGAAAGTCCATGTCAGGAGCAGTTACTACACATCCAAAAGAGGGATAACACCAGGGAAAGGGAAAATTACATTCTGACACACTGTCTGGGTCTTCTGGTGAATATCCTCCAATGTGAAGAGGGATCATCCATTTACTATCTGGCTGTTTATAACTCCTCTGTCCTAAGAGCAGCAATTTCTGTATAAAAACACCCAAAAACTTGTTAATATCATTTAATGTGTAGACAATGTGTGATTTTAATGATGCTAATTACTCGCAGTACAAAGCAGAGAAGCCAAACTCTCAGAACTACAATTAAGGAGCTGTACTTAATGTAAAACCTCAAGATGTATGGGGACTGAGCTGAGCTACTGTAAAGACTCTTCATGACCCTCAAATGTCCCTGGCTTTTAATTTCAGCCTCTGAAGTAAATTTCAGTAAGTGGTACAAACGAAGCATAAAACATAAAATAGGGACCCCATTCATTACTCAAAACTGAACTAGTACATGCTGCTTTCTGGACACCAGTGGAACAAGGTGCTCATTTATGGAGAAGATGCTCAAGGGATGCTGGTGGCACAAAAGGGTGAGCAGCCCCCGAAAACGGGCATCTGATCTTCACAAGTCCCAAGTGCAAATGGCTACCAATGAGACAGAGCATACCATTTAAATAAAATGGAATACAACAACCAAGTGCTCCTTATGCAAAAATTAAAATCCTGAGTAGCAGATGGACTTTTTAGTCCACAGGTCTGCAAGGGCCAGGTGATATCCAGGTGCCTCCCCACCTGTCCCCTTCCCATCAAGTTAATACAGTAAAGCTGTGTGTGGCCTCCAGCCCACAGTGTTGGGAAAGCCATCCTGTTGCTCCCTCTCCTGCAGCATGACATCTGTACCCTTCTCCCTACAACCATGATCAGACCCTGAAGTCAGAGGCCTCCAGATATGTCTACAACTGATTGCTTTCTAGAGCCTTCAGGTTTCCCTCACAGTGTGGCCTTATCCTGTGACATGATCCTCTGTGGCTATTTTAACTTTTTCTTTGTAAATTTATGTTACTTGTTGCAACTCTTCTGCTTTCCTTTCATGAGATGTTATAGCTTGCATGGAATAATTTTGTTTAGATGGTTTATATCTACACCAGCAACCCCACTGACCATGCACTGACACACAGAGAAGATGCTATTTACAGTCCGTGAAGCACTGTGCCAGAAACTGAGGGATTTAACATTAACGTAGCAGTGCCAACTAACAATGTTGCACAGCATATGCATTGTGCTTTCATGTGCTGTCTGACAGTCAAGAAATGGCCTTTCCACCTACGGTACAAGCAAGAGGAAAATGACTTATGAAGACTGTAACAGCTCAGTGCACATTTATTTGCACCAGTGGCTTTATTAGAATTGCCCAAACAAAGGCCATTCCTTTATGAAACATTTCTGATACTTTCTGCACAAGCTAAAAATCATTGAACTGCGTGAAAAACACACAGGATTAGAGAATCTGAGCTGGCTGGAAGCTATGCTGCAGCCCTGGAATGCTTCCAAACCCCAGTCCCTGGTAGAGGAGTTATGGCTTTCAGGTCACACTGTAATAGAGACAGTAAATCACTGACATGAAATACACTCCTATCAGAGTCCCATTATTGCAGGAATAATAAAGACTAGTGCTGGACTGCAGCTCCTCTGTCAAAAAAGGCACTGTGAAGAATGCTGTGAAATGGAGATGTTATTTGACAACAGCCTGTTTTCACATTGCCACAAATGCAAGGGGTTTGAGAACAAACTGGGTTTTTTTCCCCTGCTCTTTTGTACTGATGATGTAATTATTGAATGTTTCAAGATTTTATACTGGATGTATGATTTCCTTAAATCTTCCATTTTAAAATGCCACGTGTTAGCCAGCAACAGTTATCATTAAGAAATTCACACTGCTTTTAAACAAAAAGGGAATTAACTGATGCTGCAATATTCTTCGCAATTGCATTATAAATGCAACAAAAGCAAGGCCAAGAGTAAAATTGAATATCCTTTTCCCAAGGAAACAAGTAATTTTTCCACATTTTGCTACTGACTTGCTGTATGACCTTGATTGAGCCACTTTAGATATTCATGTCAAACTCTGCCTCTCCCTCTTAGCAGAACACAGAAATTCTCCCAACTCTGCAGCTGACATCTTTCTCAAGGTGTTTTGAGACCTAAATAAAAAAAAAAGTATGGGCATTACTTTTGAATATTACAATAAAATGAATTTGTTTTCTTTTAAACACACCTCAAACTTCTCATGACTTTGGAAAGGTAACTAATGGAGACAAAAGATTGTAAGGCACATTTACATAGATAGAAAAGAAAGTTCTCCCAAGGGTAATAAAACAATGAAAAATCAGAGCAAAAGAGAAGAAATACTAAGTGTCTAGAGATCCTTTGTTGCCAATGAACTATACCCAGCATGTAGATATCAGATGGAAGTATTGAATTTGGCAGAAGCTTTCAAATGTTCCCACTCAAGAATGGCTGCTGTGAAGCATTGAGCTGGGGCCAGAATCTCCATGGGAGCAAACAATCAACTCCGTGACAATGGGACCAAAATTCCCACTGGTTTTGTGGAAGGAGTTACCTCTCTGTATACTGCCCTTTATAACTAATGGTGAGAGCGAATATAATAATTTAATAAATTTCTGTATCATTCTATTCTTCTCTAGAGCACTAATCATTCTCCTTGGGCACCAGAGACAAAAAGCTCAGGCTCTTGTTTAAAGGAGAAGTTCCAAATGTAGGGAGAGTTAAGAAGAAAGGCCATTCACCCAGATGATGACCTGAGCTGACAGAACAGAACACTAATATTGTTCACTCAGGCTGCACCACATACCTTGGCTAAAAACCCTCCTGAGAGCTGATGGAAACCTTTTGATCGAGAAGCAAAGTGCTCAGCACACATGGGTGTAACCCACCAAGCAGCAGGAATTAGCAGTTCTCAAGGCAAAACTGCCTAAGAAGTACAAGAGTTTGTTTCTAGAACAATTTTCTTTTTCTACCCCATCCTCTATCCTTTTGACATGAAGCTAGAGCAATCAGATCACGGGTTGAGGGCAGCAGAACAGCCACCACCAGGTGTTTCATCCACAACAAAGAATTAAAATGTTTTATCTGCTTTATTTTTCTGTAGGCAGGCTCTAGGCAGAGTGAGAAGAAGTGGATGATGGGGGAGGAGAAAAAATTATACAGACAAAATTTCTTTAAAAAATACAAACAACCAATTTAAATGACTGACAAAATGACTAAATAATTTTGTCATCATAGAAAGTGCTACGAAAAAAGGATTGCTATTACAGACAGAACATCCTCAGAATTAGCTGCTACCCTATATTTCAGCAGGATTTATAAACCCATTCTAATTTATACTCATGATAAATATCATTGACAGCATGCTTCATAACTCTTAGAGAAGGCTATAAAACACATACATTTTGCATTACTATGCAAGAGAAATATGCATAGTTTTATTCATATCATTTGTCTAAATGTGCTTGTACATCATAGGGAAGCTGGCTGAAACACAACACAGAAAATTCTTTTCAGGCCAGAAAGTAAATAAATAATCAAATAAGTCTTTTGCAGTCTGTAGTCAAATGTAATGTGTCTTGGCCAAAGTCCAGTGCATTTAGTTATACAGTGCTTTTGTTACAACTCTATTAAAATTAGGTAATTTCAGTCTTCCATTACTTTGCATTTTAATGGGTACTCTCCTATGACTACCTGCAAATGACCTCATAATATACTTTTCATTCTATATCACTAGCCTCAAATATCTTAGTAAAACTGCAGTGTCATCAGAGTGGGCAGGCTGAAATTCCCACTCTTGCCTCATTCTCCCTTGCTTATATTAGTCTCACTTGGACATGGTAAAAATGCTAGAATAAGATTTGAAGATCCATGGTATGTAACTAAAACTAGAAAATAATTTTTCAGTAGGATATTATTTTTATTTGTATATCATTTATGCCTCACATTAACCTTATATATTCATAAAAGTTGTTGAGGGTTTCTTTTCTTTTCTTTTTTTTTTTTTTTTTTTTTTTTTTTAAATAATTAGAAAGGTAAATTATCTGTAATCTGTTAAGAAACCACTTTTAGGGATCTTAGTATCACAAAGATAAAACTTCCTCAACAGTTTCTCATATTTTTTCTATTGCAGCTATGACGTTGGATTTCAATCCAATGTAATATTTAAATAGAAGTTTTTTTCTGGAACTGACACTTTTCAGAAGATATACACATTTGCCACTACTTCAAAATACCTTTACTTATTCATTAAGAAATGAATGTAGCAAGCCTGAAAGTAGCAAGCAAATGAAAAGCAGAAAGAATGACAGCAAGAATAAGAATGCTATAACTTAGTAGGCAATTTTTTCTTACAAAATTTTCCTTCTGTTTGCTTTACTTCTTTATTAGCTATTTAATTATTCTCAGATCAAACCATCCATGGTTTTGTACAGACAACACCAATCTAGCTGTAGTACTGAAAACTATTTTAACAATTAAAAAAAATGTAGGAAAAAAATAATATAGGACAGTGCAGGGGAAAAGAATTAATTTAATTTCTTAGAAGCAATTTCTTCTATGGTTGGGGTTTTTTCCAGTATTGTATGCTTCACATTTGAGGCTGAACAATTTATATTTGAACAATCTCTATTATGTTCTTATTTTCTTTGTTACAAGCATAAAATGCACTTTTGCATTTCCTCTGCTGGAAATGCTTATGTGTAATAAATTCACTTCTGCAAAGTATTATAATTTGATGCACGAATTACCATAAAAATATCACAGCCACATAAAATAGATCAATGACTTATCTAGTTCATTGTTCCCCCTCAGAAATGGAAAGTGACTGATATTAGCTGATTCACAAGCAGTAGAATAGCATGAGGCATGTAAAACGATCCTCTCTCAGAGCACCTTTTCAGCTTTCCGTAAACATGGGCTTTAAACCTTTCTCAGAAGAATCTTGCCTTTTGCACTTAGCTACCAGAACTGTCTCCCATGAATGTGCCCAGTCCTTTCAGAAACCATTAACACTGCTGACCTTCTCAGCTTCCCACACCAGTGAGTGCCAGTGCTGAACTCCTCACTCTGGGACAAATAACCTTCTGCAGTTTCTTGCGGTTGAGAAAACCACTGCACACCTCCACCACTGTAGGACCATCCTGAATCAAAATTTGGGTGGACCAACTATATCAACCAGAAAGAGAGCTCTCAATCTTTGAGAGCACTCAGTTAAGAGTGTCAAAGCTCAGCATAAGACTCTCTCCACCTTTAGGCAGTGGAAATTATGATTCATAAAGAATGAAATGTAAAAGGATTACACTGTGTCTGGAAACCAAAAATGCTTTCTTATTCAATAAATACACTGGAGATAGAAATAGGTGCAGTTTGATGCCAGCCAACAAATTTCACTCCATGAGAAACAGTAAGGAATATGTATAGTAAAACTGGACCTTTATTGCTTTTGAAATCACATCCAGAATATTACACTCCAGGCATGCTCACCGTACACAGCTTTTTCAATTTGTATGATCTGTTGAGTCTTATTCAGCAGGTAATGATAACAGGCATTTTGACAAAAAGACAGAGCTGGGTGTGTGGAATGATGATGGACAACCCTGAGGAGACAACATGCATGGACTAACTCAGTGATTATCTTTGCATCTCATCAGATGGTGTAAACTGAACATTTCTAGGTGGGCTAAACCAAACTGTGCACTATCAATATGCTTTATCATTATTATTACATTGCATCCAAGCATGGAATGATGTGCTGAAGTAGTATCTGAGGACACAATGCCATTTGCAGTATAATGGCTTTGTTAACAGCTATAGCATGTGCTCCCACCCAAATAGTGAAGCAGAGCTTTGGGTGTTTCATATCCCAAATATAATTGATTTCTTTAGAGGGATATATAACCCTTTGATCAAGCTGCAATAAAAATAAATATAAAAATATTGGAATTCTAGGATCTTGTTACGCTTGCTCTAGCAGACAAATGCATTAAAATAAGACATTAAGTTCAAGATGCTGTACTGATAAAATACTGTCATTTGCCTAATTTTCTTCAATGTTGTACATGATTAAACATTTCGTGTCGCATCGGCTGGATCAGACAGCAGACATGTCCAAGACAGGACCGCTTATTAACTTGCTTCTTTTACAACCAGATCGTATAAAAATAAGAAAAAACTTACAGGTGGATCGCAGCAGCAGCGCCAGCAGACGATCTAAACCAGATCGCCCTTCTTCCTCCCTTCGAGTTGCCCCTCTCTCCTCCCCCAGCCCCCGATGCAGAGGAACCCCAGGCAGACACGAAGCGTGTAGGACAAGGTCGGGAATCCCCAAACCCCAGACGGACACCTCGGACACGCCTCGCAGCTTTGTTCTGGCGCCAGAGGTGCGCTCACCTGTCTGCAGCCGGCTCCCGGCTCCCGGCTCCCGGCACTCGCTGCCGCGGGACCGCGTCCCTGCCGCCGCCCCCTGCGGCTGCGAGCCGGCGCCAGCTCCTCGCAGAGTGTCCGAGCCCCCCGCCCCTCAGGATAAGCCTCCCGCCCTCTCCGCCCCCGGCTACCTGCGCTGTCCGCCCGCCCTGCCCGCCGGGCACTCCGCGCTCCCGGCCGGAGCTGCGGGCAGCGGCGGCTCCGGCCCCGCACGGCGCGGTGCGGAAAACGCGGAGCGGAGCCGAGCGCAGCCGCCCGGCCCGAGTGCTGCGGGCGGGAATACACGGACTGGATCCAGAGGGGGAGTGGGCGGGGGCGGCGGGAGGTCCCGGGCCTCCGAGCGCCCGTGTCGCTACAAGATGCTGCTCACCATCAAGAACCGGTGATGTTAAATAGGGAAAGTGGAGCTGAAGGTCATTATTTTGTTAAGTTTTGAATGGTACACGGTAAAAAAATATTTTTGCTTTTAATTTATTCACATAGAAGAGTGAGATGACTGCTCTTGCTCTCTTTTCAGATGGCAGAAGGGATACTGAGCATCCTGCATACAGGGCACTAGAAGAAGAAGGGGTCAAAATCCATCTATTGACACAGAGATTATGAGACCACTTATTATTCATCTATCCCTATTATCCATCTGATACAGAGATTATGACACCACCTTTTATCCAGCTGTTAGAACAGACATTATGAAACCTCCTCTTCCTTCTCTCCACTTGGTCTCACAAGTGCCCCTTGCTCTCTCCTCCTCTCCCAGATGCACCATCACCTCCCTATCTCCATCCCTGCTCCATCACTCATGCTACCAAATGGAGAGAGGATTCCATTTGTGCTGGAGAGAGGGAGGGAGAAAGACAGAAGAAGCCGATACAATTTTGGGGTTGGCATAAACTCTGAAGAATCAACAACAATTCAGGCTACAGCTCAGTTGGAATGGCTGGGCTTGGCCACTGCTGTCTGCTGCTCTTGTCTGTGCGCCCCAGTGTGGAGGCAAATGCTGCATAGCTTGAGGGGAAGGAGGCTGCCAGCACTGACTCAGGCCAAAAAGTATCACTGCAGCCAACAAAATGCACTGGCCAGAGGGCAAATGGGGTCTGCTCAGCTTTTTCCCCAGTGAGGAGCTAGAAGTGAGTAAAGCAAAAAAAAAAAAAAAAAAGCACTTAACCAGAAATGGGAATAATTGATCTTATGATCTTAGAGGAACCAGGAGAGAGGAAATGTAGGACCAGATTCTTGGATTACAAATTGTGCAAAATTTCACTCCAGAAGTAAAACAAAAGATAATAGAACCTTCAGCAGGACCTCATCTAAGGCCTTTATTCAACTAGCATGGTATCACAGTTAGTCACCTCAATTTAACTCACAACTTCAATTTCAGTATCTTGTCCCTGTCCTGGACATTTCTATATTGTCCAGAACATCAAAACTTTCACAAAGCCATGGCTGAATCATTCATTACTTACTGCTAGAGAAACAGCCAAAATCTCTGAAATAGTTTAGACAAAATATTTTTTAGATGTATTCCAGAAGAAAAGCGTTGTTTCTTCTTTCTGTATTTCCAGAGATACAGTATTGCTTACACATTCTTGGTGGGTTTTTTTACTCTATCTTTTCCTGTGGGTTAAAAGTGAAACACTCATTTAAAGCACAGTTTCAAGTGTGAATTATAATTCATAAGCGTTTTGTAAGAGGAGTATCCTCAATATGATCTGTTCCACTCCCCTCTTACTTGTGCTGTGTCCATAAGGATGTGTCTTGAGCAGTGCTTGCCATAGCATTTCATTAACACCAGCACATGCACCAGCAGGTACTTTGCTCACTAAATGACCATAACATGTCCATATATTTAAAATTCCATGATGCTCAGCTCTTGAGTAGAAAATCTGAGCAGCTTGACAGAGGGGCTTTTTCCTATTCGGATTTATTAAACAATAATGTAGAAAAATTGAGGGGTTTATTGAACAGAACTGGCATTGACTGTACTTGCAATCTATGTATTTCTTTGGAGAGCGCAGTCTGAGACCTGTAAACCAGCTGTCACTGCCATTTTACTGAGGCCCATTATTATGGTTGCTCTGAACCAAGCCAGGTTTGATGTAATAAAACTGGATCATGCTCTGCACAGGCACACAATGTCCTGTTCTGTTTTATTGTTTCTCACAGAAAACTCTGAGAGCTCCCTCAGTGCCCCACAAGTAATGCACAAACCTGCTAATTTTTGTAAAGGAAAAAAAACCCAGTAAATGAGGAATCTCTAACGGTGATTGGTCATTTGTAAAAATTCTAGCAGAGACAATATGCAATTTGTGTGAGAAGTAGTTCAACCTTAGGTAGTGAAGGCACTCCCAACTCAGCAGTGAGCTGAAAGGTCTCTCAGCATGGCAGTCTGCAATTTAGAGATGTTCAGACAAGATTTAAACGAGCTGGTCCAAATACTAGAAGCAGTTTATCTGCAGAGGAATAGAATTCAGTGCAGGGTATTTATTCCACCTTTAGCCGAGGAAGACCCTGCCAGAATCAATTTTTAATTGCCTGTATTCATAAGCTCAGAATCTGAGATATAAACAACGGGAAGGGAATTTTCTCACTTATAATTACATTCTCGAGAGACAATTTGCTTGATAGGAATGTTAATTACAGAATGCTGAGGACAGCTTGGTAGGGAAGAAACACATCACTGGTGGATTGCTGTTGGTGAATAACTTAAACCAGCATGATCTTAAATATAGGTGTCCCAACATGTTTGCTAATGAAGTTAATGAAAAGGGGGTGATAGGTATGTCTGGTGAGTGTGAAAAAAAAATGCCCTCATTCTCATTTCCTAGAAACTTCAATTTGGGATGCTTGTGCTAGGATCTTGTGCAGCCACAAGTAGAGCATCATTAGATTATTGAATTTTTTTTCCCCTAAAAATTTTACTGACTATGACATAAGGTAATTAGTTTGGACTTCATTATGATGAGAAAAGAGGATTTAATCACTGGCCTGGAAGATGGTTGTTGCCTAGGGACCAACAATCATAACCTGATTATGTTCAATATGTGATGTATGTGCTTTAAAAAGGCTATCCGGTCAAAGCTGAAGGAAATAATGAACAGCAGAGAGGGAGGAGAGACAGGAAGAACTCTGTGGATGGAAGTGGATGTTAAAGAGCAGGTTCTATCTTAAAGAACAAGATTCCACACTTTACGCTTGTATCATATGAAGATGTGACAATTCTTTTTAATCAGAAAAATCTGCCAAGTAAAATCAAAACCACACACCGAGGATCATTATTGGGACCAGTATTGAAGATGCTATTTAGCATCTTCATTGGTAACATAAATGAATGTTCCAGTGTCTCTTCAGCAGATTTGCAGATGACCAAGCTGAGTGGTGTAATTGACATACCTGAAAGATGGGATGGCATCCAGAGGAACCTGGACTAGCTCAAGAAGTGTGCCCTCAGGAGTTTCATGAGGTTGAACAAGACCAAAGCAAGGTGCTGCACCTGGGTTGGGGCAACCCCCAACACCAGCACAGGCTGGGGGATGCACAGATCGAGCAGCCCTGGGGAGAAGGACCTGGGGGTGCTGCTGGATGAGAGGCTGGACATGACCCAGCCATGTGCACTGACAGCCCGGAGAGACAAAGGTGTCCTGGGCTGCCTCCAAAGCAGCGTGGCCAGAAGGGTGAGGGAGGGGATCCTGCCCCTCTGCTCCTCTCTGTGAGACCCCACCTGCAGTGCTGCATCCAGAGCTGGGGTCCCCAGCACAGGAAGGACACGGACCTGTTGGAGTGAGTCCAGAGGAGGCCACTAGGATGATGAGTGTAGCGGAACACCTCTCCTACAAGGAAAGGTTGAGGGAAATGGTTTTATTCAGCCTGGAAAAGAGAAGGTTTTGGGGTGACCTAATTGTGGCCAACAAGAAAGGTGGAGAAAGACTTCTTATAAAAGCATTTGCTGAGAGGACAAGGGGAAATTGCTTAAAATTGAAAGAGAGTAGGTTTTGATTAAGTACATAGAAATAAACTCTTTGCTATGAGGATAGTAAGGCACTGGGACAGGTTGACAGAGATGTTATGGGTGCCCCACCTCTGGAAGTGTTTAGGATCAGGCTAAATGGGGGTCTGAGTAACCTTGTCTAGTGGAAGGTGTCCCTGTCCATGGCAGGGACACTGAAGCTAGATGTTCTTTACGATCCCTTCCAACCCAGGCCATTCTATGATTCCAAGATTCTATGCTTATTTGGATGTATCTGTTAGTGTTCTCTAAGAGCTCCTGGGTATATAAAGTGAAGAGATTACTCTTCCTACAGCGTTCCACAGATCTTTAAGCACTGGAGAAGTCATAGAACACTGGAAGATTCCTTAGGTCCTTCCAGGAAAACTGAAAATGGGTTAAAAAATCTTATGATTAGCTATTAGATAATAGGCCAAATGTCACTTTTCATAAAAGCAGTGGAAGAAGTTTTGTAGAAATCTGTAAGTAACAAATAAAAGAAAAATTAAGCAAACACAGGAAATCTTTGAATAAATTATCAGCCAAAAATGTTTCCTTAAATGAATTTCAAATTTCAGGTTTTGAGTACCAGTTTCATCAAGCTATATAACTGTATTTTAGAAAGGTGCATGTGTCTTCATGGCATGTTGAATTAATTAGGTTAGAATCCATAATATCAATAAAGCATGTATTTAGTGGAAGCAAGTCCACTAAATAATAAGCTAAGAAGCTCAGAAGGTACCTAAGAAGGTACAAAGAGCTCTTTAACAAAGCCAAGAAAGGCATAGCAAAAAATCAGCATCTGTCTGCAAAAGCCAAACACATTATGGAAATAACTGAGGTTTTTGAAAGTGTTGAAAGACTAACTGTTGGAAGACTAACTGTTGGAAGAAGCAACCCAGGGAAGTACCTTATGGTTCCTGTTCCGGTTTGAACTGTTCTGTCGTGCCTGAGTACAAGCCTTAGAGTTTTGTGATACTATTTAGCTTGGTTCCCTCTGACTCCCTATAATTAAACTGTTGGCTGCCCTAATTGAAGGGAGTGGAGTTATTTTTGGGACTCACCACAAGTGTTTAGTCATTCTGCTAAATGGTCCCGTCATTATTAAATTATGAGTACCCTGTAATCACCTGATGTTGTGTTCCAGTTCCAGAAGCATGTTCAGCTTTTCCATCAAGCATTTGAATGTGAGCAATACAACCTTGCTTTCAGTATTATTTTTGGCACCTTTTTCACATTACTGGAATATCAGTGCCTGTCTCTGGCTAGCTCATTACCAGCTTTTGTTGCTTGCTTGGCTGGAGTTGAAGAAAATGTGTGCAAATTTTCTATTATTCCCTGTGCCATGTATGAGGGAAGGTGTCCTAACTGTTTATGAAAACATGATGGAAAGACACCTGCAGAAGAATGCTTGGAGCAATACAGTGCCACCACCCTTGCAGAAAAGCTCTGCAAACACCCTCCCTGAGACTCCCAAATTCAGCTGAAGCCAAAGGGCAAGGGCCCATTGGCTTCACTTTTAAAGTGTCCTTCTGAGGACACCTCCAGATTGCCCCCTCTGGCCCCATCCAGTACCAAACACAGTCAGTGCCATCTATCTGCTAGAGCTGGAATTGCCTTTTTAACTGCTGAATGATCAGTTTGAGGTAGACAAGTCACTTGAATGAATCTCCTCTAAACGGGTATAAGAACATTCACTTAGCAAATTTATTATTATTTAATAAAAAACCCAACTGACTGAAATCCCCAAGAATATTGCCTTTTGTTGTTGTTGTTGTGGGTACAGAAATTTAGAAAAAAAAAAAACAAGGAAATTTGTAAAAATTGACCGAAAAAAAGCTACATGGATAGCCCAATTAATCTGAGTTAACATAGCAATACCATAGTTGAGACTCAAACCTGAGCCATTCTCTGTTGTGACAAAGAAAAAACAGAAACATTATCTTATTCCATTCCCCCGAATGAAAACAGACAGTGATGCTTTACCTCGGCTCATTAAATTAAAACACCAAGTTATATAACAGGATACTGAGCTGGAAATGTCAGCCAGCTCTTGCCTGACAAATTAGGAGCAATCTTTGGATATTTATAGAGATGAATATCTTTACTACTCTGCTATCTGATCTCAAAAAGTAATTTTCAGTATTGTAACAAGACTTATTCAAAGTTTATTGTAAGCTTGTTAAGTTCTCCCAAAAGTCTATCAAGCAGCTGGGGTGTCCTTGTGCTCCCATGCTCTAGCCTTCCCTGGGAAGCACATTTTCTGAGGTCTGTAGTCCCATGGACAATTAAGGATTTTTTACTCCAGGACCATGTAATAGTTGAATAACGATAATTGTATGTATTACCAATGTAATAACTGAATAACAAGATATCTTGCTATTATGCGGAGACATAGTCTGGGAAAAGAGACACAAAATGCATTGGAAATCATCTTTAAGGAAAACATCTTCCTGCATTATATGTGGCATATGCCTCCAGTAATTGTTTAATACATTAAAAAAGAGAACTCATCAATCTTTTTAAGCACTGGTGTTGGACCAGCAGTAAATCCTCTTTGCAAATACAATCTTACTATGACAATTGTGTTGATGCTAAGAGAGCTGATCCTAAATAATAAAGTTAGATTCAGGCAGGCTCCTTTTGGAAGCTATACTCTCATGGAAATCTTGAGCAAATTGTCACAGATTTTTTTTATTTTTGAGCACATGCGTGTTCCAAAAACAAGAACTGTAGGTTGAAAGCTAATTTTGTGGACGAGGGGGTGAATGTGAGAACACTGATACATGTGGCCAAACTGTATTGCTCTTGGCACACTGAAGACAATTTTGGTAGCAGATAAGGCATACTTCGTAGTACAGAAAAAAAAGTATGAAAAAAGCTTTCTGACCTACAGCATGTCAGCATTCTAAATAATACTTCAAAGGATTTAGCTAAAACATTTTAACTGGAGGCTTTCCAGTACTTTGTTTCACATCTTTAAAAACTTAATCACTAAAATCTGGAGTCAGATAAGGAGAATGTGCATGTTACCTTACCTCCAAGCCTGGTCTTTAAACTGGCTTTAAATTTTAGAGATTAAGCCAGTCATCAACATGAAAGATACCTCTCACTTGCTTGATTATGTGTGTTAGTCACTGAAGAAACTGTAACTTAAAATTCAGCAAACAAGGAAAATGCAGGAGTCTCCTTTTCTTGTTTCAAGAGTTAACACCTGGACAAGAAGGTTAGCATAATGACCATGGTACAAAAGGCACAGAGGCTGTGAAAACAGCAGTCCATTTCTTTGTTTGCAACAGAGAGGGGAGGTGTGCTTCCATTCCTACCTCTACTCCCTCTCAAATAAATTCAAATCGGTTAGGAACAATTGTAGAAAGAGTTTGTGTCACTCTTCTTGAGATATCTGCTCTTCCTCTGTATGTTAGAAAATGAACATACAAGCAAAAAACCTATTTTGTTGTTGAAGGACAAGGCCATAAGTGAAGGAGGTGATTCTTTTGTCCTCCTGAAGGGAGGCCCTTAGTTCCAGCAAAAGGACCAGGAAGGCCTTTTGTGTATATTTCACTTTGCAGATCTCAGGGCATTCGTTCCACTTGGTTGTTTCTGCCAAAGTTTCAATTCTTCCTCTCTTCTTTGGGGACTGGCAGCCTGATGGTCACTCTATTGGCAATGCTTTTGTTGCACAAAATCTTTGGTGAGTGTCCCTCTCTGAAATGAGTGCAGCCCTAGGGCAGCTGGTTGAGCTTTTGCATTATTTGGGAGCAAGATTGTTCCTTGTCTCCCCAAAATGTAGACTGCCACTGGACTTAATTCTTGGCTGCAAAGATTATGAATAGAAAAGCTAAAACCATGTTTTATGCATTTTACTTAAATTACCTCTTCAGCCATTGCTCTTTTGAACACATGGTCAGTGATTGATTAGAGTGAGTAGCGCACTTAGGCATCTCTTAGGGAGTTCACACTTTATTTTGGGAAATAAATATGATTACCCTGTCTAGCAGAATTTCCTGGCCCCACATAGCTATAAGAAATAACTTGGTCCTTTATAAACAAAGTAAAGCAATTATAGATTACCATGATTTTGTTGCATGGCTTTTAGATTTTCTGGCTCATTGTTAGACCAGTAGGCTTTACAATAGAGTTCCAATGTAGTTTCAGTATATAAAAATAAGAGATCTGAGTTTGAGCTTTTCATCACGTACCAGGACTCTAAAATTGAATTACTGTCATGACTAACAGCTGATGTGTTATTCATCATCCAGTGAGATATCATTGTAAATAACAATCATTAATTGTAAGCAAACACAAAAACATTCCATGTAGTTTAGGATATATTTTACCCAGACAACAATAACTTTAGTAGTCACTGTCTGAATACTGCAAATGCGAAAGGAAGATACACCAGAGAAGGAAATTCAGATCTTAATTAATGGGACATGATGATCCAAGTGACAATAATCGCTCCCCAAAAAGAACTTCCAGAGATCTGCTGCAAGAATAGAAAGTAAGCTTGTCATCATTGCCTGCTAGGAAGCCACTTGTTTTTTCACTGAAGCACCTGTTCAATTTGATGTTCTGCAAATCACTGAATTTAGAACAATCAATCAGTGCAATTTTGTCTTCACAAGCACTCTGTGTTTCCCTCATATGGAGTATTAGTACGTCAGAGAACAGATTTTTCAAGAGATAAAGGAAAACAGCAGCCATCATCTGTTACAGGAAACAGACTAATGTGATACTCACCATATACGCACACTTTCCTCTTTTATTTGCCTGACAATTTTCATGAGCTACGATAAATCAGGGCACTGAACTTCTTTTGCTATTTTTGGCCTTTGTGCTGTAGCAGTGTATCAGAGGTAAATCTCTTGGTTCCTTGTGCTTTGAGCATTTAGTAGAATGCTGAGTCTTGAGAAGTTTGTCCCTCCTGATGGAAAGACATGCCTAATTATCTGTCAAAGGAGTGGAGCAGGTTTGCAAGGGTCACACTGCTCAGGCAACTTACACAACAGTTTTGCTGCTCTTCTTAAAAAGGATTTTAGTATTTAAAACTGTAAACCAGGTTGCCTCTATAAATAGAAGATAAAAGAGCCAACAAAAGTGTATCTATAATATTATGCATAGTTCATAAAAAGACACATATTTGGCAGTAAACCAGGAGTTTGCTTTATGACTTTCCTGTCTTGAGTCAGAAAAACTGAACTCCAGGGATCTCTGTCTATGCAGCATGTTGAAAAGTACAGAAATCAAATGTTCCTCCTGACTAGAAATAAAAAAAAAATCAAGAATTTTATTATATCAAAGAACTCATTAAAAATAATTATTTCACATCCTATTTAGGTAAAATTTGTCCCTGAGACTGACAATGCAGAACATACTTGGAATGGAAGGATGCTTACAAAGCTGCTGTGGTGCCTCCACAGCTCAGGCCAAATGGGCTGCAAGTTTCTTTGGTCAGTCAGAAGACTGCTGCTGCCATGGTTGTGTTACTCCTGCAGGTTTGTGCAGACAGATGGCACTGTGCTATTTTGAACCATTTCTAAAACCCTGGATCTGAAATCCCAAACTGGCAGACTGGTTTATTTTCCACTACATCATTCCAGTTGACACTACAAAATGCACTGCACAACTGCCTTCAAATCCTGCCAGCAGAGTCTCCAGCACTGTCTGTCTCCATCCTGTTGAACATATGCTGTCTCTGTAACACGTTTAGCAGGACAGAGACTGATTGATTGTGTGGATATTTTAAGAAGACTTTAAAAACCCCCTAAACATTCTGATTTAAAGGCTTTGCATGTGGAAAATAGAGCTGCAACCACAGAGGTTTGGATTAGACCATTGCATGGACCATGCCCCAGTTGTACAGCAGGGAAAAGGCAAAATAAATGTAGATGAATGTGTACGGGCCTAAAACTGTGAAACAGTCTCTATTTATATGTCAAATACTGATCAGGCTGCAAAAAATCACTGACACAAGGTCTCAGAGCTCTACTGAAGCACAACATTTGCCAGGGCTCAAGGTCAGGCTGGTGGTTAGCTGTCCTATGGCTACAGAGGGGGTTGCACAAACACAAGAAGATTTTGCCATGGATATTTCACCAAAAGAAAAGGACACATAGCAGATGAAGAAAACATTAAACTATTGCCCAAATGAAGAAACAATGGGAGAGGTAATGAAATGACAACCCATGAAATACAAATATTTCAGCCCCTTCCTGACTGTTCAAATAAAATTCATAGAATACAAATATTTCTCATTGGTCAAAAAACAATGTGAAGACAGAGCACAATCTACTTCATTTGAAGTGCCTGAAATCTCTTGACGAGAGTAGAAATGCCACCATGTCATGAAGAGATGTATTTCCTGCTGATTTTTTCTTCCTTGGATAATTTTTTTTTTCTTGGCACCATTTAACATAGTTGTCGGTGACACGAACAGTGGGACTGAGTGCAAGTTTGCCAACAGCAAGCTGTGTGGTGCAGTTGACCTGATGGAGGGAAAGGATGCTATCCAGAGGGGTTTTGACACTCTGGAGATGTGGGCCCATGGTGGGTTACATCAAAGGTAGCGTGGCCAGAAGATCGAGGGATGTGATTTTGCTCCTCTGCTCCACACTTGTGACACCCCATCTGAAGTGCTGTGCCAGCTCTGGGGGCCCTGATCTAAGAAGTACTTGGACCAGGGGAGGGCCGCGAAGGTGCTCAGAGGGCAGGAGCACCTTTCCTATGAAGACAAACTGAGAGAATTGGGGTTGAGAAGAGCCTGGAGAAGAGAAGGCTCTAAAGAAGGAAGACACTAAAACAGCATTCCAGTACCTAAAGGAAGCTACAAGAGAGCTGGAGAGGGACTTCCCACACAGGGCTGTAGTGACAGAATGAGGGGAAATGACTTCAGACTGAAAGAGGATAGGTTTAAGACTGCATATCAGGAAGAAATCCTTTACAGTGAGGGTGGGAGACACTGGAACAGGTTGTCCAGAGAAGTTGTGGGTGTTCCATCTCTGGCAGTGTTCAGTACCAGGCTGGATGGTGTTTTGAATAGTCTAGTGGAAGGTGTCCTTGTCCATGGCAGGGGGGCATGGAAACAGAGGATTTTTAATGTTTCTTCTAACCCAGGCCATTCTATGATTGTATTGATGCCCTTTCAATGTTAAAAAAATGCACTGAAGGTAAAAAGGGGTAAAGGATTATTGTGACATACCAATGAGAAGAAAATTAGATAACTAAAATAAGATTTTCTTTTAAATAATGAATATATAAGACAGTATTCCCTTCCCCAAAGAATGAATTTATTCTTTTCTGTCAAAAGGGTAATATCGACTAAGCTGGAAAAAACATTAGATCCAAATTGGAGCCCCAACTAGAAAATTAGATATTTAATTAGTAAATACAGAAATGCATGAACTGTAAAATCTCTGTAATGGAAGAATATTCAGATAAGATTTCACTGGAAAATGAGAAATAGTATTTGCATTGATGGATTAGGTGCAGTGTAAATATACTGAAAAGGCACATATTCTAGGAGGAAATAAATTTCTTTCTACATTCTACTTGGTATCACTGTACTTGAAATTATTTCTATCTTATATATTGATTAAAAAAAAATACAAACCAACCAACCATACAAACTCCAGCTCCTCTAAGATTAAGATTAACGATTAATATTAAAACTCTTTAAGACTTTAATATGGTAAGTAACTTTCAGTAGCAAAATACACATATGTTAAATCATTAGAACAGAGAAGCTAAATCCTTGCTATTCCAAGGTGCTAAATCATTTGCAGTATGACTAAGAGAAGAACACCAGAGAATTAATATTAGAAGGAAAAAAATCCAAGCCCTAAGGATTCACAGAAAAAAGCTCTTCATAAATGTGCAGAGATTTTTGCTAAATCAGCTTAAGCAGTACAGATTTTAAATAGAATTTGATGGTTTACCTGGAGTAAAGCTTATGATTTTTCACTAGATGTTTGGCATCTTATGTCTCAGGGGCTTTCTGCTCAAGTATTTTATGCTGATTATGTGATACAAGTCACCACCTATCTATTATGGTTTTCCATTCAGTGTTTTCTCCCCATCCTCCTTTTTCACCACTGTTTTTCTGTATCTTCTTTATTCTTATTTCAGTTATTTCCTTCTTTCCTGTTTTATTCCAAATATTAACATCAGTTATATCCTTTATTCTATTGTTACATCTACAAGTTTCCCTCTACTGTTTTTCTAGTGGCTTTTAATTTTGGCAAATACTTTTCTTTGAGACTTTCATCACCATGGTTGGTTCATGCCCCTGGATGATGTGGACTGGTAGACCGAGGTGGGGTGACTAAAGAGTTGTTGTCAAGACAACAAGAGTTCTTCACAGAAATCTGGAAAAAATGCCTTGTTTGAGAAGCCTCAGGTATTCCAAAAACTTAGACGTGTGTGACAGTTTCTGTACCAGGAAATCTTAGTGTTGCCCATCAAGATCTCTGTGTTGAAGCATGAAATCCTCTAAAATATTATAGACTTCCTCCTCTTCTCAATATACTATTATAGACTGAAGCAGTTTGATGTAAGCTGAGGAAAGAACAAACCACTAACTACCATTCTGCCCTAAAAATCTGCACTTCTCTTTTCACCCATACTTCCCCTCTTCTGGAACTGGCAAAGAGAAACACTTTAAATATTGCTGGTAGCTCGTATCTAATAGTGAGCTTTGTGACAGTCGCACGTCTGACAGCATTGAAATGCACAGAGAACACTTAGTCTGACACATCAGCAGATGTACAGCGAGGCTGAAATATTCTGGATATGCTGAATTTGCTGGGCATAACATTTAGCTGTGCATCTGTGCATGTAGCCACAGCATGTTCCAGTTCATGGCCTGTGCAAAGCCGAGTTTAATTGCACAGGCACAGTGGTGAGTTGTCCAGGATTTCTAAATGATGAGCAGCCCTCACAGAGTGTCTGCTGAGTGGCTGAGTGGACGGGAGTCAGAAGAAGAGCTGGAAAAAAGAAATGTGATAGGTGACCTGTAAAAATAATTTGTGTCTTTAAGCAGCTGCCACGCTGGTAGGTACATATCTGCAGAAACTCTGTGCATGGACTGTATTTAAGCATGCTCAGCACCAAGCTCTGCAAGAGGAGCTGAATAATGGCACAAGAAATCTCCAATGTGCTTTAAAAAAAAAATCCTTGGTATTTTTGTGGATGAAAACTGGAAAATATTTAAATTAATATTTATTTCGTTTCATTTCATTTCTCCTTGTCTCCAGTTAGTTACTGACAGGAAAAGTTTGATTCAGGCAGCAATATAGATAATAAAGATGAAGGCAAGCTTGAGATTGCAGGAGTTTAAGATGCAGAGAACCCTGTCCTTTTGTCTTAGGAAATCTGTGGCTAGTTGGACTGTTTCCCATAAGAGACTGGCTGATGTGTTTGTATATCAGTTAAATAGCAAAGCAGTGAGGTCAGAGAGGGGCCTTTTGTCAGCATCTCAAACTGGAAAGGTCACAGCAAGGTCACTGATCACACAATCCTGTTCAACTCGTTCTTGCACATGGACAGGGAGAGCAGTGTTCCACTAATTTAGTCCCTGACACCGAATTACTGTGACTGGAGGTCCAAGAGGATGGAAATGAGCCAGCCCAAAACTTGATGCCCTCTCTTTGAGATCTGTGAAAGCAGCACAGGCTGAAGCCAAAGTGCCACATGCTCAGCTAGGACAGTCGTTGTGCATTTTGACAAGAGATCTGACTTTGTTAGTGAGTGGATGCCAATCCACAATAATTAAGAAGAAGCAGATGGGTGAGGTAAAGATATGTTTGCTCATTTCTTTGAGTCATGGTCAGGCAGTAAGAAAAACCCAAAGAAACAAGAAAAACTGGTACCTCCCAAGGACAGCTGATCAAGTGCCATTTCCCAAGCTGTCTATTCCTTTAATCTGGCACCAGAGAACAGGACATCCGTATTTTGATCTGCATCTGGCATCAGCCTTCTTTCTTGCTTATCAACACTCTTGATTTGTCACCACCATTTTCTTCCCTATGTCTGTGTTTCTCACAGCTTCTTCCATGCCACTCCTTAGTCTCTTTGGATCTTCTTTTTTTTTCCCTCCCCCCCCAGAGGCATTTACCCAAATTTGCAACAAGAACTTGAAATTCAGAAGGCACCCCAGCTTCTTAAGTCTCACAGAAAGAAAATTGTCTAAGCAGTTGATAGTATTTTCTACTTTCTTTTCAAAACACAGACTTGTTTGATGATTTCTGTTTGAGCTCTGGAAGAAAGAAGGAAGGGGGTAAAATTTGGTCATGCTGGGAGCCTGGAGAAAGCTGACCTGCAGAGCTTTGCCATGTCTTACAGACCACAACCACAGCTTTGGGTGCCTGAGCTCCTGGGGGCTGGGAGCTTGAGGGGCCCTGAAATGCGGATGAGCAGAGGAGAGAAGGAGCTGGGTCCAGAGCAGCAGAGGCAGCATGCTGAATCCACCTGCAGCAACAGGATGCAGCCTGAGCTGAGCATTGTGAGATAAAAGCTGCCTGCTGCAAGTTCAGGTGCGAGCTGCAGCCAGAGGGAACCAGGCAGAACAGTGAAAGGAGTCAGAGGATGAGAGTGGGAGCAGAAGGGAGATAGGGCTAGGAAAGAGGCCTATGACATATGAGTGTATGAGCAGAGCTCCCCAAATTCTTTATTTTGGAGACTGATAAAGTAATTGAAACCTTATTGAAATGCAGCACAATTTTTGGTTAAAGAGGTGTCCTAAGCCTATTGCCCTCACATGGGGTTGTGGGGAAGCACAAAGGCATGTAGGTTGGGCACTGGGAGAGAAATGCAGGGGAACTTGTGTAACTCTCTGCCCCGTATTATGATTTTTCTTGTATTTAACATAGCTTTTAATTTGACTGAATACGTTATTTTGACAATTATGTACAAAGTAAATTGCTTTAAAAAATTCCCAAAACAGTCATAGGTGAGTCTTAAGGAAAGACTGGAAATGGCCAGATTTGAAGTAATAGAAATTAATTTGGTGTGTAAGTGTCATGCACACCATTGGAAAGCCACAAAACCAGTGCAGAAAGAGCTGGGTGTGCAGCACTGTTGGTAAAGGAATCACATTGGGAATAGAGGATAGTGTCTGCATGTTGTGATGAACATCTCACTAGATAATTCCTGATGAGGGAAGCTAGAAAGAGGGTAGATTCAGGTCTGAACACAAAATTAGAGTTTGTCAAGCTCATCATGTCCCACTCTTCCTCCCTGTTCTCCTCTTCCTCTCTGATCCCCTCAGAATAAAGTGAAAATGCATCACAATTCTAAAATTTCCCATTCATTTATTTTCCTGCATGAGGACAGGGTGCAGCCTGTTATTCTAATTCCAGAAAAAAGAAGTCCTTTATAAATTTAATGCTCTGGTTTCAGTGCATCCCTCAGCAGAAAGGATGTGGCACACCACAAACAACACCCAGGAACCAGATGCAATGCAAACTGAGCTGCCAGCCAGGCATTCCTTTATCCCTGGAGAGGACACTATTGCAAAGTCAAGATAACAGACTTAAGCAATTAAGATATGCTCTATGCATTAATGGAGAGAAATCTGTGGGTTCCTGCAAGCTTGCAGGCACTTAGTGGAGAGCTGCTGCCTCGGCTCCTCTCCCAAGGTAAAGGAAGTACCGGAAAGCGTGGCAGTGTAAAAATCCTTTTGCTCCAGCTGATATAATATTACACCACCACTCAAATATCCTGCCTTCTCATGCTGGCCTAGGAGCTCTGCAGGGTCTTGTGCCCCCTGATATAACCACATCAGTTCCTTTGCTCTGAGCTAGACAATGCTTAGGTTTGCCTAAGGGAATGTAAAATGCTTTGAGAAGCTGTATTTGAAGTTCTCATCCCTCTCTTTCTCCTGTAGCTTTTTCAGTCACCAAGTTTCTGTACTTCTAGAGTCAGAGTCAGATCAGTTTTAGCCACTGATACACTGCTGTTTTTTCTCCATATGCTCTTTTCTCCATATGTCGGTTTTTCTCCATATGCTGTTTTCATATATAGAGGATGGCTTACAGAGAACTCATTAACCTTTGCATGTCCTTCATAAACTCTAACTCTCATCCTATGATTTCAGGAAATCAGATTTGGCAACTATCTTATTAAATTCATAGTTTTGTCTACATTTATATTAGTGGAAATCTTAAGATGTTACCTATGAAAAATGTAAAGGAAGTGTTTAAGTCCTGGTCAAATTAATAGTAGAAGAAATAGCTGACCATTCCCAACTTCATTAGTGATGTCATTGACTGTCTTGAAAAGAATCCCATGTGAAAGCAGAAGAAGGAAACCAAGAGTCTGCCATTGCTTCAGGGAGACTGACAAATATGCTAATTTTATGCCAAGTGAGCTTTTACTGGGTGAAGAAATTACATATTTTCAAGGTGCTAAACTGAAATTTGGCTGAGAAAGATTTGACAGCTTGATGAATTATATTAGCAATTGTAATAGTACTTTGCTTTGAAGATGTCTTACAATGTCAGTATTTCTGAGGTGTCACATCACCTACAGCCCAAAAAATTATTTTCAAATTATTCTAAAAGGAAAAAGGGTTTTTTTGGGAGGAGTCATTTTAGCTGAAGTATTTTAAACAATTCAGTTCTTCTGACACTCGATGACAAGTTCATTTCTCTCCCTGGACATTTTTGATATAACTGTCTATATTATGGTGCAGCTTTTACACAGTTTGGATTCTGTGACTGATCAGAAGGTCAGAAGACTATTTTTTGACCAATAAGCATTTTCATGTAACAATGAGACAGATGACAATCTTTCTTCAAAAAAAGAAGGAAGGACTGGTAAAACTCAGAACACAGTCTGAAGAGGACATAAAGTAGGAAGAAGTAACAAAACCAGTGCTAGTATATATTACCTTGCTATCAGACAGAACAAAAGGAAAATATACCTTTTGTGAGAGACTGACTGTAACCTTACACAATGGCTTCCTTTGCAAGAGGAGTGCAACCCTGGTGGTACAGTAGCTGGGAGTCACTGAGGTAGATTTGTGAGATCATATAGTCATAAAGGAGAGATTTCTAGGTAGTGGTGTACATTTATGGGAGAGGAAACAGGCTTCTCTAAAAAGAAAGTTGTAAACATGTGAGTTTATTCCTGTTGGATTTAAAGGAGCAGTTTATGAGCAGTCACTGTACCACAGATAAAATACAGTTTTATTATGGCATATAAATCAAAGAATCAGTGACTGTCATGTTCGATGGCATAACACTGCTACTATTATGCAAGATTTAGTATCAGAATAAACAACCGAGTTGCAGCACAAGGAGCCATTAGTGACTGCTGTGAAAAACCTCTGAATCTAATTCAAGAAGCTATTTAAAACCAATGCTATCCCTAGTACTGTACCACACTATATTTTCCTACTCTATCCTATCCTATTCTATTCTGTCTTAGTACTATAAAACATAATTTTCTTGATACTTCTAAAATTTTTTGCAAAACATTAAAATAAGATACCCTAAGACCCACCCCCACCAAAAAACCCAATCTGCCAAAAAACAAAAACCAAGAAAACCAACAAAAACTCCCCAAACAAACAAACAATCCCCCCCACCCCCCCCCAAAGAAAAGAAGAAAAAAAGATTTGACAGAATAATTTCAAACAACCAGTTCCTTCTGGGTGTTGTCAATTCTATTGGCTTGACAAGTTTTAAAGCAAGATCACTGATACAATCACAGTCTCTTTATTTACAGCATGGATGTAGCTGAAGCCATTGGGAATCACACAATCTTCCAAATGAGTTCCTTCTCCATGACAACTAATAGTGTTTTAAGTGTTCCTTGAAATATGCAGATGGAGAATGTATTACTGTACCTATCATAAAGGACTTATTTAGAGCGTGTATATATACAGCTTTAAAATTTGCTGAGCAGGAACACTTGAAATTAATACATCAGCCAGGTTTTGGCTCTGTAATTTAAACAATGAAAGCACTTATTTAAAAAGAAATGCAGCCTACAGCCAAAGGTCTGGCTTAAGACGAAATTGTTGAAGTGTCTTTCCATAATTTATACACTTAGCTTTCTTTTTGTGATATTGGGAATTAAACAAATAATTCACCATGAATAATTTAGTCCATGAATTTATAGTTCTATATAAAGGTCCTAAAGAAAGATTATCTTATCTTCACTTTTATTCATGACTTAATATTGTTTCAAGAACATGTTTATTTTACTATGTCTTGAACATGCTCATGCAGAACAGGTGTTTTTTTCTTCTGCAAAGAGCATCAGCACAATGTAAACTTACTTTACATTCCATATCCAGTCTACTTAAGCAGAGTTTAGTGGTGTGAAGATTGTGTTGAACCTTTGAACAGAGATAAATTTCATCTTAAAAAGCTGGACAGCTTAAAACCACATGGACAGGCCCCTCCTTCTCTGAGAGAATGAAAGCTGTCCAGGCCTAAGGCACAGTAACACACACCATGAAATTCCTACCTAATTCATACTCCAGAAAATCCCACAACCCTTGCTCTTCCTAGGTTCTCCAGCAACCTGAGCAAACTTTCTCCATGTTCTGGAAAACTTCTGGTGCTTCTGGTATAAGAGGCCACTGCAGATCAGAGAAGGACACAGGCACTTTCAAATTATCAATGGTGGGAGTGAAAACAAGTACAGCTCTTGAGGGGAAGGGACTTGATCCCAGAGAGCTTCCAAACATGGGACATGAGTCACCTCCCTTTCTGTCTAACAACCCCTGCAATATTTTGGTCAGGCTATGTGTTGTTTTGTTATGATTTTCCCTAAGTGAAACAAGTGTCACATAAAACCCGAGCTTTTTTTCAATTGTCAAACACTGAGTGAGTTTTGAATTAGACAAAATTTCTGTACCTGTACTTACAAGAAATGGCATGTATATAATCTGTGCCCTCAGCCAAAATAATATGGCCAGAATGCTATTTCTGTAGCTATTTCTGATCAAATAATGAGTGAATATTCACATTATTTTTGAATGTTTTATATCTGAAACTATGAGCAGAGGTTTCGTAAGCTAGGTAAAGTAATATAAAATTTTAAGGCTTGTGCCTTGGTTTATTAAAGACCTTTATTTTTGTCAGTTCTTTCTGTAATCTTAGGGGAGTTCTAATTTTTGATTTTTTTCCTTTGAATACAATTGGAGGAAAATTATAAGATGTTATACTTTCACCTTCAGGAATACTTTGGGCTTTTTCAGACTGTGTAGCACTTTTTTTTTTATTATAATGATTTATAAGCCTTGAAGGTGTTCTGAGCTCTTCGATTTTGCTATCTATGCTATTAGAATTTTATGGGGCCAGTGCAGGTTTTATTGATGCCCCTGTCATGTTCAGTTCCTTTCTTTGAGCCTTGAAAGCAGCTGCATTTGAAATAAATTAATATTAGATATTACACAGAACAGGCAATATAATTCCTGTCTTCCTGTGGTAGGGAAAAGTTGTATAACCAAGATATGCCACCTTAACAAAATACAGAGGCTAGGAAAAGGTCAGTCTAATTACTGGAGTTTAAATTTTCATTATATTCCATTGCTTTTAAATAGTGTTATCATTGTTTTGAATGTCAGATAAGGCTTGTGCAAATACTCTGTTTAAAATGGCATTAAACAAATTAAATTTCCTAACAATCTCCTTTGATTTTTTTTCCTCTTTCTTTCTTTCTTTCTTTTTTTTTTTTTTTCAGAGCCAGCAGATGAATACTTTGGAGAAAACTGTAAAACAGTGGGATAATTTTCTCAGCAAGATTCTGTAGAGTGATCTATATGAATCAATTTTCTGAGACATGTTAAAGCACAAGGGAAACAACTTTAGAATTTAGGAATTTAGGAGACTCCTGCATCCTGTTAGAGGCTGGTATGTGTGCTAGAATACCATGAGAGTAAAAGGCGACCTTCTGGATCTGCTGAATGCCCATGGAAGATTTGAAGTCTGGGAATCAGTGAAGTCTTTTCACAGAGAATAGTGCAACAGAAAATGAAAAGGCAGCTGCCACTACAAAGTGTGAGAGAGGTGCTGAGAGGTGAAGAGTCACCTGAAGGGTGAGAGTGAAAACTTTGTGGGAGGAAATGACTACAGCTAATTTTTGGAATAGCAAAGCTGACTATGCTTATGACAAAGAAATTATCTAAGCATCTAATTTAATCCACTTTGTCTGGAGTCTACCTTCTGCCCCTCTGGAGCTACAGCAGATGAATCCTGCAATATTCTGAAAAATAGAAAGAAGATGCTGCATGGATACTGAGAGGCACCAATGAATATTCTTGGCTTCTATTCTTCATTTTGGTTCTCAAATGATAAAATTCTCTTGGGCTACCCTAATTTCTGCCTCAGAAGTTATTGGGGTCAAACTGGCAATTCAAAGTGTTTTACATGTCCCTCGGATATGAGACCTGTAGATGGAAAATGTTCCTTTCTGAATATGGCTTGTAGGTAAGATTTCTCAGAGAAAAAACAGATAGATCAAAACCAGAGGTCTGAAACAAAAGAAAAATTACTTTTATTTTGGTCAGGTTTTCGACCAGAAGAGCTGTGGAACATTTCCACCTTTACCAGAAACACTTCAAAGAAAGAGTATGGACAGACAGATCTGAGATCAGAGAGAGAGGCAATATTTAATCCCAGAGGTTTTTCACCAGGCTGGTAGCATTATACAGGAGGAGTAGGAGAAGAAGAATTCTCCAGATGTTATATTTTTGTATGACAATTCATACATAACTCATGCAGGGGAAAGAACGTCTTTAATATTCAACTGCTACCTGCTGTAGCAGGAAGGCTCCCAATATGACAAGAGGCATTCTAGGCATTCTCAGTGAGATTGCAGTACTGAATGTTAATGCTGGTGCTCAGAAATGGAGGAGCAGCAGGCAGTTACTTTGAAGTAAGTTGCTGGATGAATTTACTGCATGCTAGCTGTTTTTTTCTCATTATCAGTGAAAGTTGGCTGAGCTCCCCTGCACTCAGAGTGTCTCCTGGCCCTGCAAAATGAACGAGAGCAGCAGAGCTCAAGCTGTGCAGTTCTGAATGCCACACTCCAAACATATATAATGAGGTGTTAACTTCATTATCATCATGAAGTAGTAGTAGATGCATATCAAAGATGTGTAACAGAAGAATACTTTTAGATTATTCATGATCTATTTACAGCTCTGCACTATTTTCTAAGATACAAATTTAAAAGCTGACAAAAAGAACCCTACAATATAGAGATCTAATTCTAAACTGGTATTTTATACGTATATTAACAATAACTTCATATCAGATGATGTCAATGTCTAAAAGCATATCCAAACTGAGCACCAAATATGACTATGCCTATATCCTTCACAAATTTTTTATCAAGGCTATCAATTTCCCCTTTTTAACAATGGCAAATGCTCTCAAAGAGAGAAAATGTTCATTCTTTGACATGAAACAAACCCTCTAAATGATGAAACTTTGCAGTTGTGTGGAAACATGGAGATCAGAAGCTGGTTTTAAAAGTGTGTGATGGTTTTGGTAGGATGAATTACATTGTAGGTCATTGATGTTTTTCAGTTTCATGTGTTGAAGAGCCAAACTACCAAGATTTTTCTATAGAAAAGAAAGTATCTTATCTAGGAAGAAAGAATGCTTACCTCTTGGAATAAATGCCATTGTTCACTGCTGGAAATTCAAAGCATTCTGAATGTTAGCCTCGTATTATTCAGTATCTATTGGCAGACAGATGCCATGCAAGAGAAAAGCAGTTCTTCTTTCTCTACTGTACCTAAGCCATGAAGAAATACCATTTATCTCCTCCTTTTTGTGAAGTATTTCTGTGTTCTCTCCTTTGCACATTTGAAACTAACTACTTGGCTAGATGTATGCTGGTCTTACCTCCCACCAGTCCAAGGTGCTGAATGTCACAATGAAATGTGAAATGTCAGAGAAGAGTCTCTTCACCAATTTTAATTTTCACCACAAACACCAGTAAAAAAACCAGTAACTCCAATCAGGTGACAATAAAAAAGTCTTTGCATTAACGTTAGGAAAACCCCACCACATCTAGAAATTGACCTTTTACCACTTCTTCTCAAGGCAACTACTTTTTGTGTAAAGAATCCAAGCCTTTGGGGTTGATTTCTAGGACCTCTCTTTAGTTGTAGAGTGATAGCAGCTGCTTTTGTAAGAAGAAAGGCAGACCTGAAACATATTTCTCTCTTGGCTACTGTTACTAGAAGTCCCTGAAGAGCACTAGCTTGAGGCAGAGACAAAAATGGAGCCCACAGAGGTGAGCTGCAGGGACAGCTGTCAGTTCTGGAAATGATTATCTGTGTGATGATTATTTGTATTATGTCAATTGTTTCCAAGTTGATATTTAAGTATTTCTGAAAAGACCCAATTTAATTTGGAGTGGTTGGTGGAAATCATGACAAGAAGCACATTTCCTTTACTTCTCTGCCACTTTCTCAAGAGCAACTCTTGTCAGATCTTGGTGTGTCTGTGCTCAATCATATATCCTGTTAGAAAAACTCTCAAATTATTTCTGTTCACCAGAAGTGTTTCACTTTCACAAAATCATGTGTAATTATGTCTAGCTAATTACTTATAAATACATATTAACTGCCAAAGAAATGTTTCAATTTTAATAATAAAGTACAGACTAAGAGAGTACAGGTGTAGTTTCCCAAAAAAGGATGTGAAGACAAAGCTGAGTATTGCATCCAAACCCTCTACACTTAATGGAAAAATCAAACCTCTGCTCCATTCTACTGCAGTAATGAGCTGCAAGTTGCAGCCTACATGAAAATGTAGATGCCTGTCACATTGTCTAATTTTCACTTTTTCCTCTTCATAGCTTATCATCCAGATATCCTGGTTTTTCCTCTCGCCTTGTCTGTCAGCCACCAAAGCCTAAATACATCTAAATAACAGATTAAAGAACTTCCT
This sequence comes from Onychostruthus taczanowskii, assembly GCF_017590055.1. Classification (NCBI taxonomy): domain Eukaryota; kingdom Metazoa; phylum Chordata; class Aves; order Passeriformes; family Passeridae; genus Onychostruthus; species Onychostruthus taczanowskii. The sequence goes on along the minus strand of NW_024506773.1, from coordinate 2,403,591 downwards.
TCAAACATTAACAGCATCCTGCATTTCTCTAGTGTTATAGTTTTTGTTACTACACACTCATGTACAATAGGATTTTTCATTTGCTGTGTCTTCCAGCTTTATTTCACACCTCAAATCGTAATCCATTTTACTTAGGTAAGAATTATATACTAAGCATCTTTACCTCCAGTTTTTCCAAAAGACTTCAATTATTTTATATCAGTATTTTTCAAGCCAGTGAACAAATGCATTTTTTAAAACAGTATTTCAAGGAAACAGAAAGCATCTCACTTGAAGAAGAAGAGTTCTCCCTGATTGCAACTCAAGCGTTTTGCTGTTGTTCTGATGTGACCCTCCTGCCTTACAGAAAATATTCTGAGCAGGTACAAAGAAACATTTTATTAATTGTAACATCTGTAACAATTGTTACAACATAATGTTGTAACATCTAGAGCAGAGAGAGGTGTTGCATTGTGGTAGGTGTTGTACAAGGGATCATTTCTGACGGGGAGCAGATGAACTCTCTATCACAGCAAGAACAGCTGGTGCAGAAGCGGCTGCTCCTATGCAAATAACACTAATAAAAATGGAAATAAGACAGACAGAAGACCAGTTTCCAAGTAAGATTGTTCCAGAGTGCTCTTCAAAAACCCATCTGTCTTTAAAAGTAGGGCTTTGCATTCATTTTTGCTGACAAATAAGAATTGCATCGTATGGGAACAACAGAAATGGAATGCAAGAGATGCCAGAGCAGCAGTAAACGGGAGGCTACTCCCATATTGCCCATTTGGAGAATGTAATTGCATATGGGCACAAATTGCAACTTGATCTATGTATCCAGATCTTCTGTTGGTTCTAATCCCTCTAGACCACTAAAATATGCCTAGTCAGTATGAGGTGACAGCTAGAGCCTTTGAAGATACTGAATTCTGTGTATACTTTGCCCTTCAAACTGCTGTACTTTTAACTGAGCTCTCCCCTCATTCAACACGACTCTGAGAGCTGCACAGTAAAGCTCATCAACAGACATGGTCACTTGCACCACCATTTTACACCAGGAAATCCATCTCTTTGCAGTGAAGTTCAAATTTTCTTTGGTAGAAAGGGTAAAAAGCGTTTTAGTTTTTGTTTTCTTGTTTGTTTCTTTAGTAGTGATACATTTTTCTGCTTAATAAAATGCCTTATCTGCAAAGACAGTAATAAGTAGAGAAGAAGAAGAAAAAAAATTAAATCATATTCCCAAAGGGTTAATATAATCCCATGCTATTAAAAAATTGAGTCAGCTCCAGTCCAGCTGCCCAAATTAAATGGAGCAAGGTACCCAGATTCCAGAGACTGTCCAAAATCAGACTGCATCATCTTTTGTACTGTCAACAGAACTGACTTGGAAAGTACTAGAAAATAGTTCATGACTCTCCTGATAGCAAATAATTTTAAAGGTTTTTAATTTCCTATGTTATGGAAGTTCTCCATGTTAAATTTAAAAAACAAAACAAATGAAAAAATGTATCTACAAAAAATTCCATTAGCTATGTGGTCAATTTTTTACCACTTCTAAAAACAGTGCAAAGGGTTCACAGATTAATGCCCTAACCACACAAGCAAGAAAAGTTTGCAAATTTCTGGATTAAGCTCTTCACTGAGTTCAAGCAACCATATGTCTGTATAAAGCGCTTAGAGGAAATAATGTTAATTCCCCTTTATCTCTGAAAAGGGGAAGAAGCCCTCCTTACAAACTGTAAATGTTGGGAAGAATTTCTTCCTGAAGTGGGCAACCCTGGAAATTCATGTAAGAAGCCAGTAGCAGAAAAATTAAGCAATGGAATGAAGGATGGTCTGAAAGTGAGGCCAAGGCATCTCTATCTCCCCTTGAGCTCATCTGGTGAGCTAGACAGAAAGCTGCTGCACTGGAAATAACGATGAAATCCATAAAAGGGATAAAAAATGTCCAGATGGGTGTTGCTGCAGGTGTTACAGGCTCCAAAGGACCTGGCTGGTGGGTGTTAGTGGGAGAGAATGGTGGTTTGCCAGAGGACACCCTGGGATAAGAAGGCAGTCTGCATGGATAAAGTCTGCATTTTACAAGGCACACAATAACTTCACAGTGAATGATAATATTCAAAATAACTTCAGTATCTCCTGGTAGTAGCAGTGGTCTCAGTGGTTTTCTTGGATTGCCTTCATCTGACACCGACTGGGTAATGAAACCTCACAAAGACAATGTTACAAGGGTCTCTTTGCTCATACATTTTTTTTTCCATATGGGTGGCAGAAAATTATTTGTGTGCTTATCAGCCTCTGTGACAGAGTGAACATAACCCCTCCTTTAGGCATAATTCCAGTACTGTAGCCATGATATTATGGAAAATCCTTTGCTGGGGTTTTTCCTCTCCTGAGAAGCTGAGGAGCCTCAGGAGAGAAACGTAAACAATTACTATCTGCTGCTGTGGAATGCAACAGGTGCCTCTGTGATTGGTGCATGTGGATTGTTTTCCATTGATGACCAATCACAGCCACCTGTGCCAAGGCTGTGAGCAGTCACAGGATTTTGTTATTCTGTTCTGTTCTGTTCTTGTTGTAGCCTTCTGATCTCTCTGTTCTTTTAGTATAGCTTTAATGTAGTATTTCAATATAATATTTAACATAATAAATCAGCCTTCTGAAATGGAGTTAAGCCTCGTGTCTCAACACATGGAGAGTCATCAACACAGTACCACCACTTGTACCATGTGTCCAGCAAGAGTCCTGTTACACATACATCATTGTCCCAGGTACAAAATGAAATCTTACCTATGACTTTTCCTAGGAATAGTGCCTTTGGGGAATTGAACTGAATGTCAGATGTGGCTGGCAGGCTGTAACTTGTTGGAGGATAGTGATCAAGCTGGAGAAAGAGAAAAGAAATGATGAGCATTTTGAACTGATCTGCTTATTACAGTTCTGATCAATCAGGTCTACTTCATGGAGTTTATGCCATCTCTTATATCTGTCTAATACACTACTTTCATTTTCATAAAGGGAAAACAATAGTAAATACATTTCCTTCCATATCTGCCATCTCCACAGTTGTCAAGGCCTGGAGAATACTTATACTGAATATATTTTTGTTCAATCAGAACAAAATATAGATGTGTATATGGTGTGTGTATTTTTGTTCAATCAGAACAAAATATAGATGTGTATGTGGTGTATATGGTGTGTGTAGAATCACACCAATTTTTATTTATGTGCTCTTCACTTGCTAAATATAACAACATCATCAGTAATAAAACAACTTTTTCTTTCCATAGAAATAGATTTCCATTTGGGACCTATGTTACTGTTAAAACTAGATTTACATAGCTGGGGATTTGAGACTAATTCAGGTGTTGGGCATTTTTATTTTCTCTCAGAAAAGTCATAAATTAATAAAGCATTCTTTTTTTTGCACCTCATGTTTATTACTTTCTTGTTGAGAATGTTGTTCAATCTGATTGTGACGACGCCTATTGAAACCTAAATAAATTCAAGAGTAATCAACTTAGCTAAATAGTTTAATCTATAGGAAATGCATATTGTCCCTGATATGGCACAGCAATCATGTTACACTAGCATATTTCCCCCTGGTTTTTAGCTCTTTAACAGACAAATGTGAAGAAAGAGAGTAATAAAATGAATTGCCTTATGCTTAGTAATAGTGCTATTAACATAGTTTAATATAGCTCAGTGGAGTTTTGATTTCACATTTCATAAAGGTAATTGGGATGAATTTTTATCTTTACTGTTGTTATTTATTTTCTCAGATTTACATGTTTATTACACAGGCTTAAAGAGGGCAGAGCAGTAATAGTTTATTTTATTCTGGCCTTACCTTGGCACAAAACAGGATAGAAACTCATATATGTGATTTAAGACTTTGCAGGGTACAGTAGACTGGAAAAGTAATTCTCAGGAAATGGCAACTCTATGGGGCATGCAATATTTTCACATATCTTTCTGCCATATTTCTAATTTCAAAATGTAATTATTGTGGATTACTTTGTTTTAATGATACTGAAAATGCTCTGTTCAGTGGTTAAAAGTAAATGAATTGCAGGTAGCACAGAAATGAAGAACTGAATCCCCTGATATCCTGGAACACTGTAAGCTCAGACAGTTGTAAAGCCTGCTGGAGTCATGAGTCTGCAGAGGCCAACTCAAAAAACCATAACAATTGCAGGAGTCCTGTCTTATAATTCCCCATAAAACCCCAAGAAAAAAAGTGTATATACATACTAGACAGGAAAAACAGTCTCTGCAGAATGCAAGAGAGGTTTAGTAAGTCTTAATGTTCAGAAATTATTTTTAATTTGTCATAACTAGTATTCACACCAATTATTTTGAGATAAATACATGGGAAAACATAGTTCCATATTCTTACTCAGAAAAGAAGGAGCTTCAGTTTGTTCAGAGTACTGTGAACAGTTTTTCTTAGATTTTTAATAAAGAGCAGAAATGCATCTTTTACCTGAAATTAGAGTTTTATAAATTCAAATTGAAAAGAGTTATTTTGGAAAGAGTAGTCAAGTGAATACAAAGGGTTAAAATAGTAAACAGATCCCAAACTCAACCACTTCAGGGCCTACTAAATAGAGACTCCACTTGAGTGCTTGCTATTGGTTTTCCTGATGGAAGGGAAATGTCTCAGCACTCAACATTGCAAGTGCAAGACATATTTTCAATGAGAACTGCAGGCATATCAAAAAATTCTCTTGTTATTTCAGGACAAAAATAGAAATGGCTTAGATCTGTCATGGTATTTACCCTTAAGGTGATTAAATGAAAACTGTAAACTTTAGAGAGGTGTATCAAGTGTATTGGTGAAAACTAATCCACAAAAAACTGATTCTCCATCCTCTCATATGTCAAGAGGTTAACCTCGTGAATCTTTGCCTGCAGTGGAATTTTTTTCCCAGTACCTATACAGGATCAATTTTCTAGGTTTTCCCTTTATTTAAATGACTTAAAATATGCTGAAGTAACTCTGATAAAATAATTGGACATGCTACTACTTACATCGGTATCTGTCAGTATCATCAACATTTGGGTTCTTTCTTTTTCAGAATCAGTCTGGAGCAATTTTAAAATATTTCTTTTTGTTGTAATCTGGACTCTAGGTAGTGGTGCTGATCAGATCATCATTAATCAGATAAAATATTAATAAATTAATTAAATATCAATCTGTGTCTATAATCAACTTATTGATGTATGCTGGATGTCCTAAAGCAGTAGGGACGTGTCCAATGTCAGAGTAACAAATTAGTAGTAACAAGTAATAAAAAAGTCACCCCTGCCAAATGTGGAGGCAGCCTCTACCTGCGTACATGGGTTGAGTCTGCAGGATACGCATTAAAATGAAAAGTCAGTTTTAATGATGAACCACTGTGAACATTTACATGGACAATTACAGAATAACAAATCCTGCCAGCTGTGCTGTGATAAGACTCCCTTTGTGTTCAGGTAGTGTTCAGGATTTGGAAAGGCCCTCTCTTTCCCCATCTTGGAACAGGTTAGTGAGCAGCACCCTTGGCCAGATTAAAAAAAAAAACCAAAGTCCTTTCAGTGACCTCACCTTTCCTTGAGACTTCAGGATGGCAGAGCGGAAGTCCCAAGGGATTCATCCCGGTTCAGAGGCAAAAGGGATTGCAACAATTAGAGTAATGATGTGTTACACTGCAGGCTCTAACAGGAACACACACTTTGCTGCTGAGGTTTACTCATTTAAATAGATCTCTTGTACTGAATAAAAACCTGAATCTAGCCACTCACATACATTTTTCGCATCTCGTGGAAGTCAAGGAAAGATATCTCAATGGGTTCAGCTGTGGATTGTTTTAATGACTGTCTGAAGTTTTGTGTTGTTCTGATTTCTAGTTAAAATAAATTTCTATTTAAAACCTATCGATACCAATTTTCTGAGGCAAACATTTCTGATCAGTGGTAGAGCCAGCTCTTGCTCTGCTGCCAGCCTTGGCATCTCTTGTCAGGGGACACCCGCATTGGTTTCCACAGCTTTGAGCAATGCCTTTCTCTAATCCTGGCACCTGGAATGAAATGATGCACCACAAGACAGTGGGTCTAGAGAACAGGGGCTGAAAGAATGTGAAGATTTCTGTCCACTTGTTTTTATTGCTTGAATTCTTTCCAAAGCTGCATGTGACTGCCATCCAGTGGGGGCTCCAGTGTAAGCAGCTGGAACGGAGCATCCTGCAGTCTTTGCATGAAATACTAATCTAACCAATCTAATAGAAAACACATTATAAAAATGAATTACTAGTGTCAAATGCTATTTGAATATCCTTATTTAATGAAAATGAAATAGAACCTCTGTATACACAGATGTTGATGTCATGATTTTGTATAAAATTACAATTTAAAAATTATATTTAAGATTTTCCATTACAGCTACTTTTCTTGAAAAACTCAGTAATTTCATTTGAGCTTCATATAAACATCCAGTGTGGCTTTGAGTATAACAGAGATGAAAGTAGGTGGCCGTTTCTGAGGAATTTGCAGTTTCAGCTCTCAAGTCACGTCATGCCAAGGCAGACTGCCTTTTTCTGAAGTTGTCTGGATTTAAGCAGAAGTTCAATAAAATGCTATTTCTTTAAAATTACTGTTCACTTAGATAATAAAACTAATCTTGATGGGAGAGATTAACAGAGATATCAATCTAAGGGCAAGCGTAATATCTGCATCACCTTAGTAGTCTTGGGGGAAAAAAAGGGTATAAACACAAACACATACCTTATATTCACCCTGTGGATACACTTATATCTGAATCATTGTCAACCCAGCAGGTGTACTGCTGTAAAGTTAAGATTTTTCTTTATGCTGGACAAATTTTATTAAAAAATTGTCAAAATCAGATCGAATAATAATGCTGTAAGGCTTAATCTCACACCATCTGATGTCAATGCAGCTCTGATGTTGACTTCAGCAATAGGAGGATAAAGAAGGGGGTGTTACCATCATGATCAGTGTAATATTTCTCTTCTGCGTGATTATGATGATTTATCACTTGTGTTACCAACTTCTCTAGTCCTGAACAAGGGCTTTTTGTGCTAAGTTCTATAATAATACATAATAAAAGGGGTTCCTACTCAAAAATGCCTACAATGCTAGAACATACTAGGCATATGACTCTAAGAAAATAACAAGGTGGTATGCAGGGGTTTAGATGGAGCTCCTCACAAGTATGATAGCAGTGTATGAGAAAGAAAGAAGTTGATTATGAAAATCAAATGGGAGGTATTATTACATTCTTTTTATTGGTGTGATATAGATTGTCATTCATATTTTCTGAAAAATCCCTTCACCCAGGACTTTTCTCCTGGGAAAAGGAGAAAAAGGAAACAATAATTATGTCATTGCTTCTCCTGTGTTTTGCTGCTTTGGAATGTGTTTGGATATTGTTTATCCAACAGGTGATTGTTTCATTGGTTTCATGTGAATTCCTTTGACTTATTGGCCAATTGGGGCCAAGCTGTGCTGGAGTCTGGACAGAGTCATGAGTTTCATTATTATCTTTTTAGCCTTCTGTAAGTATCCTTTCTGTATCCTTTAGTATAGTTTAGTATAGTATACTTTAATATAGTATATATCATAATGTAATAAACTGGCCTTCTGAGAACAAGGAGTCCGATTCATCATTCCTTCCTGCCACGAGGGACCCCACAAATACAATAATAGATGGTGATTCACCTGCTAAAAGGTTAGGAAAAAATTCACAAACATTTTTTTTAATACAATGATATTTAATTTTATTTTTTTTTCCTCTAGTACAAGAGGAAAGGAGCAGCTTGGAGCGGTAACTGTGCAATTGCTTAGGCTGCTCATGGCCATTTCTTTCTGCAATTCAGCTCCTTCCTCAGTGTGGCACTAGTGCTCTGCTGATCTGATTGTGACGGGCCAGGTCCTTGACCCAGGTTAGTGCAGATCAGATCTGAGCCAGAGCAGGGACCAGCCATGGACTGTAAATGAGGAGTGGATCCAGAGAAACAGGCAGGACCATAAACTCTGCATTTTTTACTGCCTTAGACTGTCACAGACCTGCAGCCTCACTGCTCATCTGGAACACAGGAGGAGGCACACACTTCACTGGTGTGATGTAAGGCAAACTAAAGGCTGGCAATGTGCTTTGAGCTCTGCAGATGAAATTTCTATAGAGGTATAGTAAACGCTCTTTTAGGAACCACTCCTAAAAATCTGTTTTGCTGGTGTAATCCACTGATTTAACCTTCAGCAGTTTTTTTTTTTTTTAATGTAAATTACAGTATTTTATGATAAAGTCTCTTTTTTTTTTTTGCAGGGATTTATATAAAAATGTGATTAACATGATACAGATATGGAAAAAACATAGATACATTGCAGAAAAAAATTTAAAAATATAGTTTTTTTTTTTCTGGTTCAAAACTTGAATCCTTTATGTGCAGAAAGCTTGCATATATACCTGAAAGCTGCTGTTGCTCTGCTATATAATGCCAGGGATAATTTTCCTCCCCCTAAAAAAATCACAAAATTTTGGATAAAATTTAAATGGAAAATAGAAACATAACTCAAAATGTAACAGGAACACTGGTAAGGAAAGGCACACTATTTAGTTTGGCTCCTTCAACTAAAGTGATTCTCTGGTGCTTCTTTCACATATCTGTTGACTTTTTATTGCTCTCTTTAGTAGATGAATTACAATAAATGTTAACAGAAGCAATAGCAAGTCATATAATGCCAAGTCATTAAAATTAAAGAGATCTACCTCAGATACCTAAAGATGACTTTCACAGGACATTAATTTGTCCAATGTGTGCTTCCATACAATAGAAATCGCCTATTTCATGGTAGGTTTTGACTTTTTTAGCTTTGTCTTGGACTCTTAGATTACTTAATGATTTTTTTGTTCTTTCCTCATTTCTTTAATTCCAATAAAATTATATAAAAACAGCAATCACACAGGCCAAGGAACACACACACACACACACAGAGTCATCACTGAAAATACTTTATAGAAGAAGGAAGTAGTTTCAGCCTAGCCACTGTAAGAAACACATTTGTGAGGTGTATAAGCCTGCTGATACATCCTGCAGACCTTTGATCTGCTCTGATATGCAGACTCAGGAAATACCAGACTCACCATTCTCCCTTCTGACCTGAATGGCCTTAGCTTTATTTCCCAGGAAAATGGGGGTGTAGGGTGAGGAAAACAGTTCACTTCCAGGTCTTATCACGATACGTGGCCTAGACATGGGAAAAGTTTGGGACAAGGCAGCTGAAACATGACTCTGAATCCAGCAACAGCAGCTCTGCTAAAAGGAAATGAGAAGGATGGATGTGTAAAGGAGCTCCTCTCCCATGCAGGGGTTTTACAAAGCAGAAAGTAAACAGGAATATTCTTCCAAAACCCCTCTAAGTTTGAAACTATCTCAGCTGATGCAGAGGGGGTAAAACTTTTTAAAAGATATATTCTTTGTCATCTGCCTCTGCCTTTCTGCAGTAGCTACAGGGAAACTACAGGGAGAAATGCTACCCCCAGAAGGGGATGCATGGATGATGTTTTTTCCCACTGTTTCCCCATGTTTTTCCAATAAGAGAGAGATAGGATGACATGTCCTGTTGTCCACTTGTTAGTTGATGAGTGGAAGGAGTTCTGGTTTTTGAAAACTTTTAGTCTGTCTTTTATCAATGGGACGTTCTACCACTAACCAACTCTATCACACACAAAAGGGGAGTAGAAGCTGTTTATTTACGAGGTTCCTGTCCTACCTATAACTGCTCTCTTTAACTGAAATACTGTGTGTCTCACTGTAAAATGAAGATGTTGAGTAATTTCAGCGAAGATTTAAATCAACAAAACTGCTCGGAGCTCATGGTCATTCTGTGAGCACAAAAGAACCAGTAAAAGATTAATAATCAGTGAATTATTTGCTCATTTCTGATTCTGGTACACACAATTTAAATTCTGTTCTGCTGTTTCTTGCTGTTGTTTACTGACACTTTTCAGTATTAAACACCTGGTCATTTGCAACATCTGTAACATCCTTACAGTTGGAGGGAACTTGAATTATGAAAAGATCAGGGTCTGTAATTGTTTATATTTTGGAAACCAGATGTTGCTTAGGATTATAGACATGATATACTATGTCAATAAAAGCTTTGTTTTATTTTCGGAAGATTATTGATATCTATTGATAGCTTCTTATGTTGCTTTGTCACCTATTTGCGGGGAAAAAAACCCTATATTTCCACACCTTAGTAAAATCACTTCCTTGTGACTTCTGATTGAAAAAAGAGCTTAGCAGTTATGGGTAAACTAAGTGCTAATGCATTAAACATGTAGATCTAATGTATGGCTCTGCTCTAGAAAATGGTCTGAGTTTGCCTTTCTGTGGCACTAGCATTTTAAGTAATACATTGCCACTACAGAAGGGCAATACATAGTGAAAAGGATGTATCCCCAGGGATTTTAAATAATTCATTTCAGCAGGAAGGCATTTACTATTGATAGAACAAATGATTTTTTTCCCCTTTAAAAACAACATGTTTGGAAATTCATTAATTATTTTTTAATACAATAGAATTACTAGGTATTAGGAAACAAAGCAGAAGGTTAGCTGTTGCATTGATGTTGACTATGGTTTACGTGTTTTACCTGTGATTAAAGTCCTGGATACTTAAAACACGTTTTATTCATATCAGTGGTTATGGAATTTGTAAATACTGTCTGGTAAATACTGACTGGTTCCTTTCAAATCACGAGCACTCCTTCCCCATTCTCTACCAGTTAAATGTTAGCTAAACCAGCCTTCAGATTAATCTGGTGTCTCAACAATTTACAGCACTACCCAAAGGATGCTAAGGCAGCATAATTCACAGAAAATGGAGGAAATAATAAAGATGGTATTTCTACATCAATTTAATGGCATAACAACCATTACCATTTCTAATCCTAGGGTAAATGTTTTCAAAATGTGACTGAAAAGGGAGAGTTTTCAGAGAAGACTTAAAAAATTGTTTTAAGTCTCAAAAACTATAGATGGATGAGGGTATACTAAAATAGATCAGTTTATTTAGCATCTTGCAGACAAGATGAAAAGATGTTTTAATCAGCATCTCTAAGAAAGTGTGAAGGGGAGTGATGCCTGACATTAAACATTTCTTTCATCTATCAAGCATAGACTCAAAGATCCCAAAGTTAAATGTTGAATTCAAACTGTAAATTAGGTGCAAATTCTTTACAAGAATGGTACATAGCCAAAGGATATGGTACATTTTCTATCATTTGAAGTCTTTAAAGCTAGAAAAAATGTCTTTCTACAAAATTTGTTTTACTGCTATCATTATTTTTGGGTTAGCTGCAGAAAATAATTTGGTGATTTTTTTTTGTGGCTTCTCTTAAGCAAGACCTCAAACAGTGATAATTTTCTGTTGAGGCTTCAAAATGTAGGAAATATGATAGTTGTGATTCCACAACAACAATAATGATGGGAGATGAAATTATAGCCTCACTGAAGTCCATGAGAAAGTTCCCACATGCTTTAATGACAATAAAATTTAATTTACAGTTATAAAACCTTTGATATATTAATTGCATTTAAGATGGGGGTTATATGAAGACTGCTTTGCTCCACCTCTTTTATTTTATTGCTATTATGTTTACCATTTTATTTTGTAATTCAGATTAGTTTTGAATTAACTTTGTATGATTTACATTTTTAAACTATCTAGGAGTTTGCAATTGTTATCTCTTTTCAAGTAGTGCAGAGCTCTTAATGGAAATGGTCTTGCAAAAATTCTGGTTTTTCTTGATTTCGTTTGGGTGAGGGTCAAATATCCCATTGAGCATTTTTCATAAAGATGGGTGTATACTCTTGCTTGCCTCTGGAGAAGCTGGATAATGACTCATACAAATACATTTTCTGTATTCTCAGCCTCAGCTGAGTTCAGGTCAAGATTTATCCATAAAGCCTCATAATTTAGCTGATTTTGAGCAGACTCAATAATTAACATTGAGATTATATGGCATTGTTGTGTGCAGCCCCTTCACCACAGTTTGACATACTGTCCGGGGCTGAAAGAGAGAACTGTCTCCACGCTTTTGTGTGGCCTTCTGAGAAGAGGAGCAGTGGCTGCTGGTAATTGTTCTGAAAGTATAGTGAGAGTTTGGGACAGATTTTCTTCAGTCCTGAAGAAGTTGCTCTGGTTTAATCCTTTTCAGGAACAAAGAAGGTGTAATAAACTGTGACTCATAACCCATTACCAGAAATGGCTTTAAAGCAGGGATGGAGATGTGGACACCTGTTGAGAATGAACATGTGAGGAAGCTGACAGGCCCAGTCTGAGTCCTGCTGACTATCAGATTTATTCCACTAACAATCAAAGCATATAGTACTTTTTTTCTCTTTCTTTTTCCCCCCCCCTCCCTTATATTTTTTCTTTGTAGCAGGCTGATCTACCTTTGTGCAATGGAACATAAAAGTCTCTGATCCAGATTCCATCCTGATTTTACTCTAGGGACATGCAAAGAGGCAGAAGGCATGAATCTTGCACTCAGGATGCAACTACTACAGTTCTTTAAGGTACAATTTAAAGCCTGCTGGAAGCAACGGAAGGCCTTTCATTTACTTCAATGGACTTTGGATCAGAACCTCTGCTAGGGAGCTTTTGTCCTTGGCTTTCTTCAAAGAAGATTTTACTGATATGTGAATAGTGTTAATCACCCATGAACACTTGGTAAAGAGTGATCTGGTTTTTATGATATGTAAAATACCCTGCTGAAGCATGAAATCTAATGAAATCAAACAAAGTAAAACTTGCCCTCCATAACCTAAAGCTCAGCTCTTGAAATGTCATCTATTGGAATAATGCATTCCCCATCTGTAAGTCTGGGCTTTTTCTTGCCATAGGTGAACTAAAGGAGCCTTGGAGGTGTGCCATGGTTACTAGTATCTGATATTTTACTAGAGGGGAGGGAGAGGAATTATTACTATCAAATGTTAATTTTGTCCCCCTCATGGAAATGAGAAAATAAGCATATCTTTGTCCCTGAATTTATATAATTTGCTTTTTCTGGCATGTAAATTGACTGTATATCCTTAATGTTATCCTTGAGAAACCACTGGCAACACAATTGAGAGCCTGTTATTTAATGTAGAACTATTGATTTGTCTCCAGTCAGTGAATGTATAAAACTGAAATATAAAAACTACTTGACAGAGCCTTTGCTACTACCTTCAGTCTTGACTGCCATGGTATGTTAGGAATATAATTATAACAAAAGCAATTCACAATAAATATTTGTTCTTGAATTTATTTTGTTACCTTGTGGACATAATAGTATTGTGGATATGTTGATTTCAAACCCCACCTCAAACTCTGATTTTATGTAAGTAATCAGTGGCCTTCCGTCTGCCAGTATAAGGTGAAGTCTTATAGAGTTCACTAAAGAGTCTTTTTTCGTATTTATATGTAAGAATCATGATAAAACTCTGATTCACACAGCTCATATGGTACCAATTTATTGTCTGGCTTCAGATTTTTTAAATCACTCTGGCACTACAGGGTTATTACAGTAAGTTAGAAAGACAGGTACTCTAAGTATGAACTTGCTGCTAAGATCTCAAAAATACTGAGTGCTCTTGAATTGAAGCTTTGATGAGAAATAAATCCTTCCTGTGACACTTTTATGCCCTGTAGAGATGTGGAAGTGTGAGCAACAGCACCTGGCGAGCAAGCTGTCTTTAAAAGCAAGCAAACCAGCTGCTCATCAGGTTGGTGAAGGATTTAGCAGGAAATAAAAGTCTACTCAAATGTTCATAGCTCAGATCTGCAAGAGAAAACTCATACTTTATGATTTGTCCTCTGAATACTGAGAAAAACTGTATTTATATCTTCTGTATTTTCAAACACTGGGAGGAGTTCATTTTTGAACAGGAGTAATTTCCAAGTGAACAATCTGATCGGCAGATTCATTTCTATCCATATAATTTCTCTCATTTACAGAAGGTAAGCAGATAAGTAAGAAAATAAACTTACAGAGGTCAAACAAAATTTGATACAGTAGGAATAGGATTTCTGGATTTGCTTTGTATGGGACCCTTCTTTCCCTATTCTTGCATGTACATCAGACAGATTTGCTCGTGTAATAAGTCTCAAATGAATTTGCTTTCTGGCTACATTAATCAGTTTTAGGCACATTGAATAGATTAAAAATTTTTTTACCCTAGCAGAGCAGCACTAACCAAAATGTTTCTGACTCTTCAAAGTTCTAGACAGGCAGTGGTCTCAAAACACTGGGAAAGAATTGTTGGGAATCAAGTTCAGGTGAATTGACGCAAGGCTGGAACATTTAACTGTGTACATAATTTCCAACTGGGCAAGGTATCTCATCTGATCCCTTTGGAATGTAATTTATTTAGTTTTACAGCTTCCTAAATCAGCCAGCTAGGACTCCATACTGCCATACTTCCCCATATGCCATACTTCCCCAAAATAAAAGCATTTAACACCAGAGGGACACCAAACTATAGGTCTTCCTTTATTTCCATCTAGCTGTAGGAGAAATAGATGCAACAGCATGCAAGACAGACACACACATCAATATATATCCCTCTGAACCTCCAAAAGCCTGAAAAGAGTTTGGATGTACCACCTATATATTTTTTTAAGTTGTTTGGAATTTTTTAGGTTGTTTGCTATTGTGAATAATTTTGTGACGATTCTACTTCAATGCATTCAGTGTTATTCTGAGTACTGTGCACCTCAGTCAAATGACATTGTAATGCACTGAAAAATTTCCTTTTGATACTTTGAAACAATAATTGTCAAGGATTTATTTTAATATTCAGTTACATAATACTGTGATGACTACCATCCTTCACCTTTTGGCTTGGTTCCCAAGGAAACGTCTTCTTTTTATATTTCATTTGTTGCTGGTTTTGGTCTGCTTCTTCTGAACTAACAAATCCAGATTAATGTCTCCCATCCACCTGATTCTCCTGCCAACAAAACTGTTCTTATACCCTGCTCACAATCTCCATGTTTGCAGGTGTGACAACCAGGAAATGAAAATAGAGTTCTGTGATGACCTCAGAGAGAAGGCTGCCTGGAAACTGACTGACTGCTTCTTGCAGCGTTTCCCCTCTATTTATAGTGTTATAAATAGCATTAGACTATCTCAAAGTTTTGTAAACTGAGATGTATGGAGAGATGAAGTTCCTACCTGCGCCATACCAAAACCTAAATAAGCCAGAGTTATGTGCCTTCAACAATGCTCTCTGTCCCAGGCTTATGTCACACAAACACTTGAGCATCTGCTCATTTTTGCAAAACAGCTCTTGCAATTTCACTGGACTGCAGGGTAAATTTAAATTTAAACACATCTCCATGTGCAGACTCAGGACTTAGAGAATGATATTATTTGCATCAGGCTTCACTACCATTTAAGATGCTGTAGGGTATCCCTCCTGCCTCCAGCTGCTGCTCCAGAATGGCACAGGTTTATCCTAAGTCCCACATTATCTATCAGCCCAGATGTCTGTGATGCCCTCGAGCATCTACAGTGAAACCTGTATTAGCCCAGCTGTCATCACACTAAAATGAGGATTTCAGAACAACATGAGTTGATACCACAGAGGGAGTGAATAGCTTTTATTAACTCCTAGGAGTGTGATCTGCAGGCAGAACCCATCTACTGTACTTTTTATTTTCTAAATAGCACCAATCTTTTCAGAGGACTGGAGACCCATCAAAAAAAATCCAACAAAAACCGCTGCAAGATACGATGGAACCAAGCACCTTACCTGCAGTACAATGTCCCGCCCGTTCCGTGTGACATTAACAGTGTGGGGCTGGCCATTGGCCATGTTTCTGTGGTCAATGTCAATGTTATATGGCTCTTTGGTGCCCCCGAGGTTGTACCGAATTTGCAGATTACCTAGTGAAAAAGAAAAAAAATATGAAAAGCACCCTCAGGTATTTTGATCTTTATTCACCAGCTATTTTCCTGTCTTTATTTTCACATACAGCTGTTATCATTTCATACTTAATTGCTCTCATAGCTGGTCTCTGCTGTAAGAGAAGAGTTCATGTTTGAGATTATAAAGTTACCGGGCCGAAACTGCCTCTAGTTTATAACCCAGAAGTGTGACAATGACGAGCATTCCTAAACCACAGTGTTTGTAAACACTTCAGACTGCAAACCAAACAAATTGGAGTTATGCCTTGAACAATATGGACAATTGGTACAAAAATTGAGCCCATCAAGTAACATTTTATTGTTGAGATTATTATTCTTGCTGCAGTAAAATTCTACAAAATTATACAAAGCATAACATTTTCTAAAGAGTAAACCATTGACATGCATTGAATAAAGGCAAAATTACAACAAATTAGCACTGACACATAATTCACACATGGGACATTCTTGCTCTCACGTTTAATTGTTGTCGATGAGTGACCGTCTGGACTTCCATGGAAATTTAGTATTATATTGTGAAATAAAAACCTGAGGTTATGTTGTTGGAAAAGTGTAGTCAGGAGTGGCTTATTGATATTCCTAACATACTGCCAGACAGATTTTTCTTTTCTAAATAATAGTGAAGTGTCTGCTCTTCATAACACATTTAAATATTTGATTAAAAGGAGGAATGTTTGAAAAGGGAAATGCAGCCCCCACTCTTGATGAAAAATGGAAATATTCTGGCCCAAAAGAGCAGACTTAGACCTCTATAACTACAGTTTAGTTGTGTGATGTTGGATTTCTTTCATGCACATCCTTTCTTTCCCATGAAGGGAAAAAAATGAGTGGCGTGTAGAATACTCATATTATCCCATAAAAGAGAACAGTAGTAAAATCATTCTAATTATGATTTTCATGGGGCACTAAGGCACTATTTGGAATTGAATTATATTTAGTTCATATAGAATTTTAATACTGTAGCAGCAAATGGTCCATATCCAACTTTCATCCATCACCAAAATGTTTAGGACATTATATACTGTATTGCATCCACATTTTAGTCACCTCAGTGAGTATCCAGATTTTCAGAACAGTACATGACACTTCCTGCTGACTACTAGGGATATTGAAAGTTCAGCTATTCAGGTGCCTTGATGTAGATGTCTACTTGTCCCCACCTTAATACTGGCTCATGGCATGGGTCTCGTTATGGCAGGTTTTTGGTTTCTTTTCTTTGGTTAGTTTTGTTTTGTGAGAGAGGATTGGCTGAAGAAACACCACTAAACTGAACAGTTACATAAGTACCAGATCTAGTAGAGGCAGAAGGAAGGTTAAGGTTTCTAAGTGCTTTACTTTAATGTGACAAGGGTGAAGAGATTTTCTGATTAGTTCAGAGCTTCCCTTGACTATCAGCCTGGTATTGTCAATTGTACCTGCGATGGGGAGAGCCCGGAGCAATTTCTTACCAGTGGGGTTCACAAGCACAGCCATGAAGTCCGGAGTGTAGGAGCTGACGTAAAATAAGACACAAGGGGACTTGGTGGTGCTGAAGCTGAAGCTGAGCTCTTCCTTGTTCAAGCTGAGGTCGGGTGCTGTGATCTCAGGATCTGCAGAACTCAAAAGCGTCCGGCTAACTAAATCCTTCACGCTAGTCCCTGGGGAGTGGAAGTTGTAACGAAGCCACATTCCCTCTTCAAAAAATGCTCCCACATCTTGAACACGACAGGAAAAGGAGGATGAAAAGAAAAAAAAAGTAAATTAAATGTGCTGACACCTTTTGGTTGAAACATATTACTGTGACTTAATCAGTACTAATCTGTGCATGTTTCTACTGCTGTGCTATTTAAGCACAATATTTAGGTCAAGAGCCTCACTATTTTCCTATGAGAATGAAAAGAACAATCTCCATTTTATTGGATTCACAAAGCAAAGGAAATATTTCCTTTGGGGCACACAGAAAGCCTGTGCCTATATCTCATATCAATACTACCGACAAGGATAATTATGATTTGAATTCATTCTTGTTGAAATTTTGAGGTAGATAATGCTTCAAAGAAGGAGATACCAGGAAGAGTGTCTTAAAGGACACAGGAAACAAACATCCAAGGAAAAGGAAAAACAGCAGTTCTGACCACCAAAATTGAGTGGATTTGGAAGGACCCCACAAAGGAACAATGACAATTCCAGTCCCTAAAAGGACTGGACACAATGCTTGTAAGTTATCCATTACTAGCACAATCCTTCACGAGACCTCCACAGCAAGGATGCCCTTATGGGAGATGAAATTAACTAGGGAGTTTGACTCAACTGGGAACAAGAGGCAAGAGATACCTGAACTTTAGTTCCCAGGAGGTGCTATAGTTTTCAAACCAATCTGAGACAAGATGTGGTGTTCCAACACTCTGGACATAAAATTTAGCCCTTTTTGACCGAATATTTTAATATTTTTAGCTGAAAAAGCACCAGTAGTGCTTCTCATAATAATGCAGTCCTACCTCTTCCTCAATATTAAAATCATAATTCCAGGCTGATGTTCTTGCAGCAATGCTGACTTTGATAACATCCTACAGGAATTACTGCACAATTGGCCACCATTGGTATCATCTACTCCACTGAGGATTGCTACGGCACTCATTTATTTAGAGACATTGTGGCATTGGATCAGCTGTGCTGCCTGGGACAAGATTGTGAAAGGAAGTTTTTAAATGATACGTGAACCTGATTAAGAAGGTGTGTCTATGAACATTTCGTAAGATATTAAATAATGATTAAAAATATTTAAATCATAACATATGAGTACTGTTTTCAAAGAAAGGCTGTAAGAAATGCTTAAGACATTAAACAGTCTAAAAAAAGGTCTTTCATTGTCTACTACCTTTCTACATATTGCAAAGTTGCCACAGTTTTGTGCAAAATTGCCCATCTAAACAAGAAATTTATTTTTATTCTATTTTAGCATTTTGAGTCTTCACACAATTCTCAAAACACGTGTTGGAAGATACCAATTTTCAAAGCTTTACACAGACACAAAGCAAGCTGGGAGTAGGCCTCCAGAATTCATTCAGAGTAGCTGAGCAGAAAATAGGTAAGAGGATATATAAAATTATAAAATTATATTGATGATTCTTTCCAGAATTTTGCTAAATCTAATGCTGGAAAAGCTTTATGTTTTCTTGCTGTCATATAAAAATTCTCCCAAACTCAAAATATAACAGCTGCTGTTGCTAAATGGTCATATAAAACACAGAGCCAAGCTGTGGTCCTGAAGTGCTATAAATAATTTGATCATTCTGATGGATTTATAACTGCAATTTTATAGGGGAAAAGTTAAATCGCCCCGAAAATTTATGGGCGAGGCAATTTCATTTAACAACTATATTTTGCAGTAGTCTCAACTTTAGTGCTCCTGGATTAAAAGTGAAGGGCTCTGTCATGAAAAAACTTCCCAAACTCATGATGCCCTCTGCCTCTAACAGTGTTGCAAGAAACAAGCGTTAGCACATAAAAATTTATCTGCTGCTAAAAGCAGTAGCTCCAAGTATTTGCAAGATGGGCCTAAAAGTATCCCTGTGACCACTAATTTATTCTTCAGCCCCTGCTTCTGGTTTGCACAAGCTGCTTCTGGGGCAGGTGCCCTATCAATTACACTGGCAGAGCTGCTGGCCGTGCTGGGTCCTGCCGCTGCCACTGCTGGTGGGGACCGCAGCCCCCGTGGAGGCTCCATGCACGCACTCTGCACACTGATGCACAATTATGTTTGCCTCCAGCCTGTTTACTGCTTGTCATGCCTTTCATTTTAGAAGTAATCTTTGGAATTGCCTAGTGCTATGCTTGCCCAGGGCCTCACGCTCTGGGGATACTGGGACTTTCAGTCCTGACCTCAACACTGCTCTGGGGCTGAACTGGAAAGCGTGTGAAGCATTTTTTCTAGAGCTGTAAATGTTATAAATTGCTATGTTAAATGTTCATTACTACAAAGAAAGCTTTAAGTAAATGGTGCTCTCTGAAATGGTATTCAGATTATTCTGCAGTTTTGTGAGGTGAATTTGATCATCCTTGTGGGTCCTTTCCAACTCTCAATACTCTGTTCTGTGACTTTTTATTCCAAAAGGTTTTCACGATGGAGCAAAGAATATTCTGTATGTTTAACTTGATTTGTGCTGAGAAAATAATTTTCAATGTAGCTCTATTATTGCAGGCATACAGGGTATTGTAATAAACCTTGAAATTCTCCTCACATGCACATCACCTCTTTTAAAAGGCAGGATAAGAGGAAGGTTCTCTTTGGCTTTGTGAGTATATTGGGCCTTCAATAGGAATATATTGAATTCTCTCAAGTTCCAGCTCATCAAAGAGGTTGATGCACATGATTATGCACTTTACTGAAAGAAGCTGAAATCCTTGCAGCAGGACTGCAAAGTGCTCAGCGACTCACAGGAGCAGGTTGCTTAAACTATTAGGATGTACCAAAAATAGCTAGAACATAATTGTCCCCATCTTGAATGCAGGTATATGATGACTTGGAAATGCCAAGGGCTGACCAATGAAAAAGCTACCTACTTTTTAGGTCACAAGTGGTGACCCTGAGGTTTACACTTGAGGTCACAAGTGTAGCATCTTCCTGAAGTTGTCTCAGAAACAGCACGGAAGTCCTTCATCCAGAAAACCATTCATGCTCCCTGAATAAAGAGGGTCAAATGCAGCCCAAACCCTGCTGCTCAAATGTGAGGGAAGTTTCCATGCACAACTCTTTTCTTCTGTAAAATTTGAAATGCTATCTGAACGGATGACTCTTGGGACATCAGGCATAAGACGTAGTAAAGGTTGCTCTGCAAACTGCCCTTTCAAAGCAGGGGCCTTAGGGAAATGAATGTGGTGGTAACAGATCTGTTTTCTTCAGAAAATAATACCTATTTTTATACCAACATATAGTGCCGTCACTTTCTGTTGACAGACTTCTCAAATATAAACACTTAGGGCTGGCTTTGTAGAGGAACCCAGGACAGGAATTGTAGATTGTTAGAAACAATTTTATCAAGCAAGGTGTGTGTCCTCACTGTGAATTACACATGTTACAAAATTGTCCAGCTTCAATTTGGAAAGGTGATCCAAAACTTTCTCAGAAAATGTACATGTACCCAGAACTGACAATGTTATTTTGAAGGTCATGATTCTTTGGTCATCACCACAGTCTCCCTCTTTGCACTCAGCTACTTTTATTTTTGTGTCCTCTTATTCTGTCTGGGATCAGGAGTATTGAAAGAGGAAAAAGCCAAATAGCAACAAAAATCCCCATTTTTCCTATAAAACTTGCAAAGTCTCACTATTTTTCTGGGCCGGTGATGTAGACCTAAGAAAATGTAAGTAGGAATCTTATTCTCCTCTAGTGCTTTGTACATCAGTGAAATGTCAGTGTTGCTTCTTCTGTTCTTAGGCAGTGATAATGATCCTGTGAGCCATACAGACACATAGAGAACTTGTCTTTTTTCTCCATAACCTTTTTCTCACCTCTGAAAAACCCTGCCAGCATGGCATAGGTGTGCCTGAACACAACTTCAGCATGATTTTCTATCTGGGTGCATATATATAAGGGACACAGAGCTGAGCAGTCTTTACGGCAATTGAGTTTGCTCTATGAGAGTTGATGGAAATGTTAATAGGAATTGTCAAGAATCAAGTACTAGATACTATGCCTAGTAAATAAAGAAGCTGCAGATCGGTGGTGCTGACAAAAAATCCCCAAACCAAAAACCCAACCATCCCAATTTAAACACAGGACCTTTTCAAAAGTGGCATTTTAAGAAGTGGAATCTCCCTTCTTTAGTGGGACAGCTCTCACTGACTCAAGCTGCCATCTCACAGTTTTCCAAGTGAACTGGATCTGATTTCTGCCACTTTTTACCTGGAGACCAAGGAGGAAGTAGTGCTGGTTATTTATTTAATGGGTGTAACAGGGTATTCCTGCCTTACAGCAGCGGGAGACAAAATCCTGGCAATTATGAATCCCAGCAAGGACATGAGAAATGGAGAAGGAAAAAACTCTCTCCTCTTTGTTTCATAAAGCTGACTTCTTACAGCTGTCATCATGTCCCATCTGGGGTCCCTAAACACCTCCTTGGCCCTGCGCAGATATTACTCTGTGATGTTGGTTGCCAATGCTCAATGCTATGTCTTCCCTTCATGGAGTTCTGGGTGTGAAAAGCAGTTTTTCAAAATCCTAAGCAAGGACAATCACTGGAGATGTTCTAACACTTAGTGCATTTACAAAGATTCTTCAGACAGGATAGATGGTTGAATAAACCCTCTTTGTTTTTGCATGATTTCCTTTCTTTTTTTGATTTTACGTGTAGTTATGAATATTGAATATAGATTAACCAGAGCTTGCTTGTTCATCTCATGGCAAAAACTTGCTTGGGAGCACCTAAAATTGCTGCTACTACCAGACTGTGGTCACAAAGACTAAGACTTGTTTGCTGAGATATCTTCTGGCCATAGGATATCAGTAAAGGGTCAGAATGTCACAGTTGTTGATCTGGGAGAGAATTTGAGGGCCCTGAAGGTGATAATGCTTACCATTCATCTGGTTAGCTTACTCAACATTTTATTCTATCTTCAGGCGTATTTAGTGTGCAATATCAGGAAGTGGGAATTTAAAGCTATTGCTTCACATCCCTCATTTTCTGGCTGTTCTTACTCTAATAATCTGTCATGCATGTTGGAACTTTGCACCAAAGTAGAGCAATTGCTTGTGGGCCTTAATAGAATACAAACCTAGTGAGGACTTGCTTCTATATGAGTGTATCAGTATTCAGTAAAAAAAGGCTTTCTTGAACTATCAGAATCAGGGGATATACAAAATAATGTGCACTGGTGAAAATATGGGGCGTGATCATAAATCCATGCAAAGATTCCCACTACCTTCAGTAGAACAGGATGAGTGTCACAGGAGATGGGGTTTAGCCACCTGATTCATGACACTTTTAAGCCTCCCTAGTTGATGCCAACAGGTAGATTCTGCCAGGAAGCAGTTTGATATGCTGAACTCTGAATCTACTTTTGTACTAGCCCTGCAAAACAGGGCTTTATTCCACCTTTGTATACCTGGACAGAAGTGTGCATGCCACAGAGAGCCCAAAAATGTCAGGAAAGTTGCAGTTGCAGTTCATTCTGCACTGATTTGAAAGTATGATAAATAGTTGATCTGGTTTCTGGGGCAACAGACTCAGATTAAGGGAATGACAACAGGTGCCATGTATTTTCTCTTGAATCTAAATAACAAGCTAGCTCCATTTCTAGTGGAAATATCTCTAGTGGTCGAAAAGAAAAAACCCAAACACCAACTTTTTCCATTCTGCCATCAAAGAAAATTGGATGGATGAAGAAAATGTGATGTCAAGTGTACAACAGACTGGATTTCACAATTTCCTGCCAGGGAGTATATGGAGGTGCTTTTTAGGAACCTCAGAGATAAACTTGCATCCTTGCAAGAGCATTTGAGAAATATTAGAGACTGTCATTTGCTGATTTCACAGTGTTCAGAGCAACAACCTCGGCAGGTGAGACCTGGCTTCAATTCCTTCCTGTACTACAGGTATCCACTTTAAATCTGAGCAGATCCTTCCTGCTCTCCTTTGTTTTCTGCATTACCATAACAAAAACATCTTCTCACATCACAGAGCTATTGTAGGCATAAATGCCTTATCATCTTGTGAGGTGCCAAAACCATTTAAGCAGCATGCAGATGTATAAATATTGCACATGGGTGTCTGGTGTGAGAACTCAAACCTCTCAGCTGCCTTTGCACAGGCATGCAGCAGCCAACAATGTTGCTGAGGCTGCTCTCCTTAACTTTCACAAAACATCTGCATTCAGTGAGCAATGACACTAAAGCAGGCCTATTTTAGTTGTCTGACCAAGAAAGTTCATAATTTTCTGAGCCAGGACTACTTATTTTTTTCTTTTTAGCTTATTACCCTGATTTATTTGTTTTCTGTGTAAAAAATAATGATTTTATGCTTTCTATAAGTAGTTTATTATGGATGATAAGTGAGCAAGCAATAATATAGTCAGGTTGATAATCAGTTTATAACGAGGTTGATATCTCTTTAAGACATATAAGTGTTATTGGGAAGATTTGTTTTCCTTTAAACAGAAAAACATTGTTTTTTTCCAATGAAGGAATTGTTGCACTGAAGTGCAACTTTCAAAGCACTAGAGCATAACTGTGAATGTTTAATAAGGCAATATTGACAGGACTGAAGAATGGAATGGCTTTAGAAAGTATATCTATTTTTTGTGAGTATATAGTTACCCAAAAGAGGCTAAAACCTGAGTCCTGAAGTATGCAAGGTACAGGTAAAAAAGCCTGACTGCAGCATTCAGACTTACCAGAGTAGGAGCTTAACATTAACAACCTGAGGAAAACTTCTCATGTAAGTTTCAGCTAACAGATCACAATCCTGTTGAAAACAGGAGAATTTTTTGGGGTCTGGGAGGGAATGTTGCCTGGATTTTCTGGGTTCTGTGATTCTGAACTATGAAAATGAAGAAGTTAGTTACCTTAAAACACTCTAACAATCACCTTACCATTGCTTTCAGCAAAACGATGCAATGTTTTTGCCAAATAAAGGGAATTGAATGAGTCTAAGCAGGGCAGAATTTGGAGTTGATCAAGTCAGTCTGAGAGTTGGTGGAAGGGTGCAGAGCTGCTGCCTCCTGCTAGGTCTTGCATCCACTCAGCCTAGTAAAAAGCTGTTTTTTCTCTTTGGGACATAGAAGGGAGCAGGAAAAGATGGAAATCTGACTGTGACAATACTACTTGTAATTCTTTCAGGGTTCATACAAATATAAAAACAAACATGAAGGAGATTATTTTGGGCATTGTCTTAAGGATTGCAAGAATTCACACTGAGAATCTGAGCTTTACTCCAAAGGACAAAAGAAAAAAGACTATAGCATCTCCTTGCTGTTTGTTAATGCAAATTGAGTAACTGCAGAGAAACTGGAAAGCTTTGAATTTACCCTTCCAGCATACCTGAAGGCACATGAGTCATAGCACCAGCTATTTAATTTTTAAAAAAAATTTTGCTTTTTGGCCTCACTCCTGGTGGGTGTAATGTCTTCTCCTGGTGTTGTTCCACTACATTTCAATACCAAAGGAGGAATGCTTTCTCCCTGGGGTATGTCCCACACCAGAATGCTGCCACATGCCCTGCATTTGACCTTTGCTTTTTATTTTTGTTTCTATCTTCTGTTTAAAGAGAGGAAAGAGTTTGTTTTTTAGATGAACAAAAATTAATTGCTTTCTCAGAAATGCTTTTATGATGATAGGACAGCTGTGGGAGAAAAAAAATCCCCAGAATTTATGCTTAAACAAAGGACAGGGAAAGGTCAGAAAGCAATCTGCAGGACGGCAGAAACACTTCAGCTATTCCTCAGAGCAATTTCTCTGAGCAATGAAAGAAGTAAAACCAATTGCATATGCCTCAAACACGAAACAAAAATACAGTTAAAATAGATGTCAGACTGCATTTTCATACTTATTTTTGTCCTTGTAAAGAAACAGTGTAATTTCCAGACCACTACAACATCATTCACACTGTGGTGTGCTGCTAATAAGGCTGGAGACAAAGCAATTTCTTGTCAGTCATCAGTCAGAGGCTCTCAGGACAGATTTCATCAGAGAAAGAATCCACAGCATGCAAGGTCTGCTTTTATTGTGAAATGTGTTTATTACTCATGAACCATTGTATGGTGATTTCCTTATAGCAATATTTTTTTCCTTCAATTTTCCCATCTCCTAGCACTTTCAGTATGTAACCAACCCCAAGAAGTTCACTGCAGGCAAACGATTTCAATATCAAAATGAAGCCTTTGGATAAGGAAACTTTCCTGTGGCAAAAGAAAATCAATGGGAAGGGAAGTCTGGGCTATACTGTAAGGGTTACATTGTGCCACCTTTCACTCCAGCTGAGTAGCATATTTTTTTTGGTAATATCTCATATTGGTTGGAATGGGATGTCAGGCACTACTGATTATCAAATCAACAGATCTATTTGGCCTGGAATATTTACTGAGAGGAGAGAAATAATGAAATCTAGTCCTAGTCTATCCTGCAAAGCACTAACCATGATATTTTCTGGCAGCCAATGGGAATTCCTAGTGAAGGTGACAAAGGAAAATATTCCTGCTTGCCTCGTATTAGATTTACCAGCATTAAAGCAACAAACAGCATACTGTGGTGCAGGTTATAAAAGTGATAGAGCAGTATTCAACTCTGTCATTATAAAGAAAAAAAATAATTGAAAACAGATCATACAGTATTTGAAAACATGTTCATAGATATTTCAGTGCTTTTACAGAGGGGAAAGTGTCAAAGCATTAATGAAAAAATGGATTGAAATATAAGAATTACAATCTCGTCATCAAAATAAGTTTAAATATAATTCAGGCATAATTTTATTTTACAGGAAAAAAATTCTAAAGTTCCAAAACCCTTCAAATTTTTGTAAATTTTAAAAATATTTATTTAACTAAAACATACTTGGCTGTTTTGCCATTACTTATTTTGCAGTTGTTATGTATGTTTGCTCATTGTTTCTAGAAAATACATTCATTCTTGTCTCATAGGCCAAGAGGACACAGTATAAGATTTCATGAGCTGTTATTAGAAAGAAAATGTAGGACTCCCTTCTTTCACAAGTCTAGGAAGCTTGACAACACACATAAGTTTTTCCAGTGCTTTACTTGATTCAAAAAGCATAATGCAAGTTAAATTGACAATGTAAATGTAATGGGCTGTAATGAATTCTTCCAAAGACCTCATTATCAGCATTGTTTGTTATGGAGATTTTACAATTATTTCAATCATAGGATGCCCCAGTTTGTTTTGTGTAATTTATCCTCTAGCTTTTTCCCCAGTATGCCATTGTTCTTTCTGTAAGGAAGCCTCATGATCTCACACACAATAAATCACACTTGGGAATATTCTAGATGAGTACAACAGTCTTCAGCACTAACAGATAGGAAATTGGCAATTTAAACCATGTACATAAGATCTAAAGAATTTAGAGAGCCCTTTTCAGCCTGGAACAGATTTGATATTGAAAACAGAGATCTGATGTCATGTTTAAATGGCACAACACTGTATGGCACAGACATCCCTGCTCTAATAGTACTTTTGCATGAGCTCCAGCTCACAGCAAGTTTCACTGCATGCCCAAATTATCCCTGTCAGAGCTCTGGGCCCTTGGCTGCACTGGGACACTGATAAGGAGAAGAGTATAACTTACATGATATTACTGTCATTGCTATGGAAGTGCTTACAGGCCAGCCAAAACCAGGGCTTGCCTGTCCTAGGTGCTCAATTATTCCCAATTATTATTATATTAGTGGTATGTTTTTATTCTGCTAGCTCTACATCCAGGAAAAATAGAGGTAGTTTTGGTGGAAGGTTGGGGCTTACCTATCCATGAGAGGAACAAACCCCTCACAAATAAAAGTCAGTGTGAGTTCTGGCAATATAGAAAAAGCTGTGAAGTGAATTCAGTGAATATGGCGTTGCAGTAATTCTATTTTCTTTTATTTTCCTTTTTTTTTTTCCCCCTTTTTTTGTGTCAACACATGATCTGCGAGAGATTGACCTAATTCCAACCTGAACAGGTTTCCTCTACCATATAACTGCATTAGTGAACAGAAATACTAAATATGCATTACCATTATTCATGACAAATCATTTGCTAAATTAACTGAAATTACTGTATTCACATTCTCAGGAGCTGCTGTATGTACAGTCCTGAACTGAATGGACATGTTTGTAATTTGCTTTTGAAGCAGCACAGCATGGTGAAAGGTGATGAAATTCCTGCATGCAAGCACAGTGGAAGCCATTACCTAGAGAAGCAGCTGCTTCCCTTCTGCTGCACTAGAAATACATCATATTTATTGGAATTTAAAAAATAATCATGCCAGAGATTCATCCCTATCTGGTGATGTGAATATTTGGTGATATGAAAACAATTCCTTGGCTTTTAGAAGAGGATGGTCCAATATGTGAGCAACATCAGCAATGGACAAAGCTTTGCTGTGACAGGATGAAATGAAAGTGAGCAAACATGGGTAAAAATTAAAGTGGCTGAAGTGTGTGGGCAGGAAATGCAGTCCACAACACAGCATCAGGTAAAAAGACTATTTCTGTTATAAGCTTTATACTTCCTGTAAGTGTGGCTAAAAGAAGGCAGGGTATGGATATTTGCAAAATAATGATCAGATTTTGACTTGGAAAAAAACCCTGAGAAAGAATTGAAAACCACAACATCAAAGGCCAGGTGCTGTACCCTACTGCCAAATTAGCTTCTTGAGGGGACTCTGGTGCCTGGTGACCTAGACTGCCTGCAGGATTCCTGGTTCAGAGAGAGGAATGTAAAAGCAGAGGAGCACCTTATGAGGATACAGGTTTCTTCAACATCAGGGATACTGATGGGAAGAGCCTTCACATTTTTATCTGAAACTTTGAGAAAGTTTTTAAAATTACTAGGAAAAGCAGTGGATTAGACAGTCAAACAAGAAAAAAGAAATTAGTACTTTTCGTCTCAATCTTTTTTTGTTGGATCTCAATTTTCCTTGCTCCTGTCTTTCTTCCATGCAGACCTGTGCATCCACAGTACATTGTTCCCTTATAATAATTTCTTTTGAAATTCCAGAACATATTTTAAACATTTCCAAAGGGCT
The DNA here is from genome assembly GCF_017590055.1 of Onychostruthus taczanowskii. NCBI lineage: Eukaryota > Metazoa > Chordata > Aves > Passeriformes > Passeridae > Onychostruthus > Onychostruthus taczanowskii. The sequence goes on along the minus strand of NW_024506773.1, from coordinate 2,374,913 downwards.
GACATAAATGTGGGATCTCTGTGCCTTCCCTTATGCCAGCAGGTTCAATCCCTAACCCAGTCTGAGGTACCAAAAGACTTGATCTACTTATGGATGGATAAAATTTTTAAGCAAAATGCTGGCCTCCCAATATATGAGATATTCAACCCAAATGTCATACCTACATGTCTGAATGACTAGGTAGCTTTTCTTTTAAATCCATGTTTTTCTTCTAAAAAAGTTACCATGACATTGTGCTAGTTGGAATGGAATGCCCTCTGCCAGACCTGCTATCACTACAGGCATTCCTGATGCATTTTGCTGTTGTGTTATTTGATTTAAACAGGAAACATGTAGTCCTCATAAGAGGTGTGGTTTTAAATAATCACATTTAAGTATACACACGAGTGTATAGCTTGAATTGTTAGCAAGAAGTATTAAACAGGATTTACTTATTTATATAATGAAGCTGTAGCATTGATTCCCTTGTGGTTTTTTCTCCCTCAGGCAAATAGTCCCCTCCCACTCTGCCTCCTGCCCCGATGCATTTACCTTTTATGCAGAATGGCCCATCGTAGGCAGTTTTGGAGCAGTCACAGGAGTAGCCATTGTATTTCTCCACGCATTTCCCCCCGTTGGCACAGTACATGCCGTAGCTGGTGCAGTGACCAGAGCAGCCAGGCTTCACCCCGGGCGTGACCTTGGCTCTCTCTTCCAGGTCCAGCGTCACCCCGTTCATCCTCAGGGAACGAATGCAGCCCAGGAAGCCTCGCTGGCCTCCTGCAGCACCTGAGAGGGAATGTTGAACTGTGAGACAGCACTGAATGGGTTTCATTGCTGTTGTTTCACATTAAATATCCTGCTAAGCCTGTGGTAACTTCGTTATAAGGGCAAGGAATTGCCTTGTCCTAATGACAGCAGATCAGTAAAACCTAGCGCTTTGATATCATACCATTAGCAAGCATAAATAGTAGTTTTTTATCAATGCTTGCTTTATAATTAGACATTTGAGATTCTAGCCCTACACTGTAAGATTTCCTTTCATTTCAGCTTCAATGTTTTTAGAGATAACAGTGGAAGAAATGGGCTTGGCTCAACTGCTAATGTGTAGCCTTTCTCTCCTAATGATTAATAATGGTGGGTGATAATAATAATGCCATAATATGCTATGCAGTGTTACATTTTTCAAAGCCAAAAAGGACAAACAAAAAGGGAGTCAAATCTCCATTCTCAGTTACAATAGGAAATATTCACATTGATTTCCAAGAAACATCACGTATGCTATTTACTTACCAGAGCCTAGACTGAAGGATGGAACACTGGAAAACTGCATTCGACAATCTGGGTTGAGATGGTTTTTTATAGCAGCTAATAAGAACAATCTTTTTTTCATACCGAGTAAACACTCAGTGAAAAAATGTGATTTCAGCTAGGAAAGCCTCATCTGAGGCTGGATTAGAAACAACAATCAAAAAAAGCCCAAACTAAAAAAAGTGAGTAAATAATAATGAGTGCTGGCATCTTTTCTGCTCATCCTTCCTCTCTTTGACTACTGCAGTGCTGCAGATGCCAGAGAGTCCCTGAGGAGATCTGAATGCTCATCACCACTGAGCACAGTGGCTGATATTTACCTGAGTGGGAAAGAGGACTAAATACAAAACAGAGAGGGCTGCTTCAAAACAAGTACCAGTAACTGGATGATTTAGAGTACGAGCAGGCAAGGCTTGGTCTCTCCTGAGTGCACGTGGCACAGGGTGCTCTGGTGTGATTCCATTCTATGTACACTCATATATGCTGCAGTGATGAAAAACCACCTTTCACCTCTCTAGCCCTTAGGACACAAAGTCATCACCCCTCAGTCCCTCTTGCTCACCCAAAGAATAGATATTTATTCTACAGAAAATGGAAAAGCAGGCACCAAAACAATTCTTGTTCAGCATTACTCTCCAGGGCCCTGGTATTCAGGTATTCATTTTGGGCACTCCAACTCAAATCCATTCTAGCTGTGACTCCAGGTAAAGTTTAAAGCTCTTCTCTGGTATGTGTGCTCCAATAACCAAGTGACATGAAATAGATGTAATTCAGAAAGAAAAAAATCTGGTGCAGATTATGACATTTGTTTCTTTGGCAATAAAGGTACCATGTATTTCAAAACATTGCTAGTGTTACAGTCAATTCAATACTAACAAATAAAATCATCATTATCAACAATTCTGAAAGAACTCAGGCTAGGAAAAAAAATTCCATCTCTTCCTATTTACAGCAAAAGGCTTGGTATTTTTTAAAGGTTAAGTGTTCCTCTTTTAAACAAACTTTATCTTTCAGCTTATTTTGAAACTGCCATTTCTAGGATCACAGTGGCAAAGGAGAACTGAGCTTGTAAATAACACCTGCACATCTGGTGACACATTACACACAGTTTGCAGTGACACTGGGCTGATCACTAAGGCAATGAAGGCTTTAAACATAATTTTAATTCATTTGAGCTGTTGAACGCTGACTAACATGGAGAAAAAAGATTTTTTTTTTTCTCTTTTCACTTCCTTCTTCTCTTGTAACAGATATCTAGAGAGGTATGACAGTGCTTCTTTGCTCAACACTTCATGCAGTTCTGATTCCAGCTAATGGCACTTGGCACATCAGCACTTTGCAGCCCTGCGGCTCACAGTTGGAGAAATACAAATGCTGCTGGAATAGCCTGCCCCAGATGTAGTGGAAACCAGTAGCTCCAGAAAGCAGCTGGACTAACTTGGTTCCAGAGAATGCATTTGTGTAACAGTGTGTGGTTCTTTCCTACATCAAATGAGTAAATAGCCCACAGGACTAAAGGGAAAAGACTGCAGCGAGAGCTGTGAATGCAAAAGTATGGCCAATGATCAAATCTAAAGAGGCTGGAACTGCTGCCGAGGCTAGGATGGGCACTGTAGGCACATGCAGTCCTGGCAAGAACTCTGCAGAAGTTTTCACTTCTGTGGTGAAAAAGTGTTTGTGTGCCTGGGAAGAGACTCTCAGCAAAAAAGGAGTTTGGCACTGCAGTCTGCTGGAGGCACTTTCAGCCAGGAGGTGCAGGTGGAGAGAGACAAAAAGGACAAGTTTCTAATGCACAATATTTTTCTCTTAGTTGATCTTTGTATTTCTGTAATTATGGACACATTTGTCCTTTTTTTTTTTTTTTCTTTTTTTTTCTTTTTTCCCCCCTTTGCTGTCCCACAAATACTCGAGGTGCACAGCTTTCCACATTCACTAACTGCTGCTGGCAAGACACGAGGCAAAGTATGTTCAGCACCGTGAGAGCAAAGCCCGGCTGCCTCCTCTGCACCTTACCAACATAGAGCTGGCTGTACAATTCCAGCCGTGTGTGTCCTTCTGTTGGAGCTTTCCGGACCTCCAGGGGTAGCTGGTCCACCTGCAAGCTGGCCTGCTTGACATTCCTCTCGGCATTGACCCGGTGCCATTGGTCATCGTTGAGAGGGTTGGGAGATCTCACCACGATTTCCACCGGCCCGTTCCCGACGTCGAACGAGAAGGAGACCTCGGTAGCAGCTGAAATAGCAAGCAAGAGGTGTCCACAATCTGTTTGCAGTCTTGCTTTGTAAACACGTTCCCTCACACTTCCCAAAGAGTAAGGAGTCATATCAGATAGAAATGTGCTCTGCTAAGTCATCTTTCTGAATTTATAAGCACGTTCAGTTCCTTCTAACTTGAGTAGGAGTTTGACTTTTAGAAGAAGTCAAACTTCTTGATTTCATCAGCAGACCCTCAACCAATTGCATTAATCTTTGTGCTCTGCAGCCTTCCAGTTTACATTTTTAAAAATTATTTTTAAAGGAATAAGCATTTTGATAAAGAAATAGTGGAAAAATCTAAATATTTGTTTTGATTTTGAGGGGCAATTAATTCTTGCAATGAACTAATAATGCTGTGGTTAAGATCCATGTGATATTTTATGGCTGAAAAATAAATGGATTTTTAGTAAGCCCTACAGTGCTCTGCTTATAGTGTATGATTAAAACCATGTTTAGAAATTTTATGAATTTCCATTAAGCCCTACTAGTCTCTCCTTCACGTCGTCCTTGGCAAATATATAATTGATAACTATTATTGAATGTTGAGTATGATTAATAATATATAAATTATTTTAATAAAGTAGTAGAATTATGACTTTCTTGAGATTTAGTTTATATATCTTTGTGCTGCAAATTCTATTCTGGTGGCAAAAGATCTGATGAAAGGGTTAAAAGAGAATGGATTATCAATTACAGCATTCACAAATGAGGATACCAGACAGAAGTAAAGACAACCCAGAGTTCAATTTAATTTGGTTTTCCTACACACAAAATAAAAAAGCCAGAGCTCCCTTTTAATTCCCTTCAAAGATCTTGGGTGCCCAATTAGGGTCTAAGTGTTCCAGTACAGCTGAGGTTTCTGCTTAGGTTGAATTGATAATACACTATTATAAAACTCTTATTCAGTAAGGCTATTAAATTGGGGTAAAAGCACCACTCCATGTTCATTATCACTAACAATGCTGATAAATAGTGCGAAACATTTTTGTACATGACCTAATAGATTTTCACAAGGTTATATCAGATTGACTTGAGAGCATTTTTAAGAAAATTCAGTGGATAGGAATAAAGTTTTTACAGAAAATTTGCTTTCAACCCAAATTTATTATAGAATGGATTTTTTTTTAATTGGCTGCTTCTAAAAGAAAAAAATTGAAAAGCTGTTGTTCTTTCTGTTCTCTTCTGAATAAAATAATTTAATTTGTTGAATAAACTGCCTTTTATAAGCCATGGATTTAGTCTGTATGTCCTTTTGCACTTTACAAGGCACAAAATCTGTATAAGCCAAAGCTTTCTGTTACAGAAATAAAGATATTTATTTTTAATGTTATTATGTTTTGTAACTTCAGTGGTTCTGCCAATAAACCCAGGCAAAGTAGGAATTAGAGTAAAACCTCTCCAGTACTTAAACTGTCTGTTGTGTTGAAGTCTATTTTCAAGTGTGTGTGTATAATTCTCCTTTAATTCTGCTTTGAAGAACTGCCTCAGATCTCTTCACTGTCAGACTTGAATAGTTTCCCAAAAGCTGTCAGTCCACAGGACTGTAAAATAAAGACCTATTAGCAGGCTTTTTCTCTTATTCTGAGGCAGCTGATGACATTGCCAATATTGTTACTGTGTACTTTGACCATTATCTATCCAGAATTTTTGAAAACTGCCACAAGAATGTTTCTTTGCAAACCTTTGGTCTTCTGGATAGAAGTATCCCTAAGTTTTCAAAGGAAAGTTATTCTTCTTTTATAAAGGAAAGTGAAGAAAATTGGCAAATATAGATATTTCAAGTAGAAGCTCTGTCCCTGCATAATCTAACTTCATGCATGGCTTTAAACTAAAATTTGTACCACAGACTAAAATACATGTAATTAAATTTGTAGTTTTAGGAGAAAATCCATTTGAAAGTAGCATCAATTGTATAAATGTATATTATATTTTTATATTATATTTTTATATTTAATCTTATAGTTAGGGAAAGAATAGCTTTCCAGCAAAATCTTGTCATCAGAGGCTGTTGCCAGTGCATGTATCTGCTGAGATGCTGAAAGTTAGAGAAGATAATACTGCATCTATGGACTTCCTGATCCTTCCTCAACCTACCTAAAAACATGATTCTTATACCAAAGGTGAGGAAATGTATTTTCTAGACTGATGGACTGAAAAAACCATGAAATATGTCAATGAAAAGAGCTTCACAGATGGCCAGAGGCTGCAAATAGGACGTCTCACATACAAGTTATGTTACTGGTTCTGACTCTTCATTCTTAGTTCCATTTTCAGTGGAACTGAACTTATTCAGTTCATGGATATATTAATGGAATAAGTACTTTCCAACCAGGGACATCTCTGAGTAAGATGACAGGTCTTAACAGAAATGGATGAATATCTGACCACAGGCACATTAGTCAGAAAATGAAGACAAAAGCAATTTCACGCCCCCAAAAAATGAGACAGGTAGCCTGGTGACAACTGACAGGCAGAAGGCTGAGGTATTCAACATTCTTTTTGTCTCAGTTTTTATTGGCAATTGCTCTTCCCACATCTCTTGAGACCCTGACTCTCAAGGCTGGGTTTGAGCACACCATGCTGCCCCCACTCCTTCTTTTTCCTCTGTGCTAGCTTTTCTGGTGATCAAGATGTTGTTCTTTTGGTCAGCGATCAGCTGTCCTGGCTCTGTCCCTTTCCAATGCCTTTGCTACCCTCAGTCTCCTGACTGGAATAGAGAGAAAGCTTTGGCACTGTGCAAGCACTACTAGCAATAGGCAAAACACTGGTGTGGTAGCAAAGCTACTCTAAGCACAAATTCAAAACACACCACCATATGGGCTGCTGAGGAGAATGCTAGCTCCACCTCAGCCAGAGCCAGTACAGCATCCAATTTGTTCAGAAGTTCAGCGTAACTTCTTATACAAGAAGTTGGCAATTGTTTAGCTTTTTCCCTTCAGTATGTCATACTTTTTAGTCTCTGTCTACACATATAATCCTTGTGTGATATAATCCCTTTTGCTCAAATGCATCTTTGATTGATGTGACAGTGGTATTATTTTGTCAAACAGTTGAGTAGGGTGATTGAAAAAATATCTAACAAATGTGTGCATGTGTGAGTATTTATTCAGAATGACTGACCCAGCACAGTATTTTTTTCAAAAAAGATGTAGGAATTGAGCTGCAAAAAAAATGACCAGAGGTTTGTACTGGTCACTTTTGAGGTAATGAAGTGAATTTTCCTAATAATAATTTTATTTTTTAGCCTACAAAATACCATAAAACTAAAGCTGGTTTTTCTAAGAAATGAAAATAATAATCAGACTTTGAACAAATGTCTGAAGTTGCCTAATTATTAAAAAAAAAAAAAAGGTTAGTGTGGGTTTTAATTTATTCAGTCAGAACAGGGTTTTGTGATGAAAATTTCATAAAATTGAACAACAGTGAATTTTTTATGTACTCCTACTACATAAATTCACTCAATACACTGAGGTTTGTGGCTTAGTTTTACCCTTTCTGTGCCTAGCACAATTACATATAATTAACTCTGAACACGTTTCTCTCATCGATTCAATTTTCTAAGGTCTCAGGATGTTGTCAGCCATCTGTTCAGAACACAGAAGAGCAACTCTGGCAAACAAAATGCCCTTCTCACTCTTTGTTCTGTGTTGTTTTTAGCTCTATTTGAGTCTCATCATTTCCTCATCTCAAATCTATGAGGCATTTGCCCATAAAAAGGAAGGGGTACAACTGAACCATTGTGCAGGAAGACCTGGATAGGGTTAGAAGAGCAGACTGACAAGAACCTGTGAAGTTCAACAAAGACAAATATAAGAAGGTCCACAAAAATGATCAAAGTACTTGAAAGTCTGTTGGAGGAAAGCCTGAGAAAACTGTGTTTAGCTTTGAGAAAGAAGGCTTGGGGGAGACCTTTTCACCATTGTTCTGGTATTTACGGGGTGGCTACAAAGAAGATGGAGAAATCCTTTTGATAGGAAGTCACATGGAAAAGATGAAGAGTAATGGGTGCAGGTTACTCCTGGGGACACAAAAGATAGAAAATTTCACAATGAGAACAATCAGCTACTGGGATAATGTTTCCAAGGAAGTGGTAGGTTCCTCTCCACTGGACACTTTTAAGATTCAGCTGGACAGGGTGTTAGGACATTTTGTCTAGACTGTCCTTCTTTTAAGAAAGGGGGGGCACATGATTCTTGAGACTCCTTCTAACCTGGCATGATTTGATCTGTAATTCCATGATTCTATGACTGCATTGCCTGTAGGAGTCCATGGTTCTTGGGTCCTTCCTTTCAAGGCTTTCTAGTAGATATTAGTTAAACACAAGTTTAAGCAGGGTCAGCTGCAGGGGAAGCAGCACACAATTCTATGTCCTTTGCTATACACAAGGTCAAGTTACATGAGCTGATAGATGACATTTCTGGCATTCAAGATCTGTGACCAGCTAGATCTCCCATTTTCCTTGAACTCCTTGTGTTTCAAGATTTTTTTTCTCCCGTTTTCTAGTTTGATCTTTTTGATGAATTTCAGGCTAGGATCTCTAGTTATAATGAGGCTGCCAGCAAAGAAAGAGCTGTTAGTGGATGGGTGGGTACTCACTAGATGCTAAACAGTAGGTGGATATTCTCAAGACATAAACTGGGGAAAAAAAAGGAAGAGGGATTACAACCCTTCTCTCAATGTACGCCCATTGATATTTTTCATGTCCTCCCTCGTACTTTCTTTCTCTTACATCGCCGATGTATTTTTATACCCTTCAAATAGGACTGACTGATGTTTTGGTTGACTTACATCAAAGAGACGAGTTTCTAACTTTTTAGAATCATTTTGAAATCCCATTCTTAGAAATAAATGCCATGTTACATCTAGAATCAGAGTTCACTCACTTGGCTGTAAAATAGCTTACAACAGTAAGCTATAAACTGTAAACTGAATCTGCCAGAGAGATATTTGTTCTGAGAAAACAACAGCTTGAAAATATTGTAGCTCTGTAAGGGCAACATCTGCCAAACTTCTTGGACAGTTTGTTTGTACATACACCTCTGACAAAAGGCTCACTCTCTGATCCTGTAGACAGAATTCAGTGAAATGGTTGAAAATGAAAAAAAAAAAAAAAAATAGAAAGATGATAGATATTTCTAGAGCTAGTGGTCTATACATCTTTATATGAAATCTATCAAATGGTCAATATTATCAAATGGTCATGATCCATTCTGATGTATGTAGTTATTGGAATCTTTCCCTCTGCCTTTAATAGATGTAAAAGAAGACTGAATAGAAAAGAAGGCATTCTAGGGTTTGAAAGTGCGCTATCCTGTGCACCCTTCCCTCATACTCAGATCTTTGTGTTTAAATACAGTTTCACAAAGTCATCTCTAAATTTCCTTCCCTGGTGCCTTCATTTGCACAGGGCTGAGAGAGACCATGCTCATGCTGACATGGAAACAACATTAGTAGGTTGTTCCTGGCTGCCACAATTAGGTGGAAAGGGCTACAGATGCTACCGTGAAGTGCCATATTGAAACACAGGACCTGCTTTAAGGAGGCCACTTCTCAAAGGACACGACTTAAAATTAAAGCTGCCAAAGCAACATAACAGAGAAAAATTGTTGATCCAAGTTGCTTACTGCAGTACAGGAATTACTGTGTAGCTTGGCTGTCTGTTAATAATCAGGTAGTTGTCAAAAATCATAACTGTATTTACAATAATGGGACTAAGCATCTGGATGGCTTCATCATTTATCTAATTCCCAAATGAAAAGTCCATTTGAACTAATGAGCAGAACCTTCATTCATTTGACCAAATGACAGTGCATATCCATGCCCAAGACTTCAGTGATCCCTGAGTTAAGTGCCAAATGAACCAGCTCTGAAAGCTGCACAGCTGCATCAGCATGATGCTATGCCAACAGTAATTAGTTCTAATGAGAGACTATACTACACTGAGGATCAATCCCAGCATAGCTGAGTGCTGATTTATATGGACATGCTATATCTTCCTCAGAAACAGCTCAGGGATCTCTCTAACATAGGGGCTCATTGTACTGACTAGACACACTCTATATTTTCCTGCGGGTTACAGGTAAAATAAAGAAAAATCATGAAACTTTGCATTCTTTTGAATCTTATGCAGTCATTTATGTAAGTGCCAGGAAGGAAAAAAGGGTGAATAAAGCTATTGCTTTGATTTAATATTATATAAAATCCACTTCTCATGTGTAAATCCACCCACAAGATACAAGTGACGCTCATTGTCTCTCTGAACCTTTAGAACAAGCTGATATTCTGTAGGGAATGAAAAATTCATCTGTGTCTGAGGGTCACCCATGTAACAAGTGAATTGGGGACATCAAGATTGGACACAGCCTGAGCTGAAGGGATTAATTCCTTAAGTTTTAGCTTTCATATTTTCCAGACTCTGTACCGCATGAGTATATAACTCTGAACTTCATCTAAAGTGTTAGCAAGTGCTCTTCACAGTTTAGTTAGACAAAAAATCCTTTTCCAGCCCAAGAACCAAGGACACCATTGTAGCTTTGGGCCCAAAAACTATAAACAACAGCAAATTGAGGAGAGCAATCTGGGAGGATGTGACTTCATAACCTGAAGCTGTAATTGGACAATTAGCCCCAATATGTAAATGGACCAAAACTTATAAAAGTGTGAAAAATCGTGACTCGGAGTCCGTCTTGGGTGGAGCCACAGCTGAGATTTTGTACTACCCAAGGTGTATCCTTCAAAGTCCTTTTAATAAATACCTACTTTAATCCTTTAACACTGTCTAGCCTCTGTTCTAGGCAGCGTCTCAAGGCATCAGGATCAGGCACAGGTGGATTTTGCAGTCCTGAGACATATGGATCAAGTAAGGAGCAAAGTCAGGCAAACAAACTTCCATCTCCACAACGAGATATTTAATAGGGTTCCCAGGAGACGGCCCTCAGGGGAGCAGAGCAGAGCTGGCAGGTTTTTAAAGAAATCTTCCATAGAGCACAATAGCTGGCAATCCCCAGGAGCAAGAAATTAGGCAGGGAGAACAAGAGATGGGCACGGCTGAGTAGGGAAGTGCTAGTCAAATTAAAGGGAAAGAAGCAAATGCACAGGCAGTGGAAACAAGGACAGGGAACCTGGGAAGAGTACAGAGATTAATTACAGCTGAGGAACGCCAGCCTGAGGAAGCTGAACCTGGCAAGGGATGCAAGGAATAACAGAAAGGGCTTCCACAGGTCTGTTAACCAGAAAAGAAAGGTCAAAGAAGGTGCACCCACCCCTGATAAACAGTGGTGGAACACTGGTAACAATGGAGGAGGATCCAAATAAGGCTGAGGTAGTCAACACCTCTTTTGCCTTCAAGTCTTCAATGACAACTTTCCCATGCCTCTCCAGTGGATGGACAGCAGGATGGGGACTGGGGGAGCAAAGAACTTCTCACTGTAAGTAGAGGTCAGGTTCATGACCATTTGTGGAACCTGAATGTGCATAAGTCTATGGAACCCAATGAGATGTTCTCCCAGAGTCCTGAGAGAACTGGCTGATGGTTAGTCAGGCACAATTTTCTCTTGGTGAAGCCATGTTGTCTGTCTCTAATCACCTCCCTGTCATGCATATGCCTTGACATAACTTCCAGGAGGATCTGTTCTATGATGTCACCTGGCAGAGAGTTAAGGCTGACCAGTAACTCCCAAGGTTCTCTTCTTTACCTTTTCCCAGTCACTGGAGACTTTGCCTGAGTGTCATGATATTTCAAATATCACAGAGCATAGCTTGGCAGCTACAGTAGCAAGTTCTCTCAGGACCATGGGATGCATCTTGTCAATCCCAGGGCTCTGTGTTTGTTCATGTTCCTCAGGGAATCTTGGAGCTGAGTTGAGTTGCAATGAGAAAAACCTTTTCCTCTCAGTCCCTGCCCTGATGTTCAGGGACTTGAGATGTGTGGGAAGAGAGATTACCATATGTACTGGTAAAATACTACTTCCCTGCAAAAAAGGGCGTACAGTAAGAAGTACAGCTATTGGCATTAACATTTTGATGATGTATCTATAAAGTTAGTTTTAAATATTAGAGGTTTTTGACATTCTGTAGCAGAATTACTGATTTCTCTCAGTGAAATTCTTGCTGCCTGGAGGAAATATTTTTAAACACATTTTACCTTCAGTCACAGGAAGTCTATAAACATGTATAGAAATGAGAAGGGAAATTAACTTAAAAAGGAAAGGTAAAGAAATGAAAACATGTATAGCTGAATGGCTTTAATCACCAAAGTTTTGGAAGAAATGATAGCATAATATTTAGAAAAGATACAAATAGTAATCCAAGGGTAGATTTTTTCCCCAAAGATTAAAGATTTGGTGAACATTTATGGTGAACAGAATTTATCCAATTCCTGTGAAATTTCATTAGGAATACATCACTCTTCAGAATGTCTGAAGTTTCTTATGACCTTTTCAGTTTGTTTTTATCTTGAAAATTTCAAAGTATCCTGCACACCAAAAAAATTGTATCAGGATGAAAAATAAAGGAAAACGCTTTGTTGAATGCAGGAAAGGCACCTCCTAAAGTGTCTAGCCTCATATTTTTGATCCTCATTTTCTCCACCATTTGGTCTGCAGCCTGAAGGCACTTGATTCAGTCTCTGCTGTGTGCAGTATCTACATCTGGCAGCTGTAAACTTGTAGTGACATTTCCTTGAGAATGGACAGGGAATCAGATCTACTGAGAGATGTTGACCTGATTCAGCAAGAGCTGCTGTTTTTTTACGCATATGACTATGTTGCTACATTGTAAGACAAGACTGTGCACAAATAAATTGTTTTACTATACATTTAAAAGGAGTGAACTTTAATGCATTATTGTCCTTCTTCAAAATACTAATATCTTCTGTCTAGTAACGTTTATAGCTGGACCAGTAATTTCAACAACTGGACAGGTAATAAGTCTAACTTGTAGTTTCAGTTTGCAGGAACAAATCATCTTTGGATTAATGAGAATCATGTATGTTAAAATAATTCTTTCATAATTTCATCTTATGACTGATCAAACATATTTTCATATATTTGTCTGTCTGACTGAATAACTAGCTGGGTTTTTTTTCTTTCATTGCCTATGTTGGAATAGACTCTACTGTAATGATCTTTGCTTACTGTATCCATGCTGAGCCTCATTATCTTCACCTGTGGTTTTAATCTTAAATATACAATATATACGAGTGGGCTCAGAAGTACTGTACTGCACTGCAATGCACACAGGCTACCTGAAACTGGCCAAAAACTCTCCAGGTGCAAGGTAGTAAAAAAAAAAAAAAATAAAAAAAATCCTGGCTTCTTTCACCTTGCAGAGAGACAGCAGTTCCCATTTTACTGGCAGACAAGGACTTACACAACTTGCAATATTTTGGAAAGGCATAGCTGTACTAGAGCTCAAAATGAAGGGACATCAGAACTCAGTACAACACGTTTTTCATCATGAGTAAACATCTGTGTAAGGAAAAAGATAAGGAGGGATCTGGTTTTGATAATAACTAAGTTATTTTATCTCACTTTGAAATAATCTTGACTACAAATACCTATGAACCATTCAAAAATAAATACCAGTCTTCCTACACAGTACATTAGATTGTTTTGGGGGACAAAAATAATTGAGTTAATGGAAGTACCAAATTTTCTCATAAGAGATCATGTTAAGGCCAAATATGCCCTAAGAAAAAATTATTTATTATCATTATTTATTAATTACTTCAGTTATGCTAACTGCACTGCAGCTGACTTGTAGATAAGCACTTGGAAACAACTTCCATACTTTTATGGTTGCATTTTAGTTGATACAGCAATTTTCTGCCATGAGCAGTAAGAACAAAAGAAAAAAAAAATATTATCAGTCTGGCATAAGCAAGGAACCAGAGAAAAGAGATGTGAAACACCTTGTTTAAAGCCAAACATTAGATGGTTAGAGCAGGACTTGAAAAAAAACCCACTTGCTTTAATTCTGAGGCAATAAATACAATTTCAGATAGATGTTACCTCCCATCCAGCAAGCTCTCTTCCAATAACTACTTAGCTGCCTGGAAAGAAGGAAGGAACAGGAACAGTGACTCATTGAAGGTCTGTTGATTCATCTCATGAGAGTTACTAATGCTTAAAAAAAATACAGCAGCAATATCTCCTGGTCTCTTTTGTGGGAGATGATTCACACAAAAGGAACTGTAGTCAGTGCACTGAGTGGAAAAGGGGAGGAAATGTGTGTTCTCCTGTCTGTAGTGGCTTGTAATATACTTCATTATATCCTTTTAACTGCAGCACTTTATCATGAAACTGAACTGCTCCCATACAACAGAAGGCAGCACAACAAGGGGGAAGCAGAGACATCAGAACAGAGCTCTCCCATGCAGCATATAAAGGGTTTTGTATAACTGATAGCTATGTTTTTTTTGGATGAAAGGCAAAATAAAAGCAGGTAGTAATGTTCATGAAATCAGATTTTGTCTGAGCATGGTAAAGCATCAGAGAGGTTTTTGGAGAGGAGAGAGTGGCTTATTTTACTATGAAAAATTGTTATGAATTTGGCACAGTTCTGAAGCTGCTGAGCAATGTGTTTAAGTGCTTACAAACAGACACAAGGATATTGATGCCCCTTTCAAATATGTCACATTTGAATGCAACAAAAATCAGTCAAAATTGGAAAGTGTGCATCATACTTACAGTGTTAAGAACCTGGTGTGGGTTTGAAAACTAGACATCCAGACTGTCACTTTTCTGTGATGTGCTTTTATGAAAACACATTCCCTGTGTCCTTTTCTTCCTCTTCTGTGGTGCTTTTCTTATTCTGTAATTTGTTTATTAGCTGTAAGTTCTGCTGTGGACTGTGGCTAAGACTTATAAAGGTGTTTAGGTGCCTGCGTGGTAGCTACTGAAAAACCTTTGCATCACAGCAGGGTCTCATGATGATATTAATTTATTGATTTTTCTGCCTGTCTGTGTAGGATTTCGTCATTTATAGTGCCTCTTTTATAAGCAATTTTTCATGGCTATTTATTTCTCTGTGGCTGTCCAGGGTCACCATCAGGGTAAGGACTCTGTTGCACTATGCACTTTACTACCACAATAAAAAAAAAACATCCAAAAATATGACTCAATTTTGTTTTTAGTATAGTAACTCTGTACATAAAAAGGGTGCATGTGAAGGGGTGGGGTAGATGGACCCAGCTAACTGTGTCCCAGATTTTCTGTCAAAGATTTTCTGCTCTGGAAAATATACTTGTAATAATTTATAGGTGCCAAAATCCAGAATAGATTTCCCAAGATTGAAGAAGATATCTTTGGTATTGTTTGCTTTTTATCCTGCAGCAGGAAGAAGTATCTACTAAAAATACAAACCAGAAGTATCATGGAGAGGTACAAGAGTGGGAAAGAGAACTGACCTGTTGGAAGTAAAAATATCTTAGACTTCATGGTGATTAGAGGTAGAAAACTTGATGCAGTATGTGAGTGAGGGAGCTGCCTGGTTTAGTTCATCATGGACTCATGCATACTCCAGCAAAATAGTTCATCTTTTGTGAACTATTTTGCTGGAGTATGCATGAGTCTCAGGAAATGTAAAGCCAACAGGAGACCTGTTCCTGTTTCCTGCTGTAGCAGTAGAAAACATAAAATTGTGAGTGAGAGAATTTATGTATTTATAAAACATTTGTTTCTAAGATTTCATACGAGTAGAGAGCTGTCTGCAGTGCATGATTTGAGACAAAAAGCTCTATTTCAAAAACAAAGTCAAGACATTTAGATCAAGAGGGTATAAAAAGTCTAAATTATGAAAGATAGTGTTACGGCAGCCTTGTGAGAGTAACTGCCTTCATGCTCTTAAAAATAGATTACTATTTTATTAACTTTTTAACAAAATTTTACATAAAGTTTTTATTTTCTTTTAAAATGTAAGAAATTATATGTGTTCAAAGTTTCTAAAGTTGTGAGCAGAAATATTAATTTTCCTTAGAACAACTGTACCAAGGCAAGATAGAAAGGCAGAACCCAAATGGAACATGATTTAACAATGAATTAATTTCCATTGTGATTTAAACTGTTTTTCTTTTAAACTACCATTTAAATCATAGTGAAATGCTGCAAAGTATTAGGCTGTGGCCAGAACTCTATATGAACATTTAGCATCTACCTACCTAGGGAGAAAATAATTATATTTACTTGAATCAGTCTGTTGACATAATTTGAGTTAACCATCTGCATAAATATTTTAAACACCATGGATACCACTGTATTGTTATTAAAAACACCTCTACTTTCATTATATCTAATCTTCTAGTCACAGAAAACCTTTTTCTACTTTAAAACTGAATTGCCTTGGTAAAACCAATAAAGACTAATTTATACTTTCAATAGGCTAAGAGAACAATTGCTAACACTTTATCTAAAAAGTTCAACTTAAAGAAAAAAAGTACCAAGTGGAGTACTTTCAGAGTACCAAGATTCTGTTTATCCACTTAGAAGAATGATTCTCAAAAATATCTAAATAATTTAGGCCCAGAAGACCCACCGGATTCAGGCCACATAGTCTGAGAAGACAATGAAGCTTGGTGGGACCCTTTCAGATTTCCTCACTCTCAGCATTTCAAGTTATGGCATGATGTTGGTGACTGGGATTAAAGGTAAGAGCGACAGTGACAAAAGACAGTCAGGTCTTTGTGTGCATCCTCCCCCACCCCTTCTTTCTGCCCTCTCTGATGGGCAAAGAGGTTCGTCCCAAGAGGAGAACACCAGGTGGAAATTGATGTATTCTGGAGATGGGAGAGTTGAGATGTTTGTGATTGGCTTTGGAACACATCAGCCTGCATATGGGTATAAAATAATGAGAGATTTTGTGTCTTTTTACTTCAAATTACAGGTAATTACAAAGAATATGTAAACTGATGGAATTACCATATCTTTTACTGACAACATTTTACCCTGCAGTCAATCAAAGTAAGACTGCCCATAAAATCAGCAAGTGAAATAGATATCATTGCCTAACGTAAGGCAGACACAAACAATATGAAAGTATATAATGGGTTTACCATAGTCAACACAATGGATATCCTTCTTTGATTAAAAAACCCTCTGAATTTTTGGAAGAAGAGAATTGTCACAGATTTAGCATATTTGATTTTTTTCTGAAAAGAGCAGGGATGGAAAACAGAATTGCAGAGATTGTTGATGAGATAGGTGAAGAGTAGGTCATCAGAAAATTAGATGATTTCTAATTTGGTTTGGGTCAAGTCATATTTGGTATTATAATAAATACCTTTGCAAAAGAAGTCAGCATATGTCTATTTTTTTTTTCCTCCAGTAACACAAGGTTGGAGAGGTCAAACCGTATCCCGATGTAATCAGCCAAAAATTCCAGGACAAATGAACAGCACAAGAATTAATGTCATTGTAGAGGGCATTGGTAAACCATTATCAAAATTTACGTTGATAGTTTGGATTACCTGTGTTTAAGAAAGAATTCAAGGTGCAGTGAGTAGGGAGAACCTTATTAACTTAACCAGAGAATGGAACAAGACAAAATATCTTATGAGAAGAGATAATGTGAGTTCGTCTTGCTTAACACAGCAATTAAAAGCTGGGAGAAGATATGATTGCACCATAAGCATACAAAGGGAGAGTAAATGCTAGGAAGTGAAAACAATTAGTTCAGCCAAGGTACAGTACTGAAACAAAAATGCATGGCTGTAAAGAAAAGATGCAACCAAACTGTTAGGAATTAGAAGACTTATAAAAAACAAAGATATGAGTCTGAAACAGCTGTCCAGCTGGCAAAGAGTCAAACTATTTTCAGTAGAGAGTTGCATAAATTTAGGGAGCTAGGCACAGGTTATGCATTTTAGTTGTCTGTGACTGTGAGGATCTAAACTCAAGGACCCAGAAGGTTTGTTTCTGTCACATGCCTGTAGCATCTGGCAATTTTGTGCAGCATGGCAAATATTTACCTTCTGCATAAAAATGATTAGCGTGCATTAAGAAGGTAACAAAGCCTCTGCAGCGTCATCATGGAACAGGAAGTAGACTGGAAATAAGGACGAAGACGAAGATGCATTACTGAGTGGTAGTGCCAGCAATGGTTTGCCATGTGTTGCATGGTTTTAGTGCTAAGCAAAGTCAGGGACTACTATGCTCTTTGAATGTCAACCAGTTCCCGCCTTGAACTTTGTGTGAGCTGTAACTGATTTATAAGACACTGCACATGAAATTACTTTTAAGTGGCATTTATGGCAATGAGAAAGGTGTCCAATCACCCTTGAGAGGAGAGGGGTAATGCTGGGGGGATGCACTGTATAGTGAAGGTCATGAATGCCATATTGACGCTGAAGGACACCAAAGTAAAGCAACCTGTAACTACAGTCTGCCAACCACCAAGCCAGTTACAGAAGGTAGCCTTAATTTCCCCGCAGCCCTGTGACTAAGATTTTCCACTGGTCAGTTTTAGCCTGTTCCCCAGCTGGATTGTTTATCTGCTGCCTTTGGCTGGCTCCTACCTGCCAGACTGGGCACCTATCCCCATCTGCTAATTTGGAACAAAACAGAGGTGGCACTGGTCTTCTCAGATGAGTCATAAATTGGTTTGTTTGCATATCAGGCATTTCTGCATCACCTGCCTCATCTGAAACAGAATCTCGTCTTTCAAAGAATGGTGCTTGCAGTTCTTCAGACCAGGTTTTCTTTTTGTTTGTTTGAAATTTTCATATTGTCCTGGAATAGAATGACAGTTTGCAAGTACTGTTGTAAAAACATTTGGGTCATAAATTTCCCAGAAGAAATGTAATGTTTTTCCACTTAATTTAATAACTTCTTGTGGGCCTCTGGGATGAAGAGATTCCTCAGTGTCCTATGCATTCTTTGACATGTGGCTAATGCAACATGCTTTCCTAGGGGGGTGTTTTATAGAAAAGTGACCTTCTGCTAGGAAAACAAAATAACAACTCAATTAAAAGAAACAATGAAGGTCACACCAGTTTCCTTACTGAGGTGAAAAACTAAGCAGTGGAAACATAAGATGCATTTATTTTAACATATGGGACTTTGAGCATCCTGTGGAAAACTCATTGATATGGTAGAATTGCATTTTAGGATGCCTCTGGAGAAAGATGTGATAGAATTATTAAAATTTGCAAGAAAACATATTAATCAGTCATGTGTTAGAGCATTCAGCCTGGATGAATGAACACTTTTTGGGCAGAACCAAACAGCCATGGGAATGGTGGTCCCTAGTCTGTCACTGTCACTTGTCTGATTTTGGAGGAGTTACTTATGTCTCAACTAAGTAGCGTAGAAACAGCTGAACCCCAGAAGCAGCACAAGACCTTCCATGTGCAGATGTCAGGTATTAGAGTGCTGTGAGCATTCCCTGCCCACAGAGCAAGTCCACCCATCCTGCAGCCATGCTGCTGCTCTCATTAGCAAGCCACTCCATATGATCCCTTTCACAGCTGCCAAGTTCAGTGATCACTCCTTGGGGAGACTTTTAGGGCACTTTTAGGGGTTATCAGCCAGGTGACAACCCTGAATGCAGTGCTTATAAATGTTCCCAGCTTTTTGCAAAATTAATAAGAAAGCTCTTTCCTCTCTTCTATGTTAATGCCAGAACCAAACACAAGCTGACCTTTACCTCTAAGCCTCATTTTTTTTCAATTGCAAAAGTGACTTGCTGTTTACTTCAGAATAGTAACAGTGAGACACAATTCATTAGTGTCTGTGGATTTTTTGGAGGTGCTGGAATGAGAGGAGCTACAGAAGTGAGTATCTCTTCCATTAGAATTATATGACAGTGTCACTGAGAGAGTTTTCTGGAAACAGTGATGGTAGATGCTTCTTCCCAAATTACCACAAATACGCCCCCTCCAAAATTTGCTTTCAGGAGCAAATCTTTTCCAAAACTTGGGATATCTCTCAAACAGAAAATTCAAATGTGATTTACTCGACAAGCTTCTCAGGTATGAAATAGCTACATTTTCATACTTATAACTCTAAAATCTTCAGTCCATATTTCATAAGCATACAAAATTTATAGGAAAAAAAGGAGAATGCATTCTAAAAGAGAATGCATCCTCTCTTTCTTATTCTAAAAACCAGTTTTAATTTTAAAATAATCTGGAAATTTTGACCAGAGATGGAAGCCCTGACTTACAGAAAAATTAATACCTTATTAATTTTTACCTCAACTACCACCTTTCTAAGCAATCCTAGCCATTGTCAGCTGACCAACTAGCTATGAAAACAATGAGGTCCTGTGGATTTACTGGTGTATGTAAAAATTGAGGCTTCAGGTAATTCTACATCTCTGTCAACTGTTCCATGCATGGTGACAATACAAGCCTGCCAGAGGAGTTGCTTGGTAAATGGAATAGCTAAAGTCTTCAGCCACATTCAAAGTAGCAGTTTATTTCTGTTTTTTTCTCTACACCATTCCTTGTCAGATGTTTGCAAAAGCTATTTCTGAAATCAAAAAAACATGGTCTTCCTTTCCTTCCTCTATCCCCCCTCAGAGATGGCAATCTGAGGGCATCTTGCTGAAGGCATATGAAGTTACTCTTCAAGGTACTGCAAATGTCACCTCTTTTTCATATGAATCAGGAGAGTTAGAAAATCTGCACAATTATTAGACCCTAAGATAACATAAGACTCAAGAATTATTAGGCTCAAAAACAGAATGCAGTAAAATTATTTAATGAGTGTTCCTAGTAACCACTTTTGTGCTCAGAATAAAACATGCAAACTCCTTTCCAAAGACTTGAAGCTAAGAATTTTAATAGGCTGAATGATTTGTTTCCCTAATGCATTCACCAAGTGCAGCAAGCTGATTAAAATACTGGATACTGTAGAACTTTTTTGTTTCTGGTCTATAGACCTCAGCTTATACATCATTAACCATGTATTACAGGTACACACAGCTATTTTACACATAAGGGAAAAACAAAATGGAATTTGTATGTGCAGGATGTTGATTTTGACATTTTCCTTTTGGAATGGTAAAAAAGTAAAGAAATTGAGAACAGGCTTTGTAGGAAGTCCTCCTTCTCCAGTGAGAACTGTACCTGTATGAGAAGGCAATGAATAGACAAAAGCAATCCACTGGGTGAATCAAAACAGCTTTCAGTAAATATGTGGTGATGGTCTTTTTGTGTAAAAAGATGGTCTTTTTATGTAAAAAGCCTTTAATACAAAATAGCTGTTCTATTAGAGAATGTGATAGATAGCTGAAAAGCAGCTTGCCAAAGGAAAGCTTCTTCAGAGTTTGGGGATAATTCTGTAATTACCTTACTGACACAAATTTATGTTCCTATTTAGGAACAAATCCACATATTAATTTTACAGGACCTCTATAAAAAGGAGACAGGCTTAAGAAGCACCAGAGCTTACTGTAGAGCTGTGTAAAGTACTTCTGAAATTCTGAAACTTTACTCTTCATTTAAGTGAATTACAGAAAACTCTAAGTGCAGACTAGAACCCCCCCCCCCCCCAAAAATACGTAAAGCAAATATTAATTAATAAATGTGTAATTCAGTGAAGAGGGTGTTTTTCTCTTTATTACTGAACCCATTTTTTCAAATGTGACCTGTAGAACACTTAAGTCACAGGAAGGCCTTTTCCTGGAGCTCTCAAAATTTCAAGCAATAGTTTCCAGAGAAAAAGGGTAGAGTGAATGCAACTATCTCAAATGAATTGCTTTGTATTTTTTAGCAAATACAGTCTACATAGTTCTTACAGTTGTTTTTCATCTTTTCTTACAGATGATATTTCAACTTATTCCATCAAGAATTTATAATCTAAAGTTTAGATTCAGAGACATGAGGCAGAGGTTAAATTTATGCATGTCAGGTCTCAGCAAAGTCAGTGAATCTCAAGCATAGGTTTAAAAAGATTTAAAATTAAAGTCCTTTATAATGATACTCTGAGCACACTGCCACTTTCTTGAACTGGTACATCTATTCAGTGAGCCACTGCAGCAGGATTATTATTTACCCTGAGCTGAGCTCAAAAGAATTTTAGTGGCTGTCAAGTCATGTTTACACATTGATAGCGTCACTTTTTAGCTAAGTGACCAACAACATGGTTGGTCTGATTACAGTGGCTGAGAACACCTTCCATAAAGTATAAGAGCAAGAAGCCCTGAAGATGCCCACCTCAGCTGATTGTAAGTACTACTTAAATTCAAAGGGAAATTAAAAATAGCTGCCACTTTATTATTAAAGGGCTTTGCCCCTTGGTAAAGCAAATAAGACTATTCCCTGTGACTCAATAGGAGAAATTTTCATTCACTGAAGTTGCAGATTAGAGAAACTGGATTAAACAATGTGAAAGAAATTTGTTGTAGAAAGAAAGAAAAAAAAGTCACCCAAATGGAACTTGGCATTCTATTCTTATCTGGAGGGAAAAATTTAAATGCATTTTAAAGGAGTCTCTTAGTGGTTTCTAAATTTCTACATTCTGATTTGTGTGTTTAAACTTTGGGAAGCATTGAAAATGGCTCTGCTTTCAAATGAGTTGTGTGTACCTAAATCACACTGAATCTGCATAACAGTATAGATTATCTAGGGCCCACAAGCCAACTGCTTCTCTTTCAACATTAATGACTTGCTGACTTTTGTGCATCAACATTTAGATCTGGGTCCTTGGCATCCATGAGCAGCTCCTGCAGCCAGAGGAAGCACACATCTTTTCCCAGTGCCCCAGTGCTGGAGTGCAGGGAGGCTGTAACATGCTGCTAGAGGCTGTAATAACAACCACACATAGCACAGAGGGCCTCTCCCTGCTCATTTATGGCAGGGTCAGGGGAGAACAAAGGAGATTTAAAACTTGTTTCCCACTAATTCAACTGCTTCAATCCACTAAGCAGGATTCAGGTGCGGCTGAGGATTTCAGCACCTTCCTTGGAAAGTTTGCCCCTGGGCCATTAAAAATGGTTTGAATAATAAAATTGACTTGCCTCTTGGTGTCATTATACCCTCGTTTTCAGATCAGCGATTTTATGAAAAGATAATGCTGATAAAGATTTATTTTTATGAGATATTTTATGGCTTTTAAATATCATATGCAAGTTTTCAGCTCTTTGGCTTCTTGGAGTGCTGATTAGGATGGTGCTTCTTTTTTCCTTCTTTCCCCTGTTTCCAAAGCAACCATGAAATAAAATAGAAAAGCACACAGAGCCGAAGACATAAATTTTGAAGAAATAATTCTGACATGCAATTTTGGAAACCCTTTTCAGGTCAGTGTCATTTTTGTAATTGATGTTACCAGGTTTATTTGTCTTTGTATTTTCCCCTCAATAAACAATTCAAATATACTTCAAGCACTCCTTTCAAAAAAGGCAACTTGAAAACATGTCAAGCAGCTTGATTTGGAAGTTTTTTCAGGATTTAGACAGCTTGCATATTTTACTAAATTGTACACATTTTTTAAAAGCTACAATTCAACATAATGCTTCAACTGACAAGTATAGTAATAGGAAGTGTATACTTACATTTCAGCTCCAGTTTGATGAAGTCAGTGTTCCCCAGATTCTCAAGAAACACCCCATCTGAGGCTGATGTTTTGAAGTAGAAAGAGATGTCTGCACTGGTTTCCCCTTGGAAGGTGGAGAAGTGGAGGTAAGATGATGAAGTAATGAAAGAAGCTGCGTTCCAGTAATTCCCTGCAGAGGATAGACAGGAAAGATGTGTTTCAGTGCTCCCTTGAAGCTGTTGGAGAAGTTGGAGATTTTAAGGTTCATCTATGCTTCGGTGCTGTCTGTGCTGAAGAAAGAACCCCAAGCACCTTGATTCTTGCTATCTCCATTTTGTTTTTCTGGGCATGGTGTGTCACGTTTCAGAAGACAGAGCACGTTAATGGTAAATTTATTTTCAAGCTCTTAATTTATCATATCCAGTCATACTCAAATGTTGTTATTATATGTTTATTATAGTAAGACTATCATGGGAGATCATTCAGAGGGGCAAAACACTGACTTGACATCTGCTTCGCCTCAGGCACATGCTTTGCTTTCATATATTGCTGCATGTGTGACTTGTCTTCAAAATTATTCTACACACCTACACCCCCTCCTGAAAGTCTAGCCATGTCTATCAGAAGTAAATTAATTTAAATCACAGGAAATATCCAGTAAATGAAGCTAATCAATATAGACACAATTAACATATGCACCTAATAGTCCCCTATTACATTACCACTGGAGAAATATAATAATTAATAACATCCAAGAACTACTACTGTACTTAGCTAGAATGACAGTCAAATTCAGTGCAAGGTAGCATTACAATGCAATAAAGAAGTAATAAGATATAAGAGCAGGTAAGATTCTCTTAATAAGAAGATCATAAGATTCATAAGAGAAGGCTTTGGGGTGACCTAATTGCTGCCTTCAAGTACCTGAAGAGAGGTACAAGAAGGATGGAGAGGGACTTCTTACAAGGGCATGCAGTAACAGAGCAAGAGGGAATGGCTTCAAACTGATAGCCAGTAGGTTTAGATTAGAGATTAGAAAGAAATTCTTTACTCTGAGGGTGGTGAGGCACAGGAACAGGTAGCCCAGAGAAGCTGTGGATGCCCCATCCCTGGAAGTGTTCAAGGCCAGGCTGAACGGGATTCTGAGCAACTGGTCTAGTGGAAGGTGTCCCTATCCACTGCAGGGATGTTGGAACTAGACAATCTTTAAGGTTGCTTCCAACCCAGGCCATGTTATATTGATTCTATGATGATCATATAGGTGATAGAGTAAGCCAATGAGAGACTGAAACAGCTCATTTTGGTTTCATCAGAATGCTTAGGTATCCATCTTCAGAAATTTATTAGAATATCACTCATGATGTCATCACAGCTGAGCCCTTAGTATTCCAGCTAATAAACATGATACTACTACTTTCCTTTCCAGTCCAAAGTCCCAGATATTGGTTTTCTATTGTTTGATTACTGAAGTATGTGATAATGCTATTATTTGTCTGGTTAGCACTGGATGAATATGAATGAGGATGGCTGAAGTTTCAGAAGATCAGCTGTGATGATACATTATACTACTGACCCACACCCATTTCAGAAGTTTTATTATTTGAGTAATTATTAATCTCTATTCAATTTTAAATCGAACATCTGAATTAGCAGATGTTTTTAGGTATAAATAAAAGCATACTATTGCTTTCCATAGTACTATTCCATACCCTACATTATAATTCTGCCTCTCTCAAGGATTTAGGGTATTTGGAAAAAGAAGCCATTTTCCATTTAGTTCAATGCATCCCAAGAGGAAAGTTGTAATTGAGATTTTGTGCATGTATGTGTGTAAACACACATTTGAGCAGTGAAAATGGGAAGAAATAGGCATTCATGAAACAGGTATGGGTTTGTGAATTAACCAGTTAATCTAGATCAGCTAGTTTTCAATATGTATTACTATTTACCTTCCTTATACAAATGAGTAATTTCCAGATTGAACACTACTAATGATTTCTATAGAAAAGTCAATAATCTTCATATCATAAACCTGCATGGGCAAGAGATATCTGCTCATTATTTGCAAGTTTGTTCTTTGAAAACATACCTAGTGCTAAAGCAGCACAGATAAAAAAGGTCTTGAATTTTATTTTCATTCGTAGTCTCAGGTCTCATTTTCTGTCACTTTTCAAAGTGCTCTCTTAATATCAGGGTTGCTTACGGTCTAGATGCATGAGTGCTATGTCAATAATCTGTAAACACAGGGTCCAGATGGACTTTGTATATGCTCTTCCATTTGCAGATGTACCTGGACATCTCTATTTTATTTTCCTGGGACCTACAGATATGCTAGCTGCTGGCAGACCCTCAAAAAAGATTTTACTTCACTTGCTGAATAAACTCACATGAAATAAGTGGGACTCAGACAAAAAGCCAGGAATGTATTAATACAATCTCTGTTCAGGAGCCAATTTTGCTGCCCTAAATAACCTTGTAGAAATGCTTCAATTTTTTTTTTTAACTTAAATAAGTATTTTAGATCTCTAGCTTTATATTCCTTGAATATTACTAAACTTGTTAGCCTAAAACACATGACAAGTAAAATTGCTGTGAATGTGAGAGCTATAAAATTCAAGTATTACTGGAGACAAATCTCTCTTCAGTGAGAAAGGTGTCCAAGCCACCTCACTTCACCAAAAGAGAGCAATACAGTGCATTATTTTAATTAATATTTCAATAAAGTAAGAGTAGGACCTGCTATATGAAACAGCTATATATTTTGCAGCATTGTATTTACATATTTTTAATTATCTTACAAACTTGAAACCATTAAATGCAATTTGACATAGACTTAGTCTGCAAGGCCGGGATCCTGTGGGTTAAATCCTTAACTATAAGAGTGCATAACCCAAGGGCCAGTTTGCCTTTACAGGGCAGTAGTTTTCAGTTGTATGTGACCAGCTGGACATCTCAGAGTTTTTAGGATTGGTACTGTTTGTGGGTTTATCCAGCAGGGTGCAGCCCTATGGCAAAGATTTCACATTTTTACCACAGCACACTTGCAAGAAAGACTGCTGCTTCTGAGTGCCACTGCAGGGCCAGATAGGCAGGTGGGTTCAGATGGAGTCTTCATCACCTTCTTATTGAAACAAAATGAATCAATTTTTATTTAGGGCTACATTCAGCCTGCTGAAGAGCAGAAATCACTAAGGATTTTGCATTTAATTCAAAATGCTATGATTTGACTTTGCAGAAAACCTTGTCTGCAGATGTTATTGGTGAGATGATAAATATAAATGATGCAGACAGAATTGGAGAATCTGCACCTTGAGAGAGACATCTTCAAAGACTATTCATGAGAAATTCCTATGAAGATAAAATCATATTTTTGCACTCTAGTATACATTCATTTCAAATCAGTTAAGGGAGAAAAGTCTTTTTGTTAAGAGTACAATAGAAATGTTTTGCCAAACATAAATAATGATTTTTATCATAAAATGCTATCTTTTGATAACAAATGGGCTCCCTAAGGAAATACTGTACAAAAATCCACTTTACACACATTATTACAGTTTCTTGCTAGGAACTTTTATCAGTCACTATGCCTCAAAATTTCTTTGGTACATTGTCACAATTCTTTCCTCAAGTGGTTTGAACATATTGATCCTACAGGCATTTTTCTCCCACTTTAGGCTGACAAACTGTAGATGGAGAAAACTGGGACTGCAACTTAAACCACCGAGTAGAGGTATGGCAGCAGGAATATCAGACAGAAGGTGGGAAAGGGAGTTTATTTAGAAGGAACAATATAAATGGTAAGTTTTTATTTTAAAAACATACCAGAGTCTAAGGATAATTTTTATTGTATTATCTAAAATACAAAATTATAATTTTACTTTCTTGTTTGAAACCTCAGCTATAATTTTGTAATGAACACCACAGCTTTGTTGTGCAGTTCTGTTGGTTTAAACTCGCTTAGTGTTTAAATTTGATTTAAACCAATTAAACAGGTACAGAGCATGCTGCTGTCATGGAAGCACAAATACAAATCAATCAAGACACCAGACAAGCCTTTTCAGTTGTTTGCAGCTCAAGATAAATGTGGAGATCCGCAAGGCATGGCTGTGTTTTTCATAAAATTTCTTGGTGGTGGCAGTAAGCCTTAGGACACAGGGCACATGGAGGCAGGAAAGGGAATTGCTGACCACAGTGCCAGAGGAAACTGCCATGGATGTTTGCCTGGATCCAAGAAAGAATCAGAGTCGTAGCTGAGACAGAGGTGCTTCAATGCACCAAGTAACACTTTGTGATTCTATTTCAATTTGCGTCAAGGTTGCTCACAGCTCTGCCTCTCTGCTGTGAAAATTAAAATCCAACTAGTTAAGCTCCTGCAAAACACTCTTACTGCTTTCTCATTAGTTTTCCTAACTCTGAGCTATGGTGTTCTTTGTAATTTGTATGATACAAAAGTGTCTCTTCTACTGCTCCAAAAAGACTCAGTCTCAGACAGGTGGCTGCACTATAATTGCAAAGGTATAATTTTTACAAGAACAGTGATGGTCTGTAGCCACAAGAAACCAGCCCTACTACAAACGTTAATGAGAAGGGACATCTTAAATCTCAGATAAAAAGCTGAACTAAGACTTGAAGATTTTTCCCATGAAGTCCCACCTCAGTAAGAAGGAAGGAGACCCATAACACTGACAGGGACAAACACACTTTTTGATCTGAGTTATGCAACATGAACAGGCATCTTTTAATGTGTGGCAGCTCTGTAACTTGAAAATATAGAGTCACTGGCCTTATAGTAATCAGCCTTTCAGCATCTGCCTTGCAATATTTTTGTTCAGAGCTCCCTTGCTGGTTCCCATCAATATCTTTCTTAGCATGATTGAAATTCATGCTTTAACACCATCAATTTCACTTTTACATTTAAACCCCATTGAAATGGATAATGGCAATACCAGAACTGTAAAAGACATCAGTGCTTTTAGCCCTGCTAGGCAATCGCACTAGAGAACGAATGCTGCAGTGTCAGGCAGCTCTTATGTATTACAATAGACCAAAAACCTCCAGGGCCCTCATCTGCAGCAAAACAGATTTTCTATCAAAACCATTATGTGAATAAAATGTAAGAATAGTCTTCTATTTCAGAGGAGATGGATATGTGAATGGAAAACTGTTCTGTGGCACAAAGTAATGGATTGAGATTATCCAGACAATTATGCTCAACAAATCAAGTTGGTGGGGTTTTTTTCCTTTCTTCTTTTTCAATTCTGAGATAGGAACTTATGCATGCACACAGAGCAGTTTGGGTATCAGTACAGCAAAAATCACACCTTAGACTCAAGTCTTCAGATCCATTTCAGAGTGGAACTGGCTGTAATGAAACCAAATTTGCTGTTGGACTTTCTATTTGAAAAGTCAAAGAAAATTGGCAGTGTTTCTTGCACTGAGTTGTACTTTATTGTGAAAGATGTAACCATGACCTCAAAGCAGGGCAGGTATTTTTCTGTAATCAGTGCTAATCTTCGGGGAGCTGAGATCACAGCTTCAGTCTGAGCTGGAGTGGGGGATGTGTTGGGGGAGAGGAGAGCAAGGATGGCAAGTCGTCGGCATTCTCTCCTTCGCTGGGAGAACTACAATGCCAGTGGCTTCTTCCTGACTGAAATATCTGCTTGGTGTCATTTTTCATTGTGCTAATGTGCTTTGAAACCTTTTGTTTTTTCTGGTCTGCAGCTCTATGCTACATGTACTATGTTCCACTCTACTACATTTACTATATTTAATGCACATATAATTTACTGTATATGGTAATTTTTTCATTTCTTTGATTTCTTTGGTACCCATAGAATCAGTTTTGACCAGCTCCAGTCCTGAATTCATTTGCTTGTTGGTGAATTGTTTAGAGCCTTGGGCTCCCCTCTATCAGTCAGTGCCCTGTGCCTGTATCCCTTTGCCCACAATCCCACATTCCCAGTTTTCAGGACTGCTGAATATATGCCAGTTGTGCATTTCTCTGCCCACTGCCATTATTCTTATTGGTCCTGCACCTGGGCCACAACAACCCCACACACTGCTGCAGGCTGGGGGAGTGCAGCTGGAAAGCTGCTGAGGAGAAAGGGATTGGGGGCTGACATCCAGATGGATACATGAGCCAGCAGTGTGCCTAGGTGACCAAGGGCATCTTGGCCTGTATCAAGAGTAGGGTTGCCAGTAGGAGTAGGAAAGAAGTTGTCCTGCTGTACACATCACTGGTGAGATTGCACCTCAAGCTCTGTGTCCAGTTCTGTGTCATTTGCTTCAAAAAGGACATTGAGGTGCTGGAGTATATCCAAAGAGGGCCACGAAGGTGGGAAAGGGTCTAGGAAACATGTCTTATGAAGAGCAGCTGCAGGAAGTTGGGTTGTTAAGCCTGGAGAAAAGGAGGCAAAGGACAGAGTGCCTGAAGGGAGCTGTAGTGGAGTATGGATCAGTCTTTTCTGCCATGTCTTAGGTAAAAGAGTGAGAGGTAATGGCATTAAGTTTTGCCAGGGGAGATTAAGGTTGGCTCTTACAAAAGGTGTCTGCATGAGGCATCTGGGGATATGATTTAGGTGATTTAAGCAGTGATGGTGGTGCTGGGCTGACAGTTGGACTAGATGATCTTAAATACCTCTTCCAACCTTGATGATTCTGTGGTTATGTTAGTCAAACATAAAAACATTTTGTTATGCAAAAAGTAACTACTTTTTAGTATTATCTATATAAAATGGGGTTGTACCATTAGAAGATAAACAAAGGTAACACAAACTAGGTATAGTACTCCTGCCATTAGAGGAAAAAAAAAAAAAATTGAGGCAGGGCTCAAAATAGTCCAAGCCTGGCAAGTCTGTGGCCTTGAATACTCCCTGCCATACCCAAAGACTAACTAGAGATATCAATAATGTGCTTCTTGGGCTGTGGGTTAAAAATTTATCAACATCACAGCAGAACATCACTTGATAAGAAGCATGTAAATTGCTACTTAATTTAAAATTAAGATGGTAGTGTCCTGATTTACTCAATCCAAACCTGAATCAAGAAAAATAAACCAGAAAGAGTTGCTACACATGAAGTTGCCTTAATAGCAGAAAAGTCTTTTGACAACACACAGGAAAAATAATCCCCAAGCAAACAGATGGAGAGTGTATTAGCACTGTATAACAGCAAACTGACTTACCCCCTTTCAGGCTAAATAAAAATATAGGTTAGATTTCAATTTCCAGGCTAAAACTAGCTGTGTATCCTTCAACAAAGTAACAAATGGTTGGAAGTTCAGAACAAAACCTGCTGAGAATATCAATACATATAGAGATGAGCTCAGAGTTAACAAAACAGAAAACTTAGCTCCGCAGTGGTTGCTGTCAAGTTAAAGACAATTCAGATTTTAAAAGATAAATCCTTGGTTGCAGAATTTTTTTTTACATTGACCTTTTTATACCTTGACTTTTTTTTTGCATTGACCATCTAGTCCAAATGCCTGACCACTTTAGAGCTGACCAAAAATTAAATCATGGCTTTAAGAATGTTGTCCTTAAACACTGTCTTAAACACTGACAGGCACAGGGTATCAACCACCTCTCCAGAAAGCCATTTCAACAGCTTGATCAGCTTCCCAGTAAAAAAATGTCCCCAGGTCAAGCATGAACCTTCCCTGATGGGTGCAGCTTTTAGCCATTCCCATGTGTACTGGCACAGGGCACCAGGGAGAAGAGCGCAGCACCTCCTTCTCTGACTCCTGTGAACCAGGACTCCCAGAACCCTCTCTGCAGGACTGCTCTCCAGACACTTCTCTCCTAGGTTTGTGCCTGAGATAGCTCCATAGGGCAGAATCTGGCATTTTGACTTATTAAATTTCATCCCATTAATCAAAGCCTAATGATCCATTCCCTCAGATTTCTCTGCAAGGTTTCTTGTCCCTCAGGAGAGTCAACAGCACCTCCCAGTTTGGTTTAATCAGCAAACTTGCTGATGGTGTGTTCAACTACTGCATCCAGATTGTTGATAAATATATAACCCCTTCAATTTCTATACTACACCTGAAACTCAAAGTAATTCCTCAAGGCTTCTCTTCTGGAAGTTCATTGCATGCACCTTCTGAAAGTGAGATCCTGAAAAGGTTAACTGTCCACTCATGTGGGTGGTGACCTTCCAGTGATGCCCTTGCCGCCTCCAGTTGTAGGGAGGTTGTTTGGTTCTCACTTACAGAACTTTGTCGCCTTCCCTTCTGCATGCCTGCCACTGCTGTGACAATTGTTCACCTCATTACAGAACTTATCATCTTTTCACGTGGGACCAAGGTCTAAAGCCCCAAACTACTTTACGCATAACAAAATACTGAGGAGAGAGTAAGTATATTTAAAAAATTACAAATGCAGACAAGTCTTAAATTACTTCTTTAGAAATTAAAGAGTTTCTTCTTCTATTTGGGATCAACTTGAGTTCTCTGGTCAGCAATGAAGGACAAAAAATTACTTATATTAGCGTTGCAGTAAGATAGATAGCAGTTTATCAGCTGCCATTATAAATTATCTGTTTTCATAAAGATTCTCAAGTGACATAACAGACTGATCAATGGATATAAACACAGATGCTAAAGTTTGCTTTACTCTGCCAGTCACTATATTTGCTGAGTGAGGGGAAAAGTGCAATCACATTTATCAGTGAAATGTTGGAGTCAATAAAACAGATTCAGTGATGCAGAAATGTTTCCAGCACCTGCTGTGTTTCCTGCAATCATCTTTGGAAGATAATTTTTCAGAACTCTTGCCTCCTGGCCACAATGCCTAATCACGATACATACCCTGTCACTGCTGGCATCATTACTTTAATCCATCTAAAGGATGAAAGGTCCTGATCTGGCCTGGTTTACAACCTGGAGCTCTGTAATGTGCTGATAGAGCTTTAATGATGCATGTAAACTGGTGTCCTTTTAAGGAAATTTTTTTAAACAGTAACTGACCTGTAAACACGAGCTTGATCACCAGTGTGCCACAGCCAAGGCAGTATGTAGGAATCCTGCCATGGTGCCAGAATGGTAAACATTAAATACAGGAGCCTGCTGCTGTCCACAAACCATGTTACTGTGAGGATCTGATTCTCTGTTGTCCCCTATATATTGGTGGGTGTTTAGCTGTGCAAAACAATTGTCGAGCTTTCCATTCCCACCTGGTAATGCTGCATAATCACCATATGCTCAGCACGTATCTGTGCAAGATGGAAGGCAAAGACACAAGGACAATAATGTAAAAAAAATTAGAATTTTCTTAAGAATTCAGTTTCTCTGTGGTACTAAATCTATTCCCTGTGCTGCAGAGGTGAACTGCAGGAAATGGTAGCTCTCTGCTCTCCAGATCCTTGGCAAGGTGTGTGGACAATGAGATTGCAGCTCTAGAGCTCTATAGAGTCAGAACCATTGCATTAGCCAACACTATGTGAATTATATGATCCAATATCCATTTCTTCTGCCATTCCCATTTGCTGTTCCTGGCATGATGTTTTAAAAGAAGAATGTGCTGGGTAATCTTCACACAGTTCTTCCCCTCTACATTTTCTCATTTTCCCTGCTTAGAGTGACATTTTAGTTCACATTTGTGGCTTTAAAATCACTTGTGTGTGGCTATGGATCTGAACTCAGTGTCCTGGCTCTTTGGTCACCTGATTTGTTCTGCTAGACCAGCTACACTTGCACACTGGAAAATGTTTTTCAGAATTAAAATGTAAGATGCAATTTACTCTTGATGTAGTATATTAACTATTCTTCATGCCATTGATTCCATTGTTATTGACAGAGATCATGAAATTATTTTGCTTGATCTTCTATTACTGGATGGATTTCAGAGATTTCTGAACTAAAGCTGAGAATATTTAAGTCACAAGTTATGACTAGGTCTTTTGGTGATTTGTAGTCCTCTAACCTGATGAAACTTACAGCTAAAATAATTTGCTTGAAGTAATCATTTAATTCAGCAGGTGCATTAGTACAGTCATGCTGTTCTACTGCTACAAATAGTAGAAATATACTTTTAATGACTCCTTTGTCCATGTCCCAGTTCCCAGTTATTAATACATAGTTTAGATATACATTAAATCTACAGTTGAGTAAAACTGTCATTTTTATGGTGCCATTCCAGTTTCATGTCACTGTAACATTATTCCAAGTCCAGCTTCCTTTTTTTTTTTTTCTTTTTTTTTTTTTAATGTCGTTTTTATGGACTGTAGCTATTTATAGAAGCATTTGCAAAGAATTTGAATCATAGAGATGGACATTGTGTTCTGAATTCAAACAGCCGAGAGCTTAACACCTCCATGGCCTCCCTGTCCTACATTGCCCTAGGAACTGGGAGAATAACTGGACTCCATGTTATGGTCCCATTCCACCTCAGACACCGGCGCCTTGGCTAGAACATCTGCTCTGCTCTGTGCCATGGCCCTGGAAATGCTGCTTGATATGCCTATGCTGATATAGACTTTACCCCTTCTGTCTTTGAAAAAAATATCTTTGCAAAGTAATTTTACAGTTCATTTCTATATCATCTATGCAGAGAAACTTTTCACATGACTGCATTTGAGCATTTATTCCATTCCCTGCCTGTTCCTTATCTTTAAAAGAACTCATTAAGACTATCACTATGTCCAAATATCTTTCTGCGATCTGACTATCTCAGCAGTATTCTAAATCCAAGAACACAAAGAAAGAATACCTACAAAATTTAAATTAAAAAATAAAAGTTTCTTAGTCTTAACATTGCCATTAGTGACGCTTGTAATATTGCTGCCAGAGAGAACATTTACGTGGGCAAAGGTGGGCTCCCTGTAGAAAGGTAAATTTACTGTAGGAACTGCAGCTCTCCCTCTTCTAACAGGCATTGTCTACTCACACTTCAAATTCCACACAGGTGATGCAAGCAAATGTATCCAGTGTAATAGTAAATCTAAACCAGAACACTAATGAAAACATTTTAGACTAAATAAGTTGTCATATGGAGAAAGATGTATTGAACTTCTGTTGCAGCTTAATGGTAACAGCACTGAGACCAAGAATCTTAAATGTATATATATTAAAGTGTTTTTATATGAATTTAATGACTATTAACCAATCAGAGTTTACAAAAAGACTTATGCATAGTACATCCCAATTAAAAAATACAAGCTTTACCATTAAAAAAAAAATCTATCACAAATAACCCATGCTAAAGGTTCCAACGTCCCTAGAGAACCCCTTCCAACCTCAACTATTTTGTGAAAGTATGAACAATGATTCGGGCTTGCATAAAAATTACAAGAAAAATCAGTACAAAAATTGAAATGAATTTAGTATTTTGGAGGTGAAATTGTTTGTGGAAACAAAATATAACTCTGCATCTACAGGACATCTGATTCTGACCTCTTGCAAATCAGTTAGACATAGCTCTACTGTTCATGGCATTACACTCAATTTACACAAATCTGAGAATATTTACTCAATGTTTACTTCCCAAATCGTTTCCATCTCACTCAAAAGACTATGCAATGAAAGAGAAAAGGGTGTGAAAAAGATGTCTCATAAAGAAACAAAGTTCTTTCTTTCTTTTTATTTTTCTTTCTTTCTTGCTTGCTTGCCTGCCTGCCTTCCTGCCTTTTTTAGTCTTTACCATCCCAAATGTCTCTCTACTAAACAGTCATCTAGAAATTTGGACTTGTAAAGAATGTTTCAGCTGGCTATAACAACAGAAGATTGGAGATAAAAACTGCCTTTAGACATTTTACAAAGCACAGCACTGAATAGGAAAAACATGAACATCTAAAACTAGACTTTCAGAACACAAAAGGAACCCCTTGCAGTGAAGATTTTCATCTGAAATGGAAGGTGACTCGGGGTAAAGACATTGTGTCATAATTTAGTCATTCTAAATTAAATTTCTTGGCTCTGACATTCTTAGCATACATGACCCTGGCCAAGTTGTTTATGGCTTATGCCAAGTCCAAGATCTCTGAGGTGAAGAAAATACCATTTCTCTTTTCTCCTTTATAAAGTGTTTTTGAATCTTGATTTTGTAGGACTGTCAACATTTGCAGTAAATTGTGGTTACAATCTTAGGCTGCAAGAGGCAGCTTTTCTACTTGAAACAGAGTACAAAACTTGGCTGGAATTTGAACATGCTCCTGTGATACAAGATCCAACAATAATTTTCCACAAATTTGCTTCTTACTTTTCACATGATCCAAATGCATTGGTGTTGGATGAAGTCATTAAATGAATGTCAAAATATTTTGAAATTGGAGAACAAAATATGGCAACATCATTTATGGATAAAAATATATACATGCATAAATATTAGATCTAGCAACACTTAAAAAGCAAAGATGACAAATATTTTACTATTTGTTTAAAAGCAAATATTTCTTCACAGTGTTTTGTAATCTTGCATAGCTGTAATTATCTCACAATGACCACGATACCCATTATGGCACATTACTCATTATGACATCTTTTTCCAATATAAATATAAACAAATGATTACATTTGTAAGGTTCTTTGAACGTTAATGAATACTGGTGATTTTTACTCAGACTTTGCTTTGCTCAGACATGCAGCCCAAACCAGAAGGCTTCTTAGCAATCCTTTTATAAGAAAAATAAATAAATATCAGACATGGCAGATCTAAACTTTTTGAAAGGGAACATCACAGTCATGCTTATTATCACAGCTACTAGATCAGGCATTTGGTGCTGGGAAAGAGTTGAGGCTAAACTAAAGAATCAGAGCTATGGTCTGTATTTGGTCTAAATAAGAAACTACTCACAAGCTGTGAAGAATTTGGGCTGCTGACACCAGAGGTGTACTCACTTTGATCTGAAAAGACTTTCTTCTTCTGAAAGAGGGAAGAGCTGTACTCTGACACTCAACTTTACAGTTTCCTTCATCGGGAAAAGAGAGTATTTGTGCGCAGCAATCTCAAATGGAGAGGAAGGGCACAAGTGGTCCAAAATATACTTGTATTGATCAACTGAGATGTCAAATATACATTTAAAAGGCAGTCTTGGGGGAAAAACATGCCTGCACAGAAAGTGATATGAGTTGGGATCTGATTTAGGGAAACCACCTAATTTCTCAGGAATTTGTTACTGCATGACAATCTCTGTGGGAGGAAATTCTCCCAAGGACAAAAATAAATATGGATTTTTTCTAAGGAAATATCGACATGAGTCAAGAAATGCCTTGGAACAAAACCAGAGCTAACCCTGGAGATGGAAGCACTTGAGATGTGCAGGTATACCCGGGTCACTGAAGCTCAGACAGCTTTCGAGGACTGGGGTGGGGGCTGGAGAGTTGACAGCAAAAGCTGGCCTGCACAATCTTCCCACAGCCAGCACTAAGACAGGCTATCTGCATTGCTCTGTGTTCTTCTCTTTTACTGTATGGGCTTGGGTGTGGTTGCTTCATGTAGATAGTGCTGCACTGTGCTCTGTAAACATAACATATGCCTGTACTAATTGCCTCAACTGCAGCTTGACCCTCTAAGTGGGGCTGTTCTAGCTTGGATTCAGCCTTCATTTAAGTCACTGTAAAGGCAATCAGTCTTAGTCCTTCCTTTTCAGACTATAAATAGGCAGCCTGTAACCAGCATTGCATGTTGCTGTGTAGTCATCCCTAACAGACAGAACAGCTGGTAAACTGGGCTCCTGACAGTGAATCTTTATGATATCAACTCTCTGCATGTGATGGTGGGTCACCTTCTCTGCCATCTTACAAGGTTTGCTTAAGAACACACTGAACAGAGCACTTGGCTTCAGCCATCACTAGCTCTGATTTGTGGGTACTTAACCTGGTTTGCTGTTGTCTTGTGTTTATAGCCATTTGTTCCTGATTTTGTTTAATATTATATGGGAGCTTGAGGCACAAATAAATGAAGGTTAAAACAGAAAATTTGATGAGGAGGAACCAAATGAAACCTTGTTTTTGCAATGAAGGCAAAACTGGCACCTGTGTTTACTATGTTGTCTCATTGCAAGTGAACAGTTTGTATACATATTATTATATATGCATGTCAGTATTTGTCAGCAATCCAGGCTCTTACTGTTTTTCTCTAAAAACTTACTCTTATATTTTTTCAGTGACAGCACAGGCAAATAATGGAGTACCACACAAAGAAAATGATTCTCCCCCCACATCCCCTCTTCCTCACTCCTTCCTTCTTAATCCCTTGCCTAAAAAATACCCCAAACAAGCAAACCAGGAAGAATAAAAAGATGCAAAGTCATTTGAGTTTTTTCCCCATTCAAAACCATAAGGTAATAAAATAATGACAGATTAATTTTTTTTTTTTTTTTTTTTTTTTTTTCTGGGAATTTGAATGAAAGCCAACAAAGGGTTAGCAAAAAATCATCTCAGAGCCTGGTCACTGCTGAGCTTACCTTGTCATTTCTGATTTCATTACTGAGTTTCTAGAAGAACAGTTGAACCTGCAAAATGTTCTTTCTCTCCCATGTGCTGAGCACAGTCAGCCAGCTGCCGTGAGTGCTGAGGCAATGAAGGCATGGGGAATAGGGTGGCAGCAAAGTGGATTACTTCAGCTGCATCTAAAAATGTATGAATTCTGCAGAGAGAGAGCAACAGGTCCTGCTTGAGAAAAGGGTTGATTGGCTTTTCTAAAAAAAACAGGTCATGGCTCAGTGAAAGGCTCAAATGCTCATATGAAAGAAAGAAACATCATCTTCATATGAGTAGCATGAGGACAATTCTGTCCAGAAACATTTATTGTGAAAAGTACAAAAATAGCAGGGATTGAAAGTTTATTTTGCAGATTAAACGCAGCCTGTCAGGTTTTTTTCTGTTTGGTTTTTTTTTTTTTTTTCTGTATTTGTTGGAGGTTTTTTGTGTTTTTCTCCGTGCTGGATGTGTTTGCTTTTATTTTTTTTTTAGTTGGTTGGGGCTTTTTTCCCCATCTGATGAGTAATTATGCAATTTCTTTAGCTTACACTTATGATAGTACAAGTTATGCTTTTACTGAGAAAAATAAGTCTTATTTTGCAAGCACATGTCTGCATTATTTCTTTCGAGAGACACCATTGTGGGATCTCAGCACATCACTGTGGATGTGCAGAGACACCAGGGGAGCCCCTGGGGGGCTCGGAAACCCTGGAATGCTGCCAAAAGGGTTTGGTGGTTGGATTTCGATCCATCAAAAGGAGAAGAACCTGTGAAGGAGGAAATGAGAGCTTCTTGGGTGTGAATGATACCTTTATGGAGGGAAATATAAATTTTAGAAAAATAGGGACAGGGGGGTCATGAAGGCAAGATGGAGGATTCAGGGCGTGGTCCTGTGTTCTTCTTTCTTCTTCGAGTCTTCCATTTTGTGTGGTGATGTTGGCACTTGGAGATTGGTTCATAGTGAAAGTACACTTGTCTATAAGGATGAATAGTATTGGGAAATAAAGGTAAATATGTCACACGTAATTTTTACTATAAAAGACACAACCGCCCTGTGGGTGGGGGAGAGTGCACTCGACTGTCCTGCTGAGCGGACCTCGGCTGGGCAGAGAGAAAACTTTGTAGATAAGAGATAATAAACAAAACTGAAGACCGAGAATTTGAGAGTCCAGACTCATCTTTTGCAATCGCGGCCGCCCAGAACCACCTTTCCCTGTGTCGGGGCAGAGACACATAACAGCGGACCCCGACACCCCATGATTTCTTTTGAGAGACAAGGCAAGTTTTTCAGTTTCAAAGGCAGTTGATAATGCTTGTCCCATCAGAGGACAGAGGAACTTAGAAGTATCATAACCAGGTTCAGCACTATTTACCATTTCATTAACTCTGCAAATAGTATTAGCAGCCTCTCCCTTCAGGGAATGAAAAGCTACAGGTTAGCAAATCAGTATGTTTCTGTTCTGTTCTATTCTTTCTTCGAATAACTGAAAGAGCAAACAACCCCTAAGTCAAAGGGTAAATCTAGATAAAAGATGATTATTTGTTAAGTCATTTTGAGTTTTTTATAAGGTAATACAAAATCTAGCCTTCATAAGCTTCTAGCTTAGCATTTGTCCTCTTCTGTTACCACTTTTTTAGATTTGAAAATGAATATCAGTGGGAAGTTTTCGTATCTTCACCCTCTTGTCCCCCTTCCCACCCCCAGTCTCTTCCACAGATCTGCATGTTTTGGCTTGAGAAAGAGTGAAACCAACTTTATTCAGACGATTACTTATCTGCAGACCACTGCAGCTTAGTAATCCAACTCATCTTACTCCTGTGTCATCACTTAAATAGAATGTTTTTCAAAAATACAGAATAATAGGAGAATTGTGTGCCAGATTTTACTTTTAAGGGAAGATGGATTCTTTCTCTACTGAGGTCAACTGGTTTTTCATAGCATGAAGATTACTTTTTAAAATGGATAGGGCATATTCTGCTACTAATTATAGATGCAAACCAGGAAATGGTATATTAACCTTAATAGTTTTTAGTCCTTCTACAACTTAAATATGCCATTGCTCTAAAATCTCTTAAGCTTATCCAACGTTATAAGAAATTTTATCTGATATTATTACAATTGAAGAGAAAAATGGTTTGAATTAAAAGCCTGGGGAAAAAACCTGCACACACACAAAGCTTTTTAAAGCGCTGTACACATTTTCTTCTTAAGCTTAAAAACAACATGCCAGCCATGGCTTTTCCTCCTGGATGTAAACCTAACACCCAGTTTTCTCTATATCTTAACTCCAGTGCTTATTTCTACCAAAAAGCTTTGGCAGACCACCCTCTCAAAGTAAAAGATTAAACCTTTTCTCCTGTTCCCATGGGTTTTAGTCCTGAGGAAAACACAAATCAAAATGACTGAAAAGGAAGCATGATGGGTCATATCTACTCAGGGAGGGTAATAACCAAGTGTAGAAAACTTAAGATATTGACATGATCTGATGTTCTGTTCGAAGGTGACTTAATCACATGTTTCTGCAAAGAAAGGATCCAGACTTCAAACAATTGTGCTGGGCTTGCTGCCAGGAAGCCTCATAACTGAGTGCTGTTATCAGCACTTCCAAAAAGGAAAAGCAGAAATAAAAAGGTAAAAAAGAAAAGGTCTTGGCCATCTAATATTTTTGGCATGTTATAATGCTTGACAGAGAGGTACCCACTTCAAATACTGAATTTTTCCTTAATGAACAGAAGGACTCTGGCCTCAGTTCCTTATGGACTTAAACATAGGCCTGTCTGAAGGTAAACACTCCTAATCAAACATGTCAGTATTTTGATAAGTTGTGCCTTCTGAAAAAGGGATGAGGAAGAGAAACTGGTACCTTCCCTAAAGACCTTTAGCCATTTGAATCTCGAATAGGACATGTCAGATACCAAGGAGAGGGACAGAAAAAGAGAACAATTAGCCCGGAGCAATAAAAAAAAATGGACTGAACAAAAAACCCAGGCAGAAAACCTTAACTTTTGTAAGGAGAATAATTCATATCAACAAAACTAGCTCTAGAGTAAAAAGGATGGCACTCAGTCTTGTTATTTGTTTCTTCCATTCTTGTTCTACCTCATTATGAATTTTGCTCTTTTCCAAGCTTCTCCATCACATGCAGTTACTCCATGTCTTGCATGTTCATCTACCATTACATCAGTTCCCTCAGCATGGACATCCCAGGGAATGTGACAGCAGCATTTTGATAGAAATTCTTATCAGAAAGAGTGTTTGTATCAGAAATAATGTGACCAGAAGGACTAAGAAAGTAATCACACCCCTGTCCTTGGCACTGGTGAGCTGCGCCTTGAATCCTGCGCTCAGTTTTGGGCCCCTCACTACAGCAAAGACATTGAGGTGCTGGAATGTGTCCAGAGAAGGGCAGTGGAGCTGGTGAAAAGTCTGGAGCACAAGGATGATGAGGAGCAGATGGGGGAGTTGGGGGTCTTTAGTCTGGAGAAAAGGAGGCTCTGGGGGACATGTTCAACCCTTTTTCCTCAGCCTCAATGATAGTAATTTCCACCCCCAAAAGCTGACACAGTATAGGTACGCAATATCACTACAGTTTTTCTTGGGGTCTAAAATTACATTAAAAAAAGAAAAGAAAAAAAAAAAAGAAAATAGTCGCTGCATGGTTAAAGCGAAGGAAACTTTTGTCTCTGTGATAGGTTCCTGAATGTTGGCTGTCTGTCTCTGTCTTCCCAGCAATTTTTGGATACTGTTGATTTCTCCAGCTGGTCAGAGACTAGTAAACATGACTTACTGAATAGCAAAGTGTTGGAAACCAACATTTTGCAGTGGCATTTGTCTGGTATTCATACTATCTACAGTGTTTTCTGTTACAGGCCTGAAATTTTCTGTTGCAACTTCAGGTAAAAGTGCTTCTCTCTGCATTACCCACGCTGCTGCATCTGTGTCAATTTCTCTGATCTCCATCCCACAAAAAGTTGGAACATTGATCCACAGAGCAAATGAGTTAAATGTATGTTCTATACATTTTTCCCCCCGTTTGTTTTGGCTTCTTTTACAGCCTTGTTAGTATTTCTTATGTCACTGCTGGGTTTCTTGGGTGTCATCTTGTCTTCTTGGTCCGTAGAACTGCAGCCACGTTGCTTGTCTGCCCAGTGTGAAGCCACTCTCGGGCTCTATCCCAGAGCTGGGGCTGGGGTTTTAGCAGAGGCAGATTACTCATGTGTTCTCCTAAGCAGAGCCTAACACATCCCTAACACATGCCCTCTGAGCTGGGGGAAGCAGTTCTTGCCTGTTGGCAGGCTGCTAGTGAGCTCCCTGTGCCTTACAGAAAAAAAATGAAAGTGCTGTGAGAGGAGAGACAAGGAGGGCATCAGCTCATCTGCACTACACTTGTGAAACTTCAGAAAAGTTAGTTTTAGGCTTTACCCTATGCTCTGCTGCAGTAAGTGTGAGGTCTTGAAAGCCTGTTCAGAGTTTTCAGGAATGTATCCTCATCAAGCATCTCCTTTCCACGCCACTTCTGTCGCAATTTCACACTGGAAGGGATAAAGGTACACAAGTGCCACTATAGTGACCAAAGTGATATGAAAGGTACAATTTAACCCAAATTTGGCTTTTCAAAGGGTTGAAGAAACACCCCGCAGCACTTCTGAGGCCAAATTTGGTATGTGCAGCCACAGCTCTGTAGCTAGTTCTCTGTAAGTGTTTGTAATAAATAATCCAATTTTAATTAACGTGGGATATAATAACTCTTATTAAATCTAAATTGAATGCATGTTAGGGAACTTAAATTTGTAGTATTGCCCAATACAAACCTCCAGAAGTGGCAGCTTCAATCCCATTACTCCAAGTTTTATCACTGTGTTAAAAATGACCTGCTAAATTACTCTCCTGGGTAATGTGCAATGCCATAAAAATTAAACACTAATTTATTACTTAAATAAAAGACATCAGAGATTGTCAGGGTGTTAAACATCAGGGCTGGCTTGTTTTGCAAACCATATTTTATGGCAGACCCAGCTGGTACTCCTTAAATGGAGCTAAAATAAACAACTTTTTTTTCTAAACAAAGGCAAACAAAAGCCAGGATGGGCTACTGGCTCAGAGTATGGGATTTCAAACTTTTTTCTCATATGGATCACGTTGTAGTGGAGTGACTATGTCTATCTTGCCACTGATGACTGAAAATATCATATCTTCTGTAAATAAACCCATTACTTATATATATAACCTCCTGGGACCAGAGGTTTAACAAAACACCCTGTCTGCAGTGTTATTGCTTTCAGTCCACAGGCTGCTGTTCTTTATCACTACTGCTTTGTGCCAGCTTTGCTAGCCAGATATGAGCCTGATGATAACCTTTCTAAAGATTCAGTTGCAACTTTGCCATTGACATAAAATGAAGCGCAAGCAGGAATGACACCACTTTCTCTTTGATGGCTGTTTTATTTCATTTCCTCCTCTTAGAGTTTGTGCAGAACTGTGGTAGATCAAGCAACAATCTTCCCTCAACTCTGTGTTTCAGCAGGAAGAATAAAGCATACAATACACAGTATTACTGCAAAATATCCATTTTCCCTAAGTGCTGGCAGTTAATAGTGATAATAAGCAATTAGCTCTATTTTCAAAAAGATTAGAAGGGTGAGATAGGTGACTGCAGACACGTCTCAGTGCTGAGTTTTCATTTTCTTGTATGATCGCTCAACTCCAGCATCTTGCAGAATCCGAGTTTCTCTCCTCTGATACACGTCAGGGTACCTGAGCAATGCCGTCTCCTTAAAAATCCCCAGCAGATGGCAGCAGGGTACTTTTTCTCTGGGAAAAGGCACGCAGGCGACAGGAGTTTAACCTTTGTAGAAGGTTTTTTTGTTTTTGTTTTTGTGGGTTTTTTTTGGCTGTTGTTTTTTGTTATTTTTCTTTTTCTTTCCCACTCCCTTCCCTCCCCTGTGTGCAGAGCAGAAGGATGGGTAGATGGGTAATTCACTGTCCTCTCCGTGTTTCAAGTGTCCTGCATATCCAGTTACTCAGGGGCTGTATGTGCCCTTCTTGTTTTGCAGTTGCCATCTTGTTCTTGCACAAGGAGGGCAGCAAAGATAAGCCAGGTGGCTTCTCAAGGAGACTCAGCCTTGAGCCTCTGCTTTGTTTTGGAGCAGTTCTCCCTTTGTGACACTGCCTACAGCACAGCCTCATGTCCCACAGCAGCAAGTTTCCATCCTTCCTGAGCCCCTGTGGCCCTTTGAAGACCTGCTTATCAGTGTGTCTGTGCACTTTTAAAATGAAATCCTGCACTCCTCGGTGCTGGCAGTCAGGCAGTAGCTGTCTGCCAGTCTTTTAAAGACAAGAGCTATTCCCAAAAACTACTAGCTGCAGATTTTGGAGCTGAGGAATTGGTCACAGTGAGTTCAAAGCCTGCTGAGATGTCTGCTGTGACTATCCAGACACTAATCACCAGAAAGCTTCACTCCTCACCCACAACATTGCTGGGTAATCCTGTGGCACTGTAATCGACAGGCTGCAGTGAACAGAGGCAGAGGGTCTGACCTACAGCACAGGGTGAGAGCTGCTCTGCCATCATCTCCTGACACTTCTTGCTCTGCCAGTAATACATCCTGACTGTCCACATCCCAGCCTCTGGCACGGAGCCCTATGTCAGTGCCAGGACTCAGTACTCATCCTCCAGTCTTCCTTCAATATTTGCTTTCACTCTGCCTTGCTGGTGGCTTTTAACTGCTGTGTCTTGAACCACATTGTGACTTCTGTGCAATATAGACTGGGTGCCACCCCTGGAATGCACTCATGCTTGCTGCCCCACAATAACAACAAACCCCAGTAAAAAAAGAGAGTCTGCTTCTTTTGTAAAATGCACAGATTGGTTTCATAAGCAAGGACAAAATAATCCCCTAACACTTCAAAAGAAGAATAGGATCTGTGGCAGGTGAATAGGAGACAGCTCGAGGGGAAAGAGGCTGGCTGGAGCAGCAGGTGCTTCCACAGCATGCTCTCTTCCAGGAGCAAAAGGAAGAGCTCCAGGCAGATTTCAGCTCTCAGATTCACATTCTGCTTTCTGGGCTTCTCCACTGGTAGCACAGAAACATCCTGTCTGGAAGATCTCTCTGCATGAGTCAGCAAGAATGGCAGGGATTTCTGTCCCCGGGGGCGTG
This sequence comes from Onychostruthus taczanowskii, assembly GCF_017590055.1. NCBI lineage: Eukaryota > Metazoa > Chordata > Aves > Passeriformes > Passeridae > Onychostruthus > Onychostruthus taczanowskii. The sequence goes on along the minus strand of NW_024506773.1, from coordinate 2,330,322 downwards.
CTGTGCCCGTTAGGTTCTCTGGGCCAGGCTGATGTGGGAGTAAGAGACACTGATAAACTGTACCTGACATAGCATTTCCTCAGATAATATGAACTGGAAGACCGAAGCTTAAGATGTCTGTATGGACAACAAGAAGAATTAAAATATGAAATACAGCCTTATTGCTTGATGGAAGTAGTTTTTTTCTGTAAGGCTCAGTTTCTTAATACCAACCACAAATGCAATAAAAATCAGCCTTCAAATTTTTATCACAGCAATGATCTATATGGCTTATCTGCACTACATTCTTTAATTTCCACATTTCTTTAGTAGACTCCATGTTCTATGCAACTCCTTTTCAGTATTTCCCCAGAGACAAAAATACAGTATAGCAACCACTTCCAGGAGAAAACCTCCAGTCTTTGGATGGCTTTCAGCTGCACACATTCTTAGTTGTGCTGGACGCAGAACAGATACTCAAGGACATGAAAAAGGACAGTTCATCCCACTTTTGCTGATACTCTTGAATATCCTAGGTAACTTTCTTTCTTTCAAACTCTGGAGATCTGTACATATGCAAAAGACATAAAAAAGCAGGAGCAAGAAAGGTATGAATCAAATGTCTGATGTTTTCATCGTTACCCATCGATGATTTCGAATTGATAGTGACTGCTTGAAAACTTTTGTATAAATAGAAGTTTGCAATAAATAAGAAAAAAAGTCTCTCAGACATGCTGCTTTGAAATTTTTCAATCACACCTGGCATATTATTTATCACCTTTAAAGACGTGTACAGTACACTGCTTCTCTATGAACATGGGGATCAAGAATAAAATCATCAAGCCTACAAGCCTGAATATGTTTCCCTAATTCCTATTCTTGGTTATTTAAGGAAGTAGCCAATTTGACAAAAATTAATTAAGTGGTTAAAAATACTCCTGAAGAACAGGTTTAGTAGTCTGGTTTTCCTGGATTTCAATTCCAGTAAATTTGATAGGTTTCTGTTGTGTTTTGTTTTGTTGTAACATGCTGAATTCAGATGAGAATTATATTTACAAATATTAAGAAGCAAAGCATTTACACCTCAGAGAAAGATGCATGGAGACATCTTAACAATCCATAAAACTTCTGAAAATTGTACCTTCCCAAATGTGCGGTCTGGTTTGCAATGGCAGGAAGAGCTGGTTTTTATTAGTAGCTTTGCTCACAGGCAATGGCTTCAGTGTACAGAAGAGATTTCTTCTGCAGAAAGCTTTCCGGATTTCAACAGCACTGAGAAGAGGGTTAGCAGTTTCCCAGCAGAAACACAGGTCTGTTAATTCTAACCAAACATCCATAATGATCAAAATTGGAAAGACAGTACTTTGGATTAGTAAATGAAAGCCATTATTAATACCTACAACCTTTTAGTCTGCATTTCCTGACCATCCCTAATGTGAGAAGAGCAGCCCCACTGTGTGTCAGTTATTATGAGCAAAATCAGCACACATTTACAGTCTTATAAATACCACAGAAAGAATCTGGACCATTCAAATAAAGCTTAAATTAGGAAATCAGGAAGCCAACTTATATTATTGTAATGAAAGGGCAGAAAAAATCTGGATAGTTCTTTAGAGAGCTTTCAGGGTGAAAGAAAGCCACAGTCTACAGAAATAAATATTCATGTGAATTTACAAGCACGAGACAAAAATATCCCTCTACATTGTAAATTGGACAAGAAAGTCTATGCTATCTGTATTTTCCCGATAGGGTTATAGTAAATACTTCACATTCATATTTTATTCTTTATCTGTAACAAAGGTTTATGATGTTTTCCACTGGTAGCTGATGGTATTTGAATATATGGAAACCAAAATGGAGGGGAAAAAAAAAAGAGCCTACAGAGAAAAATATTGCATTGTAATATGTGGTGGAAAAATACCAAAACTGATAGTGGTGTACGTGTATCAAAACTGTTTCAGTAATGTAAACATTACCCTCAATGGCTGTCCTAATTTTATCTATCCTAATGGCTACCCTAATTACCCTCAGGACTTTCGGAGAGATGTGTTACAGAAGTGACAGAAAACCCTATGCCTATTTTGAGAATGCCTTTTACATTTCCAATCTTTTTTTTTTAATGAAAAATCTCCCCTGTAATTATGCTGACTCTTATTCAAACATCTTCAGACTTTGGATCAAACCCACATCAGGTGGCACAGAAGGCAGACTTCTCTCAGTCCAGAAAAGTACTTAGAATGAGGCACTAAATCCCCATGTAAGCACTTCAGATCTTTTTCATTTCAGTGAAATACTGCAAATCAGAGCTCTACCCACTGCTCCTGCTAGATAAGAACCCATGAATTGCTACTAATTTGGATGGATAAGTTCTTAAACAGGAACAAATTACTCAAACACCCTGTAGATGTGAGCCATGGAGCAGGTTATGGGGTTCATAGAAAGCTGACAAGGAAAGTGTGCAGACACTTTTGAATTTAGGGTACCAATATGGAAGCTCTGTGGCTTCTTGTCCGCGTTCCTGTCACTTTCTTCCCCAAGCAGCAAGCTTCCAGCTGCAGGCAGTATTATCTGTTCCTCAAAATCTCTCCTGGTGTGTCTGTTTCACCAGCTTCTTATCATATCCTTCCTTGATTGATTTCCTATAATTTACACATTGCTTTCAAGCTCTCTTTTTCAGCACCTGATCTTTTTTTTTTAAAAACAAGAAACCTCATGTTCACAGACCATATGTTGTCTGCAATCATTAGCTGGTTCTGGGAGTGCAGCCAGGAAGGAGTAGTGGGACAAGGAGTGATGGACTCGCAGGAAATGTCCCTTTCTCCCATCCCTGTACACACCCTGGCAAAAGGGGAGCATCAATATCTGAGCTGGAGGAAGGAAGCTAGTAAGGAGGGAGGGAGAATGAACAGCTTACACAAACTTTGAAGCTGATAGGAGAGGAATGTGTTTCATATCAGCCTTTTCAGGAACTGACCATCATCTTAATGGTGAGTTTACTATAGTGGACCAAGTAATTTCCAGCTCAGATTGTTGATTTTTCCCTGACCACCTATTTTCCTGATGTTATTTTCCAGACTATATTGAATTCTAAGCCTATTTTCATTTCTTCATTTCCTTTTACTCTCAACATTATGATCCTTACAACCTCTCTGCCTGACCTCTTCACAAAGTCAGGGAGCACAGAGTCTCCCATTTTTCCTAGGACTGTCCCTAGCCAGTCAGTTATCAAAAGTGAGCTCACCAAACATGAACATTTACAAGATTGATACATTTACAATAAGGGTAAAAATGAATAATAGGGGGAAAGTAATTTGAGGTAGAGACATTTAAAAAGAAGGCAGTTAAAGACATTTAATTACTTCTTTATTGTCTATAATAATATGGTGGCAATGGTTTCAGCCTATTTTTCTTGAGCTGACAGTTTGTTACATGCTGTCTCCATGAATATCTCCAGCATGCAAATAGAATGCCTAGTAACTGCAAAAGGCAATTACTCTTATAACATATGCATAATGAAATCTGACTGCATTATCTTTTTCTCCTTAATAAGAACAGTTTACATTTCTGCAATTTGTGATGCATCTTTTTCTTTTAAGATATGTATTTGCATAGTGCTTTTTTAAAAAAGAGGGAGGAAAAAAAGAGAAGCATTACAGTTCAAGTATCCCTCCAAACATTAACATATTCAGAATGGAATGATGGCATTGCTAATTAAGCTGAAGACAAAAAGGAAGGACACTTTTATACAAAGACATGCCTTCCTCATTAAATCAAAGAGGCGACAACTGAGGAAGGGGGCAGCTTCTGACATTTTGGGCTAGTGATAGCTGTCCCCAGAGAACAGAGCTGGACAGGCTGAAGCAGCACCCAGCACTTGTGCCTGTTCTCTAACTGATGGGACTGCCTCACAAACATGGTCTGGGCCTGAGAGCTTCACTGTCCTGTGCTGATGTCCTGGGAGATTACAGAGGATCAGTGCAGTTACCAACACAGTGAATGGTTGCATAAATAGATACTAAAATTTCTAAGTGCAAAAGCATATCTATCTACTTGAGCTTTCAATGACTCTGCTTTTTCTCAGGACTATAGAAAAGACTTCCAAGACCATCAAGCCCAAATTTTGACCTAATATTGCCACTAAACGGTGGCAACAGTGCCACATCCACTCGTTTTTTGAACATTTTCAGGGGTGGTGATGTCCTGGTTTAGGGCAAATTTGGGAGATAACCCCGAAAGGGGATCCTCTAGAAAAACAGATTTAGTTGGCCCCTCCCCCCAACCAGTTCGGGAGAAAATATCTCCTTGGAGAAAAGTGGAAAAAAACCTGTCTATTAAACAATAGAACCCAAACAATATTAAACAATAAAACCTCTTGCTGCTATAAATAGAGATGGCAAACTCAGAAAAGCCCCCTTTGTGGGCTGCAGCTCGGCTCCCTCAGTCTCTGATCAGTCCCTCTGGTGGTGGAAATGCCACAGCCCAGGCCCGGCCTGGTGGGCTGCAGGTGTGATCTGCCGGTGCTCCTCTGGGTGCTCAGTCCAGAGCAGGTTTAAACAGGTCCAAGAAAAAGAAAAACCACAGTCCAAGGAACTTCTCTGCCTCAGTTAACTAAAACTAACTAAAAGTGAAGGAGAGCTCTGTCCTGTTGTCTGTCCATCCGCAGACAACACAGTCTAGGACGAGGAATGTGGAGGAGTGAGTGCAGTGTCTGAAAACAAACTGCATGCTCCTTCCCTCCCCCCTTCACTCTCTGGAACAAGTCTTAAAGGTGTAAAATTTATTAGTCAGTATAAACAGAACAAGATGACTGGGGATAAAAGCCTCGTATAGTCAACCCAGGACAGGTGACTCCACCATTTCCCTTTCATCATGACACACTCTAAAGTTAGGGAATTCTTTTACTGAATATTGTAAATAAGTAAGATTGTGATGTTGAACCTGGTTCAGCAACTCTTTTGTACTGTACTCCAACAGTGTGGACTTCAGAGAATCCTAGAGATTTGGGTTGGAAAAAAAGCTTAAATATCATCTAGTTCTAAACTCGCTGCTATGGGCAGGGAAACTTTCCACTAGACCAGGTTGCTCAGAAAACCCGGCATTGAGCACTTCCAGGGATGGGACATCCACAGCTTCTCTGGGCAACCTGTTCCAGTGCCTCAACCACGCTCACCTTCCCTATGTCACATCTAAATCTACCCTCTTTCAGATTAAAACTGCCCCTTTTCCGATCACTACAGGCCTTTGTAAAAAGTCTCCCTCCTGCTTTCTTATAAGGCTCCTTTATATATTCAAGGGTTGCAGTCAGGTCTCCCTAAAGCCTTCTCCAGGCTGCACAATCCCAACTCTCCCAGCCTGCATTCAGAGGGGAGGTGTTCCAGTCCTCTGACCATATCCAAGAGGTCCATATCATTTTTTTCTGGTGAGGACCTCAGAGCTGGATGCAGCACTTCAGGTGAGACATCAGAACAACAGAGGGGCAAATGGCCTTCTCAGCCTGCTGACCACACTGCTTTTTATGCAGGCTGAGATCTGATTGCCTTTCTGGGCTGCAAGCATTGACTTACAGAGCAAGTTTTCAGGGAGTTTAATGGGAGTGTTGAACATTCAGACAGGGTAATTGATTCAGTTCAACATGAATAATACCTGGGCATCTCTGAACAGACATGAACCTGTTAGTTGAAATAATGCATTTTTCTTTGGTCATAAAGAAATACAGATAATCCATTTAATTTAGGTAATTCGCAAACTGTCTTTTTATGCTTGGTTTTAAATAGATGGATAGATGATGGTTTAGCAAAAAAACTGATCTCAGCAGCTAATGCTCGTTGTTCTACTGAGTCACATTGAGATCTGTTTCAGTATGTCAGAATGATGGAAGATGTAACCCATCAAGCTGCCAAAAAACATGAAGTGTGGAATATAAATAGATGTTTTCAGTGTCACAGGTGCTGCTGAATTGTCTGGAGACATATTATTCAAATTTGCAGGTAATACTCCATTCATAGAACACAGTGATCATGTTCTCTGTTGTTTCTTGAAACCACTGTCCTGGAAATCATTAACAAAACTAGTTTCTCATGGGGAACAGCAAGGTTGTACAATTTTAGGTGTCTTAATCCTGCCTATATAACATCCCTGTAACCTCAAAGAAGAGTTTCATGCTATTAGATTATGATTGGTACATTGCATTCTTCTGTTTTTTTCTAGTGTTAAGCCCTCTCAGGCAGAAGAGATTATTTATTCTGGGTCATATACATATGTATTTGCACTATGATGGTACTTGACTTTGTTCAGTTGTGATAAAAATGCATAGCTTGGGATACCACAAACTAAAGAATAAATTGTGAATGCAGCAACAAAAAATATTGCTAAGAAATTATGATACTCTCTGTTTCCTCAGTTTCCACGTCCTGTGTGTCTCCTTCAAAACATGCTGGCCACATGGTAAGGTCTAATATAGTCTTGGTTGTTCCTGGAAGGGTTCTCTTCAGGCTGAAGCAGATTCTGGTCTTTAAAAACACATCTGCTTTGAAAGTCCTCCTTGAAGTGCTAGGATTGATGGGCTTTTTTCCTCTCCCATGTTCTTCTCCACTCTAGAAACTAGGCAATACACTGTTCAGTTACCCTGGCCCAGATTTAAGTCTTCAATACACTTCCTGAGAATCACAGCACAGAGTTTAAATAGAGATCCTAAGTCTAATGGTTCCCCTTTAAGTTCATTAAGTATTGTCATGCTAATCCCACATTGCATGGAGGAGGTAAGTGATGCAGAAAATCAGAACTGCTTTGACATCTAAGTCTGTGACAAAGCTGGCAGCAGTCTCTCAGGACATTCCAGTCAATCTTCCTAGCAATACCTCCTTTCCACCTGGCATAGCAAACAAACACTAGCCAATAAAAAGGAATCTTATGAAATATAATAAACCTTACCACAACCTCAGAATGGTGTCAATTGGTCCTGAGTTTTGAAATTTCAGCTTTATTCCTGGCAACACTTTAATGCAATTTTTAGAAAAATAAAAGAAAGCAAGCAACATCTGTAACAACTTTATCAACAGATACTGTGCAAGAAGTAGAGGCATGAGAAATTAATTAAACAAAAAAGAGCCTTGTTATTATTTTATTTTGAGACGGCATAAGAATGTACAGTATTTTTATTGCATTGTAATTATTGCAATTACAGAATTTTTAAAAAGTCCTGCTGTAGCATCTGAAAGTAGAACTGCCAGCAAAGAGAGGCCATGTATATTATTCACAGAGAATGAAATTAGAGTAACTAAATGATGAATGGTGGAAAATGGATTGCATTTTTAAAGGTGATGTTGTAGCATTAAGTGCTATTAGTAGCAGAGACAAGCATCTTCTAAATAATGCCCTTAGCTACAAGTCCAACTCACACAAGCAGATGGTTATGCCCACATGGAAATGTGATTGCAGTTTGGATATTCTGGGGTAAATCTGACTGCAGGACTGGGAGATAGTTATCAGAGGATGCAATTCAAGCAATTTACCATTTTCACATATTTGATCCATATTTTGCTTATACCTTTGGGTTCCAAAACTTTTTGATATTTTTTTTCAGTGTCTTTTGCCGCAATTCTTGAAGCCTGTGAGTGCTACTGCAATCCCATCAACTGTTCCTACTAAATAACTTTAGATCTTATTTATATTGTGACTCTGACATGGCTGCGTGTGTTAGTAACCTGACACCAGTGGTTCTCAGTCTAATATTGCATAAACTTCTTCTGCAATAACACCAGCTTGCTGCTGCACAATCCAAAGGCTCCCATGTGCTATATTAATAAATAATATATTTTATGACATGCTTTTTAAAGATAGATCATTCCAAATAGAATGTTGGTTCAATGCTTTAACTCTTCAAAACCTTTATTTCTAACAGTCTGACTTTAACATTTCTCTCACAAATTGTAGAGGTTGAGTGGCATCGTTGAAATACATGGGTTGTCTGTGATTGATACAGAATTAGGTGTGACTTAGGTAGGTGCAGCCTGACCTTTGGAAACCTAGAATCACAGAATATTCTGAGTTGGAAGTGACCTATCAGGCCCCACACAACACTCCAAGACTCACACCATGTGTCTAACAGCATTTTCCAAACACTTCTTGAACTCTGTCAGGCTTTATGCTGTGACCACTTCCCTGGGGAGCCTGTTCCAGTGCCCAAACAGACACTGGGTGAAAAACCTTTTACTTATATCCAACCTAAACCCCCCCTGACTCAGTTCCATGCCATTAACCCACAACAATATTTAACAATTCCTCTGGGATGGTGAAGAGTAAAATGCTGCACACATTCTTAAATGACAATAAAGATGCTAGATTATGTGATCATACAAGGGTTCAAGACCTTAAGTTCCCCAGGACAGTAAGACAAAAAATGACAAAAGGAGAGAAAATAATATGGACATCCTTGTTTTTCTGTATACCATCAGTGTTTAAATTTCTCAGAATCATTTCATACATTGTTTCTATAGGATTCTTCAGGGATTTAATTTACCTTACAGCTATACCTACCTGCTCATTAATTTTTCCAAAGTTTTCTTTGGAGTGTGCTTCCAAACTTAACACTGAGTTTCAAAATTAGGCATTCTGTCTTGCTAAAAGAAGACAAACCCCTTTCCATTCTTTCCTTACCAGTCCTATACTGTGGCACAGGGAAACATAGGTCACTTCTCTCTGGCTCAAACTCCATAACCAGATGAGAAGCCTGTGGATAGCTAAATACTTATCAAAGTTTGATCTGTGTGTCCTTATTTCTATTCATGAAGTTGCTCAGGTATAATTAGAGGCTTATCCATAATTACAGAGTGGCTTTTTGTCCCCACAGAATGGGGCACACAGATGGACACTATAATGGAAATTAGTCAGCTGCCTGTCCATGATTGATGAGTCGGTGAAGTGCCCAGCTCCTACCCTCGCTGGAGTGTAGGTGCTCTTGGACCCAGCCAGCAGGAAACACAGCAGACAGCATTCCAGCATTCACATTAGCAGGTGGTCCTGGGCAAGCAAATCTCCTGCGTGAAAGATGACACCCTTACATAATCAGTTTTCAGACCAGAATTGTTTTTAAGTAGAAAATATCTCTCAGAGAAAGATGCAGCACTGAACTGCCTCTTTCAGCTCTTCTTTTTTGCCTTAGTAACCCAGAAAAATTCCAGACAAATGAGCCAGGGATAAATGCAGAGAGGGCAGTCCTGTATTTACTTGACTCACGTTACTAAACATAATTTGAACATGGGATGTGGCCACATTCATGGTTCATGATCAGACTCAGCACACAATGCTGAAACTCCTATTAATTCTCTGAGAAAGCTGTCAGGCTCCATTTTGATCTCATGCCTAATGAGAAAGGTTTGTCATTCCCTGTGAAAAATACTGGACAAGCCTTACAGGTTTCTAAAATCTCATTTTTATTCCCTTCCTTTCTGACTCTGCAGAGAGGAGCTCAGTGCCACTGTTCAGAAATGGATGAAAGGGAGACAAAGTGATGCAAGTGTGAGCTGGCTTGAATCAATGCCTGCTTCACTGCAGCCAGGAGATCAGCATGCAGGAACCACACTAACACCTGGGAAGTGGAGACTGAGGCACAGCACCATGGGACACCAGGACAGCTGGATTAATGAACCTGTGCTGGAAACTTCATGTGGGGATCCTTTTTTGTCAAACAGGGAAAGAAAAAGAATGGATGAAAATGAGTGGTAAAAGATGAGGAGAGTAGAAAAATAACTTTTATCAGTCTCTTGAGATAGAGTATGAGAAAAGGAATGCACGTGCTTCACAAACTATTGTATTTAAAGGCATATTTTTTTTTGCTGTCAATCTCTTGCCCTCTGATCAGTATAAAATAGTACTATTGAGTCTAATCAGTGCAGGCTGGAACTCCTTATTGTCTGAAGTGGTGTGCATGTAGTCCTGCTGCACAGTAACTAGGTCAGAGAGTTTCTGACAAATGTGTGATCATTTCTGCCTCCTTTGAATGAGATTATCAGTTTTAGTTTCCTTGTGCAGAAAGTCTAAACTTCTACTGTTTCTGGCTCTCGGGATCTGATCATTAGTCTTTTGATTATGTAAAAAATCAGCTTCTGAAGGAATAGAAATATGTAGAAATTTTGGCTTCCCTCAACTGTCCCTCCCCATAAAAAGCCAAACCCCAAATTGAAAAAAAGAAAAAAAGAAGAAAAGAAGAAAAAGAAAATGGTTCTAGCTTCAATGATTGCATTCAATTTTTTTTTTAAAAAAACCATGAGATTCATACTCAGAAACTAGAAAGCAGTGAAAGGAACCTTAAAAAAACCAGGATCCCATGGAGTATTATAAGCACTTGTAATTACAAAACAGGAATGTACTAAATTAAACGCCAGATTGAAAGTGTTTATTCCACATGTATGTAGCAAAAAATGGAGAGAGAACAGTTTCATTTAGCAGATGTAGGTACTGCATTGCTAAATGACATCAGGATTTTGTCCTCTGGGAACTTTTAGAAGTTTTCCTAAAGCTGATGGCTTCCATCAGTTTTCCTAAAGCTGATGGCTTAAATTCCAAATGGAATTTAATACATCTTATACGCTGAAACTGTAATAAGGTGCATTTATACATGCTGTTGTGAAACTGTCACCAGCAAATAGTGCACACAAAGAAAATGTAAACCTCTACCTAATATGCTGCCTATGCCGTGAAAACCAATTAGAATATCATTATTAGAGCTGCTGCTTCATCTACATGGGATAAATTAATAAATGGCATTAAATATATACTTTCAGAAATTTGGAAATAGCCCTACATGATTGCTTTGTGCAGAGTTCACAATTACCTTCAAAAATAATTGAAAAAGAAAATTCACAAAGGCTGTAGAAATCACTAAATTAACTTTTCCTATCTACTACCCAAAAGGCTATAAAAATCCCCTTGTGTTGTTCAAAATCCCTTCAAAAGAAAGCATGATAAAATGATAAAAATGTTAAATTAAATGCAATGCAGGAAGTGATAACTATGACTGGCCATTGCTTTAGTAGACTAATCTTATGAAACAATCTTCCTAGAGTTCCTGGTTATTATTTACTTGTACTTATAATCACATAGTAAAAATAAAAGCAGAAATAGTTTTTGCAGTATTTCAGCAAAGAACAAATACATTTGTTCAGGTTCTGAGATGTTCCCTGGGATGGCCAGGATAGGCAAGCAAGCAGGGCTGAATATCCCCTCGTGTGTCTTGAATACTGGATGAACAGATGGGTTTTTCCATGCAGCATCATAATTTAAAGCAGCTCCAGGGACTACTGCTCACATCTCCCCATGAAGCTCTTCCAAATCTCCGGTTAAAACTCCTTCATTTCCGCTGCTGCCAGGCTCATTTGCCAGCTTCAGAGGGAGCAGTGGGGAAACTGTGCAAAGTCCTAAGGTCTTCCTTCTAATACTTCTGTCCTATGTCCTTCCTGCCAATCATGGCGCAAAACTAAGATGCTATTATGACAAGAAAAATTAAGTTTCCTATATCGGGAAAAGTTTACAAGATCATAGTTCTGAAGGGAAGGGTAGGATTTACCTGAGCTAGTCCTAAAATGCAGACTTCATCCAGTTTTATATTGCCCAAATACTCACTTAACCTTTTAGAGTAGTACTTATGAAAACACCCTTGCATTCCCCTTTACATGAACACTATGAAATGAAGAATGTTTTGGGATTATATACTTAACTTTGTTATTTTCATTCTTGCTCTACTTCAGCTGCGTAATGTTCACAGGCATTTACTCCTTGTAAGTGTTGCAGGTTGTGTGACTTACAAGCTGCATTAGAATATGATTTGGACTAGCCCATTTGAATAATGTTTGAGCAAAAATTCAAAGTACTTCCCCATCTGCTCCCCTGAAAAATAACTTCATAAAATACCAGTATTGGGGTTATTTTCTTGAGAATTGCAATATCAAATATATTCAGCTGAAGTACATAAAAGTAAATAAAGTGTGGGTTTCTTTCACAACACTCAGCTCAAATCCAAGCTTGAGAAATAATGGTATCTTTCCTGTTTTGCATTAAGGGAGTAAGGAAGAACATAGAAATTCAGCTGATAGCTAACTGATGCATTTCCCCTGTTTTCCAATAATACTTTCACTGTCACTCTCATAAAAAATTTCACAAGATTTTAATTGATTTAGTTGACCCGTTGCTTTAATTGCTTGCAATTGTCTACATTCTTAGTGCTTTGCCAGGACACAAATGCTTTGGCTCCAATGCAGCAAGAATCGCACATGCTAGTGTGATTTAGAAATGAAAACTGCTACTGTTAGCAGGGGAAAGAAAAGAAAGAAGATGAAGATGGAGCCTCCCTACAGTGGAGATCTGCAATGAACATGGTGCAAGAAGGGAAAATGTAGTGGGTATACTGTGTAGTTCTAGAAAGCTAGTTGTGTTCACAAAGAGAAAAAACTGAAACCTAGGGCAAACATTTCATACTGTTCTCCTGGAAGCATAACCCCAAAATGCTCTGAAAATGATAAATTTTTATGGCAATGAGAAGTGGAAGGCATGTCAGTAGTGCAGCTTTAGCCTGAAACATATCCATATTTCTATCCAAAAATATTTTAGAGACAGAGTGGATGGGGCAGCTCTGAATATACAGTGTATGGATCGGTCAGTAGATCACAACTCTGCGCTATTTATGTTGGTAAGGATATTGTAGACAGCAGTGGACTATTCTTTAGGTTGTTCCACAAGAGAGGCAGATAATTTGTCTTCCCTTGTTATTTTCTCAGTACAAAAAATCCCTTCAAATATTCTAGAGACCAAAATACTTAGTTATAAAATTAAAAGTAGATTGCAAATATGCTGAATGACCATAAGTTTGTAGGGTTATAAAATGTATATTTATTCTAAATCAGTTTACTGTAAAACTTAACTTGAAATTGAATTTATGGTATTACTAGATATGCAGTTTAAAATGTCCTTTAGTGTAAGCAGAAAAGCTATAGCTGTTGGATGATATGACTCTCTAATGTCTTGCCAAAAAAGCTTTGAGTTGCATACAGAACTAAATTATACCCTTCATACAGTAAATTTGAGCCCCATTAAAATAACTGAGCACTTTGCAGTAGTGTGATCTGAAGCTGTGATCTTGAGAGGAGTCCAGCAAATGAATGTCAGCTCACAGTTTGGGAGGAAATGTGGTCTTCTATCTAAAATTTTTGCTACTAAAGCTGTGGAATTGGTATTTATTCAGTATTTGGTATTGTAATAGCTATATTAGAAGTTAACAAATGCTTTAAAACAGCATTAGAAGGTGCAGTTTGAGCTGTTGCCTTTAAAATAAGTGTTAATGTTAAAGGCTTGGTCCACTGCAATCATCAAGGTTTCAGAAAAAAGTTATCCTCACATAAACATTAATTAAGCCTAACTAATTCTGAGTAAGGATGAACCCAGCACACAGTTGGTGCTTTGATCAATTACATCTAAAACTCTTCCAGTACTTTTTTAAGGAAAGATGCTTGTTCATACATCTAAGAAAAATGTTGTAAGGAGGGAGCCTGTGTTCTGCCTACTGCTCTTTCCCTCCCTTAATTTTCTTATTGTGTGGCTCTTACAGCTGAGAGTTAAAACACTAAGAGACTTCTCAAACTTGGTTTGAATACAATGAAGACTTTCCTCCTCTCCTGTTACCTGTTCTTCTCAGATGCTGTGAAGTCAAAATTTCTTGTGTTTTCCACATAAAAACTTGCAAATAAGATCTTCTAGAAATTCCCTAAAAATCCATTAGGTGCAACATGTTTCAAATTCATTAATTTTACAAATAATGAGAACTCAACTCAGTGTCACTTTTTATGGGAATCAGATATTGAAACCAGAGATACATAAAGTGTTTTTTAGACTTTGTCTGTGCTCTATTGTCTCTTTCTGAATAGTAAGTGATCACTTTTTTCACAAAAATACACGGCAAGAATATATCAGTGGCCTATTTCTAAGGGTTTGTTTAAGTAATCTTTGACTTTTGTGTCTAATTGGTATTATTGGGAAATTCTTGACTCTGGAAATAATGAAGAAAGATGCAAAACATTATTACCCAAAATAAGTCCACCATACAAATACTTTCAAATATGTTTGTGATTCTGATATCAGAATTCTTTTCCAGGGGAAAAATAAGGGATGAAAACATGGGTTGAACACAGCCTCAAAATATCCCTGATAGTACTGAGCTGGATGGACAGAAATATTCAGTGTCTTACCAGCACTTTTTTTCAAGTGTACAGGGCCTGAACTCACTTTCTTGCATTTTCCTTAGGGAATACCATTTCCTAATTTTGTTTTCAGTATTATGTAGAAGCTCCAAACACTTTCTTTTGATATAGTGGCTTTTATTTTGAACTCTCCACTGGAGAGTCTTTATATACTCTCCTCATATCTGACAATGAGCAAGGTTTCCATGAACTTTTAGTTCTGTCTCTCAAAATTATAAGCAAGCTATACCCTGGTGGGTAAGTGAGCAGTGAGGATGTTTGAAGAAATGCTTTCTCCAGGTGGCCCAAACTGATCTGCTTATTCTCTGCATGTCTGAGCCTACAACAAATAGATCACTACCTAGCTATGAAGTTGTCTGCAGTATGTTAAATGGGTTCAAAATCATACTTGATGTTCATAAACTCACATAAACATCTTACTGTAATTTTCCAAACTGTTTTTTCCCAGAGCCTTTGATGAGGAAGGTGCTGCTATTTTCTTTCATTATGGGAATGATAAACTTTCACAAATTAAAATTGAAAATAGTTTATGGTCATTCTTTTCTATATGTGGTTTAAAATAATGATGACAAGAATATCAGATTGTTTATTGCTGATGGTGGTAGTTGAGCATATGTACAAAAGAAATAACATTTAAACATGTTAACAGCTTTAGTAACATCAAGGTTCACAATCTGTGTTTTGATCTATTAAAATTGTATTCCAAGTTCCAATTTTAAATTTCATTATCTGATTATGCCTATTTTATTATTAACATGAGTAAAACAGAGTGATAATTGCCCAAAGCTCAATACCTAGGAGGTTTTGATTGAACCGATTCCAGTGCTAATTCACTACTTAATCCAAAGGCTTTGGTGAGGAATTCTGGGGGCAACATATATGAGAATTAATTGAATACCATGTAGAGAAGTCCCTTGTACTTAGCCACAGCATATCCTTAAAAAGATCCCAGAATCTCTAAATCATCAGCCATCAGCACTCACCCAGGAAAACACTGCATTTCTACTTTGTGAAAAAGATTATTAATTCAGTTATCATTCTTACACTGCCTCTATTATTCACTCTCAATTTTTGGAATCAGGACATGTATTCTACAGTGTCAGTGGCCAACCACTTCTCCTCTATTGCATGGTCATGTCTGGGCTATTTTAGCATTGAGGCCTTGAAGACAGAAAGAAAAGGAGAAAGAAACTTCCACACCATCTTAGTACAAAAGAAAAGAACAGAAAATAATACAGAAACTTAACTACAACTATATGATGACATATATTGGTGCACTTCAGAGTTCTCCCTTTGAAATGGCTGTCCTGAATACACAAACTTCCTCTCCAAAAACTTTCAGGATCCAAGGAAACAGCCTCTCCTTCAATTGCAGGCTCAGCCTGCAGTGGGTTATATCATGATACCACATGCTGTCACACAGGAACCAACTTGACCCACTGAATATCAAAATCTAGGTGCGTGTGCATACATTGTCTTTAGGGAAAAATAGATACACTTTATAGCACATCTTCCTAGACCTGGCCTTGCTTTCACACCACAGTTGCAGTGATGAGGCTACTGAGGGAGCTACATCCTATATCAGAATATAATGTTTTGTGCAGCATATCATAACTGACCAAGGCATCTATTTGTTTTACTTAGAATGCAATGTGTGTAGCACTGCCACACTTTCCCAAGGGAGGTCAACATTCAAAAAGTTCCTAAAAATTGCTTAGGAGCATTAGTAATTCATAAAGTTGAATTCCAAGAATTATTCTTAGCATTATGAAGAAACTCTTCCTAGGACCATGGAATTTCTGGTCATTATCTGACTCAACCAACAGATTTCGCTGGCCATTTAGTAATGACCCTTGTCTCACCCCTAGAAGAAGACAAAATCCTCAAAGTCCCAGTAGGAACATCAAAACAATTAATGGTGTCTGTGTACCCACAAAGTTCCCTCCTCAGTTATGCCATCTCCTTAATGGTGCATTAAGCACAAGCAAATATTTTTCAGATACATTGATCTCCTTGAATGCTGTTTGTTTCTACTCGTTGAAATGAATAGTTAAATGTTGTCTTATGGTGTTTCAAAGTATAAATCTTTTAAATGAATAAAAGGTGGGCTTTCCTTTGTCTGGGAATAATGTAGCTGCCTGTCACTGAGTTTGAACTGAAAAAGAAAATTAGCTTTGTCAGCAGGAACAGTAGGGAAAGGTAACCTGGTACTTAATTTAGATCAAATATTCATAGTGAGAGTACAAATTAAATTGGTCATTTAAACTATTGCTCTGTTTTGATGGGCCACTAAAAACTGAAAAGAGATTGATTTTTTTTTTTTTCCAAATTAAAATATTGGTGAACATCATGAGCTAGCTCATGTCACAGAAATAATATGAATATGAATAAAATAAATAACAAATAATAAATATGAATATATAATTTCCTTTGAATCTATATAAAAAATATTCTCCCTTTGCAAGGATTTTAATTTCACATCTATTAAGGATATAATTAAATGAACTGAAGAAAAGTTATTGGCACACATGACAAGGACTATATTTTTATTATTTATATGGTGCTGCTACTTTACAGAAAAAATAATTAGAATAATATTATTACTATCAATTCACTAAATCATGCTATTCTATTTTAGATTATGGCATTTAAGCATTTGCTTAATGTTGAAAATGGCCATTAATTGCTCTGCTGTACTGGTTCCAGTATCATTACCTTTGAGATACTTGATCTGGGCTGACCTCTCCTGTAAGAATTTAGCTGTAAAAGTTAAGAAGATAATGTCACATTGAAGGTCCATCCAGCTTTCTTCTGCCCAAGATAATTGTGAATGTCTTGGGAAGAGTACAATGCCAGGAGAAGCAGATATTAATATTTCCTGTCAATGTTTTCTGAACACTCACAAGTCTGTACCTCAAACACTCTGTGATACAGAAGTGTCAATATATTTAATAACTCTGCATTATTATTTTCCTTCTTGAATTTGTCAGTCCCTTTATGAATGATGTAAAATTTTTAAGGTCCTGTGAAAATGACTTCCCATGCAAAATGACATTATTTTTTGAAGGAAAGTTTTTGCAGTTACCTTTGCTAAGGGTACTGAAAATTAAAAGATATTTTCAGAAAGAGAAGTGTTTGCCTGTTGTAAAGCTAAGATTTCGACAATTCCAACCTACCTTCCTAAATTTCCCTAGTAACTTCATGAAAATCATTTGGGTTAAAGTTTTTCATATGCTGCTGAACACTGTATCCTACAGCACTGTCAGCAGCAAGTAAACTTGTTTGTGTTGAAAACAATAACATCAGAGTACCTTGGGATCAAAAGTACAACTCAAAAATGTAAAAATACTGCTACTATACTGCTAAAAGTCCAGAAATCTCCTGGGATGCATTATGGTGAATATGCTGTACATTTCCTTCTTACAATTCATACTGAACTTGAAACTCTGTTATGTTTCGGGAAGCATTTGTGTGGGGAAAAAAAATAAAAATACTTGTTAATCTACACTGGGCACAATGTATAATGAAATTCATATACTACCCTAGAAACACTTTCAGAGTAGAAACAGGACTGCTTTTAGCATTTAAAATTTTTCCCCATTAAAATAAAACCTGAAAATTTACACTCTTCTATTTTTTTAATATATTCTTCAATCCCAAACAAAAGTGAAGTAGAATCATGGCAATTAATGATTTTAATTTCCACTCAAAATTTGAATTCTGACAACTTTTAGATTAAATTTGAGTTTAAGACATACTGTTGAGCAACAGCAGTTGAAGAAAGGAGTTTTGATTCCCAAAGTTCTGTGCACTGCAGGGCTGGTAGAGCTGTCTCCAGACAGTTCATCTCTGATGCTTGCTGAACTGAAAGTCAATTTGAAGTGGAAATGGTATGGCCAGACTTTGTCTTTCCTGCTGAAAACAGGAGAGCTCTAAAGGCAACTCCTCACCTTCTGGGCACGGCAGAGAGCCAGACAAGCTCTGGCACACTGATATGAATGTTCCTTTGAACCACATGAAGCTTTGCACCCTCTGCTTCCAGCAGTGTATTAGTATCTCTGGGAGATATTAACACTGGGAGAAGGAGATAGGAAAATGAATTCAGAATACATAAAATATAAACCCCAACAAACAAACAAAACCAAACAAGAACAACAGTAGCAACAACAAAACCCCTCAAAAACAACTCCAAGCAGCCAAAGAAGTTACTTTGAGGGTTAAAAAAATCAACACAGATAAAAATATAAAACATATATGTTAGATTTTAACAGAACATATCCTTCCTGTAAGAGCTAGGATTCTTCCATGTTGTGCTTGTACACAAAAAAAAGTGTCTTTTTTCTTGCATGCTCTATTTCAAAGCTATAAAGACGTGAGCATTTTGGATGGTAAATGTTTTAACTGTAGGCCCTGACAACAGGGATTCAGCTGAGCCTGAGGTGAGTGTGTTAGCCCTTTAGCATTGCACATGCAAAAATCTGGGTCAGTCAACTGTCCATAAGTGTTGACTTTTTAATGACAGCTACATTGCTTCCTAGATGTATATTATCTTAAGTACTTTAAAAAAATTGCAAAGCAGTGCTCCAGAAATTACTAACTCATCAGGTGTTATAGCTGGCAGCAGCTCGATGCTTCATTGTCCATTTGATTTGAATAAAATAGCCTTGTGGCAAAGGATTTCTTTAAAGAATTTTTGGAACGGGAGGAGACATACAACCCTATAAATGTGAGCAAGGCAAAATGCATTTAACTGATTTTTAAAAACACTATAAAAGCTGCATGGAAATACCAGGGTTTTTTTTGCAAGAACTTTTTTTTCCTAAGTGTATCTTTTATATAAATTGTAGATGTAGCTGCAGGAAGCAGTATAATGTGGTTAAGGTCACAAAAACACCTCAACCAATATATATTACAATATTAAGTCTAAATTTACATCCAGTAGTCTTAATCAGTCTAAGGGAGTTTGAAATAACTTCTATTTAATCTTTTCCAGATAAGCTTAATGCTGAATATTTGGACTACATATGCCTGTCTTTCATAAATGCAGAGGTAGAAGGAGTAAGACAGTGCTTATTTACAGGCAGCAGAGAAAAAAAATCAGGATTTTGTTTCCATCTGCCTTTCAATATTATTATATGAAACAAGCTAACCTGGAACACACAAGCAAGCTGGACCACACATGATCAGTTGTCAAGTTATTTATATCGCCCTTTCTGGAAATGTGATGGATTTCCTCCCTTGTATGGAACCAAACAAATCCTAGGCTACCAGCTCATGATCCTAGATAGCGTAAGATAAATGCCTTGGGTAAAAGGACTGGAGTAGATCCAAGCACCAAACCAAGATAACAAAATATCTTGGTTTTTTTATAGTTGCCTGCAGCCATGGAGATTGTGAAGTTCACTGCAGAAGGCTTCCAGCAGCTTCAAGGACAGTAGCTACAGGGGATACAGTGGTACCTCTAAGCCAAGAAGTTTGTTATTAATGTAACCAGCTGTCTGAACTCCTACTGACAGGATCCCTCCATCTCCCTGCCCCTTATAAATTTCAAAAGGACTTTAACACTCCAAGGAAAATTAAACATATGAGTACCTGTGAGTACAAAAACACAGACTCAGGTAGTCTAAACTTTATAACTGACTTTTCTTCTCCCTGACCTCATTTGTGAAAATCAAGAATATACTGTATTTCCTATATGAGCTACATCTTCTGCTACAAGATTGGATATCATAGAAGTGTTTAGCAATCTATACCACCAATGGCTAGGATGGTAGGATTTATTATCACACTGATGCATTCAAAACTGTGCGTTCAACTTCCAGTTTGGTGATAAGCATTGGAAAACTTAACTTCAGCTTAATATTGTTTTTCATCTAGTAAATAGCTATTTGAGCTCCCCTAGGAGCTCTTCTCTATCTGTGTTTTCAAAGCTCATATGTCTTTTGGCTTCCTTCATGTCATGAAAAGTGTTTTCTCTGCTCATTTACAGACTGCTGTGCAAAGAAGCAGCCTCTGGAAATGGCTGGTGTGCAGCATATCGCAGTCTACAAATCTGATAAAAAAACCCCAACATTAAGCCTTTTAACAGCTACAGGCAGCCCTGCCATTTGCATCTGCTCCTTGCAGTAACAATCTGATCCTCTTCAAATGGTGAAATTAAATGTCGGCAGTGCTACTCGATGTTGATGGGCAGATATCGCCTATCACCTCCTTGGTTACCTTATCTGGGCACTCCCTGGCACCAGTCTGTGAAATACCAGGAGCGCTGCACTGGTGAGTGCCCACAGAAGGATCACTTGGCTGGAGGCACAGAAGTAATGGGTTAGGGAAGGGGGTGCAGAAAGAAAAAGCCATTCAAAGCCTCTTGTTCAGAGGGTCAAACAGGTCTATACTCCTGTTCAGGGAATGTACTATGGACCAGGCAGGTGCTGGCCTGCTTTCACCTGTGAGAGCTGCAGGCAGCACAGACCCTTGTGATGGAAGGCTGGGAACTGCAAAAGCACGATTTCAGGGGCTCCATTTGCTGATCCTGCTGCCTGCTTCCCACCTTTAAGGATAGTCTGCACTCAAAAGCTTCAGGAGAGCTCTTACTGTTCAAGTTGCTTCAGTATATGTGACAATTTACTTTCCCATCAAATATAACAGGGAATACACATATTTGTGTATTCTACCATTCTATTTCTACCCACAATAATGTCTGTTATTATTCAGACTCAGCTATCTGTCTTTAATTAGTTCCTCAGCTGAATACTTCAAGCTGTGCTGTCACGTCTGGAATGTTTTACTAATGAATTTAATTCCTTGATCATAGCTCAGTCGCTATGAACTACTGACTCTTTATGTGTAAATAAGAGGGAGGAGATGTGGAGGGCCCCTGGCTTGCTTTTTGTGATAAGTGATGATGTTTACTTGCCTAAGCCTCTTGAAGGGTGAGTACAACTAGGAAAGAGGGGACAGGGAACAAGGTGGAGAGAGAAACCTACAGCACAACCCACCACTTCTCCAAAGATCTCAGGGAAAAGGTCAATACTAATAATTCTCCCTATGATGCATATTTTATACAGTCTGCAGAATTCAGAATCCATGGAGCCCAGAAAAATAAAATTTGCAGGTGCATTTTAGACACATTTGAATATTATTCAAGAATAATTTTGGTTCTTACACACTGAACTCACAAAGAAAAAAAAATGGTGTGGAAAATCATGGAGTAATTTCCTTATTTTTATGCATGGTACTGCATAGAATAAGGCTAATATAAATTAAGTTTGATAGTCTTGCATGTCACATTTTCTTTCAATATCAAATGTATTTTTTGGAGGCAGAACACTATCTTGTTTTGTCCTGGTAAGTCACTACCCATATATGGAATTTCCTATTGGTTAAAGATCTTTCTTGGTTTGGGGTTTTGCTCACGTATTTTTGGATGCAAGTGGAGAGTGCTTAATTACTTAGGTTAGTAATCACCTAGGGATTCCCAGAATTTTGACAAATTTTTGTTGAAGTGATTCCAGGAGGATTGATGGAGACAGGCAATGCAGCTCCGGAGGTATCCTTGGGTCTCTGGTTTGTTAGGATGTCCACCAGCTTCTGTGCCACTGAAGATCAGGAAGGAACTGAGGCAATTGGTTTGCCATTTATATTCCCTTCCTCAGAACACTATAGATGTTTGCTAGCTAAGCAGACACAAGCAAACCACTCTGGTCTGCCAGCTGCTTGTCTGTTTAGTAACAGCTAAAGTGAGCCACATGTGGAAAGTCATCGTCCAGGTGTTGGTTGAGCTACTGCATCAGTAATTGTTACCTATTAGCAAGATTGTCCTGTAAAACCCAAGAGAAAGAAAGCCCTGACTTACAGATCTTGGCTCATCAAAACAGTCAGCCTGTGATCTCTGCCCTTTTCCTGGTTAACAAGGCATGAAATATTCAACAAGCATGCGAAGACTGAAGCATGTGAAGTGTGAGGAGAGTCTGAGGTGACTGGGTTTGCTTATCCTCCATCCCCATTTCAGAAAATATTTTCATTACAATGTGAAATAAATTTATCAGTTAAGTGATAAAATATAAAAAACTACAATAATGAAAACCTACACATTTTTGTTATTTAGATATTCCAACAGTTCATGGATTTAAGCAAAAAATCAATAAAACACCTTTTCTTTTGTGTTGCCATGGGAAATTGTTATTGAACTGATAACAATGACACACATCTTGAATTTACAGCTTCAGATGCTGGTTTGCTATTTTCTCAAAAAATTGCCTATTTCTTTTAGCATCTTAATTTTATTTGCCTGTGTTTTGCCCTACATTACTACAGATTTTCTGATCTGGGATAGCGGCAACAAACAGTATGATAATAACACTTTTATTTAATGACTGGCTGTCCTTATGGGATCTCAAAATTGCCTAATGATATTATGGAGAACAATCAGATTAGCCACCTGAAATACAGTGTGTGCACAGAGAGTAGGGAAAAGCTCTCTCTTCATGATGATATAGAGAGACAACTTCAGGATAAGGAGGGGTAATCACATTGTGATTTAAGCAGGACTGAGGATTCTTCAGGAATGTTTACTTTTATTTCACAGAAGTGAAATCTCCAAAATCTCTATCTCAGCATAGGGAGCTATTTTGCATTTATAGGAAGGAAAGAAGGAGAGCCTCTCCCATGAAGGAAATTCTAAATTTAGTTTAGTTTTCTAGCAAGACCTTGTAATTTTTAGAAAACACTGAAACTTTTGAGAGTTTTGAAGCAAATTGAAAGTTTCTTGAAACTGTTAATGAAATGTAACTGTACTGAGCCGATTGGTTTGAAAATTTTACTGTGATTTGGACATTTTAAACAGGTAGTTAATTCAAAACTTCATTAATGAAATATAGTTAATCAGTGATGAAAAAGGCTCTTCTGTAAAATGTTGAAAGTCAAAGTCACAATGATGTCCTTCTATTGGTGAGAACTTGATGTGTTCTGTTTCAAATGACTTATATTTTCAGAGTTTACATGGCAAGAATTTGGGAGAATTTGCTCTTCTTTTGGGATGAGAAATTAAAGTATTTCATGGAAGAATCTCTTTTCTACATTTTTGTGAACATCTTAACTTTCCTGGAAGATATCCTGGCAACTGTGGATGAAATTTACTTCTGCCTCAATCTGAAATACAAAGACACAAGAACAGTTCATAACAATAAATTCTTTTAAATTTAATCTTGTCATAGCTAATCTAAAATAAATTATAATGGAAGTTACTTGAACACAGATACATGAACTATGTTCTCTGTGTAATAATTGATTTACACTGATTTAATCCCTCAGTTTTCAGAAGCAGACCTATTTGGAGTGACCAGGCAAAAGTTTTCCATCAGCAGGAGTTCATGAAACCAAGGATAAATAGCAAAATATAGATACAGTGGGCATGCTGGAAATTGATTATCTAAAAAAACAGGCTGAAAAGAAACTTTTGAAACCATAAATCACTACTGGCTCTCTTTTCATAACTGTTTCTTTGAAAGCTGTTCTCATGAAAAATATTGCTCCTCTGAATTAGACCAAATCAGATGTGGAGATGGTTCTTCACAAATGAGCGTTGAAATACAGGCATATAAAAATGTTATAATTTGCTGCTTAATACTGTAAAGTTGAAAGCTTCATGATTCTGCAATCTTTGCTAATATCTTTGAAGGACAGATTACTGTAAACTCGTAACAGAAATGGATAGAACTGCACTTAATTTCTTTAATGACAAAAAAGATACTATTTTTGTAAGGTAAAGGATTTCCTCCTTGTCTCCTTTTAATTCTATCTGAGCTGATTCAAAAACAAAGCCTTGAAAAACAACTTTTCAAGTTTCTTGTTTGCCTTGAAGAACCAAAATGGCACCTCACAAAAGGTACATTTTAAGCACAGAAAAGAGGAAGAATGAAGGGGAAATGTCCTCTGAAACCTGCTCTGTAAATATAGAATTTATGGCACTTCACAGGTTGCAGCATTAATTTGGAACCCAGCATATCCAAACTCAGAAATTTAACAGTGGAAGTTATCCATAGCATTACCATTGGAAAAAGGAGTAAGTAAGCATTACTTCATATTTCTTTTACAGTTCTTTAGCCCTTTCTCTCCTACATTTGCAAGTTTTAGAAAAACAGAAGACAAAGGTCAGAAAAAAATGTTAAAAAATAGATCAGAGAAAAGAAATAGGAGGCAAATTTTTAATATATGTATTCCACATCTCTTAAACTATTACTGTATTTCCTTTTAACAGTTCAGACTTCTAATCACTTGACAAAAATGCACAACTTTGCAACCCTGTGTTAATAGTTTCCTTTTGGAACTGCATCACAGTTCAACATGAAAATCTAGAATGACCTGCTTCACTGACAGAGAGAAGGATCAGGTAATATTCTTTCAAAGATTCTGGAAACCATTTGTATAATAATATACATACCCATATAATAAGACTTGATTATGGGAAGATTTTGAACTGAAGCTGTCAAAATTCAGTCCTACAGTTAATGCATGGGGAGAGTAGCCTGTGGGATGAGAAGTCATTACGAATAGCAGCTGTGGTTGTGGAATACACCCCTGACCTTCCTTTTTATTCTATCATTGGACAGAAAAGGTTCAACCATTGTAAATGCTTGTATTTAGACATAATTAGAGTTAGCTTGGCTCCCTAGCATGGAGATCAATCGTGCAAGTTAAACGAGTACCAAAGGTCTCCAGCTTCTTCTTATTAGTTTTTCCATCTTGGTGAGTGAACATTTTAAGTATTACTGAGACACTCTGCATTGTGTGTCAGATATTGGGTGCTGTGAGGCAATAAATGGCTGTCCCCCTTCCTGCTGCCAATCACTTATCTGTGTCTAAATGAGATTGAATTTACATAACTTACACATAGGGATGAATGACACTGACCTCACTCTACCTCACCTTCAATCATTCTCTGGCTTTTTCTGCTCCTTCTGCTCTTTAAATGTCAGTCGGTGCTGCAGGAATGCACAGGCCAAAAGTATTAAAGTGAGAAAGAGTTCAACCTAAAAAAATAAATATAGATAATTCCCTCCTTATTACACCTCATTTCTAAGAAAACTCAGGCTAATGGGGTGAAATTTAAAGGCGGCTGCAAATTTGTACGTGTAATAGATAGGATTCCAGCAACTTCTCAATCCCCAGTTTAGCCACAGGTTCTCCTAATTCCTTTCCTTATGGCTTTACTGACATCTCCTTCTCATCACTTTTCTATACACTGTGGGAATTCTCTCATCATTTTATTCTTAGATTTTGTTTGTGTCCTAGACAATTGCTTTTCTTATTTTGCTACAGGTAAGAGGTAAGATACTAATATGCATTACAATCACAGAGATGGTAAAATGTTTGAAATTATAATTAAAGCATAACTTCAAGAGGATTTGGGTTTAATATGAACTGCTACTGTATGTCATCTATCAGACTAACGATGCTTGCTTAGATTCCCTAGGAATTTAGAGACAATACTTTACATGAGCTGCTTGAGATGTTTCTTTTTTACATTAAAGAAGATAAAATTAACTGCAGTATAATCATAATGATAAGGACAATTTGAATAAAATTAGCCCTTAATTGCATTTGAATTCTGTATTTCAGAAACATAAAACTCATAACTCCTCTATGGAACTTCACCATTTTTTTCTTTTATGATCAGCTGGAGAATTGAACATGGGCATCGATTGCCATACATTTTCATTACTTCAGCAAATATGTAAAAAGAGTAAAATTTATTAGTTCACTGATATTTAAATGAACTCTCTTCTGTAATTTATGCCAATGTATATATTTCGGTAGAATTGAATATGTATGAATATTAAAATTATTCTGTAATAGGCAGGTCAATTCCTATCTTAAAAATTTACTCTCAGATTTACATTTCATGCTGAATCTGGGAAGGGTGAAGATGTAAATTGTGGAGTTGTGTTATTCTTTGCACCTACACTCACATATGTGTGAAACAGGTGTGACTCTCCTTTTCAAAGGCAGTAGAGGAGGCACAGGGAAGGTAAACTACAGGCAGGTAAATAGTAAAGATGAACAGGTTGAAAAGTCTTTCCTATCAAAACAGATACTCAGAGCATACTGCCTTCATGGCCTTAAGGAAAAGCCTCCAGCAATGTAAATTGCATTCATAATGAAAATACACACTGAGTGACAGTGTAATCTATAATAATTTCATACACTACCAGGTACTAGGGAAAAGTGTCATAAATCTCACTCTTTTGAACAAAGCACCCAGGCTCTACTGGATCTTTGCAAAGCTAGAAAAGGATTTTTAAAAAGGGTCTCAAACTGCATCAAGAGCCATTGCTTGTGGTTCAAATGATCTCTTCTTGGTATATTCTAATGGGAACAAGTCCACATTTTTCCTTTTTATCTTGGGTTACTGATGTTCATGTGGCACAAGCTGTGTGGGACATTGTTTTTCTAGTTTGCCAAAGCTGAAATTGATTCTATTGTTACTTTTTTCTCTTGCACTATTTGCAGGCATCCTGTTGCTTCAGTCAGGCATAAAAAGACATGTCCAATAGGAAAATGGTTGAACTGTGTGTGATCTGTACTTTTTCCTGCTCTGTGAGATAAGTAGCTCTTGTGGGTAGGATTTCCTTCATAAAGGAAACAGAACAAAACCAGACAGTGAGTGGGATGCAATAGAGAATATTCATCTATAACCTATGAGTCAATATGTTTCTGTGTTAAAACTGTGTCACTTTACAAGCATTTATTCCATGGATACACATGTATTCAAAGTTTGAACTGAAAGAGGATTTTATGACCATGTAATAAACCTCAGTAAAGGTCGTGTACTGTAGAAACACTGAGAGCTTATAAATCATTAATGTTGCCAATTCCCTGTGGTTTTTGAGCTGCTATAAAAAAAAAGCAAACCAGAACTTTATGTAGAAAGAGCACTCACAGAATCTTACAGTTCTGTGGAGACTAATTTGTCCCAAATATCTAGGCCAAAATGTTTCCTGCTGTACAAATGCAAAGGGGTAGGAGAAAAGTGTCTAGAATAATCAGCTCGGTTTAAGTACTGTCACAAACAAAGAAAATATTTTTGGAACTTAAATAATTCCAAACACACACATTCAAATGCTGTTCACACTGTCTACCACTCCCCATCACCTAAACTCAAAGACAATTCCAGCTGATTTGCAATTTCAGAGATATTAGGTCTTCTCAGTTTGGTACTGCTCACGATGGATCTTTTAAGGTAGTGCTTATCTTGCTGAAAACTCACAAAACAGGAAGTCCTAAATTAAATTCAAAAGTTTTTGGTGGACAACATCAGGGAATCACTTTTGAGTGTAGTAAAGAACTGGTTCCAATTAAAAAGGATGACAAAGCTACCAGCCAGAATGCCAGCACTTGGAGAACTTGGCTGCTTAGGAAGGATACAAGAACATATGTAAGAGAAGGACATGCTTTATCACATACCTACCTTTACATTTCCTGGCATGTTTCACCATGACAGAGAAATGCCCTAAATTCATGAGACCAATGGAGATTTTCTAGCTGCTGTTTTCAAGACAGGAAAAGTTTTATTTGCAAGGCCAGAAAGAGCCTATATTTGTATGAGATAACAGGCCACAGTCTAAGTTTTCCTGCGAGGTGAGAAAATGAAGAGTTCTCTCAGAAATATTAAGACTCCACAGGAGGACATTTAAGCACTGCTTCTTAGAGAAAATATTTCTGCATGAAGATGAAAATAAATTCTAGTTAAACTCCACAATAAATTTAATTATGCATTATGAAACAGGGTTAAAGGTGAAGGGAAAGTCTTAAGAATAGGAAATGACAATATATAAATTGGATGTTAAACAACTGCAAAAGAATGGATTTTTTAACTTTAAAAGTTGCAGGAAAATGACCTAGTGGGTCATTTTTTTCCCATGGGTCTCTGAGGAAAGCAATTGCATATGAAAGATAACCTCAGAAGTTTGATTAAGTAAAACAAAGATCCTTACCCACATCTGAACTGAAGACTGTAGTTTTGTCACCCTCAACATAATCCACTGAAAAATCAAATGTGTCTGAAATAGTACTTTTGGCTGGCAGGCTGCTTTTATTGAAAGGACACTTTCCTTTCTCCTGTTTTGCTGGTAGCACTGGAACAACAGTGATAAGCAGCAAGTACAATGTCTTGATGTTCTCTGGGTGAATCTGTATTTCCCCTTGAATAGCACAATTTACAATCCAGGGCAGCACATAAAGACATGCTGTGGTAATAGATGTAGAAATACAGCAGACAAATTTTTATGTGTACTGAAGGCACCTATAGGCACCGGTGAAAAAAAATTAAACTCTTAGAAGGATCAAGTTTTGATCTGTATTTTTCTTCCTGAACATATCACAATTTATTTGAAAATCATAAGAAATTAATAATAATAATATAAAAATGTATGTAGATATATCTTGCAATACAAGCAAAAAAAAAAAAAGAAAAAAGGGAAATGTAGCAAAATTGAGAGATTTTCACTGGTTTTCTAACCTTAGTGGGAGAGAAGTAATTAACAAATCAAAAGGGAATTGCCTAAATTTCAAATCTGTAATCCCACCACACAAGCCTCTGGCAGAATCATTGCTTCAGGAGTTTCAATAGACAATTTTTTGTATTTTTCTGAGAGCACTCTGTCTGTGTTTTGTTTTTTGGTAGGGGGTATCACTGATGTTAATTTTCATTTGAGTCAGTGTTTTCGCTTTCATTAACCTGTAAGACAAGTCACTATATAACTGGCATGTTGTCCAAGATAGAGTAGGAGTAAATTGTTTCTGCTTCCAGTAGAGTATTCAATTTCAGTTAAATCTTTCAATAATTCAAATACATTGTGTTTGTTTAGTTATTTTTTTTTTCTGGGATACTTTCCAGCTTACCTATGTATGTAACAGTAACATCACTGCAGATCTGTCTGAGTCGACACACTGCATATCCTACTAGAGAATTGACCTCGGACATAACTTTAATGTGTAACTGGAAACTGCACTGTAAGGCTATGCTATTTTTTCCCTGAAACTCAGGTGGTACCCTTGAAAAACAAGTTCAGAGTCCTCAATTTGCAACATAATGAAAATGGATTTAGTGTGCACATGAAACAGTTAATTTATTTTCATTATAAGTGACAGTTCTGAGTCACCAACCTGCACAGGTGATGAATAAGAAGTACTTAAGGAATACAAACCTACACTTTACCAAGGATACCAGCCTCTAAGCAGTGACCCTGGAAGTGGCTGTCTGGTTTAGATAACTACACAGTGGTTTCAATATAAACCCAGAGTCACAAAAAACGTGCATGGCCATAGCGCTGTCTGAATAAATAAACCAACTCTGCTGGAACATTCTAAAAGGAGCAAAGCCAGAAGTGATATTTATAAGCTAAAGAAACAAAGCATCAGTAATGAAAGGAGTGATAATGAGCCATAATAAAAATCACTGAAAAAAAGAACTCAAGGTATATTTCCCCTGAACACATATGCACAGTCATATGCATACAAGCTCAAACAAAATCGATGCACTGGTGGAAGAACTGGGTTTTGATTCGTTCCTGAGCTTCTGTTGTCTGTCAAGGGGACATTTTTTGTCTGTCTCTGCAGGTTCTACAAGCATACTGCTGACACTGGTCTTCATGAAAACTTAGCTTAGAAAGAACCACAGTCAACGAAGCTGCTTCCTCCTCCACATTTTGAAGATTACAGATAATAGAAGTAATATACAAGAAAATGATTCATGGCTCAGAAATCAAAGTCTTACTGGGAGGATAAAAACTGTACAGCAGAGGAGATGGAAAAAACATAAATCTGAGCTGTGTAAAAAACATCTCCCCTTTAAATTCTGTCTTTGCTATAGAGGAAATGGGACAAAAGGAAAATAGACTCAAGGAGAAAAGCAAATCTAGAGCAGAATAGTCAGCCTATTCCCCTCTGGGCTTATAAAGAGCAACCTCGAATCAAAATCCTTGGAAGTCCTTGGGACAAGGATACTCTTAGCAGGTGGCAAATATAGAAGCTTTGTGAAAACTGATATTTTCCTAAGGGGAATGAAAAAAATTCTTCAGAAGGTGCCAGAAACCACAAAAGTAATTTTGAGTCAATATGATTATCAATGAAATCTCTGTAGCAATAGCCCCATCATAGCAAGCTAAGTTCTTCAGTTTGGTTTCAAAAGAAATTACCAGGTCTGCTTTTGAAGACTTGATCTACCACCTCAGGCTGAGCTTAGACACAAAAAGCCCCTCAGTATACTTGTGCTCTTCTCTAAAGGGAAAAGTCTCAAGGTGCCCCTTTGCATTACAGTGAAATAGCATAAAGAGATGGACAAGGTATTTCTATTACTGGTTGGCCAAGGTTAAATGCAGGGCTGCTGAGGAATCCAGATCCTATTGCATAAGTATGAGAAAAACTGTAATAGGTCTGTAAATGGATGTTAATCAGTGTCTCAAAGTTAACTGAAGAATAAAAATTATTAATTTGTCATTCTATGGTTCCCTTTTCCTAGATCCTGCACAGAATAACTTGTCTTCAGGAAAAACAAGAGTAGTTCCCTTATCCAGTATTACTATGGAGACTAAGGACTGGTTTTCTTTGTTTCTACTTAAAATTCCAGTTCTGCTAAGAGGATATTGAGAATGTGCTGATAAACTGCCACTGTCATTCTGTAAGTACAACACCCACAGAGCTGTGGTCAGGAAGGACTGCTTTGCTTTAAGCCTGTGTAGAGTGGACATTTGCTGAAAACCTTGCTTGATCTTTGAATCATTGCAATACACCCCGCCCCAAATTAATTTCCTCTTTACGCACCTGCTCTCCACGAAATTGGATAAGTTTGCTTCCCTGGTAGATCACCACTTAGAAAAAATCATTGTATATTAAGAAAGCGTTCCTCAACACTAAAATGGCAAATAGAAAACAGACATCCTGCATATTTATTCCAAGGTGCAAAGCAGGACCCAGACCAGATTTATGGGATTTTTGCCACAGTGACTAGATGAGTCTTCATCATTCTGATAGAATTCAGCTGCTTAAGCAGATCTTTAGAGGGGTAATAAAGGTCCTTTTTGCTGACTACTTTTCAGAATGCAAGTAGTGTTTTGTGAGGTGCAGTTAAATATGAAAAATACTTCTGGAACACAGAGGTGTGTAATCATGCATAAACCAGTTTTCTGATCCTTATCTCCAACAACAGACACTATTCAAGAACAGCCTTAATCAGGTAATAAATCAAGAAAAATAAAAATGCAATCGTCATTTATGGTACCAAAATAAAACCTATATTTCTGAAAGAAGAATATAGTTATTTTTGCAACAGGAAAACAGTTATGATTCTGCAATCTTCCTTGGTTTGTGTCAAAACAAATTGCACTGAGATGAATGATTTTCAGATTTACTTTAGTCAGTCAATATTGTAGGAACAGTTAATGGTTGTGGCTTCTGCTGATTGATGGATTTTTGAGAATTTGATGAGCATGGGAAGAAGTGAATTGTATGAAATGACAAATATCCTTGCTTTCTTTAATCCTCTTTGCCCTCAGATATTGAGCTTTCAGCTGTCTCTTCTTAAGGACTGCAAAGGCCATCACCTCTGTGGTACTGTTACTGCTGTACTCAGGTACATCTGTGAGTTGGCCCAGGTGACGTGTCACTGTCCCTAGATGTTACACGGTGTTAGCTTTGAGGTTTGTGGCAAATTATTCTGCAATTCTGGTGGGAAAATATCACTTCATGTGCTGCAAAATATCACTGGACTATGGACTAATACAACACATGGTATGGACAACCCTCAGGGCAAGACAAGTTCTCATGACATTGGCTGCAACCACTATGAGAAATTTTTCTAAATAGGTAATTTTTTATTTGGCTGGTCCTTGCTTGCAAAACAAAAATCTGTATTTCTTAGATAGTCTTCATAACTACAACTGAATTTCATTTAAATATGCAGCAACTCAATTTAACTGGACACATGAACTGTGCTGTGATGACATTTAACATCTTCAGTACTAATAATGTTGGTTTTGATGCATGTAACACACAAAAAAAAAAATCAGTTGGTTTGTGGTTTGCTGTTATTGTTTTTAATCCTTTCCCAGAAATTTGGTACTCTGGATCTTTCTTCAAGATTGGAATAAAAGCACAGTTTAAAATTTTTGGATTTTCCCTGGAACAGAAACGTTGTTTTCCACAAGGTGAAACAGCAGCTGTTGTATACATTCAAGAAAGAATACAAGGGGGAATGCTTAGTAAATGCACTGGGAATATAAAACAGAAGTTTGCAAAGGACTGGGATGTATATTATCTCCTGTGAGAAAAATTGTACTAGATTTTTGACAGTAATATATGGTCATGGAAGGAAATTCAAATTTATTCATAGGCAAAGTTTTTCAAAAACTATGAATCATATCTGTAAAGT
The DNA here is from genome assembly GCF_017590055.1 of Onychostruthus taczanowskii. Taxonomy (NCBI): domain Eukaryota; kingdom Metazoa; phylum Chordata; class Aves; order Passeriformes; family Passeridae; genus Onychostruthus; species Onychostruthus taczanowskii. Next base: position 2,297,673 of record NW_024506773.1, on the reverse strand, counting down.
TCATGGAGAAAATTAAATTAATCAGGATGGTAGGAATACACTCGTTCAGTTTCCCAAAAGGCTGTGTCACTCAGTCACACTCTAATAAAGGCTATTGCCTGCTCAGATGAGGTTTCATTTATACTAATATTTAGAAATGGCTCACACTTTAGAGACTGACATTTCTAGAAACAGTCAAATTCAGGATATGAGGAATATGGATGCAAGAAAAATAATATTTGTTATTTTTTGTCATCAGTTGTAAGAGCCTATTAAAAAAAAAGTTTATCAAACATAGATGAGACACAAATAAACACAGACTGACCTGTGATTGGTCAAACACCATAAATAACAATAAACAAATATATGATGTGAATATTTCTGCATCATCTCTGTCTTACAGGCTGAGTTGTAGTACTCTTTACTGTGAATGGGTTTTATATTATTTATAGATAACACAAATATTAGTTGTTTTAAATTAAATCAGACAAACTTTGCTTGCTGCACCTATAAGAGAACTGCCTTAAAACACAGTGGACAAATGAAACGTGTGCCAATTGCACGGAGTCTGAATTTTTGAAGTGTGATTTAGAAGGGCCTTAAACAGTTGCTCTGCCTTTGGTAGTGAATTTCACCTCCTGAAATATAAAACAGACTGAAGCAAGACTACAATTTTCCTCAGTGCATTCCAGTCTTGAGTGTGCGTGTAGTGGAAATTTATGCATGACACTGATTTACTCTATCAGTAGATGGTCAAACTGGAAGATGTACACCTCCTATCATCACTCAGCCTGGAAACCAGAGACTACAACAAAAAACTCCCAATGCTTTACATGGAAACATCTAGTCCTGATACAGTTAGAATCTGGTAACAGTCTTGTCAAACTTTGTACACCTACATCCAGAGATTACAGTGATGAGTTTTGCCATCATTTATGGAAGCATAGTAATGATTATGATGCTGACAAGAGTGCCCAAGAGAAGCACAGATGCTGAGAGATATTATTATGCAATCTGTATTACTGCTCATCTACATAAACTTAGTTGAATAACCCAAGTTGCCACATTTACCATAAAATAAAGAAGAATACTGATATTTCAAATGAAAAGATAAGTCATCATATGTGTATTTTCATAGATAAAATTTCTCAAATCACATCATGCTTTCATAGCAAAAGGTCTTTTGAGCAGACAGCCATGGTAATGTCTCCAAAGTTACCCCTTTCCAACTGAATTTCTACCCAGGAGTAAGCAGAAGAAAACCAGAGAACTTACGATCTCCTTGGCAGCGCACAGGACCCACGGACACCTTGGCTTCAGACCCAGGCCGGTCTAGATCTCCAACCACCACCTGGCTGACTGGTAGGTGCTCTTTGTATGACAACATCCCACTGTCTTTCCTCCTGAATTACAGAGACACAAAAATAAAGCAATTGTGAAGCATATGAAATTATTTTCCTTGATCTAAGCACCAAATGAATAGGCATGCAACTCAAACCTCATTTTAGTTTTAGCAAGACCACAAAAATTCAATTTATAGTCATGTCTTTGAGCTCCTCATTTCAACTGCAGCAAGTAACCCAGTGCTTTTTTCATGCTTAGACCAAATCACCGTGCACAGCTACAATATTTTTCCTTTATTATTTCAAGAGATGAACCCAACTGGCATCGAGTGTTCTTTCTTCCAAACAGAAAATGAAATAAGCAATATTTAATGGGGAACTTTATCTTTCAGCTGGTTTGCCTCTGTGGATTTTTTTGGTTGCAACATTTTTTTTTTTTGTTGGCTTGTATTTTCGGTTTTATTTTGTTTGTGTTTTTATTAGCTTTTTTATATAAACACACACATAAAAGGCTAAATTATTCACATGGGAAAAATGCCCTATATATAGTGTTAAGATTATAATTTTTGACAGAAAAGAAAGAGGAAACAAAATAAATCCATCTATTTCTCTCTCTTTTTTCCCCCCTCTTTCTTTTAAGCTCTATCCTGCCATGTAATTGGGTATCTAAAGTAAGGATTTTTTTGATCTAAAAGAATCAGTTCCTTTGTTCAAAAATATCACAGGATGAAAGACGAATTCAGTATCTAGAAAATATGACTATACTGGAGAACTTGTAATGATTTCAGGAAAATGAAAGTCCTTTTCATCTCTAACTTGGATGACTCCAAGATTGTACTCATTATATTGCTAATAACTGGGCAGCGCAGCAGGGATCTGCACAATCTCTGGTAATCTTCAGAGTCTTCCAGTAGGACAGTACTGTTTTCCTGTAGCATCTCCAGTCATCATCCTTATTTGGTCCATCTGAAGAGATGGAAAGCAAAACGTTCTTTCAAAAAGAAGCACAACTGAATTAATTAAGAAAATAGCCATCACATTTTCGAACAACAGTTCACTGGAACTAACGTCTGTTCTCTGTGATGAAGAGAGTAATTAGAGATTTAATTAGTAGATTTTTCTAAGTAGCAGGCGACTGTTTTACTTAATCTGTGTGTTCTTCCCCTTAAGAAAACTTGCTCCTTTGTGTTATGTGACTCTTTAAGCTCTGAGATCATTAGGCCTCTTTGACTGGACACAGCTACACCAGGGGTGAGGTTGCTACAGGAATTGATAGAAAGGGAGTAAAATGGAGAGCAGGAACTCTGGCAGGTTGCTCCTGCACATTGTGATCATCCCCAGATCGCCATGCCCTCTACAAAGGCATCCTTTTCATCAATTTGGAGACAAGCAGTATAAGAAGAGAAAGATTAAAGGACTTTCCATTTAAGAAAGAAAAAAGTGAATAACAAAGGCAGGTATGTAGACCTAATCTTTGTCACTGCTAAAGACTGCATCCTTGGGACCCTCTCCTTTCTAATAGAGGATAAATGTAGGTCATCACTTTACTTTTTCTGAGGTTTTCCTCTGAGACTGGATTTCTCTCCTGATTTTTATTCTTTCAAAGAACATTTTAAAGTTGGACATATCTATTTAAAATAAGGAATTCTTCGAAGAGTGATAAAAAGAAACCTATTGGCATTTCTCTTTTTTTCTTTCTTTCCTCTTTCACAAAACCAGCTAATATTTCAGCTCCAAATAAGGACAGGGTGGCAGATTTCCTGTCACCAATAGCTTTCACTTTCTTTAAAGGAAATAAAAAGGAGCAGTACAATTTTCTCCCTCTTTACTGATAATTTTTTACCCATTTTAATATTTTATTTATGCACTTAGTGATATGGTCACTTTAAAGCCATTGCCATGACAATAAATGTTAGAGTTCTTTTCAGAAATAGCCTTATTTTCTGGTCATCACTTACTTGTGTCATCATTGTAGCATTTTCCCCTGCCCTGAATCTATTGAGGACTGGGAGTGTTGAGCTAAGAGTTGAGAGAGGTGAATTGCCTTTTCACCAGAAAAACCTGGCATAACCTGAGTAGTTCTTTCCCTCTTAACAAATATGGGATAATGATGATTTTTGGGCCACACATGTGCAAATAAGACAAATACACTCAAAGACTGAATGGCTCTGTTAAGCTTTTCTAACATGTAGTTCCTCTGGACATACTAATCAGTGCTGACAAAATCAAAAAAGTTTTAAACCAAGGATTGATTATTATGCTTGACTTTGTACAACACACTTAGAAATAATCACAGCTCGAACACTCAATTCCTGCAAGTGATAATGCTTCTGACGGTATTTAAAGACTTTGCACATTAATAGGGTGGAGAAAGTCTCTGAAGTTTTTCCTCACCAAAGAAAATCCCCTCAAGAGAATAAAGATTGAATTCATGGAGTGTCATATTCCTATTAATAGCCAAATGGGAGATGAATGAATCTGATCAAATCCTGTAATTATTACCCAGAGATATTGATGAAATCTCAGTGTAATTTTCTATTCCTAATTTATTTTCCTATATATAACAGTCTGCAAAGTGCTTCAGGGTGCCTTTGAATGAAAGTAGCAGATATTAGTTTGAGATTTATCATTGTTTTGATTATGATCATCTACTTACTCTTTATAAGCATTCAGTGGTATGTAAAAAAGAAATGCATTATACATGTATCAGCAAATGACATATTCAAAGTAATGATAAGATTCTGTATCATTATTAATTTGTTTATATAATGATTTAATGCAACCAGACTACTGCTACTGGAGTAATTAATTTTCTCTGATTTTGTTAGACATCACTTAATTATCAGCCCAGCCATACAAAGCAAAACAAATAAAGAATATACTACAGGTAGGAATGAACTCAGTTTTAAAAGATATGGTTTCATGACTTGAGGAACTGAAGTTATTTTGATAATACAAATAAAACACCTACTGGACTGAAAATGTAGTGTTAAGCACATATAATTTGGTGATTAGCAGTGGTTTGAAAAATGCAGACTCCAAAGTATGACAATTTCAAAGGTATACAATTTTCCACCTCTCACAAGACCCAGGTTCTTACCATGTGGGCACCTCTGTATAAATCCCTGCATTTCCATAATCTGAGGGAGGTAAAAAGCAGTTTAGTCCAGTTATGATCTGCAAACCAATGCCTGTAAAAACTTTGTGAAGGGTGCAGGCATACCAAATGCTGGTATTTTCCCTCATCCAAAAATATCTGGCAAGAATTTTCTTTATATTAAAATGCTGTTAAGAAGAACGAATATTACAGATAATTTAATGAACAAAGCAACTTTGGCAGCAAATGTAATAATCTGGAAGTGAGTTACTTGGAAATAAACAAGATCTAATTAACAGGATTAAAAAAAGGGCAAACAAAAACTAGGATTAAAGAAAACTAACTCATGAAAGGTTTTGATACAGTTTAGCTAACTTTTTAATAGTCATACTATGTAGCATTAAAGCCATGCTTTTAGATTCACCCTATACCCAGGGCTCTGCCCTTTGGAATTATAAATTGCAGACCACATACTCCAGGACAAAAGTTTTTATTTCCACTGGATTTTGCAGTTTTCAGGGATTCTTGCAGTTCTTTTGTCCCTTTCCCACATATCTTGTCACCTCAGATGCTCTTATATGTTAAGTTGGAGCTAATGACTCACCCTTGATTTGTCTGACAAGGGGTATTATGGAAAATTTCTCATTACTGTACATGGTCATAAAAACTGACAGAAGATCATAACTCAATTTAAGTTTTTTCAATACTCTGGCATTGGATAGGATAAGATCCTTGGAAATATGTGGTTCCTAAATGCAAAAGAAGGAGGAACTCTTACAGTTAAGACTGATCTTAACGCAATTAAGCTTTTCTAGCATGCATAAAATATTTTTACTTATGAGACCACTCACCTCCTGAAAGTCTAAACAATTTGATGAAAGATCATCTAATCCCAGCCCCCAAATTACTAACATGAATCCCTACTTTGACTTCTATTAATGAAGATAAATTATACCAAAGACACGAGGCTGATGGTGCAGCATTCACAAGTAATCCTTATTTAGAAATTACAAAAGATTGAATTGACTAGATTAAATTAATTCAAGGGGAGATACACTGAGAAACTTGTCAGAAATATGTCTCATTTAAAAAATCTGTCAGGAAGGAGACTGAGAGAGCTGACACTGGTTCTGCAGATTTTCTTACCTGAAAGAACTTCCTGACTTTCCTTTCAAATAGGAATTTGTGAGGAACTGAATAACCACAGAGAAAGGTGAATAATAGAAAGAGCAAATGGGGTTCTGCTTTCTTTTGAACAATATGGAACCAGTTTCCAGTGAAAATCTGCCTTTTCTGAGTATTTGCTCACGTTCTCCTTCCAAAAGACCAGTTGAGAGAGAAAGTCTCTTCAAGCAGAGTGGCTCCTCTTACAATCTTAATTTCTTTAGTGCTATTTTGAAGAAATAGAGGAAATGTATGGATTATCTTCTGCTGAGATCCAGCAACTCTTCTGACTTGACTTCTAATTTTTCTTATTTCTATACTGAGATATTTTAAGAATGAAATCTAGGAATCCTACCATACTCTAATTGATCTTTGCATCTGTCAACAATTCAATCAATTTTATGTTGGGGTTTCAATTTTGTTTTTTAAAGTAAATCAGGGGACATATGTGGCATTTCCTTTAGAAGAAATGCTAAATTGGGATGTTCCTTTCACCTTGGGTAATTATAGAGACAAGATTACTTGGGATTCAGCTGAAGCCAAGAAACTTCTGTGAATATAGAGCTGAAAATGGATGATACAGGAATTTTTAAAGGAAAAATTGACATTGGAAAGGACAATACCTGGCTCAAACAATTTTTTCCTGTTATTTCAATCTCATTTGACATTTAAAAATCAGTATTATTTGATCTCAAAAAAATTCAAAGTCAGAAAATTATTTTTAAAAATAGCAGTATATAAAAATATTAAAAATGTCCCATAATTAACAATGTGCCAAATGTTTTCTGGTCCTCCTAAAGTTTTAAATGCTTTGTTTTATGAAATGAGAAATGAGAAAACTCTCCTCTGAACAGGTGTAATAATTGAAGGACAATAAAATAATGCCACATTCAGCTACTCAACATGCCCCAGGAAGTTAAATGTCTGTCTTCATATATCACTTTGACAAAAAGAAACCTACATTTCTTCCATGATCCCCTCACAGATGCTGAACTTTCCCATGGAACAGCAGGCTACTGTAGCTCTGAGGAAAGAAAATAATGAAGACCTCTACTATTTTCACCTGTTTAAAAAATTATCTAATTTAAAGCACCAAGAATTTTAATTATACTTCTCCATGTCTGAATGCATTACAGTGAGGGTAATATTTTACTGTGTGGACACTAGAAGCAGTTATCTAATGGAATGTACATTTTTAATATATGCACTACTCAATGTACTTTTGGAAGGTCTATGCAGATAAATGATGAATTCTTTGCTGCATCTATTCTACTGACTAACCACAAGCCTTGGATCACATCCTATCAAACTATCAGACCAAACATACTTCTGGCAGGATTTTTAGGGTACAAGGATCTGTATTGGAAGAAATATTAAAAATCTCAGAGCAGCAGCTCAGATGCTTCATTTCTTGGAGTTCTTGACAACTTTGACAGTTTTATTTTGTATGACTGAAAGAGCTAAATAAAAATAATTGACTATTGCATGACAAAATAACAGATGGCTATAGTTAATGCTGACTTCAGCCCCTATATGCCAGTTGAGTTCAATAGAGTACTGAAGTGCATAACTTCGTGTTGAATTTGGTCCAGAAAACTGAAAGAAGTATGGTACTTACTGCATCCAGAAAATGTCAGTGAAACCCAACTCTATGAGCATCTACCACTACTCCTACCCTTCCCCTGGCACTTCCTGCAGCATTCATTCTCACATGACATCTATGCATATACCGCATACAAAACTGAAGCCACCTATGGCAGGCACATGGGGAATACAAGGATGCTGTGACACAAGCTCATGTCTTGAGTTGCTTGTATAACTTTGACATAAAATATTTTGAGAAAAGGTTTGTACTGATTACACCCTGGAATGAAGCACTTAATTGGATTATCTCACAAAATCTCCACATGTATGATAAGAGTGACCAAAAGAGGGCAATGAAGCAGGTGAAGGGTCTGGAGCACAAGTCCAATGAGGAGCAGCCAAAGGAGCTGGGGTTGTTTAGCCTGGGGAAGAAGAGGCTCAGGAGAGACTTTATCACTCTCTACAGCTACCTGAGAGGTGGCTGTAGAAAAATGGAGGTTGGCATCTTCTCCCAAGTAACAAGGACAAGATGAAATGACCTCCAGTTGCATCAAAAGAAGCTTGGATTGGAAAAAAATCACAGATTTGGATGACAGAAAATTTAAGATACTTGCTAGACATCACATAGAAAAAAGCATACCAGCATTACTCTTCTAAATAATAATCTAAGTAGCCAATAAAGAGACAAAATATAGGAGAAAAAGTAGTCATATATTCTTAACATTCCATGTTACTGTTTGACTATTTATTTCCTTTCTGTAAACTTCCCTACCACACTGTACTGATTTTTAAGAAAACGTAGGTATTTGAGCCTATTTTTCAGCAAGCTCTCTCCATTCTACCTGATGTCAAACTTTAATTGTGCCAACCACAACATCTTATTTTCTGTATCTATAATCAGTTCACATTCTTTAAATACTGTATTTCAAGGGTATTGCACATAATCTGTGTCCCCTCAAAAGATCTCAGTTTCAGTCCTTTGTGGCAACTATCACATTGTAGTTTAATTTTGTCTCCAGTCTCAGCCCCAGAAGATTGCTTCCCATTTTACTTTCATGAGTGTGTGGAAGAAGGCAAATCCCCAGCAGTGATTCTTCTTTCAAGGTGGCACTTACCCCATCAGGACAGATGATAAGTTTTATTTAAACTTTCTTACATAGCACACAGCTTGTACATCTGTAGCTCTTTTCTCCTCACAAGGATTTCTTAACCTACTGCTGTTCGAAGCTGGAAGCAGTGACCCTATAAATTATTAGTTTTTCTTTCTACTCATCTAATAAGTAGAGAAGTTGTTTCTAACTGAAAAACAATTAGTAAAAGTAATCTAAAAATGATTTCAGCATCAGGACTGTGATTTTTTGATGTTGTTGTAAAAATTTGTTAGACCTCTGAAAGGCAGACCCTTTAAATGATCCGGTGAGTAGATGGGGAATAAACAGCTATTTAAAACATGCCAAAGTCAAATGGAAGAATAAATTTGTAACAACTGTTACTAAACAAACACTCTACCAAAATGAAACCTTAAAAGATTATCTACAAATTGCGCTATAAACAAAATGAATGATGTTCCTGTGTCTACTGAGGAAGGAAAGTGGGGTCTATTATCATGAAAGCACTCTAGTTAGAAGAAGAATTAAATATCCCACTACAAAAAAATTTTAAATGTGCACACATTCATCAGAAATAATTATCTGAAACTGAATGCTCCAAGATATTCAAGCACATTTAAAGCAATGGTGCAGCATAGAGGTAATTAACAGATGTCTGTATTCATTATGTAAACACTTTGCTATCAAGCACAAGCAAAACTAGGATACTTTCCCTCTGCTAGTAAACATGCACATATATCTCTTAGAATTGATTTCATTTCAATTACGTTCCTTTCCTTTTTTAGTGCTTTTGCTAAAAAGATGAATGACCTTTGTTTCAAGTGATATGCATATTTATCTGTAGGTTTATTTCTTCCTTACCTTTTTGTGTTTTTGTGATATCATTACCTCTTGTCTGTGTGTATGTATATCTCCACACACAGTGGAGTAACTGGAGAAATGAGAAAGGATACTACACAAGGTACTTACTGAAATTTTAAATAAAATTGTAATTCCTGCATTGTGTACAGCTGTGTCTGCTCCAGAGGCAGCTGGGTTCTGTGGGACTGTACACAGAGATTCTCTCACTGCATTTACACAAAGCATTATGAGAAAACTGAGTGACAGAGATTAGGATTTGAGCCACAGGGAAGTCATGGTATGCCACACTTTGTGTTAAATATTAGGCCAAATGCAAATGTCCTTGTTTAGAAAAATCTGTTTTGCTGCACTGACTGTAGAATGTCAAGCATTTGTTTAGTGTTTTGTTGAACACACTTATACAGAATTAGTGACCTATTCATTAGCCAGATTGCTCCACTTTATTGCTCTGGTGGGTTTCCATTATCCTTTCTGTTAGCCTTTGAGCTCAACTTTCCTTACATTACATATCATCACATTTTTTCTCCACAAAAGACTGGCACAAACTTAGCAGAACTCACCATTCATTTCCTAACACAATTCCATCTAAGCTCAACCTGTCTCTTCCTAGCACAATACTGGATGAACTCGCCCAAGATTTTTTCTACCAAGTCTGCTGTGACAACCCTGACTGCATGGACTGAAATGGCTCTGGGCCACAGGTTTCGAACAATATGTGACAATATGGTCATGAACAAAGGAGGCTGATGATGAAGTGAGATTCCCCCTCCCTCTATCTCTAAGAATGTTGCTTTTCAGGACTCCAAGAAAATCTGGGTAGATTTTATGGGGAAGCTGACCCTGAAGCAACCAACTGGTGCTTCTCTGGTATTTCAGACTGTGACATTTTTATCAGCATTAGGTGAAGACAGAAATTAAAATATAACATAGGTCAAAAAGCCTGGGGCTCACAGTATTTGCAGAGGGTGCACTGAGAGCCTTGCCAATGTTGAGGTGCATTTCAGTGGCTAGGTATATGTAAATTTGCCAGCTGCTGATGCATCTTTTCTTTCCTCACAGCTTAAATGTAGTTCACTGCAGATGCTTCTTACCTTGGGACAAGCCTATGAGACAAATGCTGCCTCATGGACATAAGGGTACCGAGAAGCCTATCACTTCTGCCTGTAGCAAAGACAATGCATGCAAAGCAAGAGAGGTTGCAGTCACTGATGTCAGCTCTCTGCTAATGCTGGCAGCCATGTCACCTAATGTCCTGCAGAACCTGAACGTGTCTGTACTAGTTTAATCCAAGAGGGACCTAGTTATCCTTACAGTAGCTCCTGTGGTGTTGTTTTGGATTTGTGACCAAACCAGTACAACATAGGGGTGTTGTATAGCATAGCAGTGGTGAAACCCAGTGGTGCTTCCAGGGACAAGGCCTTTCCTGCTTCTCACATCAGCATGTGGAAGAGGAAGGTGAGATATTTGGAATGATGTCATTTGTCTTTCCAAGCAGTCTTTACATATGATGGAGCCCTGCTTGCTTGGGGATAACTGAAGTCCTGATTGCTCATGGGAAGTGGTGAATGAATTCCTTACTTTGCTTTGCTCAAGCATGCAGGTTTTGCTTTATCTGGTAAATTGTCACTATTGCAATCCAAAAGATTTTGACTTTTCCAAATCTCTCCCTCATCCCAGTGAGGGGCTCTGGGTGGAGCTTAACAGCCTGCTTAGGAAGAATTTGTCTGTTCTTCCCCAATACTCTTACCTAAAAGCTATTCCAGAATGATATCTTTCATTGAAAATGTTACAGGGTGAACAGTACTTGCAGCATTCATTTATAGGCCTGTTTTCCATGTCTCTGCTAAATCTTTTCCTGAATCTGTGTCTGCTTGCACAGCCTCTTTTGGCAGCCAGTTCCAGGAGTTCACTAGTGTAAAGCAGTGCATTTTCCCCATCTGTTTAAGTCGGGTCTCATCCCAGATAGCAGGTTGGTACCAGCTTTTGCTGTCTTTGTGCTCTGCTCGTGTGCACTGTGTAACAGTGTTCTACTGCATGTGAACGTCCCTTTGTTTCTTTTCCTCTGGCAAAAGACAAGAAGTGGTTCCATGTGTATGTAACAATACCCCTGTTCCTTCTGAACAAGGGTACAAAAGGCACAAACCTAAGGGCACAAACCAGAAATGGGGTCAGCAAGGAAATTATATTCACATTGTCTAACAAAACACCCAGTCATGGAATGGTTTGGATGGGAAGGGCTTCCAGAGATCACCTAGTCTGACCCCCTTTTTAGCCTTCCAGAAAGGTGTGAGTTAATAGTGTTAAAAAAATCTTTTTTTCTTTAAAAAAATGTTTACAAACAATAATAATCTGCTTTAAGATACTAGTGGAGTTACTGATAACAAAGCAATAAAACCTGGAAGTTTGCTGATACATTCTTCAGTTGTATCAGTATGATTAATACTGAATTTACATGTTTTTTTACAAGATCACAAGCAATTTGGAAGCATTAATATATCAGAAGTGGAAAATGAAATTAGTTAAGAATCGTGAGGAGGTAGGTGCTATAAGTTTTCAAGTAAATCACTGGAAGGTTCTCAAGAAAGTTGAATAAGTTACGAAAGTTAAGCAAAAGCAGGTTGAGTTGGTAGGCTAAAAAATCAAGCACACAATTGTTTTCATTGTACAACTAAATGAAAGATATAACTAGAGATATAATCATCAGTACGTCCATTTCCCCCTACAAACCTGAACTATTTCAGTCACACATTATGCTTGTCACCTATAAATAAGTGCTCCATATAAAAGTCTCTCAGTTAGAAGACTGAATCAGCATAAATATTGTATGTAGTAAAAGACAAGATTGGCACATGCATTCAAAAAACACACAACTTATTTAGCAACTGAAGCTGAACTACTACTGTGATAATGAAAGCAAAAAGAAAATGATATTTTGCCTACATATTTGTTCCTTATAATATATTTCGTCATGTTTTGCAGATAGCAAGGGCAAAACTGAGTCAGAGAAGAAATAGACCCTGAATTTTACAAACTGCAGTTTGTTCAGACTGCCTACCTGTGGAAAGTGAACCCACTCATAATCCACCACAAAAGTGTTGAATTTGTCTAGGAAACAAAACCAGGTGCCAGAAAGAGAAGAAATTGATTCCAGACATTATTCTTTTCCTGTTTACGGAGGGGCTTTTTGTTAGTTTGGTGGTTTTTTGGTTTTTTTTTTTTTGTTTGTTTTTTTTTAATTTTTTTTTTTTTTTTATTGTTTTGTTCCATCTCCTGATAGGCAAAAATATGTGAACAAATAAACATATTTTGAATCAAAGAATTTTCTTAACTTGTCTCAGTATCTCTTCCAAAATACTGAAAATCTTAGGTCTGTAATTTTACAAGGACTTTTTAGCCAATCATCAGATTGTTGCATCATTTTGCAACTAAATGAAATCCCCAAATTTCAGGAAAGGTTCATAAACCAGAAACAGCACACCACTTCACAAATATTAGTAGAAAATAACTGGCAGATCCCAGTATTATCAAGCCTAGAGCCCTGCAAGCCCTGCAACTGGGCACTTCACTATTCTGCTTGGACAACCTATTGGATATAGTAGAATCAAAAAGTTATTCCTTACCCAATTCCTATAAATGAAAGAAGAAATAAAAAATCTGAAACATGCACTAGTAGTGTGCTGTAACTTTCAATGTCTTTAATTCAGGCTTTTTCAACTTCTCTATAACCAGAGTGCTCTTCCATGGCAATACGAGAGAAAGCTGATTCTTCAAAAGATTTTCAGAAATGTCTGCTTTATCCAGCAGCAGCTGGTTTAAAATCAAGTATTCCATTCTTTGAAAGGGTGCCTGCCATCCTTACATCACCACATTACATCATGACAGTCACCAAACACTGGCACAGGTTCTCCAGAGGGATCCTGGGATGACTGTCCTTGGAGGTGTTCTGGGCTCAAACAGACACAGTCCTCAGCCAGTTTGGCTTCTCCATCCCCGAGCAGCAGGTCAGACTACAAGAGGTCAGGAGGCCACTTCCAGGCTGAATTACTCTGTGATCTGATGAGTGTGTGTATGTATAAATGAGTATAGACAAGATCTAAGCACCCTCGAGTCTCCAAAATTATCTGTCTTTAACAAAAATATTTAATAAGCTTTTGTTGCCATGCTCGGTTTCTTCAATGATTATCTCAGTTCTTAACCTTAGAGGTAAGCAGGTCGTCTATCTTCATTCTAAACAGAATTTTGCTTTTTTTCAGCTTTCAGAACAGAAGATGACCCTTTTTCCTGTTTATCATTTAGGTTTGTCCTGCTTCACAATCATCAGTGATAATAATAATAATAATAATAATAATAATAATAAAAAGGTAATAATAAATATTTCTCAGCTTTCTGTTCACATTTGTCATCTTCTATCTGCTCTCTTGGTTCAAGAGATTTCCATCAGTTGATGTTATCTATGTTGTTAGTTTTCAAGGTCCTTAAAGGAACATATCAGTTTTCTGTTTATAATGTCAGGGATTAATAATTTATTTTTCTAGGTTTTGGGCTTTTTTATTGAATGAAATGGCAGCAAAACATAAGGTCAGTTTTAAGAGCATGATTTGGAAGTGTGCTGTGTAATCAGGAGTTTGGTTTTGATTCCTGAGTCTTATGAAATCCTTTAAACATTTCTAATACAATTTTGTTTCAGGAAAAGTTATCTTAGATTTGAAATAAGATACTTGAATTAATTTTTTTTTCCTAAATGTTTTAGCTGAACAGATGAACTCTTGACCAGTAAGTGTTATTATGACATTTTATGTAATATCCAGCAAATAACTGGTTTTAGACATGTGATTACATGTTTAGTGACAGCATTTTAAACTTTCTCTTTCATAGAGATAATGGCTACAAATCTGTTTGTACTTTTACATTGCCAAGAAAAAAATTTTGTGTCATAGATATAGGTTTTTGTATTTACTGTACTTTTTCATTACCTTTTTTAACACAGTCAGAAGATTTTAGTTTATTATCTTTATATCTACCTGCTTGTTTGAAAACTTGTTTTTTCCTCCTTTTCATTTAATTTCTTCCTTTTCATTTTATATTTCTACAAATTCAATAATTTATATAAATAAATAAATAAATATATATATATATACTCAAGTGTTTCCTTAAAGGAAATTGTATAACTTCAACAACAGCCCTAAGTCAAAACTCAAAGATTTTGTTTCCCTAATCTATATTTAACATGATCCTGCAATCAACTTCCACTTGACCAAAAGTTGAGCAAAAGATAGTATTTGTGATGAAGGAATACCAGTAAGTAACTGTCCTGAGATATTGGTTTAGATAGAATAATTTATTCCTAGCAAACCACTTATTTTTCAGCAAAATATGAAAAAAAAGCCATTTGAATTCTATCAGGAAGCTGGATCATATAGACACACTTCTGCTGTAAAGAATCCATGCAGCATTTTAATTTCAGTTTAAAGATTGTTAAAAAAACTTGACATAAAAATGCAACAAAGTACCTTAGACCTGATTTACTAAGTCTCCACTGCACACTCAGACAGCTCTTAGAAACTTTGTGGGGCCTCCAGGGACTGTAATTTGTACTAATAATTTTCACAAGTATAGTATTCAGCATGTGAACAGGAGGCAGGGAAAAAAAAACCAAAAACAGCTGGAGGAGGGGTGGGGGGAAGGGTTGGGGGATGAAAAGCTGGGACAAAATATCTACCCATAATTAATCACAGACAAGTAGAAATTTTGAATGCTTAGGGCGAACCAGGAGGGAAACGTGAATGGTAACTAAGATAAACCCATACCTAGTCCATGACATTAGAACAGTTTATATAATTTAAGCTTTTTCTACAAGCCTAACTAGAGATACAGATAAAACAAGGAAACCCAGTCTCCCTTTTCTCTAGGTGTTAGAACCACTGCCTTTTTTTGCTCAATTTCCAGACTTTATGAAAAGTTACTTAATTGCTTTGAGTGTTTTTCACAGACAGTGAAAGCAATTTTCCTCTTTAGAGTAAAATAATGCATTATGTATACAACAATCATTCCCAGGGAAACACAGTGCTACAGGTGAGTCTTGTCTATTTTTATTTTCTGTTTCTTTATCAGGCCTTCTGCAGTGGTAAGACTCTGCTGGGCAAAATGAGAAAAATACAAGAAACAATTCTTCCTTCAAATACTGAGGTTTTGCAAATACCTCAGTGATGAACTGACAGGATATTTTGATCAATTGCTCTGAAGACAGTATTCCCATTAAGTCTGATACAAAAGAAGTATCACAAGGGCTTATGAGCTCTCTTCCCCAAGAACCCAAACTCTCCCCCCATATGATTATTTCCATTCTTCCCCTTATATCTGTCTGTCTATCTATCTATCTATCTATCTATCTATCTATCTATCTATCTATCTATCTCTATATATCTATATATCATCTATATAGCTATATATCTATATATTTATCTATATATATCTCCTGGTACACCAAAGACAAAGAGTGAAAAAAGATATATCTTTCGTTTACACTGGAGGCACCTTCAGCTTGAGGGACTCCCTTGTGATTGTTTCAGCTAAAATATGACTGCTAACAGTAATAACAGCTAACCATGTGCTGCAGTCTTCATTTACCCTATAACAGAGGTTGCCATATTTTTCAGATGTCTTTACATCTGACTGCACTGATTCAGAAATAAAAAAGTCAGGGGAGTCCTACAATTTAAGAAGAAAAGCAGCCTCTTCCAGACTTAAGCAGTGCCAGGTACAGAGTGAAATACATTGGGCTGGTCTGCTTTGGGGTGATTTCATCTTCACAGCATGGCACTGAGGGCAAAATCATTAGTCTTTAAGTTAGCCCATAAATAAAAGGTGGAGGAGGAGAAAATAATTGGCAGCTGAAAGTTCTGCAGCGCACAATGCTCAGTGTACTGTGCCCTTACCTGACAAGCTGTGACAGTAAGGTCATTTGCTTTAAAGCTAGGACTACAAGCCTTTCATTCAGATTAAAAAGTCTGCATCTTTCTGTGCAAACATAGAAGACATTTTTGTTCTTGCTCATTTGATTTGTCACTCACGCTAATAATGAAGTTTAATACCAAAAAAGTATACAAATGTGCTGGGAATTATGGTCTGATCGTCTGCATGGTAGAATTAAAAATCATGTATCTGCTTTTCACCTGCTAATTTATAACCCTCTCAGAAATTACTTAGAATACCCTGAGAAAGACAGGACACTTAATAAAAGCAAGAATATGCCAGCGAATAATAATTACAAATACCTAATTCTGATAGGTTTTTTTTTCAGTGCCCTTGTTAAATGATTTGTTAACTTAAAAAGACCTGGATGACACCATCTGTCTTTGACTAGCTGGAACTGAAGAGAAGAAAACCTGAACAGCAACACTCAGAAGTGAGGTTGGCAATAGGATGAACACTCACTTTTTGTCTGACAATGATTTAGGGATTAAATTAATAAACAGGGTGACATCCTGTCATCACTCTCCCCTTTAAGTTTGTACATTACTGCTAGCACCGAGAAATTAATGAACCTGAAGTCAAATAGGAATCATTGTCATCCTTAGGAGGTTGTTAGAGCTTGACCATTTTCACATTTACAGCAAGGTAAAATACTCTGCTCATGATGCATGAGGCAGTACAGAATCCTGTTTCCTCATTCATAGTTTTGTATTGATTACAGGAAGAAAAATCATCGTACACAGGACTGAGTAAGAAAGTGGTATTTTAACAAAGAAAAGGCAGGTTGCCAAAGAGTTATTTCATGTCATATCAATGCCCACATTTTCCTGTGTTTTCAGATTTGGAGAATGTTAAGACTTTGTTCCTCACATGTCTGGTCACTGCCATGAGCCAGAAGACTAGATGGAAACGTTTTCTTTACTCCCAGTGAGGAGGATGATAGCTAAAGTCCAAGGAGGATCAGCTTGCTATAAACGAGGCCTGAATCAAGACCCCAAGGTGAATAATGCAGAAGAGAAAAGAGAGAAAACAAAGTAAAATTTGAAAGCTTCATGATTCATTGAATCTTGAAACTTCTAAACCTCTCAATCTGTATCAGCTCAGGCTGGAAATCTGTCATTTCCTGTGAGCTACATACCATGGCTGCTGTCAGTACTTGCATGGAACATCTTTAAAAGAGAAAGAGCAATCTATGGGATCCTAGGTTTGTCTGGATCCTGGATTAGAGCTGCCAGCTCATAAGAAACACAACACAAGCTTTAGGGGTAATTCCAGACAGCAAAGTCCTTCCAAGGCTACATAAAAGCAATAGCCTGAAAACTTACTGTGCAAGAGGTGCTATGCCCTTCATTGGTCCTTGGATTAAATTTTAAATCACTCAAATCAGTTTTATATACACACTCATGGCAGTGAAGGCACAGCGTTGAGGAATAAAAAAGTCCTTTTTTGTTTGTAGACAGCCTTGCATAACAAAATCCTGAATTTTGTTATGAGAGTCCTGTGGTGGTAGTAAGGCACAAGGAAAGGAGAGTTTGAAAGGTGGTACCCAGCACATTTGTAGCATGACCAGGAGTTCCACGTCAAAATTTCCATCTCTCAAACTTTTAGTTTGTCGCTATCAGTAACAAAATAATTCAGCCTTTTCTTGTGGAAGAAGTAAAAAAGAGGAATGCATAAGGGACAAACACAATGTATATATAGTTTTTATAAATAAAAACATACACCAGGTTATAAAAATAGGAGGATGGAAATAATTTAAGGAAGATTTCACATTTTTCAGCATGCAAAGTCTGTTTCAATGTTGCATACCAATTACATTTGATGAGCACAGCTGTGAAACATAGAACAGAGAGCAGCCTATTTAATACCCAGTCATTTGACCCTTTTCCCTACTGGAGTAGTTTTAATGGCCAAATTGTAACTAGAAGGAATGAACTTCATGTCTTCTGGCTATCTGCTTGTCTGTTGGTGAAAGTTTCAGCTCAAATATATCATTCATATGGAAAAGAAGTACTACCAGTTGTATTAAATCTAATATTTCCTAAGGTTTTAATGCTTGACTTCCTGTCTTTAGTGTCCCTCTTCATGTAAATTTTGATTCTGTGCCATTTCATACTGTCAAACTGCTAAATTTTGACTGACTGGAAATATATAACATTGGGTGGCAGTGTCAGTGTACAAAGGAACTCTGCAAGGTAACCCTAAAAGACCTGAAAAAGCCTGTCTGGATTTGTAAGAGTACAAGAAAACCAGCCACTTGAAATAGTGCAATTTGTCAGCTAAGTTTCCCTGTCTTCATCAACAAAATTAATTCATTCCTTGAGCATAACTAAAAAAAAGTTTTGATATTTTGAATTTTATTTGATTAAGAGATGTAATTATTGCATACAATTACTTGTAGTGTTTTCTTGTCTATCATTTCAAAGATGGCCTTTAAGTTATGCAAAAATGTTGAATGAAAGTTTTCAAAGTGCTGTGGCCTAATTCTACAAAGTTTCCTACATTTCTAGGAAATTGTGATTAATCATCTGATAAAGATGTGAAGTAAAACAGCAGCACATTACAAATCTTATTAGATAATTCTCTGTTTGTTTGGGTTTTTAATTGTTTTTTTTGGTTTTTTGTCTTGCTTTGTTTTATTTTGGTTTTGTTTTATTTTCTTTGGTTTTTTTTTTGGTTTCCTGTAATACAAACCAGTGTGCTTCCTTATTAAACACAGGCCCATGTATTCTATCAAAAATGTCTGTTTTGCAAGTTACTGTTTAAATATGAGGTGTCCACATATAATTGCTTGAATTTTATGCAGTCAATCTGTCTAGTTTTATTGGAAATTTTTTGTTTGCATATACATGTACAGATAGACACACACACATATATATATCACACACACATATATATATATATATCACATACACACATTTATATATATGATTCTAGTAATGCGCGTTCCTCGATAGCAGTTTTATCGTCTTTCAAGTTCTTTTAGGTATATTCAAATTTGATCCCTTTTACCTATTTGAGATTTCTTTACATAATGCTAGAAATAGCAATTAAATTTAAACAAAATGTAGCTGCACAAAGCCAACAATAAGTTCTCAGTTTGGTTTTGGTTTTTGTTTTCCACAAAGAATGTGTAGCCTAGACACTTCTGATCATGTAACCCCTCTGTGGAAACTCCTGTTGCTGCCTAGATGGAAAAGTAGTGGAAAAAGAAATACAGAGACATTGTTAGCAGCTTCTAACAAAGGACAGGAGAAGCCAGTGTCTTCTAACTATCCAGCTCTCTCTGCATCAGCAGCTCTGTTACTGAGAGCACACAAGGTTAAAGGACAGATGGATTTTCAAAAGTGCCTCAGGGAGTCAGGAACTGAAATTTCTATGATTTTGATGGTAATTATTAAACTTAAGCCTTAATGTCTACCTATAGCTCCAGGAGCCTTTAATATCCTGTTAAATCTGGCTACAAATGACCCACTGTCATTTCCACAGCTTCAGGCTGGCATTTCAACATCCACCCATATTCCTGTAACTCAAACAACTCACCAGTCGGAGCATTGTTTAGTCATCTTTACCCATGACCTGAAACTTTCTTTTGAAACTTCCTTTGTAGGACAAGAGTTGTGAAGGGAAGGGGGATGCATCCTGCAGAGTGTTCTGTAAAACACCTCACAAAAATAAAGCAATTTGACAGGCTCTGGAGAAAGAAACTTTAATATCCAAACGGTGAGATTATAAATAAGGTTCCCTCCACTGATTTCCCCCATTTCTCCAAAGCAATTTTATCTGAAAATTCTGCTTAAACCCTTTTGATCATCTTTTGGGCCAACAAATAGTTCTTGTAAGATTAGCAACCACACCAGTAGTCAGAAGTAAAGTTCCAAAGTGACTTTGTAACCTGAAGTGCATTCACATCAGGAAGTGCTAAATGAAAAAGCTTCTTATGTCACCTTTTCTGAGTAAATCCTTGAATAGCATCATATTATAAGCCTTCTGACTTATTGTGACTTCTCTGAGCAAGAGAAGTTTGCTACTTAGTTAGTACAATTTGCCCGTCTCTACAATGCCAGTCATTTTTAAAAGGAACTGCTTATATTTTAATAATATTGTTTTTATTCAAATAAGAATTTTTTTTTCAAAAAAGTATTACATTTTATCTAAAATTAATAATTTTATTATAATTTTGTTTAGCAGCAATCCAGAGAACTTCTTGCTACTCATAAAAGCTACCTTTATTCTCTCAAGATTGGGGCAATCTGACTTTAAATGTCAACCACACACACTTTAAAAAATGATCTTTACTAGCAAGCAAATCTAACCTTTCTTATACAACCTGATCCATTTAACCCTGAATTAATTTCATTTTGAATACAAATCATAGATAATTTGGGACTAAGGACCATTTTGGCAGGATTACTCTGGGTGAAGCTCTTCCATCTGTATTTTTGTTTCTTTATCATGACAAAAATGACTACTTAATACTTTTGCAGCAACAACATGAGTTTCTAAAGAATCGGGTTCTATTCTAGACCATGTATGCAAATACACATAAATCTGAATTTCATATGTCATATTCCCTGCCCATATTTACCATTTGGCTTATTTACCATTCAGGCATGTGCTAAATAGTCCTACACAACTATTTTATTCAGATAGACAAGGTGTGATGTGAAATTTTAAAAATCATTAATAGAAAACCCATATAGATGTAAGGTTTACCAAGCCTATGGTATACACTAATTCCTGGGAAAAGTTACATTCTAAGTGAGTCCATAATTAACACAGATGGTTCTGTACTTACATAGAATTACTACATACTTGGTTAAAAAAACCCAAAACCTAAAAAAGCGAAAAACCAAAAAAATTTCTGACAAAAAGCATTTCAGGCTGCTTAAAGAGCTTTAATTAGTCCCCTGTTCCTACCATCATGACGCAATCCTTGACTGGTCCCCGATTTTTATTTATTCTGGAGGGCTTCAGCATTATTCAGTATAGGATGCAGACAATACTAATTTAGTCTAGCATTGCCTACTCCCCAAATTTACTCTTATGCTTCAATATGTGGATACCATTTTATACCTAATGTGTTATTTCAAATCTTTCTATAAAGACCACGTTTTCTCATTGGATTTTTTATAGTGCTCATTAGAATGGCAGATGATTGCTTCATAAATCGACCTATCTTTGCAGTACCACCATGAGGGAGTAGCTGGCATAATTTGCATTCTACAGATTGGATGTTGAGGCTGAAAGATGTTAATATTGAAAACACTCATACTTAGTGCTCCATCTGAGGTGCCTACATGGTTTGTGTTTTTTTTTTTTTTTTTTGCTTTGCTTTGAATGACTGCATTCAGAGAGTGATTCCTTATTCTGGTTGCAGCTGTGAATGTTTGGTGTTTGGTATTTTCACAAAGTGGACTTCTGGGTTTCCTCACTGGGTTTCCAGAAAATTAGGATCAGACTGTTCTGTGAAGAAATGGTTTATGAAACTGAGGAAGCATCATGCAGGAATGTGGTTCCAGAGGCAGGGTTAGAATCCAGATCTCCAGGGAAACATTCTCCTGCCTTTGCTATGAAACCATTCATCAGGCTGTAATTCCTTTCTTCATTCCTAACACAATTTCTAACTTCTACAGTAAAAGCAAGTGGACAATATTCTACTTACCCTACATCATTCTGATTTAGCCTGACTGATTCTTCAGCAGCTCCCCAATTTCCTTGTAAAATCTCTCTTCTAAATCTTGCTTTTTTTCTTCACCTTTCATTCTCACAATTTCTACAGAGCCTTCTTCTCCTATTTTACTTCCTTACCTTTTCTAATATAGTTATTGCTCTGGCTACTGCCTTCTCCCCTCTGTATATTACCCTGCAACCACCCAAAAAACACCAAAACAATTTTTCCAGCACTGCCTGGGCAGGTGCAGTACATAACTGTGGGCATACCACAAGCAAATGCAGTGGTCTCAGCTGTGGACAAGGTATGCAATTATTGCAGAAGTCCCACCTGAACTCTCAGCCACAGTTTGGTGTTTACTCAGCCCTTCCCTTGTAGGGGATTGTAAATCCTTCTAAAATAAGTTGTGCTGGTGAGCTATAGTGGCAAGCTGCGGCAAGCTGCTTTGTTAATATATGAACTGAGACTTGTCTGCCCACCCTAAGCTCTTGCATATTCTGTTGTCCAAACCAGCAGCTGTTTTGCTGTCACCAGAACTGGGCACAGGTGTGTTGGATGCCCTGGTTGAATTCTGCCCCGATGATTGAAGTCATCAAGGTCCCCTTTCCTGTGGAACTCACTTGCTTTTTAGGTATTGATGAACATGGCAAGATAAAATTCCTAACTAGGACTCCTCAAAATAACTCCAAAACCCAAAAGATATGACTATGGAAAAGACTAGATTCTGCCAAAACCAAACTGAAAAAATGAATCTTGAACAAAATGTCTTCAAAGTCTATAATATAGCTTTCATTTCTTCCTGTGATTTACACACACCACAGATAAAAATATAATATCCAGTAGTATAATTGCTTTTCATAAAATGTCCTGCAATGAATAGTAGTTGTCCTGAAAAAATTCTGATACTTATCTAAAGAAATATTATATGTAATAATGTATTCTTGTATGAAGTTCTGAGTCCAGTTGTAGATATTTTATAATTATAAGCCTATTTTAGATCTACATCTAATAACCATATGAATCTGTTTATTAGTAGAATCCACATAATTTCAGTGTATATAGGGGGTGCAGAGGTTACAGTAAGATTATTGAGTGAGTGCTGCTTTTTAAATTATCATCTGTGACTCTTGGGGAATCTTCAAGAAGAGATCAAAAATCCAGTGCCATTTTCCAAATACATTTTCCTTGGTGTAAAGAAAAACAGTCAACATATGGTACAGAGCCCTATTATTCATGGATATGCATCCAGTGCCTCAGGCAATGAAAACAGTAAGTGCTCCTAATTCTACCATTATTGTAATTATTATCACAATATCTTCCTTTTATTTTTACCATTTTGACAGAACCAAACCTACATCCCTCCTGCCACACTGCTCTAGTGCTTATGATTGAGTTTGAGTCATCTGACTTTATATTCTTCATTCTCTCTATATAATTATATTTCTGAAGGTTGTCAACATGTGTGATCACCCTGTCTCTAAAACAGACTCCTCTATATCTGCAGTGTTCTGTAGTTCACCCCATATCATAGCTAACAACTTACTATCCTAACTATGTCAAAGCTTAGGGTGGCCATGTCTGTGGCAATATTTGATTTTCCACATCCTAATCTACAATTTTTGCAGGGCCTGGAAGGTTTCCTTTATTACTCTGTTTTTGTGTTTTTCATACTTCATTCTTGCAGATCACATCAAACAGGGTCCTGCTGCTATCTGGAGGGATCTTCATAAGCTGGAGAAGAGGGCTCACAGAAATATGAAGTTCAACAGTGAAGAGTGTAAAGCCTTGCACCTGAGGGAAACAACCCCATGCACCAGTATATGCTGGGAACCATCCAGCTGGGAAGTAACTGGATAGAAATCTCTCTAAGGATTCTGGTGGACACCAAGGTGAACATGAGCCAGCAATGTGCATTTGAGTCCAAGCAGGCCAATGGTGTCCTGGGGTGCATTAGGCAAAGTTCCGACAGCAGGTCAAGGGAGGCCATCCTTCTCCCCTGCTCAGCACTAGTGAGGCCACATTTGGAGTGTTGGGTCCATTTCTGTGGTCCCCAGCACAAGAGAGAGATGGAATTGCTGGATGGAGTCCAACGAAGGGCCACTAAGATGACAGAAGGACTGGGGCATCTCTCCTATGAAAAGAAGCAAAGGCAGCTGGGGCTGCTCAGGCTGGAGAAGTGAAGGTTGAGAGGGATGTCATCAATGTCCATAAATACCTAACAGGGTGTCTCGGGATCTCCTCTGGTCAAGATGACCCCAAGATGTATTAAAAGTCTCTTTTCCCCAACCCAGCTGTCAAAGAAGGAGTCAGAAGTCTTTGGCTGTAGTTCTCAAGGTTGTTTATTATTTCTTAGCTAAAACATTTTCTGTCTGGCCTGCCAAGGTCTGTTCAGCAGGTCAGTCTGAGGCACACTGTCCTTCCACGGGGCCGGCATTGTCTTTTATACTATAAACTACGTATTCGATATTTACAGTTATGATCCAATACCTATCACCTGTGTTAGACAGTGACTTTCTAGTTTACACCAATCCTAAAGTGCCACCATCACCAAGAAGATGGAGGCTAGGAAGAAGAAGGAAGAAGAACAGGACAACGCCCAAATTCCTCCATCTTGTCCCCTAGACCCCTATAGTAATATTCTTCAAAATTCCATCTTTCACCTGGTGACAACTACTATTATGCTACTTAAATTTTTGTGACTTGTAATTCTTCATATAAAGTTTGCAATTTGCTCCATGGATTGAGATCGAATTCCCCAGTGTCTTTGGCTTCCTGCCAGGGTCTCCGAGCCCCTGCCAGGATTTTGAGCCATCCAGGGCACCCAGAGGGTTGTCCTGGGTCCGACAAGGGTGCAAAGTAGATGGAGTCAGATTCTTTCCAATGATGTCCAGTCCTGAGATAATGTGCACAAGGAAACTGCAGAGTCCATCCTTGGATTTATTAAAAAAATCTCCAGACAAAGTACTGGGCAGCAGTTTATAGGGCACCCCTCTTGAACAGATGGGTTGAACTAGAGGAACTCTGAGGTTCCTTTCATACACTGCTATTCTGTGATTCTGTGGTTCTATGATTCTTCCTACTCTTTTTTTTTTTTTCTTTTTTTAGTTGCTGACATACCACTACAGTTCTGTACCTCTACATTCATTAAGAGCTGTAGAATTTCTCAATTAACCTCAAATGGTTTATGAGCCAGTATTGATTCAATTACCCACAGGTTGCTATTAATGGGAGAAATGTTCATAAAAGTATGGTTTCAATATATCACTGAACATTGCATACCATGTAAAATATAATCCTGCCTGTCATGAGAAAAAAGACAGAAATTATTAAGGTGCACAAACAAAGTGTTGTAAGCCACAGAGAGGTCTCATCAAAATCAAAGTGGTGCTGAGCTTTATGCAGTCTGTTCATGTTTATAGGGAATATCAGAGATGCAAGTTTATTTCTTTTTTCTGCCTTAATTAATTAAATTATCTCATGCAAAGCCTGGTAGCTTCCTCTGAAATACAGAGCCTCATTCCATAATATGTATTTAGTCCTTAACATATTTTTCCTCATGAAAGACAGATAATGAGAGTTGGAGGCACTAGATAAGTGATTTCAATACATATCACTCACATTCAAGTGTTGCAGAAGCAACATTTTAAAGAGGAGAAATTCTGGGAAAAAAGCCATGAAGTTGCTGTAGGGATAAAATTAATTCTGTATTGCAGTATATCTGAATCTTACAAAGTTGCATGGATAACCAAAATGCTGGTCTTTCCTCTTAGGACTTGCTTTTGCAATTTTAGCTTTCTTTTCTATAGCTCAGTGGGCTGGAAATCATAAATACTGTCCTTATATTTAACAGTCACTGACACCATAAATAAAATGGAAATCCAGGCATGGGTCGACACTTTGCAGGAGGGATCACAAATATAATTTTGCCTTTTTTCTTTGATAAAAAAGGAAATATAGAAAAAAATATTCAAAGTCATGGCACTGTTGTAAAAGTCGGGAGATTTGGTCATTCTCATCCTGCCTTCTTGTAAAGCACTCACCATTGCTTATAATCAGCATCACAGTTGCAGTAGTACTTGGGATCAGTACAGTTGCGTTCGATGCCACAGGCACATTTTTGAATGCCAGGTCCTGATCCGCCCCAATAGTAGTGCTTCTCATTGGCTTTTCCAACCCACCAGGTATATGGATTCCCTTCTGCAAGGAATGAAAATGCAAGGTTATGATGCATCAAAGAGGTAGAGCTCTATAATGCATTAACTGAGCTCAGATGTTTAATATGCAAATGCTAACAACACATAACCGGAGCCATCCCACATTGCTGGCAAACAAATTAATTCATTGTTACTAAAGGTATTCAAAGGACCTTGCCAGGTAAACAGAACACGTTTTCTTTTCTGTATTCACACAATTTATAATGACTGAAATTAATTTTTAAAAATCTTATATGGTCTTTGTTTAGCTTTTTAATTGTACTCTGTATAATGAGAATATGTTGGCAGATTGCATCATTATTTTCAATTAATTTCAAACTCACATATAAAGCTATTGGATGGATTATTTCAATATTTGTACTTGAATACTGTACAGGAAAATGTGGGTTTTTTCTCTTATTTATTTATTTATTTATTTATTTTCTAAACAACAACTTTTAATTGAAAATTACTCTGTTGTCATTGGAAAACAAACATGCTCATCATGCTCTCTCCAGATGGTGCTAAACAAAGCATAAAGAAATATTATCAAACTCCAAAAGCATTTTAACAATTTTTTAAAAAGAATATATATTTTTTAATGTAATACCTTAGCAGAGGTGTTCTGAACTTTGATGTAATCATATATCTTTGCATTGGGTCTGCAACTGGATATTTTCAAATACTGCACTGAGGTTATTTCTAATCCTTTTGAACTAAGACATTATTTGCAAATAAATAAATAAATAAACCCCCTCCCCTCTAATTTCTAATTTGAAAAAATGGTTTTATTGGAAAACTATTTTTTATTTCTCTGGTTCAGCAAGACACTCAAATATGAACTTAACTTCAAACAGAAATTAATAACTTAACCAGTATCAATGTATGTAGTGATTTTTGACACAGAAAAATAATGATTGAGCTCAGCTATAAGTGAAAAAGCATGCTATACATTTTTTTTAAAAGTCTCTTTTTCTTTTAAAGTCTCCTCCAGCTGCTGGAAACTTTATATTAAATAAAATTAATCTATGGAATTCAGTGGTTAATGAATTTTATCAGTAAAATCTTACATAATATATCTTTTACTTCCATAATTTTTAGTTTGCACATCTTACACGTTCCCCCAAAACTACAGGCACAATCCTTAAAATAGCCATTTCACAATTAGATTTGATCATCAAGACGATAAAGTTACTTATTCCAGACAGAAGTTGAAAGTAATTCACACCAAACTCTCAAGAAAATTAAATTCCAGAGATGAAGAGAACAACCAAATATCTACACATGTTTAAAGAGGAGCAAACCCCAAAAATGCTCAGCTCTCTGAAAACACTTTTAAAAATGTATTTGAATTATTACCACCATATAAGATAACAAAAATACAGTAATGTGAAGAATTAGTGGTAGCTGAAGCTGTTTATTAGCTGTTGCTGTGCTGCACTGTATGGCCATTCAGCCTAAATGCTAATGCAATGGGTGTGGGAATAACATGACTTTATTCTGGACTCTGAATTGGGCATTTTACCTTCTGTGACTCCATTATCACAGAACAACGTGCTGCAAGTTAAGAGAATGTGTCACGTGAATGCTGCAGCAACATTCCCAAACTGCAATGCAATCTAGCAATTCTGACAGTATGTAGCCCTGGATTACAAAAGACTATTTAAAAAGCATTTAAGGGTAAATGTCATCTTTCCACAGGAATGACAGAATTGCTTTTATTAATACAGGATCCAACTAGAGAATTAATGATGTCTGAAACTCCTATTTTACAGGGGGTTTTTATCTCATCTTTGAAGCTATTTTCTATGCTATGGCACCAATGCTGCTGTTTTGACTGTTGCTCAAAATTCTCTTTGTTTACATCCTTTCTGTCAAGTGAAGGATTGCATGATTCAGTCAGCAATTAATTTACTGGGAAGCAAGACTGCTAATTAAAGCACTATGAGAAAAAAAAAATTACTTAGAATTGTCAAAAAGCAGATCAAAAATTGAGAAACAGGCAGAATGATTAAAGCAGATGAAAGTGATGGCAGAATTACAGACTACAGTGATGGCTGTCACGGACCACTATGACAGACGGAAATGGGGCACGTCTGAACTCATTTAAAAGACAATTGGTGTACAGTTTTAAACCATGAATGTATTCCAGCGTACACAGAGATGTTTTTCACATCTATTGTTTTTAGTGTGTTTGGTGTGTTTATTAGTGTGTTTTTATACACACTGTCTAAGCCACATGATTCTTCATTCTGAAGAAAAGACCTACCCTCAGGCTTAGGAACACAAACTTAGGAAGAAACTAATGTGCATGTTTAAAATTTTCAGAAAGGTCAAGAAGGTAATATATGATTTTGAGGGTTTTGCATTCAGCACATGTTCTGCTAGACACCCGCACAACCAATAATCCCAGCGCTGTCTTGTGAGCACCACCCAAGACTCCGATTGCCTGGCATTGGCATATTGGGCTAAGGCTTGTAACACACACACACACACAAAAGCCTTTAACATTTACGTGTAACACATTTAACAGTGGTTTCAATGCCTTTGCAGTGCTGGACTTTGGTCAAAATTATTGCAAAATATGGGTTCCTATTTAAATCCCTGTGCAATATTAGGCCTGATTTGCAGTTATTATTACAAAGCATGTAAAGAATCTGGCCATTGATGTTTTCTATCAAGTCCTCCTGTACAGAATATTCAAGAAAAAGTAAAGATTAAGGATGCTTTTCTGTATTCTCACAGATCACTTATTTGTATTCTCACAGTGCCATAAAAAAAGTGATTCCTTTTTCATCTCATAAATGTATCTTTGTGTGAACCATTTCATTTAATATAAAACCATACCCAACAAAAGTTAATGTAGTATGAACAGAACTCTTACTAGTCAATAATATATTTATTTCTAATATAGCTGAACAGTCTCAAAATGGATAACTTTTTAAAGTGCACTTTAGCTGAAGTCTCAAAATGTATAACTTTTGAAAGTACACTTTATATTTTACCAAGCATTTAATATAAACAATTGGTTTTATTGTTTTTAAATGCAATTGATTAATTAAAATTCTGCTACTTTCAACATTTTAGGGCTCTTATTTCTAGGTGTTCAGTACTAGCAACTGAAACAGCAATACTGAGAGAAGTCAGGGAACTAAATTAAGTGGACTGATGCTCCATTGCACTCTGCTTTCAGAGGACTCCATTCAAAATACAACCCTTAGAATGATGACAACTGTATTTATATGTAAAATACCTAGAGAAGTTAAATATGTCTCTTCCATTTGCTCTGGAAATTTCCCTGACCTCTATATGGTCCTTAAAACCAAAGGAAATGGTTAAAAAGAAAGGCTAGGAATTCTTTCAAATGGAAGTCTATGGCTCAGAACCTCTGAAAAGCAAGACCAGTGAAAATTATTTATTGAGGACCCTGTCTAACAACTACATTTAGCTATTCTCTGGAAGAAATTAGTTGTTCATTTACAGGACTGGATAGCTTTGAATTAAATGGGTCCTTTCCAGTCCTTTCCAGTTTCCATTAGTACTATAGATCCCCATTAAATACTAAGGAATGTCAACAACAATTACAGTACTTGTATGATATTATTTTCAGAAAATATTCCTTTGCTCAGTCTTCTACATCTTTTTTAATGGAACAGCTTGAATGAATTATCCAGTCATTGTTATTGGCAGAATAGGCCCAAAGACATTTTTCAAAAACATACTGCAAATTTGGACACCTGAATTAATTATAGGTAGAAGTGAAAGCTATTTCCCAGGAGTAATACATGATGATGAAATTAAAGACAATACTTAAAAAAGATAAAATTCAGTTTGCACATGTGGAAAGCTGGGTATAATTTTTTTATTGTTGAATAAAATACTTTCTTTAAACATGCATTTTGCATTCAGCTACACTACAACACCCAGTAGATTTAGCCTCACACAAGGTCAACTTGATTTAAGGTCATGGTTCATTAACACCTGTGCAGGAATTCTATCTGCTATTGCAGTGAAGAAACAGACACTGGAGGAATAATTTTGTCACTGTTTGAAAAGTTCAGCATGCTAATATGGTTGTGCGCTTCACAGCTTTCACCTTGCTCCATATTGCCAGCTTTTTTCTTCACACCGTAAGCACTATCTATTCCACTCAGGTCAAGTCTTCTTAATGAACAGTGTAAGCCATTTATCTGAGCTTTTGAAGACTTAGTATTTTGGAAAAATAATCAAAAGTAGTTTAATGTCACTCACACATCAAGTACCTCCACATGTTCCAGTTTAGGATTCCTAAAGTCAGTGGTGTCAAAGCTGGGTAGGCTTTGCTGGCCTGGTTTATTTTGTGCTGATTTGATTTTTTTTCATCTTTATTATTACATGCTTGTTTAGGACCAACATGAAGCTGAGTAGACACTTTGCAGGTTTGCTGCCCCTGTCTCATGACTTGGGAAGTGCCCACCTAGACTGAAAACCCAGCAGCTGAGGAGTTTCATGGCAAGAGTGGATGCTGACAACTGGAGAAGCTAAACTGTGAGAGATTCTGCTCCTGCCCACAACTCAGGCGGATTTTGAGCAGGCTCTGTCAGCTTCTGTGATCACCCAGAGGGCCAAATTATTTCAAATTGAGAAAACAGAACTCACAGAAGAGTCTGGCAGGTCACACTTCCACATTTCAATGACAGTACTTGTGTAGAAACTGACTTTGAGTGAACCTTCTAAAATAAGAGTTCTTGCATACATGGTTACAGTGAGATTATTTTTTAAAATAATATTTTATTGATTTTCCATTTCTTCTAGTAAGACTTCTTGCTCACTAATGTGTTGTGAAACATATACACATGAATTTAATATGAGAATGGTAAGTGAAGTCAATTCTTATGCTGCTACTTTAATTTTGTTAGCTGATAAATCTTTTTTTTTTGCAACCAGTTGGGAAAAATATAAGGAGTGCTTAGTATTTGTGAATAGAGTTTGCATCAGTGGTCACCATTCTAATGACTAAGACCTGAGATTAGTCAAACCCTCATAGCAACATGAATGAGGTATTTGAGCACACTGGAAACTTGGGGGAGAAAACAGACATTCAAAAACTTACCGACAAAAGGAAAAGAAACTAGAAGTACCCTTGGCTACTTCAGGAAACTAGGAACACCTAATTTATAGCTACTTGTGCATTTAATGGAAGAATAACATGAAACTTTTAGTTTGCTGTTTATGATTATTTTCATTTTGTAGGCACTCACATCTGACTTACTTTTTTTTTCACAGTGCTAGTAGCAAATGATTTTTTTTCTTTTACTAAGACTAGCCTCAAACACTTGTTTTCTTTATAAGCTCACTAAAGTGGTTGGTCTATTTGACAGTACTATTTATTTGCAAAGACTGTTTAAACTGCCTGAAAAGATAAGATTTAATGGCAACCCAGAAAGAGAACTCTGAAACATGAAACATGCCTTGCTTGCTAATATAAGAGTTGATATGATGTCTGAATTCATGGCCAAAGCATTTTAGTGCAACAGTCCTTAGAAAGAATTGTTTGGTTTTTTAGCTTTGTAAGATACTCAGAATTATGCCATACCTCAAAGGCAATCTGTGAAGGGAAATGTTCTTAAGATTTTAATAGAAAATAAAGATAAATATTGGAAAATGCTTGTGAAAAGCATACAAAATTTCAGTAAATGTTAAAACAACACACTCTATTTACTGTTTTCTAAAGGGCACATTAAGAATTAATTGCTGTCCTTTTCCTTTTCCTCCACAGCCATAAAGCAGTGTATTTTAAAGTGAAGGTAAAGATAACCATCTCCATTACCCTAGAACTAAAAGAACTTCCTTAAACCCTAAACTAGAAGAACTTCCATGACCTTCAGTATCAGAAACTAAAATCAGATATTCAGATGTCTCATCAGGAGCTCTGGCTTCCCCACTTATCCTGGAAGAGAAGACCCCTGCAATCAGTCTTCACTGTACTTAGGCTTCAATTATGTTTTGGTGCACATGAAGTGGTCAAACTGAGAAAAGCCCAAATTTTCTCATCTGTGTTCAGTGAAGACAGAAAAGAAACATATTCAAATGCTTAAGAAACAAAATTACTGCCTTAATGATGACCATGCCTCAGGCTCAGGCTGATGGCCTTTGCCGTGTTCTTCAGTTCATGAAAGTATTCTCATGCTCCTGGATATTTGCCTGCTAATTTTTTAGAGAACTTATTTCATACATGTATATATCAATCTCAAAATATAAAGCAGCAAATACAGTATCTTTTCCTAGAAACAGATATTTAGCTAAAGCATCTTTTCAGCAAGGCTGTGAGGGTACTCCCTTTTATTGAGTTTGTATTTTTCTTCTAGTATAACTCCTTCTAAAATGTCAGTGTCTGAATCCACAAATATGTAGGCAAAGATGACTTTTCTTTCAGAATTAGCAACCTATAAAAAAGATCAGGAGGGAGAACTGTCATATTGATGTTCAATGGCATCTTATGAAAAAGCTGTCTGACAGCTTTATTTTGCCATTGGAGAGATTTACTCCTTGCCCCAGCTCATGAAAAGCTAGTACAGTACAAATGATTTTTTCCCTTGTCAAAACTCGTATTCCAAGCTGCAGCACTACTAACCAAGCCTGACTTGTTATTTTTCTTGGAATGGAGTCTCAGTGGTGAGATTTAGCTGGGGAAAGCAGCTGTCAGATGTCCTTGTATGCTACTACTTGCTGAGATTTAGAGTGAATTCATTATAAAATCACTACAGTCCCTGCTATCCTTAACAGCATTGTGTGCCAAACTTGCTAATGTTGCAATTAATTGTGTACTGTAAATTCACTGGATCATTTAAGGCCTAAGAAGAAATGTCTTAGCTTGAGGTAGTGCTAAGGGGAAAAGCAAGTACTTTCAAAAACTAAGTGTCATTTGTGGAATAAAAAGAGCATTTACAGACATAAATACTCAATAAAAACCAGTCAATTATAATTTTTACTATATGTTCTGAAAGAATAGACTTTTCACAGCTAGGACTACCTGCAGTAGAACAGCAACAGCAAAGCTGGGAAAGTCCCACAACAAACTTATAGCTCACCCTGGGGTCTGCCCAACCAGGTGGTGACAGAATGCACACGTCCATTCATGGTCTCGTGAAGAACATACTAACAATAAGTCAGAGGATTCCGTGATTTTGCTGTCTCTTTTTGTGGTCACTTGATAAACTTATCTTTGCTCAAACCTCATGGATGGGTAAGCAGCATACACACATACAAGCAGCCATTAGCCTTGAAATTCTGCAGGTTAATACAGCTAAACCTCCTGGTTTATTTACCTTCTTAAAAAGGACATAAAAAAGCCTAGGAACTCATCAATGATATTTCAACAGTGAGGGGATGCCTTTTGAAGTTTTCTGTTGCCAGAGCCTCACTTTATGGCAGAGACCCATTGGCAGACTTCAGAAATTGTGATTGTTAGCACAAAAATGGCTACTCTTGTAAGTAGTACAATTTAGTGTAAAATCAAAGTGAAATGATTTGATCAGACAGAGCGAAGAGAGGATCATGTAAGGTGGTGTTCTGTACATTATGTGGCAACAGGCCAAAAGATAAAATAAGTTCTGTAAAATGTTGTGTCAGTGATAGTGATATCACAGAATTGTATTCATGGTCTTACTTTTAGATTAATTCCCTTGCTGTTAATATATAATGAAGACCATCACAACATTCTTTAAATAAGCTTAAAATAACTAAATAATTCTTGGGATCTTGCTTCACACACCCACATATGGGTGCCTTTAACCTACAGAGAAGAAAATGGGCAACATTCTTATGTGCACCTACATCATCCAGCCCAGAATATATTGCTGCTTCATTTTATCTGATTTACAGTAATAACAGACTACATAAAACTAAATATAACTCCCTAAGAGCCAATGCCATCATTTTACTATCTAATTAACTAAAACTAACAAGATCCCAAGGTAAATTAAACTACAATCAACGTGAGCAGAACTGATGCAAGCTTTTTCTCCAAATGGTCTTTCCTTGGAGGTCCCATATCTCTTGCAAGTATTTCTCCTTTTCAAATGTTACTCCTTGCCCCCAAGCAGTAGTTTAAGTTGAAAGAAAAAAGCCATTATAAGAGACAGAAGGACTTCAGGCTTCTCTTCATCCATGTGAACTTAATATCTGGCACTTCATACAGAACGTGGACTGTGGCACTGTCAGAAATTGGTTTTGGGAAGCACAAGGGTTTTCTTTTGTTGATGAGACTGCTGCAGCTGCTGCTACTGCTGTTGATTTTCTTTCCCCACTGACCCTTGAGGAACCTCAGAACATTTAGCTTTACTTTTTCTGTTTCATGTTCCTCCACTGCTGTATTGAAAGCCATGAATTCTTGATAATAACACTGATATTTCAGACTAAGAAAATTTTTTTTTTTCTTTTTTTTTTTTTTTTCCAATTACATGGTGTGCATTGGACTGTTTTGAAACCAGAACTAACACTAACATATGAATACTGATATTAACCTGTTTTCATGATAGCAAGACCATTGCCAAACTGCCAAGTCTGAAGGGTATTCCATCCTTTGGAACTAATAATGACCCAAACAGGTATAACCACGACCACAATGCACTTTCATAACATAGCAATAGATTTCAAATGAGGAAAAAAATGACACAATGAGCCTCAGCACTGTGTCTTACAACAGCTTGACTATCAAGCATATCCAAACTGAAATAAAGGAAGTTATGCTACACAAAACACATCATTCTGGGACCAGTAAAGAATAAAGTTGTAGGTCCAAACCCAAGCCATCTTCTAAGGAAGGACATTTGAGGCAGAAATGGAACATGGTAAAGAATAACATTCCCAAAGGAGCCCTCTCAAAAGGCGTTTTCATGTTTTCATGTTTCTACAGTCCAAACCATTTAATTTCAAAATGCTTTTGCTGTTTAACATCAACCTGTAAATTATTACAGACTATTGTATCTTCTTATTAGAATTAATACAAATGTATGAATAAGGTATTTTAAAAGGTATACTTAATATACACAGATTTTAGAAGTTATATGAGACATTAGTGATGATGATGTTGCTATACAGAAGTTATTTAAATGGATACAAATTTCAGTGTGAAAGGGAACAAGCAGGGAAGTGGGGTAACTAACTTTAGATATGTGTTGCGTTATCTACAGCTTACTCTGGAGAAAACTCTCTTTACATCCAATATTCAGAACCCTTTTTTAGCTGATCATTTGTCAGCCTTGATAATGGGCTTGTGTTTTGCTATTTAGATGATTTCTTTTCCAGATCAGGTTGGGTTTCATGGCTACTGTAAAGAACTATGTCTCTATTGATTTCTGGAAAACAGACACACATATTGATTGAGACAGACAAATGGAAATGCTAGGTGATGTGCTTCACATTGTCAAGATATCACCTCCTTCAGTCTGTGCTCAGGGCAGTCTTTTTCCTTGCTGAAGCTTGTTTCATCAGTCCATTCAAGCATATTAATTCTCGCATGTGGGTTTCACATTTCTCCACGGGAAAATTGAAATTGGCTAATGACGTATTTTACTGAAGGCTTAATAAGATATTATGATAATATCTTATTCTATGAGTTGAAATGACATTTCTTAACTATCAATATATACTCACAGGACAGAAGAATTACGCTGGTGCAGTGTATGGAGTACCAGTTGCACTATTAACAGTAGAAGCAGAACTTCAATTTCACTTGCTTCTGAAAAACTTGACTTGAAAATCCTACATTACTGCACTGACATGATGAATGATTTTTCCTGCTTTGCGTGACAGAGTTTAAGCTCCATGCTCTAGAGGGAGAATGACATATTGATGAAGATAACAACACCAGTGTTATTTCCTGTGGTCAATTCTTTGCACTCCTTTTGCTCCAGCATGCAGTTTTCTTTCTTGAGGACCAGGAGTGTACCTCCCTGCCTTCAAGGCCAGCTTGCTCAGAGAGGTCTTTTAAAATCCTCACCTGACTCTGAAGCTTCTCCAAATAAAGCTGGATGATGCCTCAGCAGAAGCTTCCTCCCAAAAACTCTGACAGAATACCTCACTGGGTATTCTCTTCCTTTCCTGGAGAGCTCTTTTCCAGAGTATTCCCACATGTGCAACACTGCAGGCATTGCAGCCTTGGACCTCTCCAATTCGGACCTAGGCCAAATGGATTGCCTTCTGGCCTGACCTTGAACCTGCCTTGTCATTGTGGACCTTTGGACTGCCGACCTTTGGATCTGAAAATTGTCTCTGACCATGACTTGATATGGAAATACTGATATTAATGAAAACCCTTAATGCACATGATAGAGAAACAATTTACTCTGAGAGAAGTGTTTTGGATATATTTGGCCTGTTACATGAGTGTCCTGGTTCTGGCCAGGACAGGGTTGATTTTTGCAGGAGCAAAAGGAAGAGCATGGCTGGGACATGGAGGCTGTTCTATACCACCCCAGGTCATTGCTGAGGCTGTTGAGGAAGGGGTCCTGTTATTGTACAAAGTGGCTTGTACTGGGCAATTAATTCGGCCATAGCTAAGGAACCCAGCTGCTTCCATAAACCGGCCCCTGGGCTGACAGACAGGAACCTCAACCAGTTATGTTCCATCCTAAGCTGCAGACATCTCACTGGTCTGGGAGCTGGGCAGTGTAAGAGATCAGCCCAATGAGCTATCCAGACCAGGTTTTTCAAACCCCCTTTATAAAGAGTGGTTTGAAGAATAAACTCTTGCTGTTGCCACACGGGCATTGGGTGTGTGGTTGTCTTTGTTGCCAACCCACTCTCCCCTGCATTCACAAGGACCCTTCCATCTAAGTGTGGCAGAAGGAATGGTGGAGTAATGCTGGTTCCAAGCTGGAGGAAGCAATTGGGTAGTGCCAGTTCCAAACAATCTCGTACAAATTGTTTGCCCCTCTTCTGGATTTTGTTATGGATACTGTAGTTGTTATGGCTTGTTTTCTTATCCCATTGCTCTTTCCAGGAAACTGTTATCTCAACATGTGATCTTTACCTTTTGTACCTCCAGTCCTCCTCCCCAGCCTACTTCTGAGGGAAGGCGAGGGGGAAAGTGAATGAGCCGTGCCTGGTTTGGAGTTTCAGTGGGAACACTAAATTGGGGAATACCATTCCTAAACCACAACAGTGTGCCAGTGAAACAACATGCACACCCCTTCTTGCCACAAAGAAAATGTGGAGGAAGATTCAAAACAATGGACTGAAAAAGCTAGTTAGACTGATCATTTTGAAGGGCCTGGAACTTTATCATAAAGAGCCCTTCTTTACTTGTGAGTCACAAGCATTTTGCAAGAGGGCTGTTCTGTTGAATCCCAGTTACCACACAAAGTCTCTTCCTCAGTGAACAGGCTCTCCAATGCACTGCCAGCTACAGGAGTGATGTTTCATATACAAGTTTGAAAATCCTGCAGTAAAATGATAAAAAACTTGGTTACACTCTCTAAACACCTAGAGAAAAAGCAGAAGTTGCAGGAGTTGAAATTTCTCACTGTAGCAGGCAAAGCATGAAAAAACTCACTGGTAGAAGACGAAGTGAGGCATTTTAAAGCTAGAAATAAAGTTAAGTGAAGTTCATTAGCCTTTGGCACAATTTGCTGTGAATTATCTTAGGTTCTTTACAACTAAAAATTTGTAAAGTGAAAAGTAAAATCTTTTCTAAAACTATGCTCTATGTAAAGAGAAAATGCCATGCGTGCTTTAAATTGGAAGTGGAAATAAATAATTGTAAAAATCCATTTTGGCCTTATTATATTTTTAAATAAAAGTTTGCTACCCTTGAAAACTACTTGGAACCTTCAGTGATCATGACTGATTTTCCACTTGCTATATAAATAATAAGATAGATCCCCCATCATTTCTCTGCAAACAGCACTGGATTCTTGTTTAATTTTGACAGTGGAGTTTAGGGTTGCTATTTTCATGCTGTGCCACATTACTCAAGTTCTGACTCTGAGAGGCTCCTTTTTCTCTCATATTTCACTATCATAATTTCATCATTGTGTCCACTGATGCTTCAGCAACACGTGGCATTGCCACAAAACTTTCTCTTTGGTCTGCTATGGTTTCATCTACCCTTCACTTCCTGGTCAAAATTGGCTTCCTGCATTAGTCTCAAAAGCCAGAACAATGTAAAATGGAAGAGACATCCAAAAATCATTTAGTCCAAACCTCTGCTCAAAGTAGTGTTAACTTCAAGCTTGAATCAAAGCATTTACAGATCTGAAAAATCTCCAGAATATGGGATTTCACAACCTTTCTGGGCAGCTTGCTGCCGTGGATCACTACTCTCACAGTAATGTAATTTTTTCCCCTTTAGATCAGCTGGAATTTCCTCTGTTGTATGTTTTTTTCCACTGCCTACCTTGGACAAAAATCTGTCCCTAACTTCTATAAAACCACCCCTTAAGCAACAGAAGACAGCATTTAGATCCCTCCTCAGCTTTCCCTTCTCCAACCTGAACAAGCCCAGCTTTCTCTGCTTCTACTTGTATATTATCTTCTCCACTCTCCAAACCATTTTCATGGCTCTACCTTTGGACTGCCTCCAGTTTAGAGTCCAAACCTGGATTGTTAAACTAAATAAGTATTCTGCCAGACCACTTGTACAGCATATAAAGCTTCCTCTGAGTGACAGCCTGGCCTGTTGACTACTCTGGTGTTACCTGTGAAGTAGCTGAGAGTTCATCCTGTCCCAACATTTTTGACATAAACATTAGTTAGCATTAGCTTTAATGCTAGTCCCTGAGGAATAGCAGGTGGGCTCTGAAACACTGGCTGCCACACTCTGAGGCTGGCTGTTCAGACAGTTTTCTACTCACCTTATAGACCAAAAGACTGATGGTTTTCAGGCAAGATAGCCTAAGATTTCCCTTGTTTTGGTTTCAGATATTTACAGTTGATCTGATGGATTAATTTGTGTTTTAAGAATCCTACATTTTCACATGTAATATTTTCTTTCATTTTACTTCTCTTGTGACTATTGGCATGTTCTGTTTGGAAGAACTAACCCTATAAATCAGGTTAGATTAGAAGGTACCTGTAACTCTCACTGTTTTAGAGTGCCTTTTCCCAATATCTTTTTCCTACAGGTGAATCACTTAATCAAGTTTATTGTGTGATAAAAGTTATCAAGGTTTTGAAGTATTTCCATTAATATGAACTCAGATAGATGTAGTTGCATCTAGCTTTTAATTCTCTATCTTCACTAAAAGTCTGAGAAGAGATCACTAAAATTGTTTTTACAAGCCCTTGGGGAATATAGAGAATGATCTCTGAATTAGAGGCACTTGTAATTTTATGCATAGAATTGCTGTTTACACTATAGTTAGTCTATATCCTATCCCATTCCAGAACAAAGATGCAATTTGAGAGAAGTGTTAGAATTTTGGACCAGCTGTGCACAACATACTGCTACTTTGTAGATAGTGACATACCTTTAGTGAGAAACTGGAAAAAACTACCACTTTGATGTCCAGAAAGAAGCACTAAACCCAGCTGTACAGTGTGGACTTACTGGGTGAGATCCAGCAGGATCTGCGAGCTGTGGACCTGTTAATGAGTAACTTATAAAACTGATTGCACATTCTGTATCAAATGTATATTTTATTTATGACTTACTGTGTTCACTGAGTCTTATCTGCAATGACCAGCTGCTGCCTCTTCTTCAAGTCTTAAACTCTGTCAGTCTCTGTAAACATAGAGGTATTGTACAGTCTGACCTAACAGAACTGGCAGCTGTGAGTCTGTTTTATTGATGGATGATCTGAACAAACTACTACCAGGGAAATCTTGGCTTCAGACTGGACATATTTATTTCAGAAAGGGAAACAGACTGAAGGATGGGCATGTAGTGAAGCAGCAAAAACTAGTTTTGCATTATAATGCAGAATTTTTCATTTATTCCCATTGCTCCAGCAGTCTAGTTAATTTTCCCCAGTTGTGAAACACATACTCTTAAGATATTTGGAGCTGTGTATGGAGCAGAATACACTCTTATCTATCCTGTGATAAGGTATGAAGAGACAATAACTGTGAATGAGCTGGAAACCAAACTCATCAAGAATAATTGTCATTGTTATATAATCCATTTCAAATTGCTCGGGTCTATCATACAGTAAGAATAGCTTTATGACTCTTAGTACCAGAGAAGAAATAGTGCAAATGGATGATGGAAAAGGCACAGATTTGGTGTGAACTCTGCCAGTTGCTGTGGTTTGACCACAGCTGTTAACTGGGAACCACACAGCTGCTTTCTCACACACACTCCACCTGCAGTGGGATGGGGGAAGAATGGAAAAAAGAAGTTAAACCTATGGGCTGAGATAAGAACAGTTCAATAGGAGTCAGAGTCCGCCTTTTATCTCTTCTGCCAGAGCTAGCCGAGGCCTTCTAAGGCACACCATCTCTGGCATAGCGGATCAGAGAGTGTGAACTTTCAGCACTGCAGCTCGGGTGCCATCGGGCTCGGCTGGGCCGCCCTGAAAAGGGACACACGCGGCTGCATTCAATAATGGAAACAATAACAAACCAAGCAAAAATAATAGTAGTAATGTAATAAAAAGGGAGGAAACAGCCCCCCCAAAAAAAAAAAAAATGAGTGATGTACAGTACTCATCATCCACTCACCAGCACTCAGCCTGTCCCCAAGTAGCAATTGGCATCTCCCAACCAGCTCCCCCACTTTATACACTGAACATGATGTTCTAGGGTATGGAATATCCCATTGGCCAGTTTGAGTCAGCTGTCCTGGGCTTTCTCCCACACAACTTTTTGTGCACCTGCTCCTTGACAGAGCCGGGGAAATAGAAAAGTCTATGGGACAAGCAGTACCTAGCAGTAACTGAGTGATCAACATTATTCTTATACTGAAGCCAAACCAGAACACTGCACCAGCTACTAGGAAAGAGAACTCTATTCCAGCTGAAACCAGGACACCAGTCCAAATTGTCCAAAGACAATGATGGATTAACTGAGTCTAGGAGGCTTCGTCTCACATCCAGTATTGCCTGTCTATGCAACTTCAGCTCTGTTCCAGCTGAGGTACCACCTGGCATCTGCTCTTCTGCAGGTGACATCAAACCAGCCTGAGTGCATGAAGCTGGTAACTGTATTAGCATCATCAAAAAATTCAAATGAGATTCAGTGATGTTCACCTGCCTGAACTAGATTAAATATACATTTCTGGCTCATCCAGTGCTGCACAGATCTGATATTAATGACTGTGAAACAGCTACAAAAGGACTCTTTGCCAAGTTTCCAAAACTCTATTCCTTGATCCAGACAGTGTCATTGATTACTGCAAACATAAATGATCTAAGAGAAAATGATCTAAGAGAATATCTGGCGTGCTTCTGGAACAACACCTTTCTAGGAAGATGCAATGGTATAGTAACTTTATCAGGCAAGATACCAGACAATAGTTATCTAATAGAATATTATAATGTGATATTTTGCTTTTCTGAGTTCATAATTTTGAAAGAAATGCTCAGAATGTTGTGATACACTATTTTCTTAGAAGCTTGTAACAGGAAGTAAGGAAATTCAGTCTTTGGCCTATTCTTTCAATATAGCATTTTCTTTTGTTGTAGACATGATATCAAAATGAACATTGTCACTTTAATTAGTCAGGAATGGAACAAGAACTTGCCATTGTGGGAAGAAAACATGGCAGGCAAAATCAATTTCTTTCTGGGGAAAGGGCAGAGGCAGAACACACAAATGCACAATTTATGTCTTTTATTAAAGGAATTAGAATTCTTTTTATCTGCAATACCTACAGCCAGCCATTCACAATGGGTTTTCTGCAAATGGAATTTCAAGACATTTCAGATGAGTACACTAGTTCCCTCTGTGCTACAAGGAAGATGACACAAATACCTGCACAAGGAATTATAGGGTGATTCTGACCTCTGAACAAATCTCAATGTCACTGAAACATTCGAGGTAGGTGATAACAAAAGATCAATTTCTTTGGAGGAGACAATATTTTCTCCTCTATGCTACTATGCAGAATAAAGATGGCATGTAATATATACATTTTTCTGCACAATTCCTGTCCAGTGAATTGGCAAAATTTAACAGTCAAAGCACTACACTGTTACTTATAAAAAGAGTAGAAAAAAAAAAATTAACTAAGGGACATAATTAAAATTCTGCAT
Source organism: Onychostruthus taczanowskii (assembly GCF_017590055.1). Classification (NCBI taxonomy): domain Eukaryota; kingdom Metazoa; phylum Chordata; class Aves; order Passeriformes; family Passeridae; genus Onychostruthus; species Onychostruthus taczanowskii. The sequence goes on along the minus strand of NW_024506773.1, from coordinate 2,255,522 downwards.
TTGAATATATAATGACTAAAAAAATGGTAACTTGGATGATACCTAACTGGCAATTGATACATGGAATACAGTTCAATTAGTGTTTGCTGAACAATTATTTTACTAGCTCCACCATGATTTGGTCACTACTTTTGAAGATCCATAGAAGATACTGTTTCTCTACTTGCCACCAATTGCTAGGATTCAACTGTGAAGGGTGTTATAATGGATTCAGACCAGCCTTGAAGCAAATTAAGATATTTGGCCCTGTGGCTATAGGTGTGTTAGGGAATAAGCTACTGGCTAGGAAGTTCTCTCTGATAAAGCTGAGCATTCCTTCAAACCTTTGTCAAATAAATGCTTATTTTCGTTATGAATTCTGCATCTAACTTCCAATTAACTTTTTTTCCTACTAACTTTTATCTGCATTACCTCATTTTTTACCTCTTTTCTCTTTTTTTTTCTTTTTTTTACCTCTTTTTCTTTTTTCTTCTGTAAAGCAAGGGACTTTTTATTTGGAGAGAGATGAAAATTAAAAGGGAGAAAGGTGGTGTATAAAACAAGGGAGTGCCAAACTGTAATAGCTGTCTGCTTATCTATTTAGTAAACCTTAGAAGATGATGACAATGCAATCAAAGCCAAAATGAAGTAATTCCATATCAAGAGAAACTCCATGTGTCTCATTAAGTTTATGTATGTATGTATTATTTTCAGAAACAAGGCAGACAAAAAAAGAATCCAAAATGGGTCCCTGCTAGCTTAATGGATTCCAATATGTAATTTGTGTAGGGATGTATGTGTGGCATTCACATTCTCTGAAAAAATCCCTTTGCCCAGGATTTTTCTCCTCAGAAGCTGAGAGGCCTCAGAAAAAAGGAAAACAATTCTTATCTCATTTGCTTCTCCTGTGTTGTGCTCATGTGTGGAATGTGTTTGGAGATTGTTTACCAACAGGTGATTGTTTGATTGGTCTCCAGTGTAAGTTGTTTTGACTCATTGGCCAATCAGGGCCAAGCTGTGTTGGGACTCTGGAAAGAGTCACGAGTTTTATTATTATCTTTTTAGCATTGAATAAGTATCTTTTTTGTATTCTTTAGTATAGTATAGTATTCTTTAATATAATATAGTATAATAAAGTAATAAATTAGCCTTCTGAGAACATGGAATCAGATTCATCATTCCTGCCTTCATCGGGAGAACCATGCAAATACAATATGTATGCATAGGCAAATAGCGAAAAAATATATATGTACCCTGCATACATGCATATACAGCTATGTATGTAGATAGAAATGTGTGTGCAGGTACTTATCTTTTAAACTTATGCACATTTCTGATTTATTTCCCTTTACCAGCTAGCATGTGGTCTATTTTGTTAGCAAGAAACGTCTTTCCTTTTGGTAATTCTGCACTGTGTAATAGCATCTGTCTGTCTCTGTTCTGGCAGTCCCAGTCTGACAGCGCAGTGAATGGCATTTCAGTTACAATGTTGAGCATGAATAACAGAAGGGTAAAACAATTTTCTGAAATCTTATCCCACCACACCTCCACCAGCACAGCTCAATGTCCATCTGGAGTACTTTTGTGACAGAGAAATGCTTGCACTTCAAGGAGCTCATTCTAATTTCTTGTTTCACAAGGCTGCCTAGAAAGAACTGAAAAACAATGAATGACAACTCCGTAGCAAGTATTATAACTTCAGTCTCCAATTACTTTTAATAGCTTTTAATAACAGAAGCATCAAGAAATGCTAAAATCTCTCTAATAATTCCCAGATCTCTTCAACGAAGGACTTTCTTTTGTGCATTGAACCCCAGTACAATATGATTTTAATTCTGGTACACAGAAAGGCTCAATGCTTTCACACTTTCACTGTGTTAACTACCACATGCACAAATCCTGTAATTTAAGTGATTTAAAAGTTCACTACAAATTAAGCTGCAGGAAAACATGGCAGTGCTACACATTGCTGAGTAGGGATAAATGTAAAGCACAAATACAAGACAGGAACTGCAAGAGTCAGGGGAACCACAACTGAAATTTAAGTCACCAGTGCCATGAAAAAAGCAAACACCTCACATGGAGAGCTTCCAAGAGATGCATATGATTCTTTCTGTTTCAACACTTGAATGCTTCATTACCAACTAATATTCAAAACCAGCAACTAGCAAAGGGAAGGAAAGGGAAAAGTAGGCAAGGAGAAAGGGAGAGGTCGTCCTGTCTACTAGACAGAGACTAGTAGATAGCCATGAGAATAACCAGAGGTCCAGAAAACATGACATACACAGAAGAACAGATTGTCAGGATTTAGATTAAGAAAGAAAAGGGACACAATGACAGTTCTTGCTCACAAAATAGACTTCTGCAAAGGAGAGAAGTCTGTATTGCTTTCTCACAGTGGGCAGTCAAAGAATTAAAATTGGAGCAAGGAAAATCTAGAACAGACCTCAGTGAAACTACCTAATGGTAAGGGGAGTGAATTCCTGAAACAGGTGACCTGGGGAGGCTGTGGTGGCCTTATGTGAGTTGTGAGCTCTATTGTTGCCTCAGACAAATATGTATCAGGAAAGATGAAGGAGCAGCTGTCTCAGGAGGTGCCTGGTGAGCTCCTAGAGGTCTCCAACATTACTGTTCTCTATCTTATTATCACACTGTAAGCATGAAAGAGAGTAGAGGAAACACTTAATTCATGAAACTAGTGAAATTCTATCCTGCTTGTTTTTGTTTTTTTTTTTCTTGATTAAAGGCTTACTGACTGCTTGAGAACAAATAGAAGTATGTAAAATTGAATGACAGACATTGACTTCTACTTATTCCCAAACAAAATTTTTCAGCTGAGATCTACATCCACATCTCACCACAAGGCCTGTCAGTTCATCTGTGTTACAGAGCCTAAAAGCAGATCCAAAGCTGTCTAGTCCTGAGGATTCTGCTCCTTCTTGCAAAGCTTGAGACACATTGGCTTGTTTGTAGCTTTGTTTTCTTTGCTACAATACTAATCACTAATCTTCTTTATATTATTTACTGATGATGGATGGGTGATCTTTGAACAAAATCAGTCACACTAAGTATCAGAATCATGACAGAGTTATGATAGGTTATGATGCCTTGTCTTTGTACTGCTTAAAATGATGCTCTGAGAACAGCAGTCATGAGAAATCAGGTTTTTCCTAAAGCATACTACATAGTGTTAAGAGCATCTATGTCATGCACTAAGTTCCCTCCCTTTCATCCACCAGTAAGTTGGTAGAAAAGGTGAACAAAATACAAAAGGCAGTCCCTGTTTTAATATGAATATCTGAGCCAGTGAGGGTCATGAGAAAAGCCTCAGAACCTGTGCTCATGCATGTTCACCATTCACCTGAGAAAACATCCTCTTTGCCAGGGCCTAGCTACACATGGCCGCTCAGCGACCTCAACAGCCATCGGAGATTTTTTTGTTACAGGATTCTTATTCAGCAGTGAGAATACAAGCCTGTCTGGCCAATGCAAGTTGCCTCCCCAAAACAGCTTTAAGAATCCATTTTAGAATTCAATGGAAACACATTTTGATGAACTTTGACTAAGACCCCGATGTCAGCTGTCCTTAGAAAATGGGGAATGTGGCTGGGCAAAAGTGACTTGCCTGTATTTCTTGTTCTGTGATGAGCTTCTCTCTGGACTTCCTTACTTTCATTGCTTAGGAGACAAGATAGTTTGAGACAAACCTAGCAGAGTGTTTTTACAGCACGCAGAACAATGGATTTCAATGTATTATCACAGAGTAGTTAATAACTTAGGAGATTGGGCCAGACAACCAACCCAAAGTATCCTTGAGTCTTATGATTACAGCAGAAGTGACCTGTATTTTCCTGGACTCTTGCTTAAACATTTCCTTGTATATCCTGTGCTATTTATCATTACATAATTCTAATTACTGTATGGAAGTCAGCATAGACAAAAACCACTTGCTGTTTGTTCCTATTTGGTATTATTAGTCCATCATTTTTAAAATACTGTATTTTACTTCTCCAAAGACAGCCCATTTAGATTTATCCTTTATGCAGAAATTTCTAGACTATGCTCTTTCAGTACTTAATTACAAAATTTAATTATTATATTTCTAGACACGGCACAGTTTAGATTCTCTTTCCTGAAGCCTTTCTCCTTGATATTTTCAAAGTAAAAATTTCTAAATGCCGTTGCAATGTTTAAGTTTTAACTGAAAAAAAAATCTACTACAATTTTAGATTTTATAGGATATATTAAAAACAAATTATGTTGGTCAGAATGATGGGAACATGCTGTTAGCTGTGCCCTCAGGATAAAAAACTAAAAATTCAGTGACCATGCCATAGAGAGATTACACAGGGACTGGGTAAGAGAGTAAAATCCACATTGACTTGTCCTCTAAAAAATGTTATATAAAATGAATACTGTTGTATAAAGATAACCAAAACCCAAGTTAAATCAAAGAGAAGATAAACAAATAAGGCCTTATGTGACACATTATAAAGGGCTGGAGAGAGAAAAATAATGGAACAATGGAAGAAATGGACGAAAGGTTCTATTCATAATAATTAAAGTGTAGAAATGTTAAAAAACACCATTTAACAAATTCCATTGTTGCCATTTCTGCGCTTCATAGTAATGGAATGAAATATTATATAGCCCAGTTATGAGTGTTGAATGTTTTGAAGGATTTTCCTACACTGTGTGCATTTGGGCGTATGCATACTATTCTAGACCTTGCATTCTACTTTAAACAAGAGTTCATATTTAGAATCTTGGCTAGGCGACACAAGGGTACTCAGTGATGTGTTTTGTCCTTTCCTCATCCCTAAACTTCTATGGATGAAGTCCAAACTTATTTGTGAAAAAGACTGTCACAAGTGTTATACCTTGCTCTTAACCTTACAGAAATGCTCTTCTGGACAAGCTGCCCTCTCAGAAGCATTGCACTGAGCTGCTGCAGAGGGGGGAATAATATCATCATGATACCTTAATTCTTCATTTTGTGTTCCTGTCCTCTCACATCTGTACAAGTAGACTGAACACTGGTCCAAAATTAGATAAGTCCCTAAAACTTGTGCCGTTATGGAGATCTTAAGGTGGGCACAGTAGAGTTACTGTGCAGGATGACTGAATACACAACAGCTTCAAAGACCTTAGAGTTCTTTTTGAGCAAAAGACAATTAATACTAAAAGCACTGCTAATTGCATATGCAAATGGCTTTTGAGGAAAAAGTGTATACTATTCTCATGACATGCATAATTTTATTGTTTGAAATGTTTACAGACTTTCTGTTGGTATGAAGATAGTATTTTTTCCTCTGGAAATTAGAAGAAATAGAAATTATTTGTCTCATTTATAACTATAAATGATTGAAAAGTGAGTGGATGAATGTTTCCTGTTTTAGTAGACTTAGTTAATTTTTTCACTTGTTTTATTGTCTTGCTTCTTAAAATATATGCAGAGTGTATTATGCTATTTTCCCCCTTTTCAGTCCAATAACTCCATCTGGCATTTTTAGTGATCAGTATAGCATGTCCAATCAAAAATGGACCCTTGCAATGCTTTGATCAATGGATATTTGAATATATCAACATATATTGCACATAACTGAATTTGGTTTTTAGTATTTTATGTTTCAGTAACTGTAAGGATTTTATTGTGCTAATGCTCTGCTCAGATGCTGAGATGTGGGTAAAATGACCCACATGCTGTTAGACATCCTAACGTTAATAGGGAAAAATATTTTAAGAGATCAATTGTAGCTCACTGCAGATTCTTCTTCTGAGATAATTTCATGACAAATTTTGATTTGAAGGAAGTGCTCCTGAAAAAGGGCTAAGCCTTGAAGAATGAATAATAATAGCTCTAAATACACAACATGCCATCAGTTCTTTGCTTCACATTTATCAAGTTTGGCTCCAAAATATAATTTTGACTACTACTGAAATTATCCTCAGATGTAAAATATTATTACAGTGCTTCCATTTCATACGCAGAGGTGAACCTCTGTTGAACTAATTTTCTTTTTCTGGGACTAGTCTTTTCCAATACTAAAACTCCCTTCAAATCTTTTCATCAAAAGGTTACAAATCCTCCTCTTTTATTTTTTGTTGCAATTGCAGTGAAAAGTAGTGTGCTGTTCTTTTCACATGTAGGGTTTTTTTCTTTCACTATGCTCAGCTAGAAATCTCACTTTTCTCTACACATTTTCTATTAGAAGTATTAGGACTACTATCTAATCCTTTGCTCTATGCAGAAAAGGTGTTTCACAAATCTAGATGACTTTTAAAGAAACATTATACAGAAATTGTCATGTCTTGGCCAGGATAATTTTCTCATTTTCAATAATTTGATTGATTTCTCTTCATTAACACAATTTTTTTTGTAACTCAATATTAAAGGGGACTGAAGTTTCTAAGATAGCTGAGGTACTAAAAGTTTTGTGAATTCCAAGCAGGAGAACAGAGATACAAACTTAGGCCTGCGTTGAGAAAAAACTCCTATACTTTCTGGTGGATATGAAACATCCTTGCTATCACTACATGTTTATCAGCATATTAGTTTTGTGGTTTCCTCTGGATTATTAAATTTATCACAGGAAATGCAGTGAGGAAGTAGACTAATAATATATAACACAATCCCATCCATTATTTCCAGTGTTCACAGAATTTCCTGTTAATTACTATTAATCTATTATTTACTCATTCATTTGTCACTTTTTGGAAATCAGACCAAAAAATCCTAAATTACATTTCACCTAATAGCTTTCCTGAATGACAATAACGCTACTTGGACAACATAGCACTAAGCTTAGATGCAGCAGAATCAAACACACAAGAAAGGTGAGGAATAAGATGCAATTTGAAAATATTTTTACTTGTACACTGGATACATACTTTTTATCCATGCAGATAGAGCCTACAACCCTTTAAAAATCCCAAAAAGGTGAAAAAAAATCCCACAATTCTGTTAGCCTAGTGGTTTACTGCTGTGACCAAGGCACTGGTTCACTCCACACTGCAAACTGAGCTGGGGTGCACAGGTACTATCTATTTTTTACATTTCACTCTCCCTTAACTGCAAAAGGGTATTTCATGTAAGAAGAAAAGATGAGGCTTCTTATGCTCATGGGTGAAGCATACTCCTAATTAAGAGACTTCCTTAGCTAGAGTAGTTTGGAGCTAGCTAAATTTTCTATGTCTGCATTCCAACAAGACCAACAGATACCATCTGAAAGCAAAGTCATTACTAAGCTAAGTTTTCTACCTCCCTCTCCCTGGATCAAATGTCAAACCTCTATCCCAGTTTGTTTTTTGTTTTTTTAATTTTCTACTTTAATTATATCTGTTACAATGTCCTCCCTGGATAAAAAATATTGCTTTTATTTTAGCAGCTGACTTCCTACCCTGTGGTCTATTGATGAAGTACTTTTCACTTTTTCTTTCCTGTTTGTACCTGGCAGACCCTTTTACTATCTTGTTTTCAAAGACTGATTTAGTTCCAACATATTCTCTTTTAATTTAACCTTTCTTTTCCTATTCACCTCTGCATTACCCTCCCCTCTCACATTTATAAATTTATATCCTACTTTTCAAGAAAGACTATGTGATCAAACTGTAACTTTTCATCTCACACTACCTGCGATGTGCTATTTGATAGCCTTGTTTCCCTTTTGAAGCCTACATGCTGATGTAGAACTTATCTTCTAAATATACCGTATACGCATTAAATTTCCATGAGATCATTTTTGTAGGAAGAATTATTAAAAGCTTTGCTTATTTTCAGTGTCATCAAGCTGTTCTTCTGGACATTTGATGGGGCCCAGCAGAGCAACAAGATTAGTGAATGGCAGAAGTTTTTCTTAGTATGAAAGCACCTTGTCAAATTAAACATACATAATTTATAACAAAGATTTTCTTTGCTGCTCAGGGGTAAAAATTTCATCTGCAGAGTTTCCAGTCCTGTATTATCAGAGTATAAATTTGAGACATATGAGATATACTGATTAGAGGTTGTATTGTATAATTTGTATATGCAGTTGGTGACACCCTCAAGGAAATGATTCACCAAATCCGCTAAACGTGCACAATGAATGCCGTCATCTAAAATTTTCATAAGAATCAGATAAAGATTAGGATTTTATCCTGGAATAGCTAATATTCCTAGGATTAGGATGCAAGATCCAACTGGAGGAGGAAATAATGTGAAAAGGAATTTTCTACAGATATGACTGACAAAGTGATCTAAATTCTAATATCCTCTAGCGGTTAAAGTGGTGGCTTGTTTGGGGAAATTTAGTTTTTTTCATTATACTTTTTCCTTTTTATTGCACTACATGATATTGTGATAATTTGCTTCACACTGTCTCAGGAAAGCAGAATTGTGATTTAACTCTTCAGGGAGCTGTTAGTAAGGAAGTGTTTTGTGGGCAGCTATCTTATTTCATGTTAACTGTACAGGTTTTCTAGCTCCTCAGAAATTAGGGATATCATAAGTGGACCCAGGAGACAGATATTAGAATGAAATCAAGGGCAGGAGTACCACCTCCTACTTGATGTTGTAGTTCAAAGCCTGTAATTAAACTATTTTAACATGGGCTTTTAAGCAAAATCTGTCTTTCCCAGGACTCAGTTTCCTAATAGCTTCTTTCTATGCTATTTAATCTTCCCTCCACATTAAGCAATTTTATGTTTTGAGATAGAAACCCATCAGACTTCAATTTCTTCCCTGGGTCTGAATTGTTTTCTCTGGCAACACAACATAGAGTCTAGAGATTTCAACAGAAGGATTTCTTTCTTGAAAGGAGAAAGTGAAAGGGAAATGAATGTTTCTTTGATTACCCTCTCTCATGTGCATTTTTTAGCCAGGCAGATTCCTGCAAATCCCTTTAGAATCAAATACTAGTGCTTAAAGTAACATATCAGGAAAATACTAGGGTTTTCATCCCATGACAAGCTGTAGAACCAAACCTGTAAGATCTTACTGTGACAAGCTCAGTTATGGCTGAGGAAGATGATGTACACTCTGTCTACACAAATGCAATCCCAGCTTCTGACCATAGCTATCCAGGTTTGGCCATAAGGCAGGACCACAGCAGGAGTTTTTAAGCTCTCTTTTTACACACATCATTGTATAAAAATATGGATCCTATATTCATGCTACTAACAAAGATAAGACTGCCCAGACTCCCCAGGTTTTTTGTTGTATCACATAAATGCATTGTAGGAACAGATGAAGGGACTGTGGTTAAAGGGGATGATGCACACTTATCTGTTCCATGTGTCTACACTCAGATGAAGCTACAGCCAAATTAATACCTGTCCCCGATTCAGGAATTTTTTTTTGTTCTTCGTCAACTCTATCCCCTTGTGCTTGTCTTTAATCCACTTCTTCTGTGTGACATCTGCTCCTGGACCTGTTTAATCCATCACTAGCAGTCTGTTAAGACAAATGTTTAGGAAGAATTCCATTTGCAACTTTGGTGCCTCTCACTGCTGTCAGGGGACTACAAATTACAATGTAGGGTAACTCATGGCTAAGGCTTGTCAGGTATGGTATTCTAATATTTTCCTGACTTCCATGTAGATGCTCTCAGTTTGCACCAGCCCTGTAAGCAGATGGTTAATTGTTACAAAGCCGAACACTGGTGATTTTGAAACTTGTATATGCTACCATTTTCAGGGTAACATATGGCTTAAAGGAATTATAGAACATTTATAATAATGGAGGGACAGAAGGAGCAGAAAAATCCCGACATCTTAAAATATGTTGGGCTTTTGTGAGTCATATTTCTGCTTTTGTGGCACAGCTTTTCAAAGATGATAAAACAGAACAAACCTTTCCAGTGAATGAACATGGTACCATAAGCTACTGTGAGATGCTGCTGAATATTTAAAGAGCTGGCATTCTCTTAACTAGGAACTTTTCATGTTGTCTTTTGTGAGAAATGAGCCACCAATATGCCGGCAAATTCTCATTCCTTCCTTTAAGACCTTGGGTTTTTTTTTTGTTGTTTCTAACACTGTACAGTCTACCTTTTAAAATTACCCTGTACCATATTTTAACACCCTAAAGCAGATAATTACAAGACTTTATTCCAGTCATGCTAATAATTGCGTGTTAAAAAAATTACAAATACTTGTTGCAAACAATTTCTGATGCTGCACTTTCAAGAATTAAATGCTGTTTTTCTTATTTCTGTTGAGTTTTTTTACTAATTAAATACTAATGGATAGAATATCTTGATAAACCCAGTGGTTAAAAGACATTGCATTGTCAATATTTACAAATTTTCAAGTAATAATAATCCCAGATTTTCTTTATGTCTTTATGCTTCATGTTTCAGTCTACCAGCTTAATTCTAACTTCTCACAAATGTAACAATCCATACTGGCAAGTCACTGCCAAAGTCTTTCAGTAACAATAAAATTTTCTTCTTTGGTTTTCCATGAACCATTCAGTGCTATAGCTTTAAATTCTAAACCTGGCATACAAATGTATACTTTGCTGTATTTACTTTTCAGCTGAGTGTTTGAGTGCATTCCAACAGAGTTAAAACTGATGGCAAATGGCATTAGGAAATTATTGCATTTAAATAAAAACAGATAATCCTGAACTAGTTTATTCTGTATAGGACTCTGATACAATTTTATTACAATATCAGAGAAGTAGTATAGAAATTGTGTTTTGAAGTGTTTCTGTTTGCTCCTCTAGCTGATGTTGAGTTCAGACCATTAGCAAGAGATGCTCATGACCTCCTAAATACAAAATGAGTTATTTCAAATGGTTTTCTTTTTGTGTAATCATAACCTCCCACATGGGAGGTTATGAGGATGAACTGCACGTTGTGCATCATTATTTTCTTTGTCAGATCCTGTAAATCTATTACTCCATGTTACAGCCTGCCTACACAGACAGAAACAGTGTTTACCCATAATGTGATTATTTATTGAAGGACTTTTAAAAGGCTGTTTCTTCTCATTTAAAAGAAACATGACCAGCCTCACTTAACAGAAACAAAACCAGCCTCATAAGAAGCTCTTTTTTTGAGCTCCCCAAAATTATAAGGAACTTTGCTGACTACAATTAAACAAGCCTCCAGGGAGGATAAAGAAACACTCCCAAGTGTGGGTTTTTTAGGTATAAAGAGATAAATAAATCTTTGGAGAATAAAACAAACAGGGAAAAAAAATGGTATTTGACTTCTGAACAGAAGTATTTTTTTATAAAACATCTATAAAGACACCAAATTACTTGACCTTATCCACACTTGCAAAGGACACAGTAGGTGTTGATTCTTTTTCTTTTTGAAAAAAGTTACTTTTTAAAAATGCACAGCTTGCAAAAATATAAAATAAGATACATTTGTTACTAAGAGCTGGTTTTGGAAGAGTTCTACTGGAGGGATGGGTTCAGAGGAGAACAAAGAAAAAAACAAGTGTATGTCTATCTAAGAAAAAATGGAATGAAACCAAATATTTGTGCACGTGTGTGTGTAATAATTCTCAAAAGTATGTAAAAGTAGTAAAAAACAGGGGAAATGTTTCAACCTTAGTCAAAAGCTTGAAAGAATCAACCCAGATACAGCTTGCAACATTTATAAAAGATACTGCTATGTGCAGAAGTAGCTGGCTTGCGTTTTTTCTCATGTGATGTGTGATGACATCTATTCCCAAGTCCTTGGATCCCAAAGTATTCATTAGGAATGTGATGGAAATCTCCCTTGAATGATGAATGTAAAAGATCTGCTCTTGAAGCATCATTAATCTTTCTAGGCATAGACATCAGTCTACTGTCACCATCCATTCACTATGACAGATAAAATGAGGATGGTTTTTTTATTTTTTTAATTTTTTTTTACTTACTGACAACAAAAATTATTTTAGAAAATTCATTGTGGTCATGATTCTGACCAGGACAGGGAGCATAATTCATCTGTTTAAAGAAGTTTTGACAAGACAAGCTCAGTTCCTTCAGATTTTGCTCTGTGCTCATCATAATGAACCTCCTCTCTATTCTCAGCACAAGAACAACTAAAATCTTGTGAGAAAAAGCCACTGATTTCTGTATCCTGGCAATGTACTCTCAAGTAATGACCAATGGTATTTGGAGATTGTTGACTGCACTATGAAAATAAGAAGATATTTCCTCAGAAATTCTAAATCAAGGCTGATTTTAATTTGAATAGTTCATAAGGCATTTTCCTCCTTCTCCTCAGTAAGTGTCAGAGAAACTTAGGGACAACATATTTCTATCTAAGACAGGAAAAATTTTCAGACAATGTGCCCTGCTGATTACTTACAACTACCATCAATATAAATCTACTTGTTTTCAATTGATTTTTCTATTTTCCTTTAAAAACAAACAGAAAGGATGTATATCTGCTATAAATGCAAAAGAAGAGTAAAGCTGTCATACATCACTTCTCATTGGGATTTTTAGAGACATTTCTAACAATTTGAATGAATTATTTATTTTAAAGAGAAGTGAGAAAAGTATGAAGAAGAACAGAAAAATAAAAAGGTAAAATGAAAAGTATGAAATTATCTATGGTCCACTGTAGCATAGTAAGGTCTTGAACATTCCAAAATATTGGCTCCTGGCCTCTGCCCACGTTACTGGGTCCCATATTAGTGACTAGTGCAAAACAATTAACTAATTACTTAATCAGTTTCCTTCAGTTGCAAATAATCACAAGCATATAAAAAAGTGCAGCTGACATAAAAAATAAGCAGAAATAGAAACACATTTCATCACTTTTTCTCTATTTCTTCCTACTTTCTTACTCCTAAACTTCTTTTTAAATCAATCAATCAACCAATCAATCAAACAATTATATATTTTGAAACTGTTTGGTGTTCATTTTCTTCATTTCTCATTCCAGAGTAACTATGCTAAGCCCCTGTTTTGACATAAAGTCTGCATGAGACACCTCTACTGTTTTAGGATCTGAATGTTTGTGACCTGCATGTCCTCTGATTCTTGATTGTTCGGACTCATTCAGAGTCTGACACGTGTTTCCTTTCAAAGAATGGAAAGCTCCAGAAGCAATCCTGATTTCTCTTTGCCCTGATTGTCCCCTGATTTCTCTTTTCCCCAGTACATCTGCTGCTGTTTCCATCACCCACTCCTTCCATCTGTGTGGTCCTGCTCCAGCCACAGCTCTGTCCCCTGACCTGGGCTGACCCACTTGACCCAGTGGCACTGTAACAGAACACATGAATAACTCCAGATAAAGATAATCATAATCTCTGCTGCAAAGAGCTGTTGTTTGACCTGGAGTTATTTCAGTGATGATAAGTCAACAATAATTAACTATGTCATTATTATGTAGACATAGGGACTGGAGTTACAGAATATACTCTGTAGTAAGATAGATGCTGCAATCAGCATTCCCTAATGAATAATAGGTGAAAGGAGGACTCATCACAGCCAAACAAAACATCTACAGTTCTTTACATAAACAGCTGTTTGTCTTCTGCAAACATCACTTTTCTACTAACTTTTCAGGAATTTAAAAGTGAAAAATTTCTACAGCTGTTCAAATAACACATTTGATAATGCATTTTGCAAACTCTCAACTCCAGAATATTTGAGGTGTGAGATTTTGAATAGTTTGCAAACTAAACACAAGCCCCTAACTTTTTAATAGACTTTACAATTCTGCAAGCTAGGGCTGCGACTCTTTTGATATTTTCCACCCGTTTCTATCTGGATCCACAATACACTGACACATGTTGCACTAGAAGAACTATATCTGCCACTATCATGTCTAATGCAAAGCAGCATTGCAGAATAAGTTGAAATTCATTTAAGGATCTATCAGATTTAAAGCCAAGCATGTATTATTACAGTTCAGTAATAATGAAAAACAAAGACAGTAATATTTCAGTGGATGACACAGTCTTTCTAAGAAAAATGTCTGCCATATAAAAATGCTTATTGTCAGTACATGCTTATATAAAACATGGGACTTTCAGAACCCAAAGCTTTTTATTATGTATTTATTAAAAAAACCAAAGCTGCATAAGATAGGCCACAAATATTTACTGTCACCGAAATCCAGATACTTAGGGTAAAGGGATATAATAAGTAAATATAAAAACATGAAAACTATACTACTCTGGAACATCAATCTAAAGAACATGAGAGAACTCCTAATTCTGTAGTTTCAGTGTTAGTCTGTGTCTACATATATATATAAAAGAAGAATGTAATTAAAGCCTGATCTTGTTTAGATTTCATGAAACTGTCTCATGAGCAATGAAACAAATAAAAAAAAATCATAAGTTAGAAACTGCCTTGAGAAAATATAAATAGATCTTCAGTCAGTGCTCAGGATGAAGACAGGAAACAGCACACACTATACTGTAGCAAAAGCATACCCAAGGAATAACAGCAATCTTACATCTGCTGACAATATTTGAGCTGAAAATGGAACCTGTAGTAATTCAGAGATACTCCTGCCATAGTCCACTGCATGATTCCATTTGACTATGTCTTACTATCAGCTTAATGCTTTTCATCATCATTTTCTAAAATACATTGGTGTGGGAGAATTTAGAGCACAAACATTGCTTCAATAAACATTGTTACAACCTTTTTCAGATTCTCTATCTGTAACATAGAATCAGTGTGAATAATCATTTAAGAAAAACCCTAAAATTATGGTCTACTAAACTGGGTTTAGTATCTACTAAGCTAGGTTTAGTACCCCTTACATGGAGGTGGCTTATCAGTAGCAAGGATCTTTTTCTTATGCAAAATTATCTATGAATAATTTGAAAGAACAAAGTTTTATTCTCAAGCAGTTACAGCACTTTTAAATATATGCCTCCTTTGTTGTATTTAAAGCACCTTTTTTTTCATGATTGAGTAGCAAAATGATGATATGTTTAGCTGCTGAAATGAAACTGTGTGTTTTGAAGTTATTGTGACACCATTCATAAAGGGCACTACTCTGATATTTTAGGAGCCATTTTTGCTACTGGTGATATCCAAGTGCTCTGTAAAGCAAGGAAAGTGAAAGAATGACAGAATCCAAGAAACACTATGAATTAAAAGAGTTACTTATTAATTAATAGAAGTAACTTTTAAAGAAGATATGAGATTTGAGAGAAAGCTTTTTACAGATCCTCCATCTTTAGAGGTGAAAAGACAATAAGGAGAAACTTATCAAGCAAGTTGCTCTGATTGCTTCATAATCTGGATTTAATAATTTAAAACTTGTATTCATCATAACCAAATATGTGCATGGATTTGATGCAATGAGATTTGAATACTATTTAGAAAAAATATGAATGCAACATATTTACTTGAAATTTAAAGATACAGAAGTTTTTTAATATATTTTTTTCCTTCATATTAAGAAACATTAGAAATTTGTGAAAGAAAGGGTGGTTCGTAAAACCTATGAAATGTTATCATTTCTTTCAAATGCATAGCAAAAGTTTCATATCTTTTTCCCCAGGGAAAAAGCTTTGTTAATTTTTAGCAATTTGTGAAGGCTATATTACATAGCTTCTCTGTCCACAGGTAACAGTGATTCATGGCTTCTTGTGGGCTAGAGATAGTGCAAAATAGTTACAAAAAATATTTGAATTGTTTAGGCTGGAAGACACATTTGCAATCATCGAATCCAATCATTAAGAGTGTTGCCCAGTCCACTCCTAAACCATGTCCCTAAGTGCCACACCTATAGGTCTTTTAAATCCCGCCAGAGATGTTCATTCAACCCTGGGCATTCTCTTCTGATGGTGGGAAAGATTCAGATTAGGGCAAAATCTACCAATAAAAGGTGGTACTACTGAAATATATTGGAAAAGACACGGAACTCAGAGGAGATTTTTATAAAAATTTGAGAGGTAAATTTCTGTCAGGGATAATTAAAGGCGTTATTTAATAGGGGTATGCTGGAACTTAGGGTATGTCCTGGGTTGTAAAATATGTGTGTATTCTATTTGCCATCTGTTAGTGTTGGGGCAGTTATCTTCTGTTAATCAGGAAGTTTTTAATTATTTCTTCCACAACCGACCCTCCCTCTGGGAAATATCTTCCGTTAACGGGCCGTTGAGTGTCACTGCATGACTGATAAAATTACATCATCCCATTGTGAGATGCTCTGCCCAGGGGAAGACAAGCATTCCTACCTGCAAAAATTCTGAGATTTGGAACACCACAGGCAGCCTTTTCCACTGGATTCCCCAAGGAAGAGCAGGCCCATCTACACTACCACTAGACCTTTGGAAGGAAACTACACCCTTCTACAGGATCACTGCTTCAACAGAACCACATCTGCCACTCCAGGAGGACTGCAGCCACCATTTAATCAGACTGCTACCAACACTCTGACCCGCAGGATGTCAGGTGGTATTCTGACTCTGTCAGTGTTTTTTTCTATTTGTTTGTACTGTTACATTTGTATTTTTAGTTTTCCTAACATAGAGCTGTTATTTCTATTCCCATATCTTTGCCTGACAGCCTTTTAATTTCAAAATTATAATAATTACATTTTCCATTTCAAGGTAGGCTCCTGCCTTCCTTAGCAGTCTTTTCAAGACAGGATATGGATTAAATGAATTCTTCAATTCTCTTCTAGCCCTCTTTCTCTATAACTTTGAGAGTCATAATGGTTGATTGTCTTCAGAGGCTGTGCTTTTAGTCATAGGCAGATGTGTGATGCAGTGTGCCTTTTAGTGGGATCCCCCGACATGCAGGAACCCACAGGCAGAACAGTCCCAGATGCTCTGCAGAGCTGCAATATCCCTCCTACTCCAGGCCTTCCAGGAGCTGGCACACTTGGCACATAGGATGAGAGGCTGACTGCAATGAACTAGAGGTGTCACAGCAAGGAAAATTGCACAGTCACATGCAACAAGTAAATGGGACTTGCCCAAGTCACACCAGACAAAGACCTCTTGAACAGAAATTTCTTGGTCATTACTTCCTTGGCTGATAAAAATGAACAAATATCAGAGCTCTTTGATCTCACATCAGTTGTCACTAGCCCAAAATACTTCCTGTATCTGTCAGCTAGAAACAACAAATTTACAAGTTCAAGGACTGAGCAAATCTGCCATGGTAAAAACATTTAATTTCTCTGCATCTGAAGTATGAAGCCATTTGCACAATGACATGCTCAAATGTTTGCTGTGAACATTGTTTCTGCTTCAAAGAGTATAAGACTAAGAAAAACAGGAGAAAACCCCAGCGTTTTAGCTCTGTTTTTATGGCCCAAACTAAGCTCGCCTGTGTAATTCTGCACCCCAAGCCAGTCTTCCTGCCAAGCTCTGGACACCTTGTGCCACCATGCTGGCCATTCAAAACAGTTTGCAGGGGAGGCAAATGGACGGCTTTCAGGGGAATTTATGGAGCTTTGCTTCACCAGAGCAGCAGCAGCACTGGTGTGCAGGGGAAGACAGGCCTGCTATTTTAAAATTCTGCTGTTTGATGTGCAGCTCACATCAAACAAAGGTGATTGCCACTGCTCTAGCCCCTGTAAGGGAGTAATTGCCTCACTTCCTCCTCAAATCTTTGAAGAAAGATAATAAGAAAATGCTGGTTTTCTTGAGCAATATGTTCAGTTCTCATTCCAACAGTCCACAAAACAGAGGCTGTCAAAATCTGCCTGTCACTTCCGACCTTCAATGATCTTTATTGTTAGTAGTGACATGTTAATTATGGCCACATAAAAAGCAGGACACAAAAACATGGCTGTATCACAGGAGGAGCCATGATCACTGCACTGCATGTTGCATTGACAATATGTGCTGTTCTGCTACTACACACATGATGCCAAGGTACTGTATTTCACCTTAGCCCATTTCAAATCACAAGAAATAACACACCCACAAAAGGATTACCCTGTTTCTACACTGGAAAGGCACATACCCAGACACCAACCCAAATTAACCTCTTCCCTGATTTAGTTGCACAACACTGATTTAGTGTTTGTACAACTCACCTACAAGGCTGGAAAGGAGCAACTGATCCTTTAGCTCTGATCTACCCCAGGGCCTGCTCCCCTGACTCCCCACCACCCCCCTTTCCTTCACTTTGATGCCAGGATTATTTGCCAATATGAGGGTGAAAGTGCCACGCCATTGGGCTCTTGAAAACAGATGGGAGTGGGAAAGTACCACAAGTGACAGATTACCTAGTGATGTAAATTCTTGTTTTTAAAGTAGGGCATTTTAAAGGGGTGGCATTTTTCTGAGGATCAGGTGATTTGTAGGGAATGTAGAGCCATGTTTTCCCAGGTCATGAGAGCTCTCACTGTTTATCATTAACAATCTACCACTGAGAACACTTTTTATAGTGAATCTTGAGGGGATGGTGCAGTGGTTTACCAGTAGTGGATGCCTTCCTCCCATCCCTCCCTTGCTGAGCAGCCCCAAGTTCTCCCTGCATTCCAAATCCTGAATTAGTGGTCTTTGCCTCCGGAAACAGAAGTAGACTTGCCTCTTCTACCTACGGCAGTTTAAAATGAAGTGTTTGTGAGTATAAATAGGGAAGTTTGACGTTGTCACCTTAAAATAGATAAGTCTTTGAAAGCAGAGATCCATGAAAACCCCACAGCTAGCACTGGAAGTGGAGATTTCTTCTGGATGGGGGACTGAGGTGCTAAAAGGAAAACACAGCCAGGAAGGATATGATGCCTTATGTAGAGAAGACTGTAAAGCAACCAAACACTTCCACATTTATTACGGAGACAAATGTCATTCACTCAGAGAAGCTGAATATTTAAAAGCTACACCCTTTCATTATTCATAAATTTGTTTCTGGTTTGTAATTGGTTTTGGCTCCCATTTTTCTATTGTTGCAGAATGTAAAAAATTGTTACTAAAATTTTTTAAACCATGAAAAGAAGGATGGAAAAGGTGGAAACCATTTTGGAGGCCTTCCAATAGTCCTAAACAGCAACTGAATTTTTGTATTTAAAATAGCTATGTACCTTTTGCTCATACTGATTTTGCTGGTAACAGGTGGTCTTTTATTTTAAGTCTTGTTATTTTGCAGTTTTCCATCTTCCACACACAGGACAGTTCTTACCACAGCCATATCATGCTACTGATGGCAGTGAAGACAGCCTTTTTTATCCAATATAAGCGGAATCAGGCCTTCAGCCTGTGGAAGAAAAAGTTTTTCAAGATACACATAAACTACATTTGACCAAAGAGTGAGCTCCAAGAATTAGGTCTCCTGGGACAAATGCAGCCTCTGTGCCAGTCTTTGTCTGATAGGCTACCCTCTAGTTCTGTACTACCGCATTATTCAAATACAATGGATGAAATTAGTTGGAAACTGAAGCTACCAAATATCCTCATGCTGTAGGATTTAAAAAAAAAAAAAAAAAAGAAGAAAAAACAATCATAAAAAGATAAAAATCAGTAGGTGGTGTTTTTAAGAAAACACCCTCAGGAGAAGCTGAGACGAGTCCTTGCTGCTAAATCAGCATCTCCTATCAGATCAGTAATTGACAATATTGGCACTAAGCACCTTCGGCAGCATGGCAGCATGGCAGCATGCTGATATCTGTTGAGATTCCTCTGATCATTACTGAAGAAGGAAGAAGGAGGACTGAAATTTGCACAGATGGAGGAAATGGAAGGAAATAAGTGTTTTTGAGAAAGAAAATAAAGTTTATGGGCTAGAAAAAGTGACAGACTTTGAACTAAACTAGCTCAAGTTTTAAGCTTCTATTACAAATGTCCTGATATCAAGCATATCACTATTTAAAAAAGGAAGGGAAAATGCAATTTATTTAATGGTTTGAAAATAACTGACCATTTTAAAGAAGAGGAAAACTATGGCTTAGGAGCAGCATCTTTAAATCTAAAAAACAGCTAGACCATAGCTGGAATAGGTCCTGGGATATCCTTCTAATTCACTTCCAATAGACAAAAATGAGTACTTTCTGTATCAAGTGTCATAATCCTTCTGGTTGCTCATAAGAGAAAAATGAGCATGTGTGAAGTGGAATGAGGCTGTGGTTGAGAAACCTTGTGAAATACAAGACCCAACTACACCTTTAGCAGAAGCATGTGAAAATTGAATAATAGGTGTTCAGCAGTGGTAAAATGAATGAAGATGTGTACAATTTCCAAGTGCTTTTTTTTTTTTTTTTTTTTTTTTTTTTTTTTTTTTTTGTGGGAGTCTAATCTATTGGCTTTTCATAACACTTTGCCTCAAGCACTGCAGAAACAGGTTTCACATAATACTGGAAACTTCACGCAAAAGAATGAATTGGGAAAAGGATTCTGCAGACATCCAGGTCTAGAGAGGAGGCAGCCACAAAGAATGGAGCCAATTTGATGACATTTTTCTGAGGTATTGTACTGTAGCCATCCTTTCCTCAGAACAGAGTGCAACTTTGGTGTAGCCGCGGGTTGGCAAAATTTAAAAACTATCCAGTAATCTTAGGAGACCAAGCAGCTGGTAAATAAAGTGAAATTAAGTGTTGAAAAATATGAAGCAATGTTTGTGGAAAAAAAAAATCCTCATGCACAATAATGGGCTTTGAAAATGCTCACTGAAATACTCAGGAAAGATATGCTGTAAGAGGTATTTTTGTGAAAAGTTCAGCAAGGCACTTTGAGAACTACGAATTGTTAAGGAAAAGTGGAGAGCAAAACTACAGACATCATTCTGCTAGTATATAAATGCATGTATGTTTTAAAAACTATCTGCAGTCCTAGTGTTTGAACCAGCTAACAAATCTTATGGAAGAATTAGAAAAGGCACTGAGGAAGATGGGGAGGATGTAATGGCGTCTGTACAAGGAAAAAAGTGAGTACGGAGAGTTGCTAAAGCTGCATTTCTTCATACTGGAATAGGAAGTGTAACAAAGAGATCAAATATGAGCTTATAATAAATGGTGTGGGGAACAAAAATATGGATATTTCTGGTAATACTGATAATACTGAGTCATCAAACAAAACTATCCGACTGGAAACAAAGAACCTATTATTTACATGCAGACTGTTTATCATGTGAAATTCACTCTATGATGACAACACAGCTATTTGGATTAAAAAAATCAGGACAATTTTGAAAAAAACCACCACCCCAACCTAATTAATGGATGAAATTATTCATTTAAATGTTAGTAGCACAAAGATACCTCCTGCAATTCAGCAAGTCTTTGAGTCACAGACTGAGGAAAGTTACTCTCAAACACTGCTGTATTTCTACACCCTTGTCTAGATAAATGGTACTTTTGTTAGAAAGTTAGAAAATGCAAATCTGGCTATTTGGCTTGACTCAGTGCACCTTTCAATATTTTCATGCCCACTCAGTATTTCTGATTCATGTACTAGAACAAGGGAGTGAAAAATTAAATCACATTTGAACCATATCTCCTGGATGGCTGTACTTTCATCACCTTAGAAGCCAGTTTTATAAACTGAGCTAAGACAAACAATGGATCAAGTTAACTGGTGCAGCTCTGTAGGCTGTCATTCATAAACCATGGTCACTCAGTTGATATGCTTTATACACGATATATATGTACACCAGAGATATTGTTCACAGAACTGTGTCACAAACTGACCTTTTCCAAGTCACTCTGCAAGTATTCTGCATCACCTTGACATTTATAGCCTCAGTGAAAAGAAGTGAAAAGAGCTGATGTATATACTCTCCAAAAAAACCCAGGTCAGACTCATTTTAGAGAAATATGTGAAATCACCTGTAGTTATTCTAAACCCCAGTCAAATACTAGCTGTGTGCACCCTTTCAAGCTTTGCTTATAAATATGTAACACAGACCACTGTCTACACCTGTCACACACAAGATTCAGAACATTATTTAAAATTAACTACAGGCATTGAAAGACAATCTACAAAAAAGTAGCATTAGATATTCTTTTTTATTTAGAACAGGTTAAAAATGTCACGAAGAAGATAAAAGATGAAAAGGATATGTGCAGAGAAATAAGACCTTTCATTTACTTCTAAAACTATTTTGCTAATTGCTCCCTCTCATAGGTGTATCTAGGGAAAATGAAACAATAAAGGAAAAGAATAATAATGAGACATCTAAAAATGAACAAAGGTTTGGATTAAAGGCCTTTGAAAGGACAGAAAATTGAAGGTGATGAACAAGAATTGATCAGAACAATCAAGACAAGAAAGTCTTAGACTAGGACTTATAACAGCTGATTCTTTGTATCCACAGGCTTTCTTTTTCACTCAGAACCATGCAAAATAATTTTACAGAAATTGTACCACTTTCATGAAGAAATTATTAATCTCTTAATATCAAAAATATCAAGGCTTGTTTTGTCAGACTGTTGCCTATTCATTGATCTAAAATTAAACTAAAACAATTCCTGCTGGGATCCTCTGAGATACCCTGAAGAGAGCATCCATGAACACTGGCACCTGAGGATTCCACAGACACTACCACTGCATTTCCCCTCCATTTCCCTACTTAAATGTAAATTACATAGCATCACTTTTCTGATTGGAAATGCAATATTTATAAAAGAACAATGCTCACTGAAATCATGTCATGTTTAAGGAAAAGAAGAAAGATTTGAGATAACTGAGGAGAGTTGTATTCAGCAAATCATATCAGAAAGGAAAAATATGTTTGGTGAAATCCCCCTTTTTTACGTAGTCTTCAGATACTTATGTCCAGACAAGATAATCATGTACAACAGTAAGAAAATATAACTAGGGCCGGGGAAACACTGTTTAGTTATTGCATTTAAACATAAACATCCTGTACTTGAGAAGTTAACAGCAAAATTTGGATACCATTCTTCTCAAATGTACTAATCTTAATAATAAAATATATTTGGTCAGGTACAGATCTGTAATCATAATGTACACAATTCTATTTAATTTTGAGCTCATGAGGCAAATCTCTGTGCATGTACCTTTAGATTCACAGCATTCTGCTGACACTAAGGAGAGTTTTGTGCTTATCCTAAAAGTGTGCTACCTTTTATATTTGGGATTTGCATTCAGATTTCTGGTTTTGTCTAAAAGGCAGTGTCTGTTAGTTTAACTCTCTTGATCCTCCTCAAAGGCTTTATGCTGTAGTTATTTGTGTGGATTCAGATCATCTTGGCAATCAAAATCCAAACCTAGTTAATAGTTGTGAGAATTTCTGACACTTCATGATATTTGCCTATTTTGTATGAATGCCCACTATGACACAAGTGTATTCAAAGTATTGCAAAGGAGTGGAAGGTCAAAAATCTTCTGGTATAAAACTAAAAGACATCATTATTGGCAAAAAAAAAAAAAGAAAAAAAAAAAAATTAGCATCACTTACCTCAGTAGGAAAATTTAAAGTTGCCTGAACCAGAGCTTTTTTAGAGTATTGTGTTGTTTAATTGTGATCATGCCACTGAAAACTTCAGCAAAATGAGCATTTCTGTGGAGCTGCATGTGCATTGACACAAGAATGTGCTTTGGAATGCAAAGTCCAGGAAAGTCCCAATCTCATAGCAAGACTGAGAAATGCAAAAAGTAATTAAATGAGACTCTGAGCAACAGCAGATATACAGACCTAAAGGGCTCTCTGCACAGTGTGCTGGGTTTGGCTGGGGCAGAATTAACCTTTTGCAGCGTGGCTGGTGTGGGGCTCTGTTTTGAATTTGTGCTGAATGCAGAGTTGGTAATATAAGAGATATTTTGTTATTGCTGAGCACAGCTCACACAGAGCCAAGGATTTTTCTGCTTTTTGTACTTTCACACTGGTCGGGAAGCTGGGGGTGCATGGGAGACTGGGAGGAGACACAGCCAGGACAGGTGACCCAAATTGACCAAAGGGACATTCCAGACCATCTGACATCATGCTGAGGATATAAAGTGGGGGGAAGAAGGACAAAAGCAGGGATTTTTGAAGCAATGGCTTTTGTCTTCCCAAGTCTCTGTTACATGTGGTGGGGCCCTGCCCTCCTGGAGATTGCTGAACACCTGCCTGCCCATGGGGAGAGGTGAATGAATCCCTCATTTTGCTCTGCTTGTGTGTGCAGCTTTTGCTTTTTTTATGAAACTCTCCTTATCTCAGTCTATGAGTTTTCTTTTACCCTTTTCATTCTCTCGATCCTGCTGGTGGGAGAGTAAATGAACAGCTGTGTGAGGCTTGATTGCTGGCTGGAGTTAAACCACGACACACAGGGAGTAAAGATGCCTATACAATTTTTAGTCTCAGGTTAGAAAAATGGAAAAATTACCTGGAGGATAGTAAAACAAATAAGAGGTGCATTGCGCTTGGATTTGATCCAATTTACCCTGTTTCTCAGTTATTTTCAAATAACTGAGAAACAGGGTAAATTGGTGTTTTTCACTTATTTTCAATATTTACTTTTTAATTGCATTGGCATCAGAATTCAGACATCATGTGCGTAACTAAATTAGAAGCACATCTCTGTCTTCTTATGCCATTGAGTTCTTTACCACATCAAAGTAGGTCTGGTGACTTAAGAACTGAAAATGGATTTCTTTCAGTGGCAATATTTTTGGCCTTATCTTCTGAACTAAACTCAGGTAAAATTCCTCACGCAAACCAGCAGGGATCCTGCCCACAAGGAGACTCTTATGCAAGGCTTAAATTATCAAAGTAAGAGGCAAATCTACAGGGGAGCAATCACTCTGTGGAGGCAGCCAATAATTTAGTTACAGGAAATGTATATTACAAATGAAGATTAATACTCATTCACCATATTTGGAATGTGAAAGAATATATTAGATATTAATTCAAAATTACAATCTCAAAAGTTAACAGTTAGAAAGTGATGCCCAGGGACATAGACGTGTGATTAAAAATTATAGAATTACTGTCAGATTGACAGTGATGTTTTTCTCTCTCCTTCTATTCAAAGAGTTTTGATGACAGAGTACAAGAGCTCACAATTTGCTTGTTTGCTGTGTATGTGCTATTCAAGTAATGTTTCTCTCAAGGGGAGGACTAGAAAACTCACTTTTTCATGTTCTTAATGTGCTCGAGGTATAAAATGAATAAAAGAGAATATGGAAGGTAAAAGGTGAGAACATACAAGCTGAACACTGAGAAGAAGATAAGTACAATTATGCTAACCAGTAACAAAAAATATTTGCTACATTATATTTTTAAAGATATTGAAGATCACTAAACTTTCAAAAATAATTGAGAAAATTTCACATCTGAAAGAACTAGAAAAAGCTGAGACAAGTAAGTCTTTATGTTAAAATATATTAATTAAAAAATTCTAATTCCACAGAATGTATTCAATCAAAATAACTGCAGTTTTGTGGAGACATTACCCACTACAAGAATATAATTCAGCAAAGTACATTCTTGTACTTCCCCTCCAATTCTCCTGTAAGAATGTGGCAACCTCAGGCACCATAAAAATAACAAATTTCTGCTAAACAGCAGAAATCATGTCAGAACAACTTTCCTATATTTTATCATGTTGCTACTAGTACACATAAAATTTTAATATTACAAGCACACATTTTATGTCTAAGTCCAGTAGAATGTTTCAGATTGATATTACATTCAGTTACTCATTCTGTCAGAAGACAGAGTGATTCCCAGCTGTGCAATTACTAAAAAACTTTGTAGGCTCAAGACTCATCATACAGAATAACAAATATATAATTTCTGAATAACTAAGATAATCCCCAAAATGTGTTTCAGAAGAAAACTATTAATTCAAGAAGTTGTCCAGGGTAAACAGCAAAGACATGACGAGTGTTAACTGTTGTGTCTCCTGACCCTTGTTCCCACAGCTTCCTTCCTTGCCCTTGTGAAGAGCAGCTGTGCAAAACAGCATGTCCCTGCTCACCACATCCACCCACACCATGCCTTTGACTGTCTCTGCCTAATTTCACAACTAAGGTAAGTCTCCACTGCTTTCTACCACTTTGTGCATGATAACACCAGCACAGAAAGAGGAGGCTGAGGTGCATTTGTTTTTAGTACACTACAGAGAGCACTGCTCGCCAAATCCTGCTCAGTGACACCTGTGCAGGCCCACAGGCAGCAGGTAGGGATTATCAGTCACCCAGAAAGCAGCACCTGAAGAGGGTCGAGTTTCTGAGGAATTGCTATGGTATAATTTGATCAACAGAATTTTCCTGTGGGTGATGGTGTCTGAGAAAGGAAAATACCCCTATATTTGACTTTCTTACTCTGTGTTGAATTTGCAAGCCTTTTAACAAGAACAGAACCAATGCCTCAACAACCTGATTGTTGTGAAACAGCCACATAAGCCATCACATTTAGTACCATAACACGTAGAGCTACAACTTCTCTGTGCTGAACAAATTCCTTAATGCTGCTTCCAAGCAGAACTAAAGACAAAGACAATTCAATACAAGCCTGAATAAAACAGAAACATTTTAATTCAATCAGATGGATAAATCAATTAATGAAAATGTCCCTTACAATTAAATAATGAGGTTTGTAGGTTGCTGCGTTTTGTAAAGAACTTTTGTAGAGCTGTTGAAAATTAGCAAGCACATAAGCAGAATGTTTTTTTTTTATTCCTAGCTCTATTGCTACAAGGATTTCTCTACAGAATGGAAATGCAAGCCTGGTGTTGTAAAATTCCACAATGTTTTAGAGACAAAATATAGGATTTTTAAATCTGCATACAAAAAATTCATTGAGAAATAACTTAGTTATATACTGCTTATTTTTGACCCTATAGTGATGACTCATATTTAATGTGTGTAAAACTAGACCTAAGTGGTTTTTTGACAAATACATAGATTTTACTCATTAGTTGACAAAGTTGAGTCTTTAGTCTTAAAAGTTATAGTGAATTTATTTTTTGAGTAGAAATCCAAGCATCATCTTTGTTAAGGTAGAATGCTTTGGCTGTTTTTTTCCCCAGTATTTTCTGTCCTACAAGAAAACAATGGATCAAATTGTAAGAATGATATTTTATAAAGTGCTGAAAAAACCTTCACAAACTTGCTTTGGGTAGCCAGGTAGAGTCAAACTGTACTATATTCGAGTACTTAAGAAAAGCTGAAAAGCAAAAAAAAAAAGATTAGAATTATGTTCAACACAGAGGACATTTTCAGTCTTTTCCTAGAGCAATGGCTGAGCAGTCAGTCCATGTCAGCTTACGTCTAACAGGATGCATTAAGATAAACAATCTACTGCTATACATAATGTACAAATCGTAAATATTGTTACATTTATTTCTTGTTTTCTGCTTTCACAAATTTCTGGCATAATGTTGGAGTTCACTAGACAAAACTAAATTTAGCAAAGGTACAAATTCTATATTGAAATCTATAAAAATTACATAACCTGATTATAGATATAATTTCTATTATATAACATATAATATAAAATATTTCACATATACTATACAATATATAATATGTTATACATATTATATATTTAGATTATTACATCTATATAAAAACATAATTATTGCAATACTGATCTGTGTCATTGCTTTTGCCTGGAAGACCAAGCTTAGATATAAGATACTTCTCTCAAAAATTATGATTGAATATTCATAAAATTCATTTGAGTCGTGGACAATGGACATTTATAAAATATTCCCACATTAATTTCAATTTAGAATGACAGTAAAAACAGATTGGAGGAAAGGACTAGCAATAGATGATGTCAAGTCACAAGAACCCTTATAGACAATACAGAGATTATCGTAATTCTATATCTACTTTCTGTTTAGCACAGTTGAGGTAACTTTAATGAACTGAGCCACTGCTGTTGAAAGAAAAGGAAATTCAGAATATGGAAGCAGAAGTTCAAGTCCCTAATTTTTTGCATTACTGGTTTCTCCTTAAAAATACTCACATATAATTTGCATTAATGGATTCTTATTTATCAAAATAAAATTGTTTTTTAGAGGATTTAGTATAGTAAAGGATTGAGCAAATATTCTGGCAATGTCAAGTTCTATGTTCATTAAATGCACTGTAGCAATATTTGAGGAAACTCTCAGTAGAACTGAGAATTCAGAGGTGAGACAATTAATAGTCTTCTCCAAATTTCTAAAGACTTGATTTAAATCAGTCCTGAGACATGTTGGCAAATGATGAGTAGAAATGAGTGGAGGTTCAGGTCTACTGAAGCTGCTGAATGTGTATCACAGAATACAAAAAAAGCTTGCCCTGAAAGCCTTTGCCTACTTTGATATATCTTGACTTGCCGCAATTTGACTTAATGAACTTTGGCTTTTAGTTGACAAGACCTGTACTAATTCTATTGTAGTGTTGTCTAACTTCTTCATAGGGTACTACAAATACTGTATTGCTGAGCTTAGACACAGACTGTGTAAAATAGTGTATAAATCTTTGAAGTTCTGTACAGGGGACTGATTTTTTTTCTTTAGTTCAGCATGTTTGAAGAAGGTAGTTCTGTCTAAATTGAAAGGTCTACATTAGAAAATAGAGACAAAAAATCAGAGTACTGAACAGAAGAATTCTATGATGGAATTCCAGCTCAATCAGTTTCAAGCCAACTGAGGCTAAAGAAAACCCATAGATTTTGGTCTAACTTCTTCATAAGGGCATTGCTTGAAAGGACACTTACTGGAAATACTGTTCAAGTGTTTTGTCTCACAAGAGAATACCAGGACTGATAACTTCAGTCACCGAGGCACAGGTTCTAGGACATATTAAATGATTGTCATAGAATCACAGAATAGCTTGGGTTGGAAGGAACTTTAAAGATCATACATTTCTAACATCCTGCCATGGGTACGGACACCTTTCACATGACCAGGTTGCTCAGAGGTCCATTCAACCTGTCCTCAAACACATACAGGGGTGGGATATCCACAACTCCGCTGGGCAACCTGTTCCAGGGTCTCAACACCCTCACAGTAAGAATTTCTTTCTAATACTTCAGGCTTCAATTATGTCACTTTCTCTTCTCCCGGCTGAACAATTCCAATTCTCTTTATCTTGTAGGAAAGGTGCCCCAAACCTTAATCGTCTTACTGGCCACTACATTTCATCATCAGTTTCAAGACATAGATTTCTCAATGGAAAAAAACCCCAGATTTATGGGCAGCCTAAGTTCAGGACACCAGTAGTGTCTATATAAATTCAGCCTACTTCTCAACACATTATTTAGTACTACACAGAGAGGATACTTATTTTGCCATTGTACTCTTCTAAAAATGTTTTTAATTAATGTTTGATTATTACTATTCTTTAGGTAGGCTTCTCAAAGATTGTGTATCAAAAATGCAGATCAAAGATTTATCAAATTGATCAGCAATTTATTTTATTCTCATACAGTCCTTTGGAGACACTAACAGAAAAAATCCATAATTTATGCATGCACAAGAATGAACAGTGGGGAAACAACTGTTTGATAGAAGTTCATGCATAACAGTCAAGATATAGTAATTATCTTTGGTTTCCAGAGAATATTTGGTTCTGTGCATAACTTTTGTGTTTTACATATTCATTAAGCTGTTTGCATTAAATGTTGTTTTAAAATGAATCCAGGCTAATTTTGCTGATAAAAATATGATTACTAGCTCTCATTATTGTTTAATGTGGTTGGCTAATTACTTGTTATTTGGACTAAAAATGTTGCTACTAATGTTCTGTTAATAGCCAGCACTCTTGGCCAGGCTTTTGGAAGAAATGTGTTTATGTATGTACTTGGTTATATATCTCTGTTCTGAAGGCCCGCACAAATTACTGCTCAGTCTTTTCCCCCATATGAAATATTTTCAGCAAGAGATATTTTTGTGGTGTGCCCCATTACTGGGTATTAATGGAAGTCTCCTTTATCTGCATGCACTTGGATGGACTGAATGTGACCAGTTTCCGAACACAGACTCCTGACAGGTAAAGGATAAGAGGTGAAGTTTGTTCTCAGAAATAAGGTCCATTATATATTAATGAAACAACTTCCTGCAGTTGCTGGGGTTGGTTCAGCTCATTTGTATGCCAGCTCCTGCAAGCTGAAGTCTGGTATGGATCTACTTCAGATAAAGCTGACTATGGAAATCAGCACTGCCTTTCACCTGTGAGTCAAAATTACTGTGAAAACAGATGGTGGGCTTTGGTGAGAAAATAGGCAAAATGGCCCATTCCGTTTCTTTAAAAATTATTTTTAAGCAAGTTTCTTATGCAGGCATGGAGAAGCAAATGACACTTGGATCAGCAATCCAAATGGTCAGAAGGGCCATTTATATTGTTCTTTGTCATGTGAAATGGATTTAACATTTTTCCTGTAAACCTCCTTGATTTAGCTCTGTGTTATGGTCATAGAAAAGGTGATTTTTCAATGGAAAAATATATTAAACATTATACTACTCTTGAACGCAACGTATATGTAGATCAGCAGATTGTATAAAGCTTAACTGTATATATTTTTTAGACTGAAGTGTTAATGTATGAAATACGGAAGAGCAATAATACATATACTTTCTGAGAAGAATATATTAGAAAATAATTTGTAGTTTTGAGAAAAGTTACTTGTGGATTTGGTGAATGCAAAACCATTTAAATCTTGTAGAGATAATGGTTTAATTATCTATTAATATAATATAATATAATATAATATAATATAATATAATATAATATAATATAATATATAATTAATTATTGCAACTACATAATTGTATATTAATTTCTAATTAATTAAAATTCATTATTTTCCCTTTATAGTAAGAGCCCAGTGCTAAGATTCTATGTACAAATTTAGAAATAGAAATTAAACCATAGAGTTTTTAAAATGAGGGATAATCTAGTTTGCACTTTCTTACTGTTCAGTCATGTGCAATATTTCTCTTGCCTCTTGGTTTGGAATATGAAGATCCTGCCAAACATAGGATGGCTAGAATGACACTTTTTCCCTGGAAGTCCTTTTTTTAAACAGTAGTCTTGAGAGCATTTCTGTACAAGGAAAACAAAGACAAGCACTTTGAAAACCAACCATAAATTATGTATGTATCTCAGATAGGTGTCAAGCAGCCAACCAACTGTTTAACTGAAAAACAAACAAAAAGCTACAGTGGCAAAAATACCACTTAAGAAGTGCATGGCTAATAAAAAAATAAGTGATGTTAATAAGAATAAATATTTTTGTAGCATAACAACTGATGCCAATTTTCCTCAATATTTCTCTCTACTGTCAGCTCTCTTTGGTTTTGGATATTATCTAGGGTTTTCAAGCTGAGAAAAGCAATCTTCTGAAATTGGCATTTTGCTCCCTTGCAAACCTTAAATGTGGTTAGTGATTTGCTATGTTGCTTTGATTCTCATTAATTGTCCACAATTGCTGCTTCTCCTTGGTCTATCTTTAAAAATATGCTACTATAAATCAGTACTTGGCTATGTGAATGGACAGTCATTTGTGAATTGCTGTAAACTACATACAGGATAAAGCTAGTAAAACATGATTTGATCCAAAAATTGCTCCAGATTAAAAGCATTTTTTTTTCTCTGTTATGGCAAATTCTTCAAATTTGCTATTATGTTTAAAGTTTCAGCATAGAAGAGAATTTTATCACATAAATTTTATCTCCTTAGTTCAGACTCATTCATTCAGAGTATGAATTCACAGTAGCATGAAAAACAGATTTAAGTATTAATGTTGCTAGTAAAATAGATTCATAGATGCTTCATAGATGTAATGTCATTTGGCCCTACAAATTCACAAAATCTGTGTGACATCTCTCAGTTGTAAGAATTCACTACTTGATGACATAAATTGAACACATGCCAGACTTTGCTACAGCTAGAGTCTCTGAAAACATGAAAAATTGACCTATTTATTTTTATACTTTTGGTAGGAATTTTTTAAAATTAATAAAATGAACTCTAGAAACTGCTTATGCAGATTGTCGTTGGGTATGGATATTAGTTGGCCTCACCAAAGAAAGTGTTATATTTACTATTTCACAGAACAAGCTGAGTTGAAAGGTGCCACAAGGATGATCGAGGCCAAATCCTGGCCCTGCACAGCACTATTCCCGAGTCACATCCTGTGCCTGACAGCATTGTCCAAATACTTTTTGAACTCTGGCAAGCTTGGTGCTGTGACCACTTCCCAGGGGAGCCTGTTGTAGTGCCCACCTACCCTGTGGGTGAGAAATCTTTTTCTAATGTTCAACACAAACCTCCCCTGACACAACTTCAGGCAGTTCCCTTAGGTCTTGTTACTGGGTATTGCAGAGAAGAGATTCAAGAGTGGAATTCTATGAATGACTAGTTTCTAGAGTTCATTTGGTTAATTAAAACACTCTGTTTATTTGCCTCTATACTATATTCTACTCTTCAAACTCAAATCTAACTCAATTCTGAGCAATACAATCACACAAATGTAAATCCAGTCAAGTAAGTGTCCCACCCTCAAAGACCCTACAATGACAGCAGCAAGACCCTGCAGTGTTCCCTTTTAATTCATCATGCAAATACAGTTTGTCACTTTGGATCTAAAAAAAAAAAAAACAAACAAAAAATTAGAATTGACTATTCAAGAAAAATTGCTTTTCTAAACTACTGTTTGAAAGTTGCAAAAGGATATATGGAACTAATCAAAGGACCAGGATGAAAGCTAAATTAAAATTACTCAGACACGCAAACCACTATGGATAATTGCTGATTACTGAAAAGATCAGTCCGAAGGTTAAGGATAATTATGTATTTTCTTCCTTTTGGCAACTTTTGAGAGTGCAGTTGGCATGTAGCTTTGGAATTTCATCTACTGATAGCTAATCATATATATCCATGAGTCTGAGGAGGGCTACCAAGCTGATCAGAGGGATGCAGCACCTCTTCTATGAGGAAAGGCTAGGAGAATTAGGATTGTTCAGCCTTGAAAAGAGAAGGCTTTGGGTTTACCTAATTGCAGCCTTTCAGTACCTGAAGGGAATTTACAGGAAAGATGGGGCAAGATTTTTTCCAATGGTATGCGTGACAAGACAAAGGGCAATGATTTTAGACTGAGAGTAGGTATAGATTAGACATAAGAAAATATATCTATTAAAAATAAAAATATACCTACTAAAATTACTATGAGGGTGGTGAGGCACTGCAATTTGTTGCCCAGAGAAGCTGTCGATGCCCCATCTCTGGGGGTGTTTCAGGCTGGGTTGGACTGGGCTTTGAGCAACCTGATCTAGTTGAAAGTGTCCCTGACCATGGAAGCAGGGGTGGTTGGATGGACAAGATGATCTTTAAGACCCCTTCCAGCCCAAACCATTAAGAGATTTTATGATTCTATGGTATAACTGGTGATTGTACAAGCATTTTATTTTCTTCATACTGTCTCCACCTGCCCTAAACAGTGTGACTTTTGGGGTCAAGGATTTGATAAAATCTTCAATTACTTTTTAAACTGAAGCCAATGTTTAGTGCAACACACATTTACTAATTAGCATTTCATAATGTGCAATGCTTGAAGATTTACGCTGATGAGCTGATGGTAATTAAAATTAAGTACATGGGGCAACAATAGAAACCCCATTGCTTATGCACTTATGTCAGCATATTGTACTTTCCTCTAATTGATTCAATTAATCTTCAGCATTGCTTTTTCCTTTGATGTTGAGTTGGAAAATCTCATCTTTTCTCTACATCATGAGAGCTCAACCTCCCCCAAAATACCAGATAAAATACAAAGCTAAGTGGAAGCACTGCTTTAGCAAGCAAGATATTAATAGCTAATGCTCATCACCCTGAATCTCTCACAAAGGTGTGTCTGGAGTGTATGACACTCAGTTGTAATCATTTGGGAAATATGACACAAAAAAAGGTTTGTCTTGACAGTCACTAAGGGTGAAGTTCCTCAAGGGCTCTATGCAAACAGCATCCCTGCACCAGGTTTATGTTGGCACTGCTGTGTTAAGGGCGGAATTATCTACTGCCTCAGAGAAATTACCCACCATGTGAAGCCTTAACTCACAATTCCGTGTGAGGAGGGGAAAGAAGGAGTGTGTGTGTGCAGACTCTGAGAATTCTAGATCCACAGAACATATAAGGATTCTTGTAGTGAGCAGCTGGAGACAGAATATGTAATTACAATAAAGTTGTTAAAAAAGATAAGTTGCAACAGAGAAAACTTGAGGGAAACCTATTAAAAACTTTTGTTGTGATATGATATAAAGGAAGGAATTCAACTTGGGTTCTACAAAGGGCTAGAATCCCACCTCAAGCATCCAGAAATTATGGCAAGAACTAAAGTAATTTCAGGAAACCTAGAATTTCACCTGGGTGGACAGTAGCATGGACCAATACCTTACCTCTGCCTGTGTGCATTAGCAAGTAGCAGAGCACAAGTGCAGACCTGGAGTGAAAGAGTTATTGGCAAGCACTTACACTCCATCACTGCAGGTATTTTGGATAAATTTTAATCTAGTCTTGTAGAATTAATGCTTATTAATTGTTGGGATCCATCGGGCTACTACCAGAGTGCAGAGTTGTGCTTTGCTTCATTCAAAAGGGAATAAGTGCATGTTGCAATATGGTTTCATGATCTGAAGCAGAAGGCAGGAAGAGCAGTGAGTGGCACTTTCCCTTGAAAATGCAGGTCTGACTTGTACCATATTTGTGTAAGTGCTTCTGATGTCACAGCCAGTTATTATTTTAACTGAAAGGAGATTAATGATGCTTTTGAAGTACATCAGGTCTACTAAGATGAAAGCTACCTAATGTGGTATGTACCAGGCACCTTCTTTTAAAGCCCCAGTTTGCTGGTGCAGTGTCACTAGATGAATGCAGTTTTGAGAGGACCTCTATGAGACAGCTGTACAACAGCATTTCGTACCATGCAAGCAATTTAGGACCAGATACATCAGCAATGCATTCCAGCTGTTTTACAATATTCCCACAGAACAAAGAGGCCATAAAACCAATTTAACTAGTTTGTTAAATCAGGTTCATGGCTGCTTTGTGCCAACAGGCACAAAGCTGCTGAAACATATTGGTGAGCTTGTCCTGTATTCTGTCTTCAAAACTATAGAAAACCTTTGAATAGTCTCACCTGAAGTGATGTATTATTACACATGCCAAAGTATCAATGTATCTGGAAATCTTTTTGCAAAATGGAAACACAAATAAAATGAAATTGCTCACTCAGTGAAAAGAATGAAAATAGCATAAAAAATAGTGTTCATTCTCCCTTTCCAGTTCACCTAACATTGGTGTTCAAAAAGAGACAGAACATTCCCACCTGCCACAAAGGCACGTAGAGCCAGTAGAGTTAAGACAGACTTTCTCTGTTCTACCAGGAAGCATTTACTGAAGCTATTAGAATTCAAAAAGGCTCTGTTGGGCACTGAGTTTTATTCTTACTCATTTTAAAAGCATACAGCAGGTGGTCTTGAAAACACAGATACTTCAACACTGTTGGAGATATTTCCTGGAGTCTACTTTTTTCCCCAAAGAATATGAAAAATGCTGTTTCATTGACTGAGAAAACTTTATGCATATAGTGTTACAATATATTGAGGCCTTGCATGGCAAGTACAAAAATAAATCCATTAAAATGATAATTTCTGCAACTGTTTCTAAAAGAATATAATGATGATGTCATATGCTTGCAAATGTTCTTTTACATTAAAGTAATTCAATTTCCTTTCCTTAACGTCCACCTAGGCTAAAATAGTCTACTTTAAAGATGTTAACTATATTGCTTCTAATCCATACGAAGCTGCTGAAAAAAACATTATGTTTACTAGGATGTTATAGGCTTGCTGAAAGGGTAGCACTTCTCACAAATGGACTTAAAGATGCACACTTAGTAGAGACAACTCTTTAGTATGTGATAACTTTCAGGGCAAAATTGCATATATTTGGATAACTGTATATCTGCATTCCAACAAACAAATACTGTCCTTGGCTGCACTCATGATGACCAAGCCAAGGAAACATAGAGAGTTCTTGTGAGTTAGAATTTTTATTGTCCACTTTTTCCTGACTCACCACTCAGTAAATGACCCTCTAGTAGACAGGTGACACCTGTTGTTTTTCCTAGTGGCCTAGATCTCACAGGAAACTTCAGTCAGGAGCAGTAGCTGTAGCGACCTTAAGCTGCCTCCACATGTGTATGTAAATCTAGCAACAGAGAAATGACAGAAAGAGAAGCTGGCCTTCATCTTTAAAATAATGAGTCTTTAAAATAATAATATCATAATATATGATGCTAGATTTAGGTAAACCACAAATTTTAGTCTCTGACTTGGATGATACAAAGCCTTCTCTCAGTAATTGCATACAGTGATATTTCAAATGCTGTGTGTTGAAAGAATGTGTCTGGTTTCTGTATTTTATATCCGCTGATAATTCATGGACAATATGTGCTCACAGGTAACTGTTACTAAGCTCCTATCTGTAAACTACAAGTCTTCTGATTTTACAACACAAAATTAAACTGCCTTCACATATTACCTTCTAATATTTTTCTGTCTAATTGGCAGATATACACGGAATGCAGAGCCTATTACATGCAAGTTTGGAGATCCATGATTTGGAAGTTATAATGGCTACTGATTAATCCAGTTTGTAGTGCAGAAAATGCTGTTTTCTGGCAGTGTTTCAAAGCTTAAAGACATTATTTACTGTGGCTCCTAAGTAAACTGTACTTTACTGAGAGTAAGACCCCAGCTGAGACCACTACATCAGAACTCAGGTTTCAGAAATGTGAAAAACCATAGCAGAGCATAACCCATGTAGCAACTTTGCCAGCCACAGACAAAAGGTTATATACACCCTTTAGGTGAATGTGAGTACAGGTATTTAAACTGGATCTCAGTTTCAGTTACAAAAACTAGGTACATAAAATTAACTTGTCTTCACCATGCTTAAAAAAAAAATTGTTATTTTATCTTAATGAGGAAAGAATACCTCTCCTCTCTGTACCATTTAACCTACCTATTTATTAATTAAATAAACAGTATTTAAGGTCCTTATGAAGCTAAAAGGTTGCAAGACATGAAAAGGACTTGCATTTCATTCACTAGTGTGAGAGACTTGGGAAAAATCTGCTAGGATCCCTAAATCTCGATATTTATCTCATCAGCTGGATAAGTTTTCCAACAAAGTCACATCATCTTAGCTCAGATAAGACATGCTTTTGAGTATCTATGCTTAAAAAAATTACAAACCCAAAGAGAATCAACTGTCCAAAACATTACCATCAACAGTCTTCCAATTGTGGAGTGATTAATACTGTCCTCTGATACTAACTTCAAAATAAAGAATATTTCAAAGTGGCAGAGATTGAAGTACTAGGTTATTCTTGACTCTTTTGCCAAATGAAAGAAATGCTCTCTCTCCCCCTTTCTCTCTCAATTGCACCCACACAGCACATTTTCACATTACATATGTCCTCCTAGTTCTTACCTTTCTATATGGTTTTAGTTACATTTCTTTTAGATTCTGCATTTATTGACCTAAACCAGTTTTGCAACAGATTGGATTTTTATTATTACTTGATTAATAGGTATCTACTTCCTTGTAGTCACGTCTCCAGATTAAATGTCCAGTTTAAAATCTTCCTATTTGTCTGCTTCCTGTGGTTCTTAAAACCTAAATGCTAGCCTTCTTAATATTTCTTTGAGTCATGCTTCTGTAATTCATATGATTCATATTTTTAGGAATATTTTTTTAAGAGATGGGATAGATCTCTATTTGAAGGTTTGGTGGTTAAATGAGAAATATTTTGGAATTATGTTTGGGGTTGTGTGTCTCAAGACAATCACATAAAAGGCAGTTAACCTTGTCTTTTAAATTAGGAATGACAAGCTATAAAGTTGACAAACTATGGAGTCTTAATCTTGAGAGGAAAAAACAAATTGTGAAGCCTTTATGCAGTAATCTTTCAAGAACTATGTTAATAACATTGAATTTCCCCAGTAATTAAAATGGAAACTTCATCATAATGGAATGATGGATCTATTTACATCAGCCATTACAACTGTAATCATCCAAGCTTTTATTTTATAACTCAAGGTGTTTTGTAGTTCCGAGCTCAATGAAGACTTTTGAAATATTCAAAATTCACCATCTTTAATGTCAATCTGACAGTGACTAAAAATGTGGCTCTGTAAACTTAAGTATATTTAAGAATAAAATCTCTACCTTCAACCATACTTTAGTAGCAAATAGAACAGGAACAAAGAAATTTTTTCTAGAGATCACAACCTGAAACTAATTTTAAACCAAAATACATTATGTTTTGCCAGAAAATCCCTCAAAAACAAACCCAAAAATCTTCAATTTTCTAAAATACTAAGATAAAAATTTTCTGTTTGGTTGAAGGGTAACAACTGTAACTCGTTTAAGTATTAGTTGATGAATGAGTCTGGTGGCAAAAGAATGCCTGGTCCTCATGATTGAGGGCATAGACTTAACCTGTGGTTACACTTCCTGCATGCTTTTGTTTGAATTATTTGCCTCAAATTTTTATAGATAGTTAGATATATCACTCCTTTATTGTCATGTCTGGTATGGAACCAATGAAAATGAGGCCACTAAATGCTTTTGACAATCTACGCTCTAGTAGATTTTTGTGTTTCAGTTCCTCCAATTGTAAGAATGTGCATTAAATTACTATGGTAGACTGCCTTGTTACTGCAACAAATGATGGTCAAACAAATATGTAGAATATGTATAAAGCAGGAGAATTTTGAAAGAGCTATAGAAGAATAAAAGGAAATAAAATATTATTTTTACTGTTAACTTGAGAATGATTTTAAGACGTTCTGCAGAATTTTATTATGTTGAAGTAACAAGTAAGCTCTCATAAGGCTGACCATGATCATGAGCCTGAGTTAGACAAAGAATCCCATTTTACACTGGGTGAACTAAATTATGAAAAAGCTCTGGTCCAAGTTCAGATTAACTATGACTGATGCAGCCCATCCTCATCTATAATGATTACAGAATTCTGGTCAGGGTTAAATTAGTCGACTTAATGTTACAGACATGAGTTTTGCAACAGATTGGATTTTTATTATTACTTGATTAATAGGTATCTACTTCCTTGTAGTCACGTCTCCAGATTAAATGTCCAGTTTAAAATCTTCCTATTTGTCTGCTTCCTGTGGTTCTTAAAACCTAAATGCTAGCCTTCTTAATATTTCTTTGAGTCATGCTTCTGTAATTCATATGATTCATATTTTTAGGAATATTTTTTTAAGAGATGGGATAGATCTCTATTTGAAGGTTTGGTGGTTAAATGAGAAATATTTTGGAATTATGTTTGGGGTTGTGTGTCTCAAGACAATCACATAAAAGGCAGTTAACCTTGTCTTTTAAATTAGGAATGACAAGCTATAAAGTTGACAAACTATGGAGTCTTAATCTTGAGAGGAAAAAACAAATTGTGAAGCCTTTATGCAGTAATCTTTCAAGAACTATGTTAATAACATTGAATTTCCCCAGTAATTAAAATGGAAACTTCATCATAATGGAATGATGGATCTATTTACATCAGCCATTACAACTGTAATCATCCAAGCTTTTATTTTATAACTCAAGGTGTTTTGTAGTTCCGAGCTCAATGAAGACTTTTGAAATATTCAAAATTCACCATCTTTAATGTCAATCTGACAGTGACTAAAAATGTGGCTCTGTAAACTTAAGTATATTTAAGAATAAAATCTCTACCTTCAACCATACTTTAGTAGCAAATAGAACAGGAACAAAGAAATTTTTTCTAGAGATCACAACCTGAAACTAATTTTAAACCAAAATACATTATGTTTTGCCAGAAAATCCCTCAAAAACAAACCCAAAAATCTTCAATTTTCTAAAATACTAAGATAAAAATTTTCTGTTTGGTTGAAGGGTAACAACTGTAACTCGTTTAAGTATTAGTTGATGAATGAGTCTGGTGGCAAAAGAATGCCTGGTCCTCATGATTGAGGGCATAGACTTAACCTGTGGTTACACTTCCTGCATGCTTTTGTTTGAATTATTTGCCTCAAATTTTTATAGATAGTTAGATATATCACTCCTTTATTGTCATGTCTGGTATGGAACCAATGAAAATGAGGCCACTAAATGCTTTTGACAATCTACGCTCTAGTAGATTTTTGTGTTTCAGTTCCTCCAATTGTAAGAATGTGCATTAAATTACTATGGTAGACTGCCTTGTTACTGCAACAAATGATGGTCAAACAAATATGTAGAATAAAGTAACAAGTAAGCTCTCATAAGGCTGACCATGATCATGAGCCTGAGTTAGACAAAGAATCCCATTTTACACTGGGTGAACTAAATTATGAAAAAGCTCTGGTCCAAGTTCAGATTAACTATGACTGATGCAGCCCATCCTCATCTATAATGATTACAGAATTCTGGTCAGGGTTAAATTAGTCGACTTAATGTTACAGACATGTTTTACTATGACTTTTTTTTTTTTGTACTGAAGATAATGTCAAGAGATTTAAAAAAAATTTACGATAATCCACAGTCTTCTGAAACATAAAGAAAAAGCTTTCCATTTGACTGAAGGATAACAGATGCAACTCAACTTTAAGTATTAGCAAGTGCATGAGTCTAGTGGAGGAAGAGAGGATTAATTAATCTACAGATCAGTGTTTCAGCTACAAGGAATTACTTCCCCGAAGTTCTTTTCCTGATAAAATGAATGAAAACAGGATTGGAGGCTGTGAATGAATGAGCTTTCTAGGGAGATAAAGAGTTAGTCTGAATTTCTTTTAGCCTTGGATTGATTTTAAGCTTTTTGTGCTTTCAGCCTAATCCTCCAGGAATGTAATAAAGTGTTACATGAGGTCAGCATGAAGGTGAAAATACCATTTGAGTCCACAGAATTATCAAACTTCTACTGTTCCCTTTTTCATATTCTCAATTACAATTCACTGCTCATTTTAAATTGACTTTAAGTGATATAAAAATGGATCATAACACTCTATGGCCATCAATATAAAGGAATACAAATAAAAGTACAAATAAACATATCAGCAGAAAGAGTGTGGCAAGTATTCTGCTGGTTCAGATGATAACAAATACTAACCTAGTGTAACTCAGTATGCCTGGCTTTATAGCTGGTAGAAATTTGCTTGATAAACACACAGGAATTACAGAATTTCCAAATGCATTGCCTCATAATTTATTAGTTGCTTAACTAACTGACAGTCCTTGTATGACAGGGTGACCTCCTCAGAGAATGAGTGAAAAGCTGTGGATGTTATCCAAATTTAGTAAAGCTCTTAACACCCTTTCCCGCAGCATTCTCCTGTATAAACTGTCTGCTCGTGGCTTGGAGGGCTGCACTCCTTGCTGGGTAAAATCCTGCTGGGATGGCTGAGCGCAGAGAGTTGCGGTGAATGGAGCCAAAGGCAGCTGGCAGCCGGTCACGACTGGTATGTCCCAGGGATCAGCACTGGGGCTGTTTCTCTTTGGTGTCTTACTCATGATCTGGAGAGGGAGAGTACTCTCAGGATGTTTACAGGTGACTCCAAGTTGCAGGTGACTTCTAGCTGGGTGTGACTCCAAGCTGGGAGTCCAAGGAGTGTTGCTGTGCAGGAGAGCAGGAAAGCTCTCCAGAGGGATCAAGACAGGCTGGAGCAGTGGGTTAAGGCCAATGGTATGAGGGTCAGGTCATCAAGGAGAAGTGGTGGCTCTTCTGTGCAATGAAGTTGGTGAAGGGTCTGGAGCACAAGTCTGATGAGGAGAGGCTGAAACGGCTGGGGGTGTTTAGCCTGGAGAAAATGAGTTCAGGGGGCACCTTATCACTCTCTACAATTAGCTGGAAGGAGGTTGTTGCCATGTGGGTGTTAGTCTCTTCTCCCAAGTAACAAGTGACAGGAGCAGAGAAAATGACCTGAAGTTGTGTCAGGGGCAGTTTAGATTGGATGTTAAGTGAATTTCTTCACTGAAAGGATTGCTGAGCATTGGAACAGGCTGCCCAGGGAAGTGGTTGAGTCACCATTCCTTGATGTATCCAAAAATCCCAGAGATGTGGTGCCTAGGGACATGGTTTAGTAGTAGACCTGGCAATGTTAAGTTAATGTTTCGACTCAATGATCTTTAAGGCCTTTTCCAAG
Source organism: Onychostruthus taczanowskii (assembly GCF_017590055.1). Classification (NCBI taxonomy): domain Eukaryota; kingdom Metazoa; phylum Chordata; class Aves; order Passeriformes; family Passeridae; genus Onychostruthus; species Onychostruthus taczanowskii. The sequence continues at coordinate 2,213,577 of NW_024506773.1, read as the reverse complement.
CTAAACGATTCTATGATTCTATACTGTAATGCAAATATCAAGAAGAAAATGTCTACTACAAATCACTAAACTTGGTTTAGAACAGTAATAATCCCTTCCAAAAAAATTTCATTACAGCATTTAATGACTGGCTCACTGGAACATTATGGACTTTCAACATCATATTGGTTCATTAGCTGTCAAATTGGCCAACAGTGCTGGCACTGACCAACCTGGTAATAATCTTTGGTTATCCTTTCCACATTATCCCTATAGAGGTCATTACTCTGAAGAAATGGTTATCATAAGTTGGAAATATATATTTAAAGTATATACTTAAGGTTTAAACCAAAGCTTTGTTTGTAAGATAGTAACAAAAGTCTATCAGACCTCCATTGCATTCCAGCAAGGGCAATTTGCAGCTGTGTAAAGACACAGCCTTTATTTTCACAGAGGTAAAAGGGTAATGAAAGCTGCTGCAACCAGCAGAAAGTTCAGTGAAAGCTACAAGACCTGTTTAGGCTCTGCAAATGCTGATCCCCATATCCTGTCAGGAACCTTGTCTTGCCATAATTAAACTTTTATCAGTATTCAAGACAGCTAATTTAAATCCAAATCTGCTCTACAGCGGCATAAATTTTGGCTTGTACAATGAGAACAATAAAAATAACAATGGGAAATATAAACTTATAGAATAAAACCTAAAAATCATTCTAATTAGGACCAAATAGAAATCACCTTTGAAAAATTTTACCTAAGCAATCGAAAGTCCAATTATTTTTTATTTCAAATTAGTATATTTTTTCTAATGGATAAAATATACTAATAATACTAATAATATACTAATAATCAATATTAAATACCAAGGAAAAGAGTAGGAATGTTGTCTTTTACCTAGGATGAAAAAGAATTTTATGGCAGCTTTCAGGAGAATGAATTCAGTTTTCAGCCTACACAGTTACCTCAATAGGAATATGCCACTAAATAAATAAATATTGTAAAATCATGTGTTTAGAAATCAACAAGGAACGAAAGAAACCCTGTAGCAATCAAGAGGTGGGATGTGCTAGTGTAATAATCCGTGGAGCTGTAGGTTTGAATGCATGTAAAATCAGAATTACACTCAAAAGGAATTAGAAACTTGTGACAGAGTAGTAAACCCCTAAAATAGAAGAATGCTCAGAGGAGATAGTCAGGGACTTCTATATTTTTTCAGTGATTATTGCAACACTATAATTAAAGTACAAGTGAAATCATAGGTCAGAACCTTTCCCCCTCTGAAAATGTTCTTGATGATGTCAACCCTGGTGAGTTTTATTATAGAAAGAAAACACCTGACCTAAGAACAAGGGCTATTGAGTTACTTCTTCTAAGGAAATGTAATAAAAGGTCATTACTTGGTATAAAATGTTATTAATAGACTCCTTGCAATCTTTTCATATTGGTAGAACTAAAAAATGGGGACTTTGATAAGGGTATAAATATAACTCTGGAGGAATGATGTTGCTATGATTACACCTCTGGTGATAGGGGACAGGAGATGGAAAAATTGTTATGAAAAAAATTATCATGAAAGCAAATGAAAAGTGATTGTTTCGTTACATCAATAACCTCTACTAATTAATTACTCTTAACACTAAGTAGCAGGACCTCAAGAAGTTACAGACGTATATATGTGTGTGTGTATATATAGGGTAATTATCTCAAAGTTGCTCCAGAGTTTTAGAAGTAGTAAACTGAATACAATCATCTTATCTTGAATTTCTTGAAAAATCTCTTACCTACAAATCAAAGTCAAACTAGTGATTTAGTTAGCACACTATCACTACTTTAGAAAAACAAAAATTAATAATACATATGACATTAGTTTGTAATTTTGACATTTACACTTTTTGCACAATACCCCTCATACTCTATAAAAGGAATTCAACAAACTCAATAAGGTGTTGAAAATAGAACTGTAAGGTTATTGCTATAATTTACAGCATATACCAGAACAAGCTTAATGTATGTTTCTTTGAAAGGATCTGGTTTTGAATGTGTCACTTGGGATACTTTCAGTTTTTTTAAGGGTACGTCAGGTGTTGTGTCATGGTTTTCATTCAGTTTGATAACCGCATTATCAAAACACTCTTCTGAAAATTCTGTTTACACTAAACAAGATAAGGTCACATAGGAAGCTTGTTAGGATAACTTTATATATAAGTGTCTCAAAGCATTACTACAACAATTATAGAAAGAATAATGAAGTTAGTCTGCAGAACATCCTAGTACAAACAAGTTAATTTTGAGATTTCGCAAACACCTAAAATTCCTCCTTCTTTTAATCTGACAAGCAGCTGGCAAATAATTTTGGAAATGAGGGGACTTAAATAATTTTCTTTGAAATTGACTAGTAGCCTAACCCTAGCTAAGAAAGCAGTTTAAAATTCTTCAACTTGGGTGTCCAAAATTCCTAACATTTTCTTAGACACATTCCTTTAAACATGGCAGCTGAAATGTGCCCAAATGTTTCATCACCATCCTCTATTTTAATTTACCAACTATAGCTTTAGGTTTTCTGTGCTCCACAGCTACAAATCAATGTGATTTGATTTTTGCATCATGGCATGGCCTCTCCAACAGAATCTTTGCTATACTCAAGCCTCCTGACATTTGTCTGTTGTGGAGCTGGCTGGGCACAACCTTGCACAAGAGAGAGATGTCTTAGTGGCTTCACCCAGAAGACAGACAGCAAACTTCCTAGGGCTGTCTGCAGCTCAGCAAATGTCAGAGCTCACTGAGCTGTCTCAGGTGGAAAGGTACACAAGCCATGGGAAAGGTCAGGCAGCTATGATCCTGGATATAGTGCAAATAACAAATAAAAGTAAAGAATAATTTAAATTTTTTTTGTGAGCTACAAATGAGTAAGTTTTTAGCTCATTCTTTAATATAAAGCAATGCTATTTTCCTAGCATACCGCTGCAGACAGTTTCAGAATACTAAATTAATTTCTGACTGATCTTTACTAGAAGATTTACAATTTACAAAAATCTGTGATCTAAAGGCTGATTTATAACTCACTGTCACATAGCAAATAGAAAGAATTAAGATGCTATTTGAACATGAAGGCATAGTGCAAAAGGAGGCTCTTCAGACACAAATACAGTAGTTAGAACAGACAATATGCTCAACAATATGCTCTGTGTCCTGCGTTGACTATATGATGCTTTTATCCCCAATCGTCTTGTTCTGTTTATACTGAAAAATGTTTTACACCTTTAAGACTCTTCCAGAGAGTGAAGAGGGGAGGGAAGAAGTGCGCAGTTTGTTTTCAGACTGCACTCACTCCTCCACATTCCTGCTCCTGGACTGTGTTGTTTGCGGATGTACAGACAGCAGGACAGAGCTCCTCTTTTCCCCTTTTTTTTTTTGCTTTTAGTTAGTTTTAGCTAGCTGAGGCAAAGAAGTTCCCTGGACTGTGATTTTTCCTTTTTCTTGGATCTGTTCAAGCCTGCTCTGGACTGAACACCCAGAAGAGCACCGGCAGCTCCACCTGAGGCCCCTTGGCCGGGCCTGGGCCGCGGCATTTCCAGCACCAGAGAGACTGATCAGAAACTGAGTGAGACAAACTGCAACCTGGGGAGGGGACTGTTCTGAGTTTGTTTTTTTGGAGCAGTGAGAAGTTATATTGTTTGGGTTCTATTGTTTAATAAACAGGTTTCTTTCCACTTTTTCTCCAAGGAGATATTTTCTCCCGAACCGGTTGGGGGGGAGGGGGCAATTGAATCTGCTTTCATAGAGAAGCCCCTTTGGAGGTTATCTCCCAAACTTGCCCTAAACCAGGACACTCTGCCATTACATAGCACTCCAGAGATTAAAGCAAACAAGAAGGTGACCCTTCTTAAAATATTAGTCACTGCAATAATGTACAAGCTGAAGATAAAATTATGCCACTAAGGCCAAAAATTACTTAAAATAAATAAATACATTTCAAAGGCCTTCAGTGGCTGCAGCCTAAATGCTCAATCCCCTAGAAAAAACTGTTTCTCAAAACCAAGGAAGTAGAGAACACTGTATGTAACTGAAAGAGAAATATAAGTAGATGGAAAATAACATTTAATCAAATGGGAGATTGTTTTTGATCAAGAAGATTATGTCTACTGCAGATAAAAATTAACTGGCTACAAACTAAGCAAAATGCATGAGAAGTGTACTTTGGGGAAGATTCTTGCAGTCCAACAAAAAATGACTTTGAGAATTACAACTCAAGTTTAAAGTAAAATAATCACAGTCATTCTATAATCTTTACGTGAATTTATGTGCATTTTAGATATTTGTTTTTTATTACATTATGAAGAAGGAAAAAGAATAGTCATCCTACAGACATTCTAAGGGCATTTTTATATACACATAAAATAATTATTCTGAAATTCAAGTGATTGTTCAAAACCACTCTCCTGAAGGTAGTGTTCTGCTAAACCATTATAAATCAATTATTGATTTATTAATTATTGTCAGCAACAAAGCCTACACTGGAGAAGGCTCCTGGCAGGACCTGTGGAGTGTGGAGAGTGAAGCCCATGCTGAAGCAGGTTTGTTGAAAGGGCTTGTGACCCCATGGAAGGGACCCACTCTGGAACAGCTAATGAAAAACTGCAGCCAATGGGAAGGGCTCATATTGGAGAAGTTTGTGGAGGATTGTCTCCCATGAAAGGCACCCCACACTGGAGCATGGGAAAAGTGTGAGGTGTTCTCTCCCTGAGGAAGGATCAGCAAAGGTGTGTGATTACCTGACCACAGCCCGTATTCCCTGTCCACATGTTATACTCCTGGGGATGAAGAGGTAGAAAATAATGAGTAAAGTTAAGGAAGAAGAAAGGGATGGAGTGAAGGTGGTTTTAAGATTTGGTTTTACTGCTCATTACCCTACTCTGATTTTGATTGTTAATAATTTCAGTTAAATTTCTCTAAGTTAAGCCTGTTTCACCCATGATGGTAATTGGTGAATGTTCTCTCCCTGCCTTTAATCTTGACCTATGACCCCTTCATTATATTTTCTCTCCTCTGTTCTGCTCAGGAAAGGAGTGATAGAGTGGCTTTAGTGTGTGCCTGGCATTCAGCCAGGGTCAATTCATCAAAATATTGAAATCAGTATGACTTCTATAAAAAACACCTCTGATTTATGCCACAGTAAAGAGGGCAGCCTTAATCTCTTTAATTTCTTTAATAAAAGCCCATGTGAAAAAAAATAATTACTGCTTATTTTTTTTACTGTATAGCTATATTCTATTTACTGGTCTATTTTGAGTGACTATGACAGTGCAAAATATCTGGCTAACTAAAAGCTCAGTCAAATAAACCAGCACTGTAATCCTTACTTGTCTACATTGTTCTGCTCCTGCTTGCATCAAGGTATCAGAACTTGGTACACAATGCCTACATCAGGTGTTTAAGTCTATATTTGTTTCAAAGTGCTTACTTGAAGTTAAGCAAAGTCTTATGGAAATGGAGCTTTACTTTTAACCATTCCATAATATTCCATTTTAGAGGAGGCTTTTCTATTTGAAATTTTTATTAAACATAGGGCATGTTCCATAGCCCATGTACTATATCAAACATCAAAACACATTTTGCCACCAAATTAAAGAAATAAGAAAATGATAGCAGTAGAAATGCTTTTAAAATTTCCTCCTTCAGGTACGCCCTTACCACTTCTTGTTAGTGATGTATTAAGTATTTCACCTGCATGCACACAGCGTCTTAGAATGACTGTTTAAGGCCACTTTTGAAAGCTCTAGTTATACTTATGATACTGCAGCACAGAAATTAGAAAATAAAAAAAATTAAGCTCAATAATGATTATCCCTTATTAACCTATGAGCAAACAGTTAAAGTCAGCAGTATTACCACATTGATTGGGAAAATAATTACTGATGCTAAAGAGAGGACAGAAAGTTACCCAGGACTGCAGCATTAAACTTTTACTTGCCCTTCAGGAGATCTCCTACCTGAAGGATAAATCTCATTGAGTTAGGGCTTGCTTTTGGTTAAAAAAACTAAACCAAACACTCTTTCCTTCCCCCCAAAACCAAAAGAAAACACCTCCAAAAACCATAACAAAGTAAATAAACAATAAACCCATTGAGAGGGATTGAAAAATAAGGCTTCAGAACTTGTAGCTCTGAATGACTTTCATGCTCTGTTTGGTCTTTGCTTTATAAGGCATTAAATTCTATGTACCATAGTGTACTTACAATGCTTAGGCTGCGTCATCGGTTGCAATCAGCTCCTGAAATCCCTACCATTTTCTTAAACCCTGAATCCCACACCATGCCTGTTATTTCCTCTCCTCTCAGAGACTGAGGTAGGGGGGTCAACCTAAAAACCTGTTGATAAACACTGAAAGGGGGGATTGACTGTCCCCTCTATTGCTATCACTTACCTTTTGGGACATATCTGAGATACGTTCTGTAGCAGTGATTTTATTGCTTCCTGCAAAGATCCCTGCTTTTGTGCTCTGCCACTGATCCCAGGTTTGTGCAGCAAGCCCTCAATTCTCTGTCACTTAGAAAAATTAGATAATCTACTGATCAGATAGTCTGCTTGATTCATAAACTGTGTCAGAATACTTTATTTAGCAGGAAAAGCAGTCTTTTCTTATAGCTGTTGACTTCTCTGTTTTCTTTAACTATCCTGGAGTTTTTATTGGTAGTCTTTGCTCAGATAGGCAAGAATGTGAACTTGGAATAAGGAGTGGAACTTGGAATAAGGAGTGGAAAATTCAATGGCAGTTTAAATGAAACCTCCAACTTGTTTGCTACTACCGACTTTTGTAGCAGATATGTCTTGCAAACCAAACAAATCACACACTGTGTTCTATGGGCAGTCTCAGGTATCTTGATATTTACCATTGATAGAGCAGTGTGGAACTGTCTGAGCACACCCCCTTGATCAAAAATTGTTCTATGTAAAAGTTAAAAGATCCTAAAAATCTGCTGGCAGTTGTAAAATCACATTCAAACCACAAAGACAACACTGCTCAAGACTGCTCCTGTTTAATATTTGAGAGATTATAAATTATTCAAAACATCTATTTTTTTTCCCCAAGATGTGCCCTTCAAGTTTCTTTTTTAAAATCCATTTTTAATGGAGATTAATTCCTTTATTTCTTGCCATCTTTTTCTTATTATGTTCTTGAAATTCTGATTTTATCTGGCATGGTATCAAGAGCTTGATCATTAAAATCCTCACTAAGCAAGGGTCAGTAACTGGCTGCACAGCATTAAATTTATTTTTGGGTTCCATTGTTTGGGATTTGCAGAGAACTGAATCATAGAATAACAAAGGATAGAACGGAGGAACCTCAGAATGGCTACTTGTCCAACTCTTCACTAAAATCAGGGTCAATTTTGTTTAGGTCTCATAATTGTTATTAATGTGTCCAACTCCAGAAGAAGTATGAAATCCAGAACAGAGCATTTAAAAACCTGAGCACTATATTTCCATTTACTGAACATAAGTATTAATGAAGGCATTTCTGTTCCACCTGCAATGTACAGCTTTAACACATGAGCACTGAAACACAAAGCAGATGCAAAATATATGGGAGCAGATTAACCTCAAAGAGAAAGATTTAGTTTTGTTTAAAGATGGAGAATGTGTTCAAAAACCTAACAAGTAGACATTTTTATTGTGGCCGGGACAGTGTAGACAAGATGACTTTTAATCTTACTTCCATTGTGTTGCTAACTTGAAAACTTTTATACTTCAGATGCCAACTGAAGCTCAACAAATTTTACAACAGTGGGTGTAAAATCTGCCTATTGTGATTATACCATAATATCAATGAATCTTCATGTTTCCAGTTGTAGACAAGAGTATACAGAAAAGAGTACATGTCATGTTTCCAGCAGCCTTAATAACCTAGCTGTCTCCTGCCTTTCCTTCTGTGCAAGGCTTGAAGATCCAAGATTCCCAAAGGAGATGGAAATTATCTGGGGAATCTCATATCACCTCATACTCAATAGAATACAGAGGATTAATTAAATAATATTTTTCTTGGCAAATAAAATACTTGCCAATGTTATTAAATAGAAATTTTATCTACTTTACCAGAAAACATGAGACTTAAAGGGATTTAATTTTTTAGTAGTTTGTTTCATGTGCTTCACAGTTTCCAGATCTTTATTTCCTATCATCAAGAAGGATTAGGCTATGAGAGATGATTTTTCTCTTCCTAATTCTACCAACTCAGACACACTGACTGTTAGAAACCAAAGAAAGCATACTAACACCACTGGTAAATGAATATGAATGAAAACATGACTTGTTGCATGTTTTTTTTTTCTCACGGTTGCATACATCTTTCTCATACTAGGACCAAAAGTTATTTTAAGTACACTTTGTTCCCTGTTAATGTTGCTAGCCTGAACAGAATTGCTGTTATCTTTTTTGTACTTTTTACCACTTTTCTCTTTACCAAATTTGAAAAAAGAACCCCAAAACATCACTGTATTATTAAAACTTTTGCTTGAGTTGGAAGGGGAAAAAAAAACCAAACAAGAAAAATGTATGTTCATGTTCTTATTTTTTATAGTTGTCAAATAGGATAACTTCTAAACAGGAAGAAGGAGAGCTGAATAAAAACTCTCTCAGAAAGATTCAGAGTTATTTCCTTTAAAAACAGAACACAATATCCCAAAATAAGCACATGCCTCTCCTCCCCTGCAAAAAACCCCAACAACTTACCAAAGAAAAACACCCCAATCTTTAAATAACAGTTACCAGAGACATCACTCTAAACACCTCAAAGGTTTAAACATCCCCATTGTAAGAAACATGAATAGAATTTGGATTGGAAATCAAGCTGTCCTTACAAATCTTGTATTTAGTGACTCCTTCCTATATACAAGGAAGTCACTGAAGTTATGTCAAAACAGACTTACATGATCAAAAGCCTCACTGATGATAATGTTTTGCCAGTAAAGAACTACCACTTGAAATAACACCAAAAGCTTTCAAGTTACACATTTTTTTCTCTACAATTCCTTCCTGTTAAAATTACTTTATTAGAACAGGCAATTATCCAATTATCTTCACATTTAAATTGCTTAAATGTCCACGTTATAATTGCATTCATTAGTTACTGAAACTGCACCTGCAAATGCTATATCACAAATTTGGCTATAAAATGTTTATGTTGTTTTTCTGAAATGAATATTTAATAATTTAATTTAATTATTAATACTTCCTAGTATTGTTGTAAGCAGCTTTGTAAAAATACCCTTTTCTGTAGAGATTCATTTATTTGTGAAGGAAAGCAACCCTACCATTAGGGTTTTTCTTTTTTTCCCCTTTCGTATTCATTGACAAAGGTAATACTATGGCAGTTTTACTATCAACAACAGTTGACTTCTGCCAATGGACTGCTACACTGCCATGTAGTAACTGTATGAACAGCAAGAACAACTAGCAGCAGCTACCTTAAAAATAAATTTGGTGGTTTTGTGTTTTAATGTCTGTTTTCAGCACAGAATGAGTTTTTTAGTCTTTCTTACTAAAATCTGTCTATTTCTCTATGGGAGTATCTAGAGTTTGAAACCATAATATTTCATTTTGTTACTAGTCCCCCCTCTGGGAGAATTTAGGAAAGGAAAAGAAAGTGGGTTAAAAAAAATTGTCACATTAATAGTGAGTTCATACGTATGACCCTATGCAGCATGTATAAAATCTATGAAGTATAAAACTCCCACTGAACTGGTTTTACTGGTTAGGGATTTTTGCTTATTTGTTGGTTCGTTTGGGTTTTTTTTGGCACAAAACTCACCAAACTATTTCTGAGGATAAATTAGTGAAATATTTGGTATGAAGATGATTTACATGCAAATTAAATGATCTTGCAAGTATACAAATTCAAAATTTCTCAAACAGTTTAATGAAAGGGGACAATGATTTAAAACTAAAGTACAAGTAAAAGAAAGTAGCCTCTCCTCAAAGAAAAAAAGTCTCTTCTGAGCTCAGTTTAAAAATATGAATTTGTAACAGTTTTGAAAAATTCCATGGCACAGGCATATGCAGTAGGATACATTTTGTTGCTTATTGAGAAACCAGTTTTAACTGACTTCCTTCCCCCCTTCTGGTTCCCACTGCACAGAAACAACAAGTGTCTAAAAACAAAACCAGTAAATAGGCAGATACTAAAAAAGAACTGACAAACTCTCCACTGTTAGAGATGCATGATATTTTTCAAAAGCATTTCTGGAATTGAAATTGTGTTTTGACACTGATGACCTACTTAATCACAAAGCAGTCTAACACATCATAGAACGTCTACTTTCCAAGACCCAGACAGACATTTAAAGCTGATTTTTTTTTCTCCTATACCCTGTGTATCAAGATGAATTGGCTGCCTGCTACAATTATCTAAAAGCCCTTACTGCACTGACTACACATCAGAGAAGGCTCACACTGAACTCAGCCTTACCTGATGGACTGTTTCATTGCTAAAGAGGAAATGGGAGCGGGACTGTACATTCATTGCTGCAATTAAACTGCCTCCACTATCTTCATAACTTCTAGCAAGAGCACTTAATCTCAGTCATACCTTTAGTCAGCCTTTAGAGCTTGCAGAGGTTCAAAGAAAACATGTGTGTGCTAAGGCAGGATTTCAAACATTTTTAAAATCCTGTTTCATCTCAACTGCCATCATGCTCACTGTACTTTTAGTTCAAACCTTTTGGACTGTTTTACTTCCACACTATGTTCAATTCTCTATTTCCTCATAAAACTAAATCCTATTCATGTGAATGAAAAAAAATTATTTTAATATTTTATCCCTAGTTTAGGGTTCGCAGATTAAGAGAATGGATAGTCAAAGATGTGGCACTTGGTGTCTGGTAACAAAACAATTCCCAAGAAGTTGAGGGTATTTGCCAAAAGTGAAACTATAGGGCTTCATTCTTGGCATTCTTCTTGAGACAGAGTTACTCCTGACTTGTTGCCACATAAATAGAAGGCAGATGAAGTATTGTACACCTGACCTTTCCATAGGGTTCTATCTATTATAAACTAGAGCAGGAGCAAGAAAAACATGCACTGGTGAGATACAGTGAAAATTCTTCTACTATTGACTTCAAGCACAGTCTGGGAACATTTCGTGGTACCATAATACAATCATTTAGACTATTTCAGCTAGCTCTTGAAGCAAACAATTCCTAACACACTTTGGCAGCTGGAAGAGTCCAGATGCCATTAGTAGCAAAGATGAAGGATGTTTCTTGTCACAAGGCATCAGGGCCAGGCAATCCATCCAGGTGTTTGCTAAATCAGGAAAGGCATGCCCTTAAAGGACCTGATTCCTTGGACTGCTTTTGGAATGCAGTAGCAAGCAATCTGGTTTCTGTGTGCTTCTTATCACTGTCATGAACTACAGAAAATCCATGGGAGTAAAGGAGCAACTTGAAATATCTGTTGGATCATTCTAAAGATGAAAAAAAATCAGCCATGACAAAACTTTAACAAAGTAATTGTCATATGGCATATCTATAGACATGCCTACTCCTCACATTAATTTGGTATTAAAAAACCCCAAACAAAGGGCTGTGGCAGCTCAGTTTAGGAATTCAGCACCTCCTGGTGAGAACACGGTAATGGTGAACAGATAATGGCACCACACCTTCAATAAAGCATGTGCTTTACTGAACTGTAGTGGTTCTGTTTTGCAGCTAGAATTTTTCTCATTAAGAGCTTTTTCTTCATCATACTGCACCACTGAGCAGTCTACTCAACATCTACAACTTCTTTTAGCTCTACTAAGCTTACCCAGAAAACAATAAGAAATAGAAATCTATCAGCAACAAGCTCTTGTAAGAAACCCACTTACAAGAGCTCTTGTAAGAAACCCACTTCCCCTTTTGCACTCCTCCACAAAAAAACCCCAAAACAGAGCAAACCAGATTAAAAAAACCTGAAAAAACAGAGCCCAAAAATTTCAAAGGGAAGAGGAACAGCTACAAAGGAAATACATAGCTGGCTATCACTGTCCAGTCTGGAGTAATTTATTCTTCTGAAACTCTTCATGAGATCATAAAAAAATTTCAGGAGACTGTGGCTACTATCCAAATGAAAGAAACAAATTAACTGAAGCAAGGCGATCACCTTTTGGTTTGTAAGAGGAATACATCTCAGTAAATGCAATTTTATAAATGTGTTTATTATAATAACTACACAGGTTTAAGCCTAAGAAAGATCAGGAAACTCTTAGGAGATATAATGACAAATATGGACAAATTGGAACTTTTGTTTAATTGAATTTGGAAGTGTCTCTGTCCCTTGCTGATATGTGGTTTCTGTCAATATAACAGGCCTCAAATTGTCGAAAGAAAATAACTCATTTTTGGCTATAAACCCAATTTCACATCCAAGTCTGTAAGAACATCAAAACAAAGATTTCTTGCTGAGAATCAAAAAGGTGTTTTCTTTAGGAAGTGCTATCAGAAATGATGAAAAATATGATTCCCTTGTTTGCTATAAAAAGTTTCTGGTAGAGATGCCCACTGAAACAGGAAAAAGTGGCTGCTTCAGCACAGATGTGTCCTGGGCATTTGTTTCTAGACCTGTATGCAGCAAACCAGTGGAACTAAGTGTCTGCTGTCTCTTCCTCACCTTCCCAAAGCAGCTGCATATTACCATGGCTTTCCTTAAAGATGATGCAATTTTAAAGGTGAAGTTGAAGGAAGATTAAAGTGCAGACAGACTGTTTTAGGAACTAAAAGAATTCTCATTTCACACATGATAGGTTGCCAGACACTGGAGTGCTCACACTGATGAAGAGACTGCTGTTCCTACTAAAATGTGATGAAACTAAAAGATTATCTCCAAGACCAGACTGAACACAGAACTGAGATCAAGACTGAAGCACTCCTGATATGCAGGATTTTTCACTTCAAGAAAAAAGTTAAAACTCAGCTGTATGTGCACTGAGAGTATGCATATGTATGTGCTAAAGGTGTTAATAAGGCAAGTTGATGAAGATGATTAGCAATTGAAAAGACTAAAGTGGTTAAAAACCATGCTGAAATCTAAAAGAGGCTTATCTTTTTCATTCAGTTAAGATTTAGAAAGAAACTATTGTGTTTTGCTTCAAACTGAGACAGCAGCCACAGGTACAGACACATAAATTTTACTGCATATAACACTCCCCCTGCCAAAAAACCCCATACCCCCAAATAACCCTCCCCCCAACAAACTCATACCTCCTTGAAATGCTAACAGACAATCCTGTGAAAATATCAGCTCGCTATTGATCACAAAAAAAAAAAAAAAAAAAAAAAAAAAAAAAAAAAAAAGAAAAAGAAAAGAAAAGCCTCAGCACAATTCCCAGCACTAGCAATTAGTGGGAAAGAAACAGATAAGGCAGAAAATCCTTTTTTTCAGTATATAAATAGGAGACTCATATCACTAACATCATATCCAGTTTTGTCCTGAACCTCACCCTGTGCCCACATCCTAAAAGATGATGACAAAACTGCAGAGGCATTGAACAGTGACAGGATGATTAAAAGTAGAGAACAATTTCCTGGAGGAAAATGCCTACATAGTCTAGGGCTTTTCAGCCTTGAAATTAGATAAGTGAGAGTAGATAAAATAGAGGTATATAAAAGTCACGAGTAGTGAAAAGGGTTAAGTAAGAACTATTGATTTATTAAAATAACATCCTCATCCTTTATCATACAAGAGGTAACATTATGTACTGAGTTCAATAAACTGCTTAAAACCAGGATTAAAAACCCTCCATGACATCCCAGTTCTTGAAACCATCAAGCTATTCAAAGCCTCCCTATACAAATACTGAAAAATTTCTAGTCAGGTTTTGCATGTCTGTGCCAGCTGAAACATCTATTCATTTCATTTATGTTCTCTAACACACTTCACTCAAAAGAATAATGGTGGAATCTTTACAAAATTAATGAAGTTCCAGAGACAGTTACAAAGTCGAGCTTCAATGACTGCTATTTACAGCAAATCAAGTATGACAAGATGACTTTGGAGAAATCTCCAGCAAGCACTAATGGCTGGGACAGAGTGTGTTAATACGAGAGATCTCATTTACAGTTCAGGTCTCCAAATAGGCATTCAAAGGGAAGGGCGATGAAACCAGATTTCACAGCTGCTGGCTGCAACCAAGGAGCAGGTATTTCAGTTTAGTTTTCTCTTATTTACTAAAAAATATAAGAAACAAACATCTTCTGTGAGATGCCTATCTTTACTGTATCTGGGGGACCCAGGCAAAGAAACTGTTTTTCCATTACCTTTTTTAGAACAATTTTTGCTGGCTGTCTCAGCTTAGCTACTGGCTTCATACTTTTGGATGCTTTACTAAAAGTCCTTTGCAAACTGAGCCTTTGGGAACAGCAAACTGCAGGGGTGATTTCCCTACATGAAGGCATCAATTTTTAGAGTAAATTTAGAGACTGTGACTATAATAACTTTTACTTAGGATTGGTTGTTTTCCTGTCCTCTTATATTAAAGTAACAACACACGACACTGCCAAGTGCTCTGTCACCAGCACCAAGGCTCCAGCTGTCTTGTCTGCCCTACTCAAATTTTTTTCCACTTTAGTCTATGGAAAATACAAGACATTCTCTGTCTGACAAACAAGAGTGGCAAAGACTAAGTGAGAGTGAGTACAAATTGACTTTGACAACACCAGCTCTGTCTCCAGCACTCAAGTCTTTGATATAGTGAAAATATTGGCATGGCATGACTCCATTTACTTAGAAATTATTAAGTAGATATGCCAGGAAAATGAATTATCTTGCTTCTATAGATTTTGTGGGTATTTTAAGATGGACTTATTCCACTTTCCTAGATAGTTTTGTAGTCAAAGAGCCTGGAAAACAGTGAGAGAACAAAATCTGCTCAGTTGATGTGTTGGATACTTAAGACAGTCATATAAGCTGCCCTCCAGAGCCTATCTGACTATCAGTTGCTTTCCAAAGTCCTGCTAAATAAAATAATGCATAAATTGAATCTCTAGACATTATCCACTTTAAATATTTTGTCACTCTTTCATTCTCATCTAGTGCTTTGAATCTTCAGGGCCTGTACTGCACGAATATTCAGCATTTAAATATGGCCTTGACAGGGTTTTTCTTATCAAATACAGCCTGTCTATGTCTGCTGTCACCTAAGAAGGGTGCTGCATATGCAGGGGTGTGCAACTGGAGTTGAAAGGAGCCCACTGATGTTTGTAGCATGCTGGGCCCCAGCTGTCATTACACTTACATCAATAAAAATCAGATGGGACTAAAGGCTGTATACACAGAATAGCTTTTAGGTTATTCTTTGAGATAGAGTAAATCAATACAAGAAGCAGAACGGGGGGTTTCAGATCTTGTGGAATCTTTCCTGTGATCAAGGGTAACTGAACTGAAGGAGTTTTCAAAATCTGGGTAAAATTCTCAATGCCTTCAGGGATCAAGCCCAGAATATATTGGCTGCTAGACTCACATGTGTATTTTTTAAATTTCCTATTTGAACAGATTCATTTAATAGTAGATGAAAAACAAAAGAACACAAAAAATTTTAAACTGTTTTCCTATTTAGTATTTGCTCTAAGTAAGCAACTTAATGATGATGACAAAAATACTTGCCTTAGAACACTCATTCAGCTGTTCTAAATTAATATTTTTGAATGCATATTTTGACTAGAACCAGATAATCCTGATCATGTTGTACATTGCTTCTTTGTGCAAATGCCCTGAATATTTTGGTTCTAGTCTGTTAAAATAAACACTATCATCATAAAAAAAAAAAAAGAAAATTAAAAAAGAAATCTGAATAAGCACAAGTATGTCAGCATAACTTACAAGGAGGATGTCTTGAGACTGGTAGTTAGCACACATATTTTGGTGCTAAAATATTACTGAAACAGACAGTTGAGAAAGATTTTCTGATCTTTTGAAGAGCAGTGAATGAATGAAAAGCATTGAAGATAGATATCCCTAGAATGCCTAAATATGCTATTATAGTTGGTTGTGACTGCTTTCTTCATTAAAACTTTGTACTTTTCAGCACTGAGTGCCGTTTCAATAAGCAGGATGTAGTCTGTCTACTAAGTGCTTTCAGTGAACATTTGATTCTTATACCTTACACACTAAACAGTGTATGCATCTTCCTGCTGTGTTGTTTCTGTAGTCTCTCTGGGCTTCCCTTATGCTACTTCTTAGTTCACTACTTCAGATCTTTAATTGTCCATTGAATTTGGTGGGATTTTTTTTTTTCCTCAAGAATATTGCATTTAAGATATCTAAGCATTTTAGTTTTATAGACAAATGACATATATAGACAATCATCCAAAACAAAATGGTTAATTTCTTGTCTTCTATCAATTAAGTAAAAACTCCCATTTTTCAAGATTAAAAAGACCCCAGAAATGTAGCTATTAATATTTAGCTGTTTTAATTTTAAATTTATACTTTTGGGGCCCTTTTGCTTGCCTTATATTGCCCTGTCAGTACATAAGACATATGCTCAACATGTAAACTTCAATATAATAGCAATTTCTGTCTTCAGCCTATTGACAAAACTTATTTGTTAGCTATGTTATTTACAATGAGTAAATAATGAATTTATTGCCTTTCTTGATTAGAAAATTCTGCAGTAGTTGATTTTTGCAAGTACATTAGTTTCCTTAAAAATTCACCTACTCTTTCAGATTAAAAAATCAGTGGCTTGTGTGTAGATTTTTCTCCCCAAGTCTAGTACAGAATATATTATATGGCATCATAATATGAAATCTAATTCTGTCTTTATCTCCCACACTAAGGTGCCCACATGCTGAACATAAGCTTGAGGAACACTGGTAGTTTTGGGGACCATATTTGTTACCTGAATCTTCTGGTACCTGTCAATATAAGCAGATATGTTGATTTTCTTAATATTTGAGGACTTCTGGGCAATATGATGTATGAAACTGAACACATCTATGAATTGTTGAAATTAATTTATCATTTCTATACCATGCATAATTTTTTTCTACTACTTATCCTAAATATATATATGGCATGTATATATATATTCAACATATATTGAAGTTATAATAAAGGCATATTCATCCTCTACATTCTACCCTAAATCTGTCCATATTTAACTATTCTTCCAGCATATCAATCTTAAGTAGCTGACAATGCTATTAGTTATGAATATAACAAGTCCTGTAGGTCCCATGCAAAAATCAGTGCCACAAGTGCTGAGAGCAGGCTTTTACACACAGGAAGTAAAAAAAGAGTTCCTTATCTAAAATTTCAAATTTAAGATAGAATGGTTAAAAGGTGGTATTTTCCTAAGTGAACTCTACACCACAGGAGGTATGAAATAAACTAAATGAATTCTTGTGAAATCTGTGACAGAACTACAGTTAATTTGATTTGCCACTTGTACAAAGAAATAGTTTAAAAAAATGTTTTAAGACACACTTCACTCTATTTTGGTGTAGTGCTATTTTTAAATTTATTTCAAGGCAATATAAAATATAACTACTGAAAAACACAGACAATAAAAATATGTATTTCCATATTACACTCTCCTCTTTCTGGCTCCTCTAATGCATTTTGCTATGTATCTCCACAATGCATTTCTATTTACCAGATAAGACCACCATACACAGTCTTGGATCAAAGTTTTTTGAAAAGCACTAAAAAATCAGCATGAAGGCAATAAGAAAATATTAAGCAATACTATCCAAATAAAGCAAGGCTAATATGACAATAAGCTAAAGAGGAGTTGCATGCACAATGACTGATAAAAGATTTGCGATAAAAGATGAGAACAGTGATGTCTTCTCACTTTTGATATTTTGTTGAAATCTGTGCAATTCGAGACTAATTTTGTCTATGTCTGCTAGTCTACACTAATTCTTGAAGAACTGTAGGAAGAATCCTGTAGGATTATTCTAAGAGGCAGCATGTGTTCTGCTCCAAGAATTTGTCCCATCCTGCTAGACAGCTGTAATGGCCCCAGCTGTACAAGGAAAGGAAAGGTCCTTCCTTTTTTAGTACAATCATGCATCAAAGCCATCATACAACAGGGCAACCTAGTCAATAAGATCTTTGAGTGAATTGTTTGAACCATAAGCTTAGACATGGATAACTCAAAGTGCTATTTCATTTGTATCACTGATCACATGTCAATATGAAGAGCCTGCTTTCGCAACAGGGTACCTATCCCTGCTCTCAGTAGCATAAATTCAATAGGAACTGCAGCTGTGTCTTGAAAGCCAGCACCAAGCTTACGCTCCTTTAGGAAAGGGTAATGCAATTGCTTGCTGGTTTACAACACATATTTTTTCAGTCTAGGACTATGGAGTTGTTGAGCTATGTTACAATCAGATATGATCATTCACCATGACGATGGTAACCTGTCCATTTCTAACCTCAATTCTGAGAGGCCAACTCCTTTGACAGTATGTATGTATGTTTATGTAAATACACACAGTACCTCCCTAATGCTGGCACCGGTCCTTCAGAGACTGAAGTAAGACAAATAGACTCATTTTGTCTGTGACAACACTGCTGGACTCAAAAGTAAACACTTCAGTAAGGCAAAGTCAGCATATGTTAATCACACTGAACATCTAATTTCACTTTTCTTCTACAATCAATTAACAAGCTTTAATGTTCCTCTCTATTCAGAGAGAACAAAAAGTAATTATTTTAATTGTGGATTTTTTTTTTCTCTTTAAGTAAGTGCTGTCCTTAAGACCAGACTCTCATGTAATCTGTTTTTGAGAAACAGAACTGATTGTCATTACTGGTTTGCTCATATATCCTTATGGCATACCATCATAAATAGAATTTGGCACTCCTGAGATAGCTTCTCACAGCAGTTGTCTTTAATGTCATTTACTCAAGTGGTTCAAGGTCTTCATCTATAATTAATATTTAGCAATCCACTGCAGTGCTGCAAGATAACCACTTTTCAGCCTTTAATTTCAAGTAAGTCTTGACACTTTCATTTGATGAAGATAATACAGGTAACTTTAAACCTCTGAAATTGTAAAATCATCTCCAAAATGAACATAACATAAAGGAAAGACTTGTTGGTATAAAGAAGCATCAGTCTGAGCAGCCAGTTTTCTAACTTGTCCTTAATACAAATGAGAATACAGAGAGAGTACTTATGCTTTCTAAGGTCTGCAGAGAAAACAAAACTTATCTGAGTAAACAGAAGGCTGGCAAAGTATGACATGCTCTCCTGCAAAAGATATATTCGTTTATTACAAATAACCAATACTGACCTGAAATAGCTGTCTTTTTATTTGGTTCACAGTGGGATATATATTACTGAAGCTTAAGGCAGACTATTAAATGTTCAGCTCCAAAGTCTTCCAGGCTGTTCATAACATCATTTATTATTTGCATTATGTAGGGCTTATAATGTCTAGTAAAGGATATCCCATGGTGCTAGGTAATTATTGTAACACTAACATGACATGAATAAAACCCTGGAGTGTTGTCATTAGAAAAGAAACAGCTAGAAAAGAAATGTGATCAATACAGGAGGTGTATGATTAGGAAACAGTAGCCATTGTAGACAAAATTCACTATTCAACTATGAATCTGGGTCTTCCCAGTTTTCAAGAACTACTGTTTTGACGTTTGACATCAGTGCTCCAGATCTGACCAACCACAAGAAGTCTGAAGCAGTTCAGAGTAGGTCTCAGTAACATTCTCTATTGAAACATATGATTAAGAATGAATGAAAAAAATTAGAAAAAACTCAACAGGAAAAGTATTTCAAGCCTCCCGATTTGGAGATCTTTAAAATACTCATTTAATCATTTATGAAGGCTGGCAGAAGCATGATCTTACATACTGACTTAACAGTGTTTCAAACACAGCTAGAAAAAAAAATTCTTTCTGTATTGCACAGAAAGAAATGTGAGCAGAGAACACAGCTGATCACTCACTACAGAAAATTTGTTCACAGCTTTTTAGTTTTGAACACTGGGACCTGCTTCAGAAAACGTTCGCCTTTGTTATTAAATGAAAAAAATTACCTCACTCTACTTATTGCTAATTATGGAGAAAAATTCTTCCATATCTACGGTACCAAAATGATAAAAACACTTTTTAAAAACAGGAGTCGGTCTAGCAGATTGTCTATTCAAGAAAACAAGTATTGCTCTAGTTGATTGAAAAATAATTATTTCCAAGGCTGTAACATTAAACTCCAGTCGGGGAATGCAGCCTTGGATTAAATTCATTATTTGAGCAACACAAACCAAACCCAGCTCACACTAGGAGAAGTTCTGTTGTTATCAATAGACCTATGTGTCCAATGCAGGACCATGGCAGAAGGTGTCCAAAGTACTGTGATGATTAAAAATAGTATATATTATGCTGCTTGACTGCCAGCAGTCTCAGGATGAGCTTGGGACTAATATTTTGCTTTGTATAGAATGCTACAGAGATATAAGCAAAGAACAGAATACAAAATGAAACAGAATACCCAATTAGTCTTGTACAGAGAGTAAATCTGATTCACAAGCACAGAAAATTTTGTTAGGATCTGGTTGCTATTCTTTTCTCCATGCAAACATTTGAACACTGTCACAGCAGTGATATGAAAGACTACTTTAGAGAGGTATTTGTCCCAAAAGTCAAAAACCCACCCATGAGTACCACCTAATTTGTAGTGTTTTAGACATGTTTCCTGATAGACTCCGGCTTCCACATTGTAAAATAAATTTCAGTGAAGTGGCTCACTAAAACAAAGGGGTTTCTAAGAATTTGTGATGGGAATATTGCTTCTGAAATCATCCAACAAAATCTTAAGGAAGCCAGTAACTGCTTTCTCTCTCTCTCTCTCTCTCCCCCCCTCCACATCAACAATTTTACGGAAGCTTAAAAAAGATTACTTTGGCGATCAAGGAGAGAGAGAACCAGGGCAGAACCATTACAACTTAAAGGGGTACAAGGAACAAACCAAATCAGCATATAACATAACAAAACACAATACAACAACTTTGTTCCAACTCAGATTTTGACCAGGATTTTAAATTCTGTAGGCCTTGTCCTGAGTTTGCAAGGCCTCAGGAATGACGCTTGTTAGATTTTTTTATGAGCTGCTGTTGACCTGACTTAGCCTCTGTTTTAACTTGGTTTTGTCATAATAACTTTTTAAAAACCCCACAATGTGGGTATGCCTAATTTACTTAACTTTTGCTTTTCTTCTTGAGTTATAAATCAAGTGTTTTACAAGTAGTGGAAAAATGCAGTTATTCTGTGCAGAATTAAATATTTATAAATAACGCACGCTGCAGAGGAATACAGGTCTGGCATGATAGCAGGAACCTTGAAAAGCAGGGACACAGGTTCAGGATACAAGAGTAGAATGATAAGAATAAGGGGACATGCTGTCCCTCGGGACAGACCTACAAACCACAGGTCAGGTAAATAAAATAATGCTAGGGAGCTGGGAAAAAGTGGCTGTAGGACAAAGAGAAGAAAGAACAAGCATCTAACCTAAATAAAACATCATGTAGGGAGAATTCAGAAGTACTGTGGGGAAGCTGGAAAACACAAAAATAGTCCCAGGTAACCCTTAGAGGACATAAAAAGAAGAAACTCCACCAACATCCAACTTTTTCCAGCAAAGAACTTGGGACACCAATGACTTGCAGTCAACTGTCCCTGAATGAGGAAGGGTTGTGGTATCATGATAAGACCCAGAAGGAAAGAGAAAGGGTGGACATAATGCCAGAGAAAAGGGTAGGTAGTGGGAAGTGTGTGCATAACAATTGTAATTTTTATTATTATTTATTTTTATTATTATTATTGTCATTTTATGTGACAAAGCCCTATTTTCCTGTTCTTTAATAATTATATCTGTACTTACAATAATTCTCTGATTACACTGTTAAGATTTCAACCATATTGGCAACAAAGCCTTGGTTTTTAATATCAGTTGTGTTTCCTTTATCACTGACAGCAAGATTTGGAGTGTAACAAGGTATATCCAAGAGTGCATCGAAAAACATTAATTTACATGTTGGCATAAATAAATGGTAAATGTTGATAAAAAAATGGTATTTGTACATAATCCCTGGACAACTCTATTTCTCTACTTGTACATCTGTTAGCATCAACAGTGAAGCTGCCCCTTATTTCCTAGGATACAAAGAGGAAAGATCTGAAGATGCAAAAGTGTGCGTAAGGATTTTGAGAGAGTAGAAATTGGGAGTAGTTAGATACAAAGGAGTCTACAAGGATGCAGAGGTAAAACAGGAGAGAGACATACTAACAGGGAATTCAGGCAGGGAACTAAGAGTTATCAAACCAAAATGAACATAAACTAAATGGCAAGTTAAGAGTGCCTGAAGTGCCATGGAGGGCAAAGGAAGTAATGGGCAAGACAGAGAAATTGACAGTTAAATGGTCAAAGGAAAAAGGTTTGGATAGCAAAACAAAAAACCCAATCTGCAAGCATGAGATTTGATGAAGAAGCAAGATCAACATGAAAAAAAATCTAAGAAGATGGACCTGGAGCTGTGTGAGAAATAACCTTCATGGTACTTGAGAGTCACTGTGCAACCAAGTATTTGTTGAGCATGCTGGCCAACACACTGGTCATCTTTTGGTCATCTCTCTTATCCTGCTTACTGAAACTGAGGCTGATGTTGCACATATTATTTTTTAAAATAAATGTGCATCTTTATTACTGATGCAGAATGGTTATTTTACTTCATGCATTTGGTATCTGGCATAAGTTCTATATCCTTCTCAAGAGACCATTATTGTGAGGGCTAAACAAGGCTTAGCAGAAATTCATAGAAATCATAACGTTTTTCAAAAATACTCCATTATCTCATATGAAACAAACAAATAAAAAAATCAAGCAAAAACTGAACATGCAATTCAGCTGGCTGAAAATGTATTTCAAAATTATTAGCAGCAGAAAAACTGATAAAGTTCAGTTAAAACTTTCCTTGGCAGCTCGTGGAAAAAAAGGAGGGAGAGAAAAAAAATAATTAGAATTGTTTTTCTACATTTAAACTTCCAGGAATATGCCAGACACAGTTTAATTTTTCTTGTATACTTAACACAGTAACCATGTATACCAACAAATAACACACAGCACCCTGGAACCAGCATGTTATAGAGAGCTGATGCACGAAATAGATGCAGTAGCAGATGTGTTATATTGTTAAACAAACATACTAAATGCTAACATGAGTTTTGTGAAGTATCAAGTGTAATTGACAGAAAAATAGATAAAATATTATGGATTATTTTCTTTTACCTTCTCATGTTATAAAAGCAGTTTAGTCTCCAAATTTGTGCAATGTTATGGCAGCAGCTGGATCACCTATTTCCAGTTTTCAATTCCTCTCACTTGTCTATCATGCTCCTAACTTTAGAACTGCAATGCAATAAATACTTTTTCTAGGAGAAAATTAATCAGTTTATTGCAGAAAATACTATCAACTCCTTGGCAAATAACCCTACATATCATAAATAACAGAAAATGTGGTTTTCCATTTTATCTTCTATATTTTGTCAGAGGGGTAAAATGATGGGATTATATCTCTGCTCAGTTACAAACCCTAAATATCAATGAGACAAATTCTCCATATATTCTAAGCACTGAACTTCTGACTTTACTCACAGGACACACCCCCAGTCCCCCTGTGTCCCACCCCCGCCGCCCCCCTAGTTAGATGCACTATAAAGAGCTCTATACAAACTTCCTCTGGATTACCTAATTAGTCAATGGTAATCAGCCAACAGGAAAATTAGAGTACAATACAGGCAGGCCATGACTGTATTTTTATCTCCTGCTGTTTAGAATGGTTTGTTTGCATCTTAAAAGAGTGTCAACACTGCTCAGCTTCAATTTGAGTCTACTCTAACCTAAATAGCTACAAGACTTCCTTAAATAGCCTGCAGGGACAGGAACTCTAATAGAAGCCCATATGTTTGTAACTACCTCCTTTAAAACTGCTATATTCATTCTGGTGGTAAAACAGATCCAGTGCAAGAGTTCTGATGTCTTCCTTTCAGAACTTCCTACAAAAATATGTGATAAACAGACCCAGGATATTTCCTGCCAAATATGTTTTATAGAGTATTTTCAAAGAACACATCTGTTTGGATAGGGAAAAGACACACGAAATAACAATAGCAGAGACTGACATTTACTAGTTATATCAAAGGCATTCGCACTAGACATCCTTCCTGTTTGCATCCTGACACTTGGTGACAATATTGTGAACCAAGTAATGTTATACCTTGCTTTGAAAATATGGAAGTAATATCAACATCCAGCTAAGACTTAGGCTTTTGAAAGTCAGATAAACTATCACATGGATACATACCTTTGTAAGTGAAAACTAAATGCTATTATTCTTTCACATTAGAAATACTTTGTTTGCATACATTTACCAACCAGCTGAACAGACATACCAGTTTTATTTTACCCTGAGTTTCAGAGTAATATACTGGCTTTACTAAAGGTGACACAGATTTTGCCACTGAGAAAAATTATACTTTAGCTTCTGTGTTTCCTATGAGATGAGAGCCAGGAGCATTTACTAGCCAAAAAAAAAAAAAAAAAAAAAAAAATTAAGACAGTGCCAGTAAAAACATTAGGAAAATAAAGATGCCAAAAGCAAGAAAAATTTTTGAAGTTTTTTTTTCTTTTTAACAGAAGCAAGAAAAATTAACTATATTGTATAGAAAACTTCTTTCCCATCTTCATTTGTAGAAACACATAGTTTAGTTTCTATAGTAAGTCTTTTAATGGAAGAACAAGCTCTCCATAGACTGGGCAAATAGTTACTGGATGTACCTTCATCACGTTCACTGAAATGAGTATCACCAGGGGTTAAAAGCAGCACAAATTTAATTTAAAGTAGAAGATGGCCTTTTTGGTTAGACTTTCAGAAAAGAGCTAATCTGTTGATAAATTGCTCCTGTCACATCCTTTAAAGAGGTTGGTTGTCTGAAATAATAGAATGACCTTATTATTCTTTCAGAAATTTTATATTTAGAGAGCAAAGGAAAATTCATCCCAAGTGCATAAAAAAAAAATACTCAGGTATGTGTCCATATAAGTCTAATATCTATCAAATTTTTTTACACTTTATTGCAAAAAAAAGCAACAAATTTATACTAGAATTCTAAGCATTTTTAATGTTTATAAAAGTTGCTTTCAATAAGACAGAAAAGTTTGATTTAACCTTGTGCATTTTTATTATGTATTTTTATTCCAACTTACAGATGGTTTTAAAAAATTTACCCAGTTCAATTCACATTTTCCTTCCCCCTTTCTCTTCTCAACTTCTCATTTCAGAAAGGTCTGGTCTTTGAATTAGGCAGAATGGTACTTCATTTCTTTTGAACATTGGTGTCGACTATTGTATTATTCTTGAAGCAGAAATGTCAGATACTATCAAGAAATACACTACTATTCCCTGCAGTCATGAAGATTTTAACCAGGCCCTGGGTTCCTTATTCATGACATTTTGTGGGAGAAGCACATTATGTTGCATTGCCCAAGCATGTTTCTTGTAAGTGGCTAAATATAAAGCCCACTCTATCTACATGCAGTGAGGATTTCTGTATGAATCTGACTTAGAAATAACAAGGAGGTTGTTGTTATACTCTTGAGTGGTAATTTGAAAATAGAAAATAAGAAGAAACTGGGCATAATCCTCCAGCTCTTGTGTTTACACGTGACTGCTGGCAAAATCCCCAAAAATTCTTCTCAGATGGTTCATGCTGTAAACTCTCTGACAGCAGGTGACTGAAAATGTGTCCTCCCTGATATCATAATTTTTACCCACCATCGATATGACTTGCAGTTCAACCTCTGCAAGGCATATTAAATTAAAGCTAATAAATGTTTCATTATCTCTCTTCACAGGTTAAAAAGTAGGGGTCACGTTGTGTGCTCATGCAGGTGCCAAATGCTATTTTCTATCATCAGGTGAAACATGCAGCGTGACCCACACACAAATACCCTAATACAAATACAAAATCAGAAATACTTCCACTTTGCAAAGCAAAGGTCCGATATGAAGGAGTTACAGCAAACTATCTTTAAAGTTCAATCCATTAACTTAATGAGAATACAAGCTACCTCATAAAATGAGGATTTGTCTATGACTGCGAAATGCCTCACAGAATGAGATTGCTTGCATCAGAAGATAAGGATTGCACTTCCCATGGAGTGACTTTGTCCAAGCAACCTCACACTTCAGTGGCACACTTGCCAGTAGACCTTATCTGCAAGTGCTACTCAGCAGAAAAGTAGATGGAAAATTTTGAAAGACAATGTATATATTATGAGAAAATCAGACCTTAAATTCCCGGTGAAACTGAAAGGCACCAGGATTGCTTGCAGGAACTCACTCTTCCCTAGTCTTCTCTTCCTCTTCTGCCTTCACGTCTGCCTGCCAAAGGCCACATCGCTTCTGTCATCAGTTACAGACGGACATCAATCTGCTTTTACCTTTGCTGTCCTCTGTGTAAGGCTAGGTTTGTTTCTGGCATTGTTGGTTACTGATGGATTTAGCTCCCAAAATTCATAACTCTAAAAATTACTGTGTTACCATACTATAAGAATTTTAAGAGACAGATATTGAATCACACTATTATTTCATGAGAAAAAGTTAAAATTTCTATATTCTTTTCATATTACCTCTACATCAAGTAAGTAGCAGCATTTTTTGAAATAAGCTGCAATTTTCTTTCATCTTACTAAAGCCAATACATGCTATAATTAGTTTTTTCTTACTTGCATATTAGATTCATAATACTATATTACAAAATTCCATACACATGTAAATTAGACCTAATTGGACTGGCTCATCAATCTGTTCCCCAATTACATAAGAAAAATACATTAACTGAATGTGATTTATGTATAAGGTACTTGTGAATGTTTGTGATGGAATTCATAAAATGCTCATTTGCATGTCCTAATGAGCAGTTTATTAATCTTAAATGCATACAGAAATTAACAGCATTTTAATCTTCTAAAATGCACCTTTTTTATCCTTTCATTAACAACCATCAGTCTTAATATGAGACAATCTTCAATAACTTATGGATACAGATTATGAGTGGTTATGTACATATAAAAATATGCACAGATCTTGTGAGCAATTTTGCCTTCCCTTCACCCTGAAGAATTACTACAGGAGTAAGACTTTAATAAAAATAAGTGATGAAGCCTTTCCAAGTAGCTATATGTATCTATAGAGCCTCTTTGCTAAGTGGTCTCGTATTTTAAAACACCACACGTTAATTTTCCTTTTGGAACAGAGATTGATTACATGAAAGATTTTTTTTTTTTTTACATCTTTCATTTCATGTTTATAAAATGTACACAATATATTTACCTGGAGAGGGGAGGACAGTTAATTAGAAGTCCTAATAGCCAAATACCAAACATAATATATGTTAAATAACAGTGAAATTTTAAACAACATTGAGAAAGAAATTTATTCCCTTTTTTCTGAATCTCAGTTGAACACAGAATGATAACAGCTCTGTTCAGCAAAATATCAGCCAGGTGTGCTTTCTAATTTTAAACTGTAGTAACAGGTCATTGCTGATTGCTGGGCAATGACTCACAGCTTTCGGATTCTTCAGATTGCAATTTGCTTTTGAAAACATGCTATTTTCTGTTTCGTATTTTGCATTAAAAGCTTAATGCTCACAGTAACCTTTCTTTCTTCCCCTTGTTTAAATTCAAGTGCAGACCAATAAAACATCTAGTTCATTTATATATTGAGCTGTACCACTTGGAACCTACAAACAACATGTAGCAAGAAACAAATACATGAGCCTTCCGACAAGACTAGATTCATTATTACTGTGTAATGAGTGTCCACTTAGTGTAAAGTCACATAAAATTCCTAGGGAGGAAGACTACGGTCATGGCAGTGTCACTGATAACACTAGTTCCTTCTGTAGGGTCATTCTTACTAGAGTACCAAAAGGACAAGGTAAAAAAGAAATTTAGTGTACTTTAGGCAGGATAGAAATCAACCTTCTTGTTTTCTTCAGCTCCTGCTCATTTACCAGTCTGAGATTATGTTAGTCATCCTGTAGTGACCATGGAAGGTGGACACTTCTCTGTCACAGGAACAGGCTTGGTGACATATGCCCACAGCTCCTAGAATTGCTGTTTTTATTGAGGTGCTTATTTTAGTCTATTACATGCAGATCTCACTTCCATTAAGAATCCAACATAGTGACCACAGGCACCAAGGAACAACAGCAGCGCCTTTAGATAAAACTCTATAAAGCATCCTTTGTGTGAAACTGCACCATGGTTCTACTTCAATAAAACTACAGGAGAGAAGCCTCTGTGGCCTCTTTCACTTGAAATGTATATCCAAAGCATAAGTGCTGTCTTCAGCTCTGTTGTTCAAAATACTTTACAAAAATGAAGACTTGGAAATTTCTGTAATTGCTGGGTATCAAAACAATAAGAATAATTTCAAACCCATGATGCTCTTATTTATGTGTCTCATTTCAGATATTTCATGCATAATGTCCTAGGGGTGGTGGGGAGAGAAGGAAGCTCTCATTTTTGAAACTCCTAATCTTTTAACCTGGAAATAAGGTTCTTTTAAAGTGGTACATCAAAAATAGAGGTCCTAAAAATCACAAGTTATTTCAACAAATATTGCACAAAGCTTTAACTGTTCTGAAGCTGAAACACTCCCAAAAGTAGAACCTTAGGCTTTTGGCTGCCAGTCCAAAGCAAAGCTGAGAAGTTCAGTGTAACACAGAACAAAACTAAAAACAAAAACAAAACAACACAAAAAGAAAATCAAAAGAAGGAGATGCTGTCCTTGAAATCAGAATATCCTTTTATCAGTGCTTTGGAAATAAAGGCTCCAAGAAGTAAAATTCATGCTGTATCTAGAAAGAGAAATTTCTTTTTCTGAGTTAAGATATTCTGCTCAGTTTTATCCTTTGTCCTTTAAAATACATTGTGCTTACATATAGAACTTTCATTTGCATGTTTAGTGTTTATATTATAAATGCCTGAAAACACAGAAATATTACTTAAAGTGCATATTGGTTTGACACTTGTGGTTGAATGTTCTGGTTCAGTTTATAGATAAATAAGTACCAGCCAGATGAGAGCAAATGGTAAAAATAGTGCTGAATTTTAAACTGAAGAATATTTTAGAAATGAGTATGATTAACAAATTGAACTTGTGATCTATGTCCAGCTGTCCTGACCAAATAGCATGAGAATACAAATGTTAATCCTTGCATGATGCATCCTCTTGACTACAATTGGCTAAATTTCATGTGGATATGATTAACTACATGTGTCTAGTGTATGCACAGACTAATATCCCATCCATGTTACCTTCCCTGCCTTTGTATTCTATTGCCTGATCACTGAATTAAATCAAAATAGCATTCTCTAATACTATTTTAGTTTGACTAAGTGCTTTGCTTGTCTACTGTTTGGAATTGTAATATGCAATAAGACCAAGTTAATGCAATTCAGGAAGTTAAGTTTTAAGAATTGCCAGAGTCATACATGAGATATAAAGTAATTTACCAGTCTGAAATGAATAGCTTCAGATATGTGTTGTCTCTGAGGTAGCAATCCATAACTAAATCTTTTGGCAGTTATCCATCAGGAAATGTAACATTGTCTAAAAAGTTAAAAGTACAATCATATCTCATTTGATGCCATATTGTAAGCTCACAGGGATACTGTACTCATAAAATTGAATATAAGAAAGGCAAATGAAAAAAGTCAGTCTGTGTTATCCAGCTTCTTCAGACAATTAAAACTGATACAGAAAGTGCCTACCTTGATTTCTAAAGATGTATAGTAATCTTCTATTAACCAGGCCAATAAAAATAACTTCCATCTTGGTTTCAGAATATAACTATTATCCCTGTGTTAACTTTTGATATGTGTGAGTTTGCTGCATCTTCAGCTTGCCTTGAAGAAAAACCAGAATCTTGAGGGAAACCTTGAGCTGTATACAAACTCAAAGGTTTCACTTTATTTTACATTGATAATTTTTCATCTATCATTTAATTTCATAAACATTTCAGGAACTCACTCATAGCTCTTAACTTTTGAAAGGACAGAAAATGAAAAAAATTCAGTCTAGTCCAAAACTTAAAACAAAAGCCATTGGTATTAACTAATCAAAGCTGGAAGTCAGCTTTTGACTAGATGAGAATATTACATGCATTCATATATATATATATATATAAATACAGTGTGGGTATATTTAATAATTTTGATTTCTCACTCTCCTGGGGTGACACATTAAAATTGAAACAGAGGAAGCAGAAAAGAGACACTAAATCCAATCAAATTTCATAAGATTCCAGTGGTTTTTCTCAAGGATTTATCCTTGCAATGGAAGATGAAGTCACACTCTTTGCAAGGTGAACAGAAATGATAAGGTTAGCTTGGGAGTTTGTGAATCACCACTTAGAAGCCATTAGACTTTGCAACATTTGCTGGTTATGTCTGAGTTAAATGTTCTGTGCTCATCTCTGTAAACTAGCACAAAGCAAAGAGCTGAGTACAGACGAGATTCTTTTGACCTGAGTGCATTTGCTATGCAAATTGGATGGAGATTTTTCATTTCCTGCATCATTCACCATAAGCCAAATGATTCCCCAAAGCTCATCCATTCATTACTCTTGAAAACTCAATTAAAAACAAAAAAAAAAAAGAAAGTAGAAAGAAAAATATTGTGTTGATTATGAATAAAAAATAGAGATTTTTTAAGTTGACAGGCATGTATGCTACCTTGTAACAACAGGAACAAAACCCAGTTATTTTCTATTTGCTTGGAGACTTCAGCACCAACATAAAATCAACCAAAATCTCAATACCTCCCATACTTCCTATGGATGTCTCAAGCTGTAAGAAATGCAACCCACTAATTTCAGACTTATCCTCAAGGCATGAATAAAGAAACCCTTCTCCCTGTCTCACATTAGCAAACATTCCACTCCCGATGCTGGAATCCTTCACGGCGCTTAGTTAC
Organism: Onychostruthus taczanowskii; assembly: GCF_017590055.1. Lineage (NCBI taxonomy): Eukaryota > Metazoa > Chordata > Aves > Passeriformes > Passeridae > Onychostruthus > Onychostruthus taczanowskii. The sequence goes on along the minus strand of NW_024506773.1, from coordinate 2,182,552 downwards.
AAGATACAGTCTGAGGTACAGTTTCTGCCACAGGAAAATGCAAATCACAACAATCTTAAACATCTAATCATCTAACCCTACTGCCATAAGGCTCAGAGAGTATCAGCAAAGCATTTTAGCAGCAGCAAATCTAGGCCTGCTCTTGCCCTGCCCATGGGCCCTGTGTGACAGTGGGAAGTGCAGAGCCCAGATTAATGAGCCAGCTGTGTAACTAGTCATCCACAAGTCCATCTTCTCCAATACTGAAGACCAAATACATCCTTATTGCAGGCTGGGCTTGATAACCTCCAAACATCCCTTAAGAATAAAGAAATTCTTGTGTGATTCTAATTGCAACTTCTGTAGTAGTAACAACATACACTGTAAACTTGATTAACAGCTACAACCCAGTAATAAAAACTGTACCAATAGCCCAAGCCCAAGGATCTCCCCCACTATGGTTTAAAGTTCCTAGGCTTATGGTGACAGCACAGAATGATTATTAAACCTGAGAAAATGTCAATATTAATTAGATAGTATTGATTAAAATATTAAAGATTAAAAGAATAGAAAGGTTAAAAGAAAAAATGAAAGCTGTAATTTCAATATGAACTACAGTGGACTTATCTCAAGCCCCTAGCCTTAGAGAGGACAAGAAGTGAGCATTCCTGGACTTTTAGGTTCCACATTTAAGCCAGAAATCTTGGAATGCATCTGTAATGTCCCTCTTTTCAATACAGTTTCCTTCTCCCAGAGTACTGAACATTTTGTGAATGGTTCTAATTTGTGAAATTCCTTCATTCACATATAGATTAAAGAATCTCCTTCTTTAATCAGAAAATTTCAAAGCCTCTCTCAATTTTTTCTGTTTACAGGAAATAAACTTGCTATAGATTTTGATTTTTTTATCTTACTGAAATCCACCTAATCTATCTGAATGTCTCAGTCAACCAGATGGGTAGATCTGAATAGTTAAGTACCAAGCATACTCTGTGACATCAAAATGCTTATGAAACCAGTGATAGGTGTTTTAAAGTAACTCATCAGGATCATGAGTGCATGACAATGGTAAACAAGAAAGCCAATATGGGAAGCTACAGATTTTTGCCCAGTCTGTCTCACAAGGACTGAAGAAATGTGAAACAGAGGGATGGGAAGGTAATCTTTCCAGAACAGCTCTATCTCTGAGAAAATTTTTGTGCTAGGCAATAAAAAATACTTTCCTGTCACAGTCTCAAGAAGATGAATGATTTAGGACAACTGAGATGGGATATCACATTTAAGCTGTTGAACTACAAGGGCACTGGACAACTTCCTTCTCAGGCCAGTGTGGTAACCTTGGGAGCATTCACACGGACCAAATATATGGACAATCACATCTTTTGGAGGTTAAGCCCACATGCCAAACACTGATAGATGTTATTCTTTTCCAAGTTTGTACCATGTAAGGGATCTCTTCTGCCACATTCATATTCCAAGAATAATAGCTTTTACTAATTGGTTCAATTTATCTCATATGCTTATTAAAATCTGCTTTTAAGGGACAAAATATGACAAAAAAAATTAACGGGTTTTACACCTACAGAATGGTATCATATAGATGATATCAAACTGCCAGATCCAGTATTGTAGACACCAAGAAAGAATCTTGATTTTTGCATGGTTTGCTCTATTTACTCACTGTTCCAACTCAAACTTGATTTGAAAGCATGCTGTAAATTGGTTCCCCTAAAAATTACAATCCCTGCTTGAAACTATTTTCTTTCTTTCTTCTAGGTCAAAAATGGTAAAAATGATTTTTTAGCAACTCTTTTTCATTTCTGTTATAATAGAAAACAGTTTGACATATTAAATCATGACAGTATTTAAGTAACATTTTATAGTGTGATCACTCAAAGGGATAGCTCATAAAATAATGAATGACAACGCAAATGGGTCACTTTTATGTGTCTCATTGTTTTATTGAGTAGTTATACATTTTGTAACTGGATTTTGAAATAATAATTAACTTTTAAGAAAATAGTGAAGTTCAAGGTTACTGCAGAGATTCAGCACCATGTGCCTGAATGAAGTTCATTGAGCCAGCTGGCAGAAACATCTCTGAAGACTCATCGTGGAAGTCTCCTCATTATAATGATCACTCTATTTTTCAGAAAAACAGAGCATTGCATGAAGCTCTCTCTTGCATACAGCCTTCAGATTTATAGCATGGACCTGCCCTGCTGTCCCATTCTGTAAAAACTGGACTGGGTGATAGAGTTCCATAGGCTGTTCCCAGGGAAGCTCTTCCCAGGGAAGTTGAGGTAATACTCTCCAGACATGCAACATCGTCAAATTAATGCAATTTTTTTTTTTTTTTTTTTTTTTGTGGAGGGACAATCCAGCAGAGTTCAAAGTGTGACAAGTCAGGTTTGGCATCAGGCACCACTTTTGCATTTCAACCTCAGCCAACACAAGTCTCCCTTCCAGAGGAATTGACATACAACTAAACTGAGTACACACCAGTCCCTGGGCTCTTGCCCAGCTTTAAGAGCAAATTCAAGAGGAAGCTGGTGTGACTGCCACCAGAGAGACCACTTGCTATATAATAAATTCTACTACTCCTTACAAAAGTTCTTGAGTATTCCTGTCAAAAATTATTTACACTTATGGTTATAAGTAAGGAAAACAGAACCTGGCTCCAGATAGGCATTTATGAGGTATTCATCACCTCATAAGAGGACATAGGATTACCTTGCGTGCAATTTCTCTTTTCTTTATTTTTCAAAACTAATTTAGAAATGAGTGCAATTGAAGCACTATTTTAAAAGAAGAAAAAAATGGATATATCTTGCAGGTGGGCATCTATGTCCTTTTTTTTTTTTTTTTGAGTAATAAAATCTTTGTCATTCTAACCACCCTTTAAATTTAATAAAAATGGCAGCATATGGCTGTTTACAGAGAACTAATTAGTCCATTTCCCTAAATATGCTTTTACACTCCAAAATATTAAAATTGAAATGCAAATTGTAGCATGCAGATGAGAATTAAGGAGAAATTATTTCTATTTAACTGCCTGAAGACAGCCAAATCCTCCTCACATCTTTCACCCTCCCGTTCAGTTTAGCCGAAAGGTATATTGAATAAAGATGATATTAATGTCAAACCACCCCCTTGTTTGCTTCTGAAGCCTTCTTTATGCATATGCTTCATCATCCAAACACAATCTACAACATCTGTAACAATGAAAGAAGATGAAAAAAAAAATAAATCCAACCTTTCACCTGCTCAGATCTGGAAAGCCTCCAATCCCACACAATAAATGTTTTCCATGCACATTTATAACTAAATGATTAAGCAACATTCAAATCCCTTACATATGGCTGTATATCTACATGGAATATTGCATGTGACCTTCTAAAGGACAGAAACTGCTGTGTTAATCCACTTCATGGTCTCCTATGGTTTGTTCCTCTGGTCTATAGCAATGGGTAACACCAGATGTTTCGGAACAACTGTGGAAAGTGATAAAAGTGATTATGTATTTCTGCACAGCAGTGGGATATTTAGTCATAACCACAGATGATGCTTGCACTATGTTACAACATAATGTAGCAGACTGTAAGTTCTACTTTAGCTAGTACAACTGCCGACAGCTTTTATTCCTGTTACTTAAATGACCCAACCCCTGCCTCATGGCAGAAGTGTGCTGGTTCTGTATGACCTCAATGTCTATTTCCTTATAAGTTAGTAATATGCTTTCTGGGAAATATCAAATTACCATGACACAAGCACTACTTCTTTTTCTTCTATATGTTAAAAAAAAAAAAAAAAAAAAAAAAAAAAAAAAAAAAAAAAGAAGACATTTACATGAAGCAATTAAAATAGCACTGTGATTTTCCATAGTAGTCAACTCACTCTGCCATTAACCTATAAAAACAAATATCTACATTTGGGGTTAAAAAGGCCTCATAAGGCTAAAGAGGAGATTATTCAAGCTGAAGATGCTCCATTTTAAACAAAAAATAGTGGAACGGAATATACCAATGCACATTTATAACAAATGTAAGAATACAATCAGATTGAAATTACCCACAAAGGCCACCTCTATGTTCCTGGCTTCTCTTCTGTCTGAAGAGAAATAGCTGCTGTCAAAGAGTGGTAATGAAGTCTCCAAGATTCATTGTCCCAGAAGATGTCAATACAGATACAGGCAGTGCCTCTAATGCCTTCAATTAGCTTGTGTCCATCATGAGAATCACAGGATTGCTCAAGGTGCTGTTAATCTGGTTTATACACAGATATAATGGATATAATAATTAGATTCTTCCTACACCTTCCAAATGGAGGTTAAAGCTCTTTGACTTTGTCTAAATGGTGATGTCTAATGAGCAATGACATGCATCCAGTAAGTTTTTGAATATTCCACCACTAGTTGATGTTTTGGAGAGAAGATAAATTACTTCCAAAGCTATTTCTGCCTTTCCTCTAATGCCTGGCTCTTCATAACTAGTTTATCAGGAAAATAACTTGAGGAATTTTAGTTACTTGTAGCATAATGTTTGGTAGACAGGGTGCCAGGGAGGAAAAATCTTTTTTGGGAGCAACTAAGTGGAAGATGGTGCTCACTTCGTGATCTTAAGGGTCTGTTTCAATCTAAATAACTCTATGATTCTATGGAAATCAAAAAAAGTCCAGATATTTGCAAACTCTCTCTGTTGTCAGTCTACTCTTTCCTAGTCATGAAACTATGAGCTTAGGAAGATGTACTTCATATGACATTTCCCTGATAAGAACAAACAAGTCTGCAAGAAAGGACTGCCTTGCATCTTGACAGAGAGCTGTCACTAGTGTTGTTGCCTAGAAATGAGACAAGGGATGTGGGGTAGAACATCCCCAGTTGCTGCAGGGCAGTCCCATGACCTGGGTGTTGGACAGAAATATGGCTTATCTAATAAAATACAAGAAAGACATTCCTGTGAAAAAAACAACAGACAGCCTCAGCCAACTAGAAATATCTTGATTGATCTGCAGTGAAGGTGAACACAATAATGGAAGTACAAACACTAACAGAAAGCACATTGGAAAAATGTTGATCATATTCATAATTAGATCTGGTATGATAAGATAAAAAAAAAAAAGTTTCTAAGGAGTACAATCTCACCAAATTCAGTCTTGTAGATGGAGGAAAAAAAGAGAAAACTCATGATGGGTACCCAGTAGTACACTGTGAACCAACGGCAGGGATAAAAGTGGAAATCCCAGTCATCCAATTCCCGCATTTAGTCTATAGTCATTATACATTCAAGCTCCCTAGCCAGGATGTAAGCCATCCTTGAAATGACAGGAAAAGGAAGATCTCTCTATAAAAGAAACCATATATTTTCTTAGATGATGAAAGGTTTAAACAATTTCACAGACAAATTATGATAAAAGATTGCAAATTAAATAATGATCCTTATCTGAACTGTAATTTCCCTTAAATCATGAAACAAAATACCTTCTCAGAGGAGAAATGAAATAGTATAAAGATTTCTGATTGCAAATGCATTTGTCTCCAGATACTAATAGACAACTACTTTAAAGAGGTGTTTCCACTCAATAAGCATAAGTAAGCCAAACACTATTTTTCTTCTGCCTCTGCTCTCTGGTTGCTACTCTGGACTTAGAGTGTGTGTGGCTTGCTTCTTATTCAATAGGAAAAAAAATTGTATATATAGTTACCAGGAATGTTTTACTTCATCAAACTATGCCTAGTTGTGTTAGCAATACACTCAGTTCTATTTAGCTGAGGCTGTTTTCTTTCTTCCCTTTCATCAACACCAAGCACTTTTAAATGTTGTAGAGAATTCTGAACTCTTAGGTACATAAGAACCAAAAAAGAGTGAAGAAAATATAAATAATTATTCATTCACCGTGTACTGAAAAGAATAAATTATGTCAATGAGGAATTAATTTGCATAACACCTTTAATTTCATAAAGGTCTTGTTGTGATTTGACCTTATGTGCTGAGTGCAGAAGGGTGAAACATTCACAGCACTCTTCATGCACAGCTTTACACCTTTGCTTGGAAGGACAGAAGTGAATGAAAATCAGTTTGAGTACTACCTTCACTGTCTAAACAACTGAGAAAAGCTTGAGTACTACTTTGGCTTCCTTCCAAAATTCTAGGTGGCTCAGCTGAATAAACTCAGCCGTGTGTGGTGAGAGGCTAAGCCTAATATCTTTGGGAAACATCCCCAGAGCTGGCTCCTCTAGCATACTGTGTTCAGCATGTTTAACCCCTGAGGGACATAGCTCACACAGAGACATTTCATACTACAGATGGATAATCTGGTCCTTCAAGGAGTTAATGGTGTTCATCCAAAGCCTAAATTCTTTCAAGCTGTCTGTATAGCTTCACACAGCTGTGATGCACTTTTAATTTTATTAGGAATTTAATAATTCAACGTACTTGGTGATGAACAATCCTAGAGACCAACACATGTACTTGATTAAATGACTTTAAAATGCATAAAACTAAGTTACAATTCATGCAATCAAGAAATTTTGGCCACATGCACCCTCCAGAGACTTTAAAATCCGTAAAAAGACAAAAAACAGAAAACCAGGATTTTAAAGAAATCCACACTGCATGTTTCTGAATGGGTTCAGCTTTACCACCCTTATACTGGTATATAGTCTTATTATGGGCTTTCATGCAAAATGTCAATGTACCATAAATTCTTCAGAAGTATCAAAACTGTAATTATATATGCTACTCCTGACAATTTGCTTGCATTTTGACGTGAAAACATCATGCCATCAAACAACCCTCACTCTAGCCTTCTTTACAGTCCAGAGTGATAGGTATTTGTTTAGAAAAATTAGCCAGCTGGAAAGCCAGAATGATGGGGATAGAACTACCCATGAAGAGAAAATCATTGATTTTGAAGCCCTTTTAGAAAGAGTACATCTATTGAATTTGTTGTCTTCTGTTAAAGAAAGCACAGAGTATCAGAGCAGCATTATCATAACCTACGACTCATATATCGATGCCAAAATAACAAAGGATGTTAGATGAAGAGGATCACCTTTGACATTCCATCAGGTGTGCTAAGTCTGGATGAAAAATAATGCTGCTAATACCTTTTTCACTTTGCTATGAATATCCCAATAAAAACTTCACTGGTCTATTTGCAGATAAATACTACAACATTTTTTAAGAGTGTGACTGATTGATCTGCAAGGTTAAGGCAATTTTTTTTCCATGATCTATAGCTTCACGTGCTCTTTTTGTGCATTCAGGCTACAGCTCTCAATCAGCTTCTCAAAATTACATCCAAAATAACTCAATAGCACTGTGTACTATTCAATCAGAAAAAGCAGTCTGCATCCCACTCATTAATTCTAAAGTACTACTTATAAATAGTATTTTAGAAATAGATGTACAATATAAATAGGGAAATAAACTTCTACCAATACATTTGTTCATGCACACACAGAAGCATTAACAGGAAACATTACCATAAGATAACCAACTCAAATAACCAAAGAGAATTCAGAAAAAGAGTAGAAATTTATATAGCACCTATATCACATTTAGATGGAGTATTTTCATTCACAGCTAGTACATATGCAAGATTAACATCCTCTTTGGCAAATTATTCCACTGCATTTTTTTTTATTATCTCAGAAGAATTTGGTATTAGTCTAGGTTCCAGAGCAGATACCAAATTTGATTATGTGGTGTATTTCCAAGAAACTAATTTCTTGCTGAAAGACATGACATGGTCATTGGAAATTACTGCATGATCTCACTGAATGATCATAGGTGGTGAGAGCTGAGACCAGAGTTGGGAGACATCTCAGAAGTGTTTGTGCTTCAAGGTGCCTGTCCAAAGAGTTCCATGTCCCTCTAGATGGCTTATCCTTCCCAAATGGAAATTAAATCCGACTTACTAGTGTATGCAAGAAAAGGGCCACAGACCCAAAAAGCTGATCTGGAAATCCATTTATGATCAGAGACCTCTACCAGAAAATATGCTCAGATTAGTCAATTGCCCTCTTTTCCTGATGTGGCTGATTAAAGCAGGGTTGGATTCAATCTGTCCTTCCTCCAGATAGCCCTATCAACTGCATAAAAGTATTTTTCCTCTCTGAGGATTGCACATGAAATGTTGTGCCCATTAAAGAATATCTAAGAGGAGACTTTGACAAAGTCTCAGTCAGCCTTGACTTGAACTGGAGACTCTTAGATTCTTTTCAGAAGTGTTTTCAGAAGCCTTTCAAAAGCCTATGAAGCAGTAGTATGCTTAATCACAGGAAACGTTTCTGATAGAAAACCAGCTCTCATTGTTGTGGATCTTCTGATGTTGAAACCCTCCCTCCCAGGTTTCATTTGTTACAACTTCTAAGCAAGAAAGAGCAAGATGAAGACAAAACTATGTAATTACATAGAGTCAATGACAGGTGTTGCTAACTGTGGTAGAAGCCAAAAAAATAAAGGATTAATGGCAGTTACAATAATAACAGAAATCAAGAAATAACAGCAATTAAGTCAGGTAAGTCAGGCTACTAGAACAGCAATGAGGAAAAAAAGAGAGAGTTACAATTACCTTAGGAGTTTCTTCTCACTAAACAGATGTTCATGAAGCAACAATTTAACCTCCAAGCATTTGAATCAAAGTCTGGTATCAGCAGCAATCTATAAATATTACTTAACTGAAGCAAAATATGGGCAGAATGCAAATCTGAAGTAAACTGTTGGGATTAGATCCCCTAGTCAGGAGCTGTATTACTCTTCATCAGAAAACTTTTCTGTTTTATTTTAACATAGTTTATCACCTCAATATTTTAACAGAGCTTGTCACCTCAGTATTAGCTATGGAAAAGCTAAACTTGGCTCAAAAAAGCAAAATAACCAATGTGTTTTATGAATGAGGTGTTCAAGTATTCCACGCACTAAAGTGAAAAATTAAATGAAAAATTAAATTATATAACTCAATAAACTGAGGTGGAAAGATATTAATGTTACTTGTTGGGAGAGGTGGTTCCATAAGAGTTCTATATATTCATTCTATATATTCATTCATTATGTAATTAATTCATTAACCCTCACCTATTTTTTACTTTAACATCTTCCTAATTGTTCAGTGTTTTGTTGTAAAAGTCTGTAGTTTTTTAAATTGAACTCTATCCTTAGCTATACCTTCTCTTAAGATGGACAGCTGTAAGTACTTGGAGTCTCCTTTTTGCCATTTCCTTGGGGCAAGTATATGAGGGTAGAACTATCTCAGTATATTTAAGGATTTACACTCTACTGACAACAATAGTTAATTAGTGGGGGTGCAAAAAAACAAAGAAAAGAAAAAGGACAAATTAAGTCAACAATAATTAAGGCAGAATATAATTACAGTACTAATTATAATAGTTTTCCCGTAGGAATGCATAATTTAAATATGAACAAAACACAATAATGAAAGACTCTGCTGCCTCAACATCTCTTTTACTTTCTAGTACTCTGAGAATAGAATTGATAACATTACCAGATTCTTTCCCCCTGTCTATAATTCCAAATATTTTGTTAGATTTTTATGATTTATTTGAAGAAGGCTCTTTTATGACATAACCAATCTTACTTTCAGCTTAAATCCCATGATTATTGCTTTTCAAAACAAAAAGGCTGTTGTTTAAAAATTTATCCTTGAGAGTGTCCCAAAAATAACTAAAAGCTAAGTAATTAGCTCCTACATTAAACAGTTTTTAATTAGTTTACTAGAATATTTCTACACTTAGTTTTAGTGTGTATTTCTAGGGCAACAATAGCAAGTGATGCAGAACATCTATTTGTACAAAGGTTTAAGTCAAAACTACCTCTGAATAACTCTGATACACTGCATTTTCACCCCCCAAAATTTGCATATTGTGCTACCATAAACTTACTGTCTCCTGAGTAATACCAATTAAAGATGTTAGATATAGTACCGTTTTCACAATCAGTATGGAGAGACCCTCAGTCTTCCCATGAATCCAAGTAATTAAGTAACTGAAAAGTTGAAATTCAAGTATTTTCACAGAATTTTTCTTCCTTGGATATTTTGTTACCATGATCAACCAAGCAAAGTAATTACAAAAATCTGTTTTTCATTATAATGTGTTTAAAAAGAAAATAATATAAAGAAATACAGTATTAACATAAGAATCTAAATGGAAAAGCTGCAAAAACATTGATCTGAGACAATAAAATATTCAGTGAATTTTTGAATGCATGCAAACTGGACAAAAATATCTTTCTCAAGATTAGCAGATTTTTAAAATTAGGCTGAAAACAGAAGCAATAAACTGTCTTGCTTGATCTTGAGTTCAACAAAAAAAAAAACTATCCTAAACCAGAAAGCTTTTTGCATAATCTTCCATATCCTTGCAATATGGAAAATGAAACAATTTTCCAAATTTAATCTATAATTGTTTTAAGACAGTTTTACCTCCTGAATTTCCCATATGGAAAAGGGAAACAAAACCTCTAATTATGCTGACAGAAGAACTGAAATGGTACTGTATGAGTTTAATTAAAGTGGATGGTTTATCTGAAGATAATTTTTTTCAAAATTCATAATGATGGCATTAGCAAGTTATTAAATAAGAAAAATAATTGAGAATATTATGTTTTGTAGGGTTATCGGGTTGATTAATAATTTTAAATTATTTTCTGGGTAATGATTTGCTGCAGTTTTGGCTGTTGCTGTGCATATATTCTTCAGCTGTGTATTCGGTTTGGACCAATGTCTATTTCTCATCTCCAATAGTTCAGTATGTGCCTGAATACTACAATCAGACAAATCTGATGGCAAACACCTTCTGGCAGGTCAACACTATGCTTAGTGAAGGAAAGGGAAAGCAAAAAAAGAATGCAAAGGAAATTACTCCTGATCCCATTCAAGCAGACCACTGCCCAGCCACTCTCCAAGCAACCGATAACTTGAAAATAATCACATTGCACATCTTCTTCCTCTACCCCAGAGTTTTTATGCATGATGATTCCATGAATATTTACTTCTCCCCATCATATTTTTATTATTTGTTTCAAACACTTAATTGATTTTTTTTTTGAATGCGCCTTAAAAACATAATTCTCCAAACCTGCAGTGGTTATGGAAAGCATAATTATATCTCTAAGCACTATCATGTGTGTCATGATTCCTTTTTCTTTGTACAGCATGCCTTTTCCTTTTGCAAAGAAAAGATGAACACCATTCTGCCAGCATGTACTGATCAGAGGCAATGATATTGCTCACTGATTGTCGCTTCACTTAGCATTTCATATCTTGTAATTTTCCCATAAATTACCTGAGGATGTGCTCCATGTTAATGCAGAATTCAGCAGCAACCAACCGTTTGCGTGAACCCATATAAAGAGCATCGTAGCAATGCTTTTCACACTATTATTAACATAAATTACTGCCTTCCTAATATCAGTTCTTATTTACAGCTGACAGGATGGAGGAATTAGCTAGGTGTAGAGTCATTCCTGATGGAAATCCCCATATTTAATTCTTAATGTTTAAAAAACTTTTTAATGTTTAAAAAACATTTTCCAGGCAAAGTATGCTACTTGTCGTTCTGGGCCAGCAGCAAATTCAAACAGCGAACGAGAAAAATGCTATAAATATATTGGAAGGAAAAACACTATAACACAAATACTGAAATATCTGTAATGTGAAAGAATAATTTTGACTGCCATACACTTAATATTGTACTGAACAGATTGAAATATATTACCTAATTTATTCTAATATATTTAGAACAAATATTCTTCTAAATCCACCAAACATCAGAGGAAGTAAAATAACAAATTTCCTTGCATCCCTATTTCATATACTAGGATATGAAATCACTTCCATTTCCAAATTTGAAAAGTAAGTTGCAAGCAAAATTTAGTCCCTGGTCCTTAAAAGTCAATCAAGTTCCCATTAGAGTTGGATGAAAGGACAATTAATTGGCAAATAAACAAGATCTGTTATTTGTTACTCAGTGTAAAAAGCCAGAACCTTATCAAATGACAGCAGCACTTCTGGATGACTGCAGGATGAGGATGGTTGTGGTTGTGCAATACAGGAAGTTGTTTTCCTCTGAAACACAGTACACTTCAGTATGTCTTATTGACAGAAATATCCTGTATAAATCATATAATAAAATATAACTGTAGAAATTTCATCTGACAATTAGCTTAATAAAAATAAATGAAAATAAAAATGGCTAGATTCTTTAATAACTCTGATAAAGTTGTCCATCTTAAATATAAATACAAATCAAGTAGAAACAATGCAAATGCACTAACTCAGCACAAATCTGACCTCTGCAAAGTGGAACAAATCAATTTTGGGTCTAAACGTCTTTCCCTTTTGAAAACATGGCTTTTAGCTAAAGAAACTTCACTGTCAAACTCAGCACACTGTTTAGATCAAAGACAACTGAAGGAAAAAAATGAAGCCATAAAAACTGAATTACTGTTTTATATTTTCAAACAATAATGAAGTTATTAATTTATATTGATTAGCTGTAAAATGTAAATAATATAATAACTTGACCTGATAAAGCTGATCTTTTAAAATTAGATTAAAAAAAAATTGTCCTGTTTTTCTTATTCTCCCCAACAGTCAGCCAAGCAAAAATAAATTGCTCACACAGCCCTATATGAGCTGTTGTAGGAGACTGTTGACCATCTGATAGGTGCCAGGTGAAGATTGTATTACATTCAGCATATGACCAGGATGAAGTAGACTGAGACTTTCATTTTATCTGGATAGTTGAGCAGCCACACCATAAACACAATTTTCAAGCACTACTGTTTTTTGTGGGATCCAAAATGGTCAGATCCAATTGTAGAGCTCTTCATTTCAATATTTTCAAAATTTTCTATAAATACTAGTTTTCAATTATTAAAAGCACTTGTGATGCAAACCTTTCAGCTGCTTATTTTCTTCAGTCACAGGTCTTGAATTAAATTGGAGCACCTATTTAAATTAGAATTAAGACTTAAATTGATCAGATGCACTTGGTTGAATCTTCTAAGGAGATTCTAGGAAAGGAACTTCTTGGACTGATTCCTTTTTAACTTTTATTTAGATAATTTCATATCAGAAAGTGAAAAGTGTACTGGCCTCAAGAGCTTATGAAGAGATTTTTTAGTGTATCCTAAAAGCAGACCTCAAGGGCTGATCGCTCTTTAAGGGGCTAGTTCAATCTCAAAGCCACTTTAGATTAGCACATATTTCTAAAAGTCCTATGTTCATCAAAGCAAATGTGGATTTAATGTACCATAAAAATCCTGTGATGTTTTGTCTGAAACTGGAAAGCACTTAGTTCTAAAATGGTTTTGAATGAAAGCAACAACAGCTGTTTTTCCCTTGCTGTTCAGGACATGTCCAGAAACTTAAAGCCATTTTGTTATTTTTTGACCTACAGCTTCCTCTGCATTCTCAAAAGGCTTCATTTTTAAAACACAGCAAATCCCATTAAAGTTATTCAAAATCTGAAAGCAGCTTGTGTGGCAAATTGAATTTTCAGTATTCTACTGACTTCAAGGAAGTTACACTAGATGTGACTTTATTCAATTTTAGAACTTTGAAGAATTGCTGAATTTTTCCAACTGTATAAAGCTATCCAACCATGTTGGGGTGTGTTCTTAATCAGTTGTAGTTGAATGGATTTAAGTTATGTATGTCCCATTCCCCCCTTTATGTTAAAAGTGGTTCTGCCCAGGTTGTCTCCTCCCCTGAACCCCTGTCTGTTTTCTTGTGACCTCCCTTGTTGTCCTAGCAACCAAATGTATCCTTTGCACTGTTCCTCCCTGGTGCCCTGCCTGTCACTCGGCAACCCGTCCCTTTCCTCGAGAACCTTCTCTCCAGGGGGTCGAGTGATTGGTTCAGGGGCCGGGGCCCCTCCCCAGGATACCCCAGGTTGGTCAAGCCGGGTTGTCAATTTCCCCTTGCCTGTTACCCCCTGGTCCTCCATTGGTTGGAGGCCAGGCTCCTCCTTTGTACCCACCCCTCTTTAAAAGTGGCTGTACCTTTGTGGATTTTGTCTCTACCTTCTGGAAATCCTCCTTCATTGTACCCACCCCTCTTTAAAAGTGGCTGTAGCTTTGTGGATTTTGTCTCTGCCTTCTGGAAATCCTCGCTCCTCCAACTCCCTATCCCTCAATAAACCCAGTTCCTCCAGGAGTCAGAGTCCGCCTTTTATCTCTTCTGCCAGATCTAGCCAAGGCCTTCTAAGGCACACGATCTCTCTCACAGCGGATCAGAGTGTGCACTTTCAGCACCGCAGCTCGGGTGCCATCGGGCTCAGCTGGGCTGCTCTGAAAAGGGACGCACGCGGCTGCACAACCATTTTTAATCTTCCATATTTTTATTATTCTGCACCACCTCCACACTTTCTACAGTCCTTCCATGGCAGTCATCTTCATTTCCCCAAGGCTAGCTAGTATTAGTACAATAGTTCCAAATAAACTAACTCCAATTTGACAACAAAGAAATTAAGGTTAACAATGATCCCCTCAGTATATTTTCATTGGCTTCCAGAAAGTTTTCATCTACTATATACAGAGTGGTTTGAATTCTCCATCATCTCCTAAAAATTGCACCTTTACCCTCTTCCCAAGCAGCTTTCAAATTCCACAGTATTGAAGCTATACATTAGTATTACATTAATATAGTTTTTACTCTTTTTTACAATTACTATTAAAATGCTCATCTAGAGTTGAAAATTTAGGCTGTATATTGTGAATATTTTGAATATTCCTGACCTTCTGACATGCCTGTATTTAAGAAGCGATAACTCTTAGATATATTTGAACAACTTTTACCAAAATAGATATATAAAAGAAATAGCATTCTAAACTGTTTGGAAATCCTAAGTAGTAAATTATATGAGTAAAATAGAGCACCATGCTATGAGGGATAAAACATTAAATAAATTTATTAGGTTAAGTTTATAGAAAGAACATCACACAATATGACAACAGAAAAATAATTTTCCTTCAAAGTTAAAATTATTTATTTTTGTAAATATCTATATTTCAGTAAAACTAAATCATCAGAAATAAACATAAATTTGTGGTGTTGATAATCACAGGATTGTAATCTGCATTTAAATTTGACACATTTTTGTTGTATGTTATGTTTTTTTTACTATAGATAGTTACAGATATTACAAGTATCTTCATTAATATAGGAGGAATACTGGGAGATTCCCATTTGGATTTTATTATGAAACTCTTAATCATAGACTCTGGCTAATGTGTATTTCTGTAGCCCGATGCACAGATGTGCAGGTTTAGGTATCCCCTCTGGCAATCACTGGCATTACCAAATTTGATACACTTTTGTCAAAATTTAGTCACATTATTTTTGCATAAGAAGATACACAACAGAACAGAGCTCTACTTTTTCTAGAATTACAGTAATCCCAGTCATTACTTTTTCTTAAGTTTCTCCTTAAATAATGAATAATCCCCTAAAGTGGATTATTTAAAAGCCAGAGAGATAGAGAAGACAGAAAAAGTTGCTTGCTGCAACTCCCCTTCAACTTTATTCATGAAACATCTTATTAATAACAGATTTTGCTCTTTGAAACAGATCTAAGGAAGCTATTACTTGCGGTCTTGGATAAATTATTATACTAGGAATACACTCTAAAGATGTTCTGTGACTTGCAAAGAAACAAAGCTATTCCTTCAGCTTGCAGGATTGCAAGTTATTTAACAAAAGCTTCTGCAAAATTAAATATATTCTTCCTCCAAGAATCATGCCAAGCCATGTGCATATGAGAGAGAGAACGCACACTTGTATGTCATTTTCTATCTGCCAAACGTGTTGCACAATGCAAAGAAATCTTCTGTGACTTTAGAGAGGGTTTGTACTGCCCTTCAGCAGAGCTGAATAGAGCTAAGAGCTCCTCGTGTCCTGCCCCTGTGCTCCAGGGCATGCAAGTCCCAGGAGCCCAGACTGCAAAGGTAAGGCACTTTCTGGAGTGCTTTTCCACTTTGGTCCTTCTTTAATTCTCATTAGAGAATCTGTAATAACTGTTATGCCTGCCTTCCTACCAATGCCCACACATTTGCCTTGGAAGGATATTCAGACAGGCAGGAAACGAGGTGTTCAGGTTGCTCAGGGCATATCCAAGATGTAATTGGAGAGCAAGGCTCTGAGAAGCAGTACAAATGTTCCTTGCTGTCAGTGTTACTCTCCCTGAGTTCACAGACAGATCAAACCTAGTGCCATATGCCTTGAGATACTTGAGAACTGCTTTTATTTGAAATCAAAATGTTTTATGAATCAAAACACTTTTTAAAATTAACAAGAGAGCAGGGAGACTTATAAACACGAAAATGACAACTTGAAGAAGCCACCAACTTTACTGATGAAGTGCAGAGGCACTGGGAATAAAATAGCAGCAAGAAGATGCTCACCACCCTAGTCCAGTGAATTGTTGTTAATAATCAGTCTTAATACAGGAGACAGGATTTCAGTAACGTCCATGTTTCTTCCATTCGTGTTGCAGTACAATTAATCTGAGAGAAATCTCAAAGAATATCCTGAAGTGGGACAGAAATTATTTTAAAATTTGTTTTGATCCTGCTCAACTTATTTTTTCATGATTTTGTTAGCAAGAAAGCATTCCTATTTTTCAGTCATTGACAAAGATGAGAAGCTATTCTATTATCATCCTTCAGTTACAACTCCTAGCAAGGATTATAAAGTTTGGGAGCCAGATTAAAATGATCCTTTAATACACTGAATTGAGAGGAAATTTTTTGTCTGCTTGTTCTTGAAATATAGATATACAGTGAATTCTTGATGAATAGGTATATAATGAAAAGATTACTGAAGATAGAACAACATTCAAAAAACTATCAAGCCTTTTTTTCTCTTTCTCTGAGCATTTGTTCATACGGTTGTACTACCTTGAATAAAGTTAAATCTTGTACTAGAACATGATTGTGAACAACAGAACTTGTCATTAGGCCAAAAATCAAGGTGCAGTATTAATCAGAGCAAGGGTCAAGATATTTTGGTTCAGTGAGAGTAGTTTGCCCTTTGCTTAGCATGGTAAAGGTTGATCTGCACTGAGCACTAAACTGTGGCCAGCAATCATCTCAGTTCCTCAGTACTGCTGCATTCCAAGACACTGCACAGAAAATTTTAAACAAACAAAATCAAATTCAAACAAACCAAAAATCCCTAAAATTTTGAGATTTTGTTATTTGTGGGTGAAAACATTGGCATAATGGCAAAGAGCATCATCACACATGGATTATCTTATATGTTTCATAATTTTTTTGTCCAGTTTACAATTTCAGGTTTTCCAAAAAAGAAATTGGTTCAGTGTCTCCTACAAACATTCTTGCTACTTGACACAGTGCTTTGCAAAAAACCCCAAAATTATAAAAACATAGTCCATGCCATAGGGCACGGATGATTAAAAAAGAAAGGAAGCTTTGATCTCTTACTTCTGTGTCATTCAACAGTAGCACTACTGTAAATGCTATTAAGATTTTACAAAAGTGTATATTAAATCAGATTATGTTACAAATATCAGAGGTAGAGAAAGAAAGAGACATCAAAGAGGAATGACTAGTGAAAAGAGAAAAAAATGTTAGAAGAAGTTTTGAGGTGGACCAATGCTAGCAGAAAGCAGATTATTTATTCTTAAGATGATGGGAGAAAAGATTCCCTTAAATGATACATAATGTTCCAAAATACAAATATTTCTGTGAATACAATTTAACCTTGATACAATACACTCATTATAGCCATGAATCTATGGAAGTGCTAGGTAATTTTAAAAGTAGTTTGACAGATATCAAATATATCTTGAGTTCATGAATTAGTACGATCTATCCTCTTAAGTAAAATGTGTCTAATTAGACACCTGTAGTTTACACAAAGCATCATTGTTGCTGGTGTGTCAATGCACAGGATCTTAAAATGTAGTAGGTGAAACGCCACCATTAGCTGTGGAGAATATATTTGCTTTACAGAGTCCATGTTGACTACCAAAGTATTCCAAAGCAGTGTACACTTCCTGAAGAAATGAGTAAAATAGGTCCTTTCTATGGTAACTGAGACAGCAGCAATCACAAACTTGCTGCCGCTTTCTGAAACTGATTATAGTTCCGCTGCTAAATTGGTAACTGCTTAAAAACCTTTACCTGCTGCTTCTGAGAAGCTGGAGTGCATTTCAATCTTTTGCATCTTGTTAGCAGCTCTATCTTTACCATTGTACCAGACAACAAATGCCCATATTCAAAGTTTAATTTCAACTAGTAGAAATGGTAAGCATCCTTTCATCTTTTTTTTTTTTTTTTTTTTTTGAAATCTGCAGATCTACTTTTCCAGAAAATATTGTTATTGATTTTTTAATCAATAAATCCTATTAATCAAATGAAGCATCTTTCCCACTTATTCTATGAATCTTAGGAAGTGATCATGAATCATTTTGGCTGGCAACACAAATTTCCTAGAAACAGAATTTATTGTCCAAATGTCTTTTCAGTAAAGTGTCTATCTTATGGAAAATCAGAGGAAAATTAAGCTTTTTTGTCTTCTCACATTGAGTAATCTCACATAACAAAATATTTCAAAAGGTGTATCGGAAAAGGATCTTGTTGAAGTTATTCCTTCTAAAAAGAAGGAGGTAATTTCTTTTTATATAAACACCTATATGAATACAGATCTCCATCAAGAAATCTGCAGGTACCTATGGCATGTGCAACAGGCACCTACAGGCACAAAAGTTCAAGAGGCAATGAACTCTCCTCCCCCAGATTACAACGGCAATGACGCTGCATGAACCTGATTTTATAACAGGCTGTGCTTTTCGCACACTGCCTTTAAGCTTTAGTAAACCCTAATGCTGTCCTCATATACACTCAGGCAGTGTTGGCATTGTTTTATCAGCCACAAATATATGCAGACTGTGTATGAAGTCATTGTGATTCATGGAGAGAATGTGCATTACAAAGAAAACATGGAAAAGCAGAGAAAATCCATGTGGAATTACTCACAAGGTGAAAAGGGAAAAGTATTTCATGCACTCTGTTTCAGATACAATCCAGAAAAACATTTTAATAGACTGATTTGATAAATAACATCTAGCATAAATACATGAAAAGTACAGTAAAAAAAAAAAAAAAATACTCCTGGAATAAGATGCATCCGGGGCAGTTCATACCTCAAATAGTCACATATATATTAATAATCACACCATATCCATTCTCCATATTCTGTTTGTATGCATTCTACTGTGCTCCAGAGGTTTACCTGAACTCACAAGGAAAAGCCTGTACGATATCAAGGGTGGGATCTGGCAACATTACTAACAACAAAAAACAATTGTTACAAAGCAGTTCCAGACATTAACTTATGGCTGTTTAAACAGGTAGAAATCTTTCCAAATACACAAGTTATAGCTCAATGCCCCAGATTGTCAGGGTAGAACATAGGAAAGCCTTACTCTAACCTTCAGAAGAAGGGTAAAAGCACCAGCCTCAAGAAATCAAACAGTGCTGCCTCATCCATGAAAACAGAGCAGGCAATGTTTTAATAATAGTTGAACCCTTGTTATCTTATGATGCAAAACACTGGGCAATTAATGAAGAAGAGAACAAGAGAAGATCATAACACAATAGGAGATGGAGCTCTGTTTTATGCACTAGAAAATGCCATTTTAGCTGTGTATGTATAGATGGATTTTTCATACAGTTCTTTCTGACACATTCATCTCAGGAATCGGAGCGAAGAAAGAAACACTGGATATTTTTACTGCAGATTTGCATAGGGAAAATATACTCAGGGCACTGCAAATGCATTTAGGATATGGGTACGGAGAAATTCTTAACAAGACATACCACGATGCACCACCCAGATCCATTTTGTGTGAGAAATTAATAAACTAATCTGTTTTGGTCATTCACCAGGAAGGATAACTTTTCCCCAGAACAACCTGGGTTTGTGAAGAAGCAGTGTCTGTGATTATTTCTGTGAAAACATTAACCATGAACAGTTTTAAACAACTTTTATAAAACATGATGCAATAAAAGCAGTGGGGAAAGTATTGACTTTCTCTCATTTTCTTTTAAGAAATAAAAATAATGAATCTTTTCCCATAATAGGTAGATCACATTCACATAGAAAGAATGTATGAGAAACAATTGGTTTGGAATATTCTGATAGAATTGCAAAGTTAAAACTCATATGCATAACTTTTTCTTTAAAAGGCATAACAAAAAAACCGCAAAAACCTAGAATTCACTGCACTGCAGTTACAATTTTGATAGAGGCTTTCTAATATTCACAAGGCTCCTATCAGCTGCTACTATTTCTAACAAACAGCAAAGCAACACTTACCCTTTTCCACTTTAGTGATACTGGATTAAATCTAATTCCTACAGAACAGCAATGAAAACTTGGAAAATTAGCAGAAATAGTTCACCAGCTAAAAGAATGATGAATATTGAGTAAAATTAGGAGACTCAGTGATTACAGTATCAAAAAACTGCAAAGAATTTGGTAAGAGACAAGCAAAGGGGCAGAGCAAAATAGAGAAGGTGTATTAACAACTGTCAGGAAAATAATGCCCTCAAGATAATAATTTCTTTGTTTACCATTTGCCTAAGAGGACTGATGTGTATTTCATGAGAAACATTTAGCATATGAATTATTTTGTGCTTCTGTTGTATGGCAACATAATGATAACTAATGGAAAAATAAATCCCCAAAAACTAATGGTTTCCACTTCTAGGGCAAGAGCATGTAGATCAGAGTGGAGCAAGGTCATTATTTCTGATATCCTTGTGCTTTAAAAATCGCTGGAAGTTGAAATCAGCTTTTCTAGAACATTGAGAAGAAGAGGTCAATCAATATTATTAAGGCTGGACGAGATACATGACAGCTTAGGGGAATGTTTTCTGGAAGAAGATTGAAAACAGAATGATGAAGCCAGAGCTAGTTTTAGAGAGACTTCCATTCATCACTGTAGTACTGCAGAAATCCCATTCTTCCCTCAGACTCTTTTTCAAAAACTCTTGTTAAGCAGGAATTATATCTGCAACTAGCACTCTAGTTCACTTAATGGGTAGTGATGGCAAAGTTCATAAGTTTATTAAGTTCTGATTTGGATGGCTACTGAGGAAAAATAGCATATTGCAATTTTAAACTTAATTTTTATCTCAGTCTATGCATAAATCTTACTTCTTACTGGTGTTATGATTGCTTTATTGTAACTGAAACAACCAAACCTCAAATTAAGTTTTCTATTTCACCTGTTTAGCTCCTAAATTCATGAAGCTGTTGTCTCATTTCCTCCAGAGACAACCAGGCATGAAACAGTAATTCATGTACTGCAATAACTGTATGTTTTTCATATGCTGCCTGCAGGCACAGTGAATAGGAATAAAAATTGGAACGAAACACCAACAGATCTTGCTCTGTTCTCTGTATCTATGCTTTTAGCTCCCACTCTCTGATTATTTGTTACAGTTCCTATAGCTCTGGGAAATGGCAGACACAGATACTGGGAATGCAGCAGCCCTTCTCCCTTCAGGGTTTCACTCCCAGGGTGAGAGGAAGGATGGCAGAATCAGCATGCTGTTCCCTCCCCTTTTCCCGGGCAAAAATCAGTGGCTCATGGAAAATTTCATACCAAGAAAGTCACAAGTGGGTATTATTAGGAAGTCTCTTGAAAAAAGTGGATGAAGATGTACAATCTTAGTAACTAACGTTTTGCATTCTTTGAGCATATTGTATCACTGCTGCCTGTATATTTTTGTCTACAGCAAAGAAGGGAAGCTTCTTTCTATAAGAGCAAATTGATACTACATATTGCACTGCCTCTTTCCCCCTTGTTAACCAGTGGGCACAAAAGGACTTTCTTCCACATCCAGGCTCCTCTTTGCAAATAAGGGAAATGTCCTATCGCTTCCCATATCAACTGGAAAGTATATGGGCATCAAGAACCCCAAAACCAGACAGCTTTCTGCATGTCCTCACTACTAAACATATTATTATCCTCTCAGAATGGATGTTTCCAAGGGAACAAGCAGAAAAGAGGATATGAGAAGCACAATTGTAAAAGAGAAAAACAACCCCCAAAAATCTACACTTTATTTTTTTTCAAATTTACATATATTTATGTTATTACATTGCAATTATGATCCATGGACTTACTATTTCAATCATTTATTAACTGCCACAGTTACTTGAATTGCCAAGATTAAGCCTCTATCATGATAATAACCGCATACTCATAAAGAAATTGCTATTCTAAAAAAGCATATCTAAATAGACAATAAGAAGCATCAATCTCATGCTGATAAAAAAAACTAAAATCAAAAAACAACAGCGAAACCTGCAATATTCAGAGCAAATCTCTACCAAAGTCAGGAGCTTGAAGGCTGTGAGACAACAGCAGCCACTGCAGGATCCCTGCTTGAAAACAGTTTCCTCAGAAATTTATGGTGTACCCATAATTTTACTGTTTCCTTGGATAACGTAGTGTTTTTTTCGGCAGAAGTGTCTGGTTTTGTACTTCCTCAAGAAAGTCACCAAGCTATTTTGACTAATTTTTTTTTAATAATCTTTAGTGAGGCTTTGAAATAGACCCCTAGGTTTGAACAGAATTCATAATATATTGGGCTGGAAGTTCAAACCAAAAAACCCCAAAGCCGAAACAGAAAAGACAGAAAATTGCATTTCCAGATAGCCTTTGCAGATTACTAGACAAAGGCTGTTCATTCAGCTTTGAGCAGAAAATTGAACCAGATGACCTTCTGCAGTACCTTCAAACCTGAATTATCCTAGAGCCTTATGAGATCCCTAGGTATGTTTTCAGAAGTCACTTATGACTTCATTTACATGAAACATATTACTATCTTCCCTCAGACTAAGTAGAAAGGCAGTGATGTTATTACCTGTAAAATCACTCTGAATCCCTGCTGCCATCAATGATTTTAAGCTGTTTGCTAGGATGTGGATGTTACTTTGCTTGGATGAAAACTCATTATTAAGAAAAAAAGACATGGACATGAAACAAAAGTCTTTAAGCCTAAAACTCATAATGGAAGAATGAGAATTCTTAGTTTGCACAAATTTTCGTATATCCCTCTGAAATCACATGACAATGAGAATTCTTTGCGTGCTGTGCCTGCAGCCAAAAAAACCTCACAATGAAACAGGCTTATTAATATGAAGGCTTTTCTCAAACACAGAATTTTGATGTAGTTTCTGTTTCATACCAAAAATGTTATTTAAGCTATTATTAGCAGCAGAATCAGTGGAATTGTACATATCTCTACCTTGTCAGGAAACACCACAACAATAAGCATCAAAAGCTGTATTCCACTTACAGCTAATAATTCCCTGTCATTAATAGATCAATAAACAGCTGGAGTCATGATTTGTTTAAATATGTTAACTGAGAAATTTCTCCCTGGGAAGGAACCATGTTGTAAAGTGACAGGATTCACAGGAGACAAAAACTGAAAAAGCTGAATTCCTTAATTATCTGCTCTGTTTACTCAGTTCTCTTTGATGCACTTTAAAACAAAAGGACCTTTCTATCCTAAGTAGATTTAAAACATCTGAAATGTATATGTGTAAAAGTCAAGGCCACAAACACTATCCTGATCCCATGATGCTAATAGAGGTTTTACTATTGGCTGCAATACCACCTGCACTACCACCTGTATTTCTCACTTCCTGAGAAATACAAAATCTTTTTATTTCTTCTATGTTTTTCCGTTTAATTTCTTTGTGTGGGAACTGTACTGCAATGATTTATATACAAAGCTCAGTGGTGGAAGATGCCACGTGTGCTTTGAGCTGTGCTGTGAGATGAATAGGGTGTCATAATATATTCAGCAAATATGGCAATCCTCCAGAACAGAGAAAGGTATGAAAAATTATTTCCTTAGTTTAGAAACCATACACTGAAGCCAAAAGCCCATGGAAAGAAAATGTATTGGACTCTTTCCCACTAACACACAAATCACTGTTGTTCTATTTGTACAAACCACTACAGGTGTTATGCAAACACTGTAGTGTGATTTTTTTGTTACTGTCTAGGTAAAAATAATCTTTGTTGCTTCTTTCTCTTGCTTAAAAGGAAAAAAAAAACAAACCCACATTACAGAAAATCTGTTGAAACTCACCTTCCAGACAAAAAAAAAAAAAAAGGCTTATAAAGAATTTCTAAGAGAAATGATTTTTCCATATAAAAGGTGAAAGCATGAAGAAGGAGATACCTGCAAAGTATGCTCAAAATTTTCTAAGAACCTTAAAAATTTAAGTATTTGAAACTGCTTGTTCCTTAAAAAAAAAATAAAAATCAGCAAGTTATTATTTTTTGTGCTGCTTAATTGTCCTTTAAATCTAGAAGCTAGGGTAAACACCTGCATATATGTATTATATATGTATTATAATATAGACATATATTATAATATATGCAGCATATATGTATTATAATATATGTATTACAGCATATATGTATTATAATATAGACATATATTAACAAGTACAAATTGAAATAATAGCCTTATACATATCAAGAGGAAGAATCTAACCCTGCACTCTGTGCAAACTATGAGCTTTCTAAGCACAATATCTCCAGCTCTATTACCAAATAAATTTGTCTTCTAAATACTTGCCAAAGCTGCATTCATATACAGCTTTTCTGAAGCATATGCAAGCAGGGAGCTTATATCCATCAGCAGAATCTAATCAGAGCACCTCTAGTTATGAACATGATTCAGGATTCTGTAAGGCTCAAGAAAGAAGGCTCAAGAAAGAAGAAATAATTTTCTACATTGCAGGGTCTCTGTGCTACGCTAAATTAAGCAAAATAACAGCAACAGAGACAAAGCATGCATTAGAAATAGTTAAAAAACAGCAGGGAGGATCGAGAGGAGTAACAAGCATTACAGTGTCTATTAACTAATGGAATGCTTATGGAAATAGGAATAAGATACACATTCATTCCAAATGAATACTTATCTACAGCACCATAAGAAAATATACAAAAAAAATTTATTTACACTAAAGTATAAAAGTGTAAGCATGCAGCCACTAGATTAATCTGAAGTGCATTTGAATTGCTCTTATCACAATGAACTCAGTTCACAATCATGAAAATGTGTTATATGTTTCCACTTATAAACTAGTCTTCCCTAAGTACCATTAAGATTTATTCAACATCAAAATCTATAGTACACAATTAGAACATATATAAAGTACTTGCTGCATATTAATACAGATTTTAAAATATAATTCCTTTGTGCGCTAATTCTGGAACAAGAACTGATACTTTTGTCTTTATTGGTTACAGGTAACATTTGTTGAGGAGGCACATACAGAAAGGGTCTCTTTTCCAGTAAAATTACACAGCAAATTAAGAATCTTACACTTAATCTACTTGTAGGTAATAGCATATAATTTCTCACAAAATTGCATTACTGACCATGCTATTCTCTACAACATAGAAGGCATCTGATTACCCACAAATGCTCTGCATTTAAGAAACTGCTTCAAAAGTGTTAGTGGAAAAATTCTAACCTTCATTCAACCAGTGCCCTTGCTGACTGTAGCATATGAAAGCTGACAACCAGAAAAACAGGATAAAGTTCAAAGCAATTTTTCAGTGCCTCTATTGATTAAACTTTAAAAGTTACTGTGTTTACTGAATGCCACCTGCTTTAAGGAGCAACAGATCTGAGAGGAGAACACACAAACACTTGGTGCAATACCAATCATTTTAGTAGCGAGCAAACAGGCAAATTTTCTTAAGAAAATAATGTATTATGTATTTTCACCCTCTTTGTCAACTTTAACAATGGAGGACAAAAAAGTGTGTTCAATGAATGGACTTACCTAACC
This sequence comes from Onychostruthus taczanowskii, assembly GCF_017590055.1. NCBI lineage: Eukaryota > Metazoa > Chordata > Aves > Passeriformes > Passeridae > Onychostruthus > Onychostruthus taczanowskii. The sequence continues at coordinate 2,156,683 of NW_024506773.1, read as the reverse complement.
ACAATACCTGTTAAATTGTTGAGCTAAAGCTCTTTAACATTGTATTTAATGGATATCCCATTCTCAGCCTACCTGGTGTATTCAGCAGCCGTGACATTTTGCAAGAATAGGAGATAAACTGCTCACAGTATTCAGCACTACTGGTAATGGCAGAAATCTGGTCCATTGCGGCACTGTAGTTAAGCTGCAGCACAGATAACTTCTCCGGGCTGTTGCCTCCCACAGAAGTCTGCACTTGCAGATCATGGTACACAGTTGTCCATACTTTATCCTCTGAAAGAGAGGGCAAGAAAGACAAGACAAGAACCGGTAAGAGACAGACAGTGGAACTGAGTTCAAATAAATTTAGGCCTTTGACAAAAGATAAAAGTGTTCTGCTAGATATTTGTTGAGGTGGTAGTGGGGAAGGAGGGCACTGCACATGAAAAGGTCATTGTGTGACAGCATAATTCCAACTATGAACTGATGAAGGGAAGAAACTCACCTTTATGAAAAGATACCAAATGTACCACATGAGAAGTCTTCCTTAAACAACTGATGCTTACAGTAACATATGGAACTAATAAGGATTAACTTTGATTAGAAAGGCAGAAGCCTGATGCCCTAAAGATTCAAAGCCTTTATGTGAAGAACCTTCACTGTGTATGGTAAATTGCTGTGGGCTGGAGAGCAACATTGCTTTAGTAAAGTAGCAGTAAAGTAACAACAAGCATGCACCAAATTCTCATGTGGTTACACATTTAGCAATTAACACTGAAATTTTTTCCACATTTTTTACCCAATATATGTTCTAGGCTAAAACAAAATTACTGCTTATTGAGACTTAAATATTTTAAAACAGCAGCACCATATAACTTTACTGATTATGGTTATGGTACAGATAACACCATAGGAACTAATCAAAGTAGAATGGAAATAGAAAATCTTCAGTTTAGATGTGAAAAGGCACAAAGAAGGAGGAAAGAAAACTTCAATTTTTTAAAGAAGAAATACAGCAATACTGGCCAAACCTCAACACCTCCAACAAACTTTTTTTGCAAGGTCATACCAAAAGTGTATTATATCCAGCCCAGAACAATGTATGCATTATATTTCTCTAAACTACTGAACAGTAAGTCCCTAGAAATGTTACAAATGTGGATCATTTGTCAATAGTTACCAGAGAAGATTTAAGATGAGGTATTATAATAATGAAACAGCACATTCCACACTCCTTTGGTAGCAAGATTTGTTGAAGTTTTAAGGGAATTTAGAAAGGAAACAAAGACAAAGCACAGAAACTTTGCTGTTATAGACCAACCATTTATTTTTCTTAGAGGGACATTCTACTGAACCAAAATGAAAAAAAAAAAATCTGAGTAATATAGGGCTTCAGAATGAAAACTATGAAGATTCAGTCAATATTATTGATACTGTCTTCCTGTAAGAACGCTATTCTATCACTTACGTGTGAAGAATTTTTAAAATTTAGGTTGACTGGGTACCACTCTAAAAATCCACTATCTCAGCTGATATGTACTACTCATATTGTGCACCTCACACAGACAAGGGCTGAAATAGATCAATTATCCTCTGTAAATAAACCACAGAAAATTCTCTTTTCGCTATACATTAACCTGAAACACATTACCACAAAACTTCCTAGAAGTGAATCAGATTTTTTCAGTAATATTTGTCATGTAAGGTTCTTTCACATTTTAAGTTGATTTTCTGTGTTAATTTTTCTGCCTTTTATATTTCTACCCCTGAGGGCAAAGTCAAATAAATCTATCTTGGAATAAAAAATGCAGAACCTTAAAAACATCACTAGGAATCTACTCTGGTGCCTTAAACTGGCTTGTAGGAAAGCCCAGATTCCCAAATGAGTCAGGCTTTTTCTCCAGCTGTTCTGTCAAGCGACACCACTGACCACCATTGTCCTTCAGAGATTCAGAAAAAAAACACACCCACGCTGCTGACTTTGCTGTATTTATCACAAAAACAGACTCTCCACGGAGATCACCTGGCATTTTCTAAGTATACTAATTTGCCTGACAGATGCATCTTATAGTGATAAAACCCATAAAATGTAGTGCATTGCAGTATGTTTTCAATTCTTCTATGTAAATCTCTTGCCTGTTAATGCAAATCTCAGTCATTCTAAAATTTGTGGCCTGCAGTTTCATATTTTAACTATAAGGAAACACTTTACCAAACTGACACACACTCAAAAGTTCTTCAGTACTTCACCAAGTTCACAGGAATGTGCTCACATACACTGATGAGTTTTGGTGCAATCCAGAGTAAAGATAGTTCTCCACATTATGATTATCCTTATCTCCAGGATTCTGTACTCTGCCTTATTTTCCAGTCTTAATTTTACTGCATAGTGTTAGGCTATTTTGGATTATATTGGAATCTTGTGGATCCATGTGTTTGCAACTGATATGGTGTTAAGTCTTTCTAATCAAATGTTCAGAGATAAGGTAAGCAAAGCAGACAAATCCTCCACAGGTTGTACACATGACTAGCCAAATGAGATGAAATTCAGCATGTGATGCAAGATGGTTATTATTTTAATAGTCATATCCTTAGTCCAATGCTCTTTGTAAAACACAGCAATATTCTTGCATTGAGAAAAAGAAATTAAAAAATCAGGAGAAAGGAATCCTGCACTCAAGTACCAAGATTTTTTTTTAATTGTCAGCTGTCAAATTATATAGAGAATATGATCCAGTTTTGTTAAGAGCGTCATATGGAAGCTTACTGCAGATTCATTTTCAAGAAAGGATTGAGGTAGTTTATACATTCACTGACAAAAATCTCTCATTTGTGGCAGAAAACACTGTACTTGTAAGAGCAAAAAAGCATCAGCAAGGAATGTACTAGGACAGTTAGAGTCTCATATTGGATTTTTGATCCAGCAAAGACTCCTAGACTAGCCACTAAGAAGGTGCAGAATGTGACTAGCAACAGGAATTGTGTTAGGCACTATGTTTGAGAAGGAATTTTCCTTTGGATAGTAGATTCTAGCCAATATACAGTCACTTTCCCTCCAAGTCAGGAAGCTTATTCTTTACTGTGGCAGACTGTACTAAAAATGATATAAACATACTCCTGTCAGTCAAATGCATCCTCTGAACAACTTCAGGACCTTTCTGTCAAAATACAAGTGCAACTAATAGTTAAGTGCTTGTTGCACCTTGCAATAGATCTTTTTATTAATATACAAATATATCTGCATAAAGTCAATAGTCTTTTACAGAAAAGCAACTCAATCTCTTCCTGCTGTCTAAAAGATGATGGGAGATTGATTAGGATACATCTGGTCAGGTAATGAAAATAAACGTAGATCTTATTTCACTTGCAATTAATTTTTTGATAATCTGGCTCAATAGACCCATGAACACATTCAGCAAGCTGTCTTGTCTAAACTCTGGAAGCTGAAGTACCTGTGCCTGCAGGTCAGGCACAGAGAGAGGGTGGAGCAGAATTTGCAGCTGGTGTACAGGAAGGAAGCTTTTTCTCTGAGTAAGGAATGCTCTTCACATGTTTTCCTGATTTGCCTGTAAAGCACTGCCATGACACAAGGACCAAAACTGTACGGAATGGTAGGGCCTTTCCTGGGCTGGTAAAACACATTAATAGGGTAATGTGGTCACGGACAAAAATCCATCTCCTCTCTACACCAAATACAGACTCCTGAATAAATATAGTTATATATTTGTGGGGCTGGTTTTGAGGTCTCTGGAAAGACTCAAAGGAAATAGATGCCAGGCAGAAATCTCAACCTTATCTACTGAGTGCTGATTACAAACTGTTTTTTGCCTTTTAGTCTTAAAAATTTGTTAACGTGTTTATACTTCCCATGGAAACCAGCTAGACTTTATAACTTGAAGATAAGGCAAATTTTCATATTTTCAGTTTCTCAGAAACTCCTTATTTCTTGAGACCAGTCTTGAGAGAGATGGAATCAGTACCTGGCTTGTAGTCACCTTCCATTACAGAAAAGGTAATGCAAATAGTTCACACTATCTCAGGTATCTGTATCTTCACCATTTATGGCATTGTCGCCATGTAGCTGAGAACAGGATATGGTATTCATAGTTAATATATCCTTATTTTCTGTCAATAGTATACAGAAGTCACATTTAAGGTACACAGAAGTGAAAAATCTGTCCTAGTTAACAGTAATTTGATACGTATTCCTGGCAATTACTGTCACCACAATACTGGCATGAGTATTTCCCTAGTACACAAGCAGTTATTTGAAGAACACCTGGCATGTGGCTACTGTTAACCACAAGTGTTTAGACACAATTTGTCAGCCACAGCTGTGTGCATGACTTAGGCACCACCAAAATACACTTCCCCTAGACATGGAAGTATATGAGCTCCTCTAACTAGGCTGATTCTAGCTTCCTCACTGGAGGACAGAGTACCAGCAGCAGCTAAGTGCTAACACTTCAGGAAAATAAGGGCCTCCAAGATGACCACTTCTTCATTCAATTGCATATCTTAGAGGTTTTTTCTAGTGTGTTGCAGTTGCACAGGAAAAAAAAAAAAAAAAAAAAAGAAAAAAGTGGTTCTTCCATTTTTTTCTTTTTAGCAGTGAAGAGGAAGCGTGATTTTACTTGAATAGAATGCCAAAAGCCAGTAACCATAGATTCTTAATAGAATTCATAATGGTTTTCACTAAGAACAATCTAATTAGATCCAAACTGCTGATAGATTTGATGCAATTATAGAGAAAATAGGTTCCCTGAATTTAGTCTGTACATTATTCTTTGCTGAAACTGTTCTTCTCTAACAGATATATGTTGTAGTAAGATTAAGTTCCTTAATTTAAGAATATTTTTAATAAGTAAATGACCATTAATTTCCTTAAAATGACAATAAAGTCACACAATTTTTTTTTTCTGAAAATACTTTTCAGTTGCAATCACTGACTATGACCTATAGTTTTACCCACTCACTACTCCTTTTTCCAATAAAAATTGAAGTAGGTGGCTAATAAAATAATCAATAAATATTAGTAATGGTTCACTAATAAAAAGAGAAATGAAATCAAAAATTTCCTTGTTCACCAGCTATTCAAGTGATCAAATAAGATATTAACATAAGTGATTTTTCCCACTTAATACTCAACATATTTCATGATGTTATGATGATATTTATCAATACGCTATTGAGTATTTTGCAGATAGTCAGTTTCTGCTACTACTGAACTTTCTTCACTCATTTGCTTGCTGCTCAGTTAAGCAAGAAGGCTTGCTTCTCACCAACAAATGAAGTAATCTTTTGTAATGATAATTACTGATAATAAGATTGAAAAGTAAATTTCAGAAAACATAATGCTTCTATTGCACAGCTATGGATACATTTTTCCCCTTTTATTTTAATCTACAGTTATATGGATTGTTATTAGAGTTTTACCTTTTTTTTTAATTATTGGACTTACATGCTTAAGATATTATTTTATTAGGTATTTTGAAGAAATCAGAAAACAGTTTGATTTCTCAGGAAAGATCATCTGCTCCCTCTCTCTCTCCCTCAATAAATCTGTGGTGGGTGTTTTGATGGATGCAGTTTCCTGACCTAAAGTTTGGCTGATATATGAGAACACCTTGGTTTCTGGTTGAAATCTTGGAGAAGATGATTTTGAGAATTCCTGAGCATATAAAAGCTTGGAGGTGGTTCTTTACCAGACATCCTGATATTTACCATCATCAGTGCTTTTGTCCCTTCAAATTAGATTACTGCAGTATGTTCTACAATATGCTACACTACAAATCACTCAAGAAACTAGACAGGATAACCCATTTAAAAGTGGACTGCCTTCTAGGGAGGACAAAAATTGGAACTGTAATCATCTCATGTTATAAGGTCTGCAATTTAAGGTCAGAAAATTTTATTTTCTGATAAGAGCCTACTTGGTATTGTTAAATTGTGTGGAATGGTAATGCAGCAGTCACTAGCAATGTGAATAAACTAAGCAGCTTTTTTTACAACAGTGTTGTAGACACAAGATCTGATGCACACAACTGAGGTGGAAAAAATTACAGCAGGCCATATCCTTTTCTCCATCCTTTTGTATTTCTCTATGTGTGTATTTATATATAAAAGATCAAAACTATATATAGCAATATAAAACTAATTCTGCTGTGGACTTCAAATGAGCTACAGCTGAGTTTATAAAAAAGAAAAATATACTTTTGTTTGAAGTTAATGAGTGCTTTGACAATCTTGCCTGAGATTTGAAAATGTCAATATTGCAGTACAGTTACTCTGGTGATATGAACTGCTATCATCTTACTAATGTAGAATATGGGGTTTAGACAGAGAAATCCAATATTCAGAAAAAACAAAAGAAATTGAAGAGTGTTCTTATGAATTTAATTCTATAGAAAAAAAAGCCAGTCAGTTTCTTCTATTTAGGTGGGGAATAGAAGCAATGTAATTGAGCCATTCCTGCACTCATTTTCTATGTCTATTCCTTTCATTCCTTCCTTCCATTGTTTCTTGATCAAGATAATAATGAATCTTCAAATTTAACTGAGATTCTTGTGTTCTTTTTTACTTACGATGGTATCCTGTGAGACAATACACTTCCCTCGTATTTACATAGTTTCTTTCATAACAGTTCAGGAAAGAGAAAACTATTTATTTTGTGAACTTACAGTGATATTGAATGATATAATTTTCCAATAATTTATATACATTAGATAAATTCAGATACTTTACAAAATAGAGTGGAAGAAAGTGAGCAAAATACAATTTTCAGGAAACCAAAAGTTTCCAGAGAAGTGATAATGAAATGGCTGCTGCAATGCAACTTGTTAGAAATCTCAAGCGATACTAGTGAAGTAGCAAGCAGAGGATGAATTCTCTGGATTACTAGAGGTGATTTTGAACTATTCAACACAGTTTTCTGTGAAAAGCTAATGACAAGAGTACCTTGAGAAACAGAATAGAGATCACTCGTGCCTTCAAAGAAAAAAGACTGCAACAACAGATATTGTTATGCTGAAGAACAGTGCCTGGGGAAAAAAGCTTAAATCTGATCTGGGCCCTAATGTCAAAAATTACCTCCTATGGGTGTTATTAGAGGCATGGGTTTAAAAAAATCCTCTATTGAAAGGAACAATAAATAATGAGATACAGTATAGCCATATGAAGGAGGACTCGGATCATTTAAGTGCCTGGTCTAACAGATGGCAATTACAGTTCAGTTTAGATTAAGGAACATTAAAGTCAAGAACAAAGGACATAAAAGAATTAACAGTGTGGTTGTTTTCAGCACAGTGAGCAGAATATGGGCAAAGGCTGAAAACTTTTTTAACAGTTAAATAACTGAAGAATCAACAACTGAGTCTACTTTCTGAGGAGCAGCCTCAAATATAAACAAGTACTGTACAAAGAGAAAGATCAAATACGTCTCCTTTAAAGCACCTTTCAGTTCATTCTAGCATATCATAGGAGCATATGCATGTAAAAAAAATCAACTACTGCCTGATTTTTTCTTTTACAGAGCAATATAGCACAATCCTTTAGCTATGATCCCAAACAGGTCTTCCTAGAACTACAGAAAAAAGTAGCACAGTTTTAAAAAATATATTTCAAAGTATATCCTGAAGAAAAGGGTTCTTCAAAGCTTTCAGCATGTTAACTATGACCATAAGAAACAATTTCTTAAGCTGTTCTGGCTGACTTTTTCTTTTCATGGAGAGACAGAAAGACACTGATGCAGGTCTCAAGCGCTACCACCAAAAACTCCCATTACCTTTCATTCCACCATCAGCTAAGTGCTTGGATCCTTACCATACTCTTCACTGATCCAACTTAGTACTCTCAAGAAGAACATACTCCACTCTCCTCTCTCATATCCTGCTAATCCCTCTATGCAGACAGACAGGAAAAGGAATGTAGTATGCTGAAGTACCCTTTCTAATTATTGCATCAATAAACTGAATGTTGGGCAACCTCCTGAAAAACTCTATTTTTCTTTCAAAAGGGACCTCCAGATTGGAGGACTTACACTTCCAAGTTTTAGTGCATTTTCTTGGTAGTTTACAATTATTTCATCATTATTCTGAATCATATTGGCCACACTTAAATTTAGGAATACCATTTTAATTACTACATAAACCTAACCATTTTCTAATTAAATAACAAAAACTACTATTATACATATTTTGGTGCAAAATCATGTTTCCTGTATTTTTTGACAGCTGTGCTAAAATTTCTTTAGATAATTTAAGAAACATTGATATTGGATAGACAAGATGGACAGCAGAATGAAGTTTAGTTATGTTGTGACTAGCAGAAGAATTTTGATGTCTTCAATGTCTTTATTTGTAATCTCTCAGACGAAGCATGACTTGAATTCTATACTAAATTACCATGCCATGTATTATTTTAAGACTTTCTATGAAAATTTTTAGTACACCTGTGGTTTGATATGTGGCACAGAGTGACATTAGGAGAGAAGAAAAAGTCAATCAGACTTCATAGTAAAGTCAGCAAATTTAATAACATATGCTTAAAAGATTTTCCTATTCTGAATGTTATCGCATTCCGTCTCAATTTAAATTTGACAGTAGAAGAGAAAAACCATAAATTTCTATGCTAGTTTACAGTAAAAGACACAGCTTGGTCCTGAGAAAAGACAAATATCTCATTTTCACTTATAAGTAGTAAAGTTCACAAGTATAATTCTTCTAATGGAAGAAATAAAAATACTATAAGAATGGGGAATAAAGATCATGCTAGACCAATCATGCTAGACCAATAAGAAATTTTTGACTTCTGGAAATTCTTGAATGTTAAGTTTTTCACTTTATAGACAAAGGATTCCTTCTCTTTCCCTCTCATCTCAGGACTACCAATAAAACACCATAACTCATTGCAGGGGACATTTTTTCCACCTGAAGGGAGTGCTTTTGTACACACGTTTCTTTTAAGAAAATACAAATTAGCATTTTCAGAAACTCCAACTATCCTTGCAGTATCCTACTTCAAGTATCCTTTACGCATCGTAAAAGTTGCATCCTAAGTGTCATATAGCTCAAAGACAGCTCTGTGTAAAAGCAATACTCTGAGAAAGCCCAATGCTGCACCAGCTGCCTTGCTGGCTTCCTGCTAGCAGATATCCAACAGAATCTTGCTTTCAGAAAGTTCTTTCTAACATGAGAAGAAATGAAGGAAGATGTCTATTTCCATGAACCTAGTTTTCCTCAGTAGTCTTTTTATGCGTCAACATAGAAATCACAGCATATAGGAAACACCACAAAATTTGGAGAAGAAGGTGGCATATGTGATAATGAAGTTGCTGTTTTACTAGATCTAATATTACTTTCTTTTCCATCAAAGGATTGCATATACTATCCCATATACTGCAAAACCACTGAGAAATATAACACAATCTATTAATATATTTAACACATCTCATTATGCAGAAATTATATATTTTAAATTAATAATTCTGAGATGCTGAAAAATTCACAACTGTGCATAATTGAACTTTGTAGTTCAGGTTCAACAGAACTGAATAGCTATGTGTTTTGTTGTATAATTATCTGGAAAAAGAGGTAAATTGTCTCTATTCCTACTGAGGTACGAAATATATATGGAAACCAACCATTAAAACAGCAAAACATTTTCTAGAGCAAAGAGAAATTTGCAAGGAAACATTTCTTTGTATTCACCAGTCTGATATTTAGAGGTTATGGAGAATACTACACTGGATCAGACAAATTCCACATATGGTGAAGCTGATACCTGCAAAAGTCAACTACAGCTTATTCATGTACTCCAGCTTGCTTGCCCTGGACCTACCCTTTGGACTCTGTCAATCACTCTTCCTTATATATACATGATCTTTTTGCTTGGTAAGTACACACACACAACTTTCCTGGCAACAGAACTGCTTGACTACATTTTATTTAGAATTTAAATTATTTCTTCATCATAGTATAAAAAGATGATGTCTGGAATAAAATAAGTAATTTTGAAGTGAAATTTTTAACAATGATGGAAACCATTTAGCAATCAACTACTTAGGGGTCTTCAGGTGCCTTCTCTAATTATTAACCATTTTGCTATTTATTTCATTAAGTTTCTCCATATCTAACAAATAGGAAGTTTATTTCCTTGAAGAAGACAGATAAATTATACCTCCTTGAATATTAAGGCAGCCCTCTGAATTCCATAGGGTTCTCCAAGAACAATTAAACTATCCATGGATCAAATTAAAATAGTGACATTCAAAAAGTCTGTGAAGTTCCTCTTGCCCATCAAAGAAACATATGTAACATGTATATTCAGTGTACACTAAAGCAGATAATGCTCATTACTTAACTTCTAAATATTACCCACTACAGAAGATGAAATTTGTGAACAAAATGCTGAGATTTTATGAAGGATATTGACTTTTTTACACTCTGAGAAGCTGCAGAAATCAATCTCCTTGCAAATGCAGGTCTGAAACTTGCATAACTGATAATGCATATTTATTCCGTCCATATTATTAAAACAATTCAAAATGCACGTAGACACAAAATTTTGGTGCATAAGGAAACAAAAGTGGACACAAAATTTCCCCAATGAATTCAATGGGTCAAAGGTTTCATTCCACTTCCCTAAAAGAGACTTCTGCACTAATTGAGTGGGGAAACAGTAAGAAAGGGGAGGAAAATACCCTAACCCCCTCAAACTCCAGGTTCATGGTCTACTGGGTGAAGAACTGGCTGAAAGATGGGACTCAAAGGGTTGTGGTGAATGGGGCTAGATCTGGCTGGTGACCAGTGATCAGTGGTGCACCTCGGGGTGCAATTCTAGAGCCAGTTCTGGCCAATGTTTGCATCAGTGATCTGGCTGCATTACTTGAAGGCATGGTGAGGAAGTCTGTGGAGGATTCTAAACTGGGAGGTATTGCTGACTCCTTCAGGAGGGGGGACAAGAGGCCTTGTACAGGGATCTGGATAAATTGGAGTACTGTGTAATCATCCATGGCATGCAGTTTGACAAGAGCACATGTTGGGTTCTCCATCTGGGGTGCCACAACCATAGATGCAAGTCTAGGCTGGGAGAGGAGTGGCAGCAGAGAAGGGTCTGGAGATGCTGGTTGACAGGAGGCTCAACAGGAGCCAGCAGTGTGTGTGCCCTGCCAGCCAGGAGGGCAAACCGCATCCTGGAGTGCATCAAACACAGCATCACCATCCAGTCAAAACCAGTGATTATCCTGCTGTATTTAGCACCAACGTGGTCTCTCCCTAAGTGCTGTGTGAGGTTATGGGCCCCATAATTTAAAAAGGGAATTATGATACTTGAATGCATTCATGGGAAGACACCAAAGCTAGGGAAAGGGCTGGCAGGAATGTTCTCTGAGGAGTTACTGAGGGCACTGGGCTTGTCTGGTTTGGAGAGGAGGAGGTTGAGGTGTGACCTCACTGCTCCCTACAGCTTCCTGAGGAGGGATAGTGGTCTGCAAAGTGGGCAGCCACCAGTGTCCAAAGGAGAGCACATGGGCAGTACAAGTCTCCCTGGCCAGGGACCTGTCCCTCCCTTGCTGGCCTCTCACTGCAAGCAGCTGCTGGGTGTCTCTTTAAAGTAATCTGGGCATTCAGGCAATGTGAGTATGGGGATTTGTACCTGTACATTGCTTTGGGCGTAGGGATGTCAGAGGTGAAAGCAAGGTTTTTGGTTTCCTCTGCATGAACTGTGCACAGAGTAGAGCACACGGGATTCAGACACTGTTCCTTACCCAGCGCTAATACATTTGCTAACGGTGGAGTTTCCTAATTTCTAGAACTGTTTCAAAGTTCTGATGTTGCTGATGTTGCAACTCAAACATTTCAGTAGAGCTGAAATTTCACTATAATGTAATCTACTGAGTACCCACTTAGTAAAATTTTACTAAACATGCAGACTGGACAGCTCAGGAAATTTATCACGAAGCAAAAGTCTTCCATCATTAATTCAAGGACTGAAACTAATCTCAGTTTTCAGATATAAAACCAGCTTTCATTTGTAGCATTTTTTTAGCCCATGAAAAAAAATTGGATCCCAAAAGCAAAGCCATCTGTGAAAATATCTGGCATTAAAATGTCAATGTTGAAATTCAGTGAACACTAAATTCAACAAAAGCAAAAGATCAAAATAAAGCTTTTAAGAATTTCCCAATAACGGAAAAATATTCGCACTATATAGAAAAGGTGTGAACAGCCCTCTTTTCTCCAAAATCTATATTATTGCAGTCTCTTGGCAGATATTCACTCTGGCATAAGAATACGTTGCAAATAAATGAAATATAAAAATCCTTCTATTACCTTTTAAAAAAATGAACAAGCAAACAAAAAAAACCCATACCTAAAAAAACATACCTACCTAAAAGAAATGAAACATTAAATAAACCCTGGGATTTTTTACAGAGAAAAAAGGACAGACCTTTTGAGGGAACTGACTACCTCAAGACATTCACAGGTCTGGGCCAGGATTTAGGTTTACTTTTATTATTTGCTCAAAAGCACACAGATAATACTGACAATTGCTCCACATGCAGTGTCATTCATGAATCTGAAGAAATAGCTTAGAGACCATATAAAGCAAAAAACATTATTGAAAAGGGAATTGAAAGAGAAACAATATTGATGTTGGTATTAAAATATTAGTTAAAAATACTTTTCAACCAAGTGTTAGCAACTGAGTTAATAGAAGACATCTCCCAGACCTAGAAAAAAAAGGATGGGAAGGAACAGAAGTAATTTCAAGAGAAATTATCTTTGTTTCAGCTACACTTTCAAAAAACATGATGTGATTTGAAAATATTAAAATTTAATATTGAAAAATTGTCTAGGTTTGGCATTTCACTTAATACTAAAACCCGCAAGATTGATTAGCAACTTCTGCCTAGGAAGAAGGCTGAAACAGCAGCTACTCTAATTTGATTCTTCTGCCTCTGATGTAACGAAAAATATGATTTGCTGGTCTCTGGCATCTGCAGTTCTTGTCCACTGCAGATGCCACAAAGCCCTGCAAAGCATTTGAAAGTATAGGTTTGCAATACAGCTGCGCATTAAGTAACATGGTTTTTATGTTAATCCGACAATTGTAGCAAAAATCTGCAACAGTGTCAGGCAGAAATGAAATAACCACTCAGAGCTGCAGGACACTGCGGTAAAGACTGCAGAAATGTCAGCCAGCCCCTCTGAATATTAACATTAATTAAGTAGGTTAGTGCCTTTTTTTTGTAGTTTTCATTTCCCATATATCTGTAATTTCTAAGTAATTTGGTTTATGCAGTGAGATAGACAAGCCATGAATACTCATGGCAGTGCACAAAGCAAGTTCATAAGTAAGTCCTTTTGCTAATGACTCTTGACCAGAAATACTTATGAGTCTGGGCCTGTTGTTTCTACTCTGCCTAGCAGAGATGTCAGTCACTGAATAGTCTCAGTATACCTTTTGGTGAGCATCCAATTGGCTCAGCTGGTTGTTCATCAGGTGCTCACCATACAACACAAGTAAGATTGACCATTTCAGCTTAGTTCTATGGCAGTTATTAGAACAAAATTAGCAATAATGCATCTTCAAGTAGAAAAAGGTTTCTGACAGAAATCTGTCTGATCTACACCCACAAATAATACACACAGGCTTTGGAGATCTAAGTCAGCTTCTATAGGATATCCATGTCTCTGTGAGAATACCAATTCCTGTCCACCAAGCTATTGCTAAGAAAAAGGGAATCCAATTGAGTAGTGATGGTCCTAGGTATCCAACACAATTATTTACAACACTGCCATTTCAAATTGTTTTGTAACAGTATTTTTTCCTACTACTACTGACATGACATTGAACATTTTTTTTATCACTACTGAGAAGCTTAATTCTGCTGTAGTCAGCAAACACTGGTCTGAAAGAAAAATCTACTGTGATTTCCAATTGTGATGCACAAGTGCATCCCAACACGAAGATAAAAAGCTATTCTCTTTGGAGTATAATCTCAAGGTTTAGGGTACTGCTTTGGCAAAACCCACAAAAATAATATTAGGAAGGTAATAATTCATTCTCACCAGTTTTCCTAACTTGCTTACTATTGAATGCTTCAGTGTGTGCAGAGGTATTCTAATAAATCTCATCTAGAGTAATGGAAGATTATTACCTCAATAGCTCTCACTCAGGGAAGCATATCCTGAAACATACATAAAACCAATATTTCTAGGCCTCTTGAAGAAAATTTGGGCTTAGCAAATGGAAAAAACTGTAAAGCAGGAAGCATGAAAAGCATGTTAATTCTCTTAATAATGTGAACTCTGGTCATAATAAAAATGAACCCAGACCCCTAACATTGAAACACTTGGCTTCCAGTACACAAGTGGAAGGAGATCCTTACACCTATCAGTTAAGACTTTCTGAACAGGAGACCTGGTTTGCAACTGCATCTTTCCATTCCAAATCTAAACATTTTCTCTGCAAGTTCTCTGGCTGTAGATGTTCCCTACTCACTGTACAAAGTTTCACAGTTCATCCTATGGTAATGTTGGTCGGACTCTTCTCACTAAATCATATGGAATTCTAGCCTTAGTTTGTTCTTCAGTTGTATCCTGTTTATTTCAACCAATCTTCACTTTCTGGTGCTGTGGAGCAGGGATAATCTCAGTAGGTTGCAGCCAAGTCTGGCTCTTCCAGGAAATTTCCTCATTGGTTTTAATGGATCTAAGTGGTCTCTTCATAACATTTTCTGATTGACTACCATATTTTTAGTGGAAGTGCTACTTTCTGTGACCTTGCAGCTAAAAAGAAAAGAAAAAGGCCAGTTTCCTGATATCAGGAAATGATATCAGATTTAAGTAATTTTTCCCCTCATTGCTATTCCCTTTCAGTCTTTTTCCCACCATGTGGAAGTGGTGGAGGGGAGTCTACAGCATGCTTCTGGTGCTGCCGTAAAAGGTGTACTGAACACCCATACTCAAAATTAATAAAAATTATTGTCTCTAGGTTTGCATTATAGTTACTGTGAATTTGTTCTCTTCTGTAGAAAAGCAGCAAGACTAACTTTAAGTGATAAAATGCAAGCATGTAAATAATCTTGGAGTCTTGGAGTGTTCAAAGATAGCCTTCACACAAAAACTTTATAACACTGTACACTCACATTCTTACATAATCTATATTAATTCACTTATTAGGAAGTTCCTGGTAGGGAGACATAGGAGAATCATTCTGTAATCTCCTGCCTGCCTGGAGAAGCTGCATCAGCAGTACATTCCCTAAATGTGTAAGTACAGATCAAAATGGATATCTTCTGCAGCTTATTCATTGCCCAAGTAATTTCTTTTTATAACTTGCATTTCAGAGCATAAAAGAAAGCCTGAGAATTTTTAACAGCAATAGTGTCAACACAGTTTACCTGTGGGAAATTTATTTAGAAAATTATACATCAGGGTGGCAGCACTGCACCCTGAATGCTGGTTGGAAATTCTACAGTAGAATGAATCTCTTTCCACTCCTAGAAAGTGCCTGTAATTTTTTCATCACTTGTCTGTCTGTTTCAGAAATAAGTGAACTTAATATACCATTTGTGGTCTGTACAGGATTTGAGATATTTCCTTTTAACTAATCTGCCCTTTGAACATTTAGCTACATTGTTCCAGTCTCAGAGAAATTATCAACAGGAACAACATTCTGCACAGGTAAATGGTGTTCTTCCTAGTCCCACGGTCAGCAAGACAAGACAGTAGTAGTGATACCTTGTGAAGGCTGACCTAGAGCACAGGCTAGAGGCAGTTGAAGAATAAAGTAGGTGTTTATTTAAAGGCCTCAATGGATACACCTTGGGCAGCACAAGAGCCCAACCAGGGCTACACCCAAGATGAACCCAAAACGGCCGCAAAAATGTACCACTGGTCACAGTGCCACTCAGTTTTATAAGTTTTGGTCCATTAGCATATTGGAGTTAATTGTCCAATTATAGCTTTAGCTTATGAAGTCCCACCCTTGTTTATCTCTCTTCAATCCGCCATTGTTTATGCTCTTGGGCCTGAAATTAGGATCATTTGTCCTTGGTCCCCAGCTAGAGAAGGAATGGTTTTTTCTACCTACTCTGTGAAGAAAGCTTACTATCCCCTTATATGAAATTCCAAACTACACATTAAAGCAGTACAGAAACTGAAAAATATAAAAGCTAAAACCTGAGACATCAGTAGCAGTCAATAAAAAGCAGCCCTGGATAGGAATTGAGGAGAAGTTGGTCTTTGCACTGTTGATTAAGGACAAGGAAGCAGGAAGAGAGGAGCACATATAGGAAAGCGTTTATGTATACCACAAATCCCACAAGAACTTAGTGACTCACACCTTCCAAACTTTGAGGCAGTACAGCTAAAAGCCCACAGAAGCACAGAGCAGCTTTCCCAGTAATACAGGGAGTAGGCAAAACCACACACCTCACACCATCTATACCCCTCCCCCACAAACAACAGAAGAACTCTGAGAAAATATTATCATCACAATAAAATAAAGTTTGCAAAACACCTCTATCAACTCCCACTATTTCAGGGGTAATTTAACTGTCTAGCCTTAACTTGACCTTAATTTTCTGACCAAAAGCAATAATAAAAGTTCTACAGAAAACGCAAGTTTTGTTTGGCCTTTCAATAATATTCTCTACAGGAACAATTTTCTAGGGATAACTGAAGCATATCACTGGCCTGAAGCAGCTTGTGCCAAGTTCCTTACATCCCCAGTAGGGAACAAGTGTGTGGGAGTGAATCCAGAGCCAAATATTTGCTTCTAGCATTCACAGTAACAGTTTGAGGTAGATGGTACTCCTCATCATTTTATTCCAATCATCCCTTTTATCTGCTCCCCCAGTTATGGACATATTTCTTGAAATATAGGCTTGTGGGGTCCTGCAATGCACAGAATTCTAAAAAGGATTGTTGTATTCTAATTTCTGAGAGCTTGGTTTCTAACAAATGAGGAATATTTTCTGATTGCGGGTGATGTGAGCATTTTTTTGCTTCTCCTAGACCAAATAATTCAGCAAAACAAAGACTCTGCTTTATTTTCAACTAAGTCTGCTGTGTCACTCTCAAAAGCCAATTTGTTCTCCTGCTTTGAGGTCATTACACATTTAGTCATCTTATGCCTGACATAATTTGCTCCAACTTTGAGCATCTGAAATGCATTAAGATGATTACATGACATGATATACTTTTATTCATGTATATTCTTATATTATTCTTCAGATTTTGAAATGGGGCAGAAATAAAAAAAGGGAAGAATTACAGGGATGTAGTCAGACAGCCAGAAATGTTTCTATTGCCTGGTGGGTGACTTAAGAAGCCACCTTGTGTGTCAATGATAAGGCTTCTGAAAGAGAGCAAATCAAGAAATTTTGTCCTGAAGGCAGACTTCACATGATATTTTTTGGTTTATGTTTCAGATATTTTCTCAGCATTTGCAAACTGGGGTAGCTTTTCACTTTCTACACATGCACGGGTAACTGCAGAAAACATCTAGAGATATTCCAACATTATTTAGGCTCATGTGAATTTAACATAATTTATTTACTCAAACCCTAAAGTCATGGCATCACATTTTCATTATTAAACATTTTTGCTTAATGAAGTCACCAGGTGTTGATTCACAACCCCCCACCGCCGCCAAATTCTATGATTTTATATTATGAAGAGCCCTGAGATTATTGGAACCTTCATCTCTGTGTGGGGGCTGTTTCTATGGCAGTGTATGTTTAAGTTGTGAACATTAT
Source organism: Onychostruthus taczanowskii (assembly GCF_017590055.1). NCBI lineage: Eukaryota > Metazoa > Chordata > Aves > Passeriformes > Passeridae > Onychostruthus > Onychostruthus taczanowskii. The sequence goes on along the minus strand of NW_024506773.1, from coordinate 2,138,937 downwards.
AAAAGATAAATAAAAACAATCTTTACAATCCCACGGCCCTTAATACCAGGCTGCAGTCCTTTACTCTAACATCCTTAAAAGCCTGACAATATGAAAAACTTGACATGCTGTCACAGAACACAGTAACAGACTGCTCTCACTCATTCCTTGCCATCTAGATAGTGGCTTTAAACAGTCAAACTCAAGTAACTGCGAAGCACAAGGGTGCCCAACAACATCAGTTTTTAGTGATAACCTGAGGCACACCCAACAAACCAAAGAGAAAAACATCCTGATTTATTTCACAAGGACCCCAGAGAGCAAGCTTCATCTAATCAAGGTGAGTCCAGGTAAAGGCTAATAATTACAGTCTGTCAACTGATAGAGGCTGAGTGGAAAGTTGTATCCAGATGGAAAAACAACCATGATCATTTTTGTAGCAAGCCAGTACAATGTTCCACAGCAAGGGGAAAAAATACACTAGCCAAATTTGTTGAGATACATTAAAGTACCACAACGAGCAAGAAAGCCAAACTTGACATAAAATAAAAATAACAACAACAAGAAAAGCTGATTAAAAATGAAAATATGTACCCATGAAACCTAGAATAAAAAGGACATGCCTTGTAAATAAGAGCAGATGAAAAATATAATCAATGAACCAAAGCTGAGATGCAGGATGCTTCAGCCAACTTGGCAGGCAAAGATGTAAACATAGTCTGCTCTCTTTCCAGGTTTCTCATGGGTTTATTATTTTACTCTGATGTTTGGAAGATGAACTCACCTTAGGAAGAAAATCTGCCATCAGAGTTGCTGCTATAGACATGATGCCCTGATGCTCCAAAGACTATTTTCTTCTTTCTCAGTACTTTCTCCCATTTCTTTTTTCACAGAGAATCTAGCTTGATGTGTCAAAACAACCAAAAAGAGTGTCCTAAACAAGTTGATAGTTACCCCCCACCTTTTTTTATTTTTTTTTCCCCTGTTTGTTTCTGCTCTTGTTTCATCTGCAAGGAAACAAGCTTGGATACCCTGCAACAACAGCCCCAATTGATTTCAAATATTTGTTCCTCTTTTTGCATCTCAAATGTAATTTTAACTTGCAAAAATGACAGACTATTAAAAAAGCCTCCCAAAACCCCTCTACAATGGAAAGAAAAGTGTATGAGATGATGTTAGAAATAAAATCTTCATTTCATATGTAAGAATTGAGACAATGAAGCTATTTTTCTTCCTGTTTTAGACAAGGGACTGAAATATTATTATAGAAAGCTTTCAGCAAAGAGATTACAGTAGATAAGGTCTCTGTAATCATCATTAAACAACTTTGCATTGCCCAATGACAAAATTTTGTTTATTTCCTTTAAATGTGTGTCAATTAATTCTATTATAGTTAACAACTAAAAAATATTAACTTCTTCCCTAAATCTTTACTTTATTGAATTACATTGCTCAACATTTTGTTTTAGATCTCTCTCTCTCTCTCTCTCTCTCTCTCTCTATATATATATATATATATATATATGCATGAATAAAGGTTCTGTCTGGTACCTTGGAAGTTCAGTAATGCAGTTCTCAGGTAAGAATTCTCATATGAGAGAACTGATTATATGGACATGAGCAATAGAATCAAACATTTACTGCTTCTAGGGCACTTTTCTTTAGGATGTAGTGATGGCACATTTACATTCATGCCATATGTTTCTACATATTTCATAGTATAAAACACTCCATTAACCCACTATTTACAGCGAGAAGAGAGAAAAGTCACAGGATACAACTGCTGTGGTTGTTTAATGTCTGCTCACAAAGTCATTCTAGTAAATATCACATGCGCCACTTCTGTTAAAAAAATGAAGAGGGTGACGGGAAGGAGGAGAGTGGGTAGTGAAGTCACCTCGTACATTTGACCTTAATGAGGCCGGCTATGAATACACATAATGATTTCTCAAACTGTTTGAAGATGAGCAGCTTGAGGCAAAGGAATTTTACTGGAAAGGAGATAGGCTAAGTACCACTCAAATGGAGCCATTATGCTTGCAGCTATTTGGATCCTGAAATGAGATAAAAGCTGCACCATGGAGGCATAAAGACTTCAGGACCAATAGAAATAATTAAATGACATATCTTCTGGTAAAATACATTATGAAACCTTTCTGTTCTACTTTGCATCAGTAGTCTAAGTGATGAACCACTAGAAAGAGCAGTCTATGATTTTCCTCTCCCCAGCTTAAAGCCTCAAGGAACTACAGGAGTGCTGATCTGCCTCTCCTGATGACATCCCTTACAGCCATTAAGATAAATAATTTGGCCCTTATGATCCCGCTGCATTGTTCCTCTACTTATTCCTCACTCTAAAAATTCTTGCAGGACAAATCTTAAGGTCTTAATAATCTTACTCATCTGACACTTTTCCCCATCCTCCTTGTACCAAACAGAGAAAAAGAGAAACATTAAAAATGGGAAGTAATAAATTTATTTCTTTTGTCTTTTTCAATGGGACTAAAACTAAATCTGTCAGAGAAAAAGGAAACAGGCCTAGAGATTCAGCAATATTAAACAGAGCATGGAATGAAGCTGCAATATACTCAAACTTCGCACAAAAAATTGTGGGATATTAAGATATTCTAACAAATACCTTAAAAGAGCAATTCTTTCTACTACAGCTGCTGCTCTAATGACAATTAAGGAGAAAACCTGAAAGGTCAAACTGGATATTGAGAGAGAAACCCTCCAACTTTGGAAAAAACAGTTTGAATACAGAGTCTAACTTTGTCTTGTGGACCTGCCTCTGAAAGAGAGTAAGACGACAGAGCTTTGAAAGAGTTCCCTGTTGACCTTAGCTACAAAAGAGGCTAAACTGAAAAGCAGTCGAATGGTTAAACATTGTGCCACAACACAGCATTGAGGAATACTTTTTCCATAAGTGTCTTAATTTGAAAAATTCCAACTTTTTACATCTAAATATTTCCAATACTGTTTTTCAAAAAAAAGAAAGGTGAAGTAAAACAAACTTCCTAAAATTTACACAGTTCCTACAGAAACTATTTGGAGAACTGCATAACATGAACAGCAATGCCCTAGATTTTGAAAAGCTATTTTCTTGCATCAGAAATAGATAGTTGGAATGTAACATCTCATCATCTTCATTCCACTATGAGGACATAAAATATAAATGCTTGGTTCCTCTTCACTGTCAGAATACAGCTCTGAGTACAACCTTTATTTGGAGAAGACAAAGACAAAAGAACTGGAAGGAGAAGCTTGGCTATTTCTTTGAAAATAGAGATGTTTGTAGAGGCCATTGACTGCTGCGGGGAGCACATGCAATTACATATTTCTGACTTTGCACTGTTGAATCACCAACACATCTTAGATACCAGAACAATTTTTAGTTACCACAGCAACATCTGTGAAGGGGGGTTCTTGTCATGACAGTTGCCAGCTTACTAAATTAAGACACACTAAATTTGGATATGGATTATGCCCAGAAATATGTCCAGACAGCTGTCTTCTGGACCACAATTTTCTCTCTCTTTTTTTTCTTTTTAATATTGTTTGTCACATTTGAGTATGCTAATGTTTTCTGATTATAGACTGTGTAGGTGAAATGCTGATATAATGATGAAATTATGAATTTGGTGGCTCCATATTTGTGATGCAGTATATTAAAGAGCTAAAGACATAATTTCACAACAAACAATTTCAGTGGCTTTTCAGGATATTGTCCTTGCCCCAGAAGGCTTACAGTCAAGTGAGAGTGATGCTTATTACCCAACATCTTGCTCCAGTAAAACTATACTACATTAATTGTGAAAGTAGTACATAGCTGTTAAACCACCTTGTTTTGCAAAGATTGATATTCACTTTTCCACCTTTGTGGACTTGCTTTTCCAGGGAATGGAACTAGAAAGTCTCACTTCACATTTTCAGTCATTAAGATGTTCTCTACTTGCTAATTTCACCTGAATGAAAGAAGGTGAATTTAAAATGTGCATTAGTATCTTGTGTAGTAATTTAATATAGAGATGCTTGTTTTACATAGTGGAAGAATAGGAACATTTAGATTTGGCTCTCAGACTGGAGAAGAAAATATAATTAAGGATCTTCATCAAAATAAAATATCACTACCTTCCCATATTATTTTTATTCATTTAGTACACTCCACATACCAATCAGTATAGCTAAATTTGTAGGTTACTTAGTTTTAAGTTCACAAAAAAAATTTTTTTCTATTTCCTGCCTGTGGTGGTAAGCTGCCTTCTGCAACACCCCATGAACAACAGATACTACTGAACTCCACTAGGTTATATATCTACAATAGCTTTGGTAAATGGCCATATCTATCAACTTTTCCTGTGTGTATCTTTTAAAATTTTTTTAAATGATGCAACACTTAGGATACGAAGACCTATTAACACTAATAGGTGCAATTCAAAAAGCTTATTAAAGGGAATAACTACTGCCTTGCTCAGTCAATCCTGAATAGTGACTGCAGATTTGGTGATCCCTGACGAAAAGCTCTTGGTAATTATTTTTCTTTTAACAAGAAATATGAAATATGAACAGCCTCTTTCTCCTAACTACATTTAAAAAGGCCCCAAAAAACAAATCCCCCCTTCAACCAACTTAATTAGTAAATAGAATGCAGTTACCTGTCATGTTGCAGTAAACTTTCAAAGGTCCCAGTGCCCCACTGCCATCTGGATCTATCCAGTAGTAATTTGAAGTTTTGCCCAAGTGTTTGTATGCTTCACAAGAGAGTTCATAAATAGCTGAAATGAAATAAAATAGAGCAATAAGAATAGTTGTAACATGGGGGAAAAAATTCTTAGGACAATTAATGGATCCTCTTTATATACAAAGAATTGTACCTCTGACATTAAAGCAATATCATCGAGGTTCACATAAACAAGCATCTTTCCAAAATTACAGAAGTGATTAAAAGCTTGCAGGACATAATTTCTGCTTTTGTAATGTGAGGAAAAGCCAGAATAGGAAGACAATTCTAATGGCTTGGGGAGAGAGAGGAAAATTCGTACTTTTTCAAGGGTATATTTAAACTGTTTTTAACAATGTAGTTCATAACTTTGTTTATATTCTTGTTTAAGTTTCTATTACTTCTATTGATACAACATACTTTTACTCTTAAGCTTTTTTTTCAAGAGATACTAAAAGAGCTTATGAGTTTTCACCCTGTATATTTTTAAATTGTTCGCATTTTATAACAACTCAGAATAATATTGAATTTCAAAATTGTGAAATTTCTCCCTGCCTACAATACCTGTCTCTACACAGCTATGCAACTACTCTATTAAATGCACACAGAAATAATTCTCTGGCCCAGCAAGGTCTGAAATGTCACAGTATTTGCTGGAATAATTAATTGATATAGCAGACAGGTTTGTTTCAGTTTTTCCTTGAATACTGCCTTCTATTTCAAGTAATAAAATTGTTTGTCAAAATGTATAATGAATAGCTCAGACATTATAAGAAGCATTGCAGATAGAACCTTCCCTAGTAATTCCCATATTTTCTTGCAAATGTAGAATTTTTGCAAAATCATGTGCATTAAATATGAAGAAATCATTTTATGCTAAGAAAAACTGACAATTTATAGACATTGTTTGTGTGTATATATGCATAAAAATGGTGAATTACATGGATATTTTCCTATACAATTCTTTAAAAATGAATGTGTAATGCTGTTTGTTTTTAAGGACCAGATGGCACAGCTTTTTTTGTTTGGAATCAATCAATCACCTGCTAAAAGAAATGAAATGTTTGTTTAACCAGACTTCATATCCACTCTAAAAATTCATCTAATTTGTTGGCAATTCTTGCAAGCAATCTCTTTGCTAGGACTGGCTTTATTTCAAATGTCCATAAGGACGAGCTGTTTTTCTGGGCTCTGATGATGATGAGTCTCTGATCACACACGCACATTTAAAGGCCTCTAACCAAATATCAAGACATGGGAAGGAAAGTGCAGTTAAAAAAAAAATCAAATTGTGATGTGGCAGAAATGCAAGGCTAAAGGTTCTTATCTATCTACAATTTCCTTGTGATGCTACAAGCGAGTGAATTTCCTGGAAAGTTTTATGTGCTCATTAGAGGATATAAAGTAAATTTTATACAAGTAGATGACACTTTAATTAAATTGCAAAACATTTCAAGCCATTTCCCCTTTCTCTGCAAACAAAGGTCAACATATTCTTCCATTATCAAGGAGACTCTGTGTCTGTTTTTAGGCACTTCATGCAGAATTCATGCAGAATTCATAATCTATTTTGTTCATAAGTGTTTCCCTCACTTTCTGCACACTGTCTTAAAAATGTCATGAAATACTAACTCCGTCAATGTATAATTGTTGTGACACCAACAGGCAAATTTCAATGGATGCACTCCAGGTCAAGTCAAGGAGAAAAGAAATATTGTTTGTGATGTTAATGAAGTTTTGTGTTTTCATTTTCTAAACTCTTTCAGAAAATCAGGGGAGATTTGTCTCTAGCAACCAGATCTTTATGCAAGGCCATATGATTTTTATCCAAATTTGCTGCCTTTGAAAATGCAAGCCAATTTTTGTACTGAAATACTGCTACAAATCAGAAAACAACATTAAAGAATGTTATATGGAATTCAAATGTTTTTTATAGAAAATTAGGGGTTTAGATATAACATCCTGCTTTCTGTTCTTCTAGAATGGGAGAAATAGAAAGTGGTATGTAGGTATAGTTTTATAGCACAGAAAAGGCTGCTTTTTAATAACTCAGCTTTGTTAAACTTCAACATTATGTTGAACACTAACTAATAAAAATTAAGATTGTTCTTCAAATGAAGGCAAAAGAATGGGATATTTTAAACAAATTCAACTTGTGAAAAGTGTTATGAGTGTGGGATAGTTTTCTGGGAGGTATTATGCATATGTATAGGATCCTAAAATTAAGGTTGGAAAAGACCTTTAAGATCAACATGTCCAACAATCAACCTATCACCACCACCATGTTCACTACTAAACCATGTCCTCAAGGTGCTGAATCTAGAGCTTATGTAGAAGAGTTCCAGGGATGATGACTTCACCACTTCCCTGGCAGTCTGTTCCAATGCTTCAGAACCCTTTCTGTGACTCTGAACCCCTCTGGCACAACTTGAGGCCATTTATGTAGATGCAGAAACATCTTAAAAATGGGTATTAATAAAAATGTAAAGACAGGCAACACTGCAGTGAGCAGAAAGAAAAATCACTTCACAGACACATAGGAACAAAGTGAAGGGACAAGTGAGTTTCACATACTGACAAAATAACGAGTAATTAAAGGTGCAATAGGAACAGCAGTAATGTTCCAGTGTATGAAGACAATTGATGAAGAAAAAGATATTATTGTTGACTTTGGATGGCAAAGGGTAGCCACTTTAAAAGAAAAGAAAAGAAAAAAGAATAAAGAACAACAGCAGCAAGCATCAGGCAGAAGGCAACTCTGAAGCAGAGCAAAGTAAGACATGATACCAAGATGTCGAAGTGGATGATGACATAGAAAGGAAGACAGCACAGGATCATTTTATCAGCCACTACTTGCTTTTGTAAGTGCTACACAAAAAGATCAGTAGTGTGAAAGAAAGAGAACAGGTGAAAATAGAAATTAGGAAACTCAAAGAAAATCTAGAGTAGATGAAAGGACGGACGTTTAAGGAATGCTGTTTTAGAAGTCACCCAAGCATGCTAAAACAGAGAAGAAAATGAACACAGAATACAAGGAAGTGACATGGCAGAATCAAAACTGCTTAAATGAGAAAACTGGTAAAGGTGACAATAAAAAAACCCAAAAGACGTTATTGAGCTGGAAAGACAAGAAAACAAAATGCAAGATTTGGATATAAAGTTTACAGTGTTCACATGCAAATTAGGAGAAATGGTTGCATATATCCACACACAGAGGAGGCAGAGGCAGAGAGGGAAGGGCTTTGTAGTGCTGATTCCATCTGGAAGATAGGAAAGAAAAATAAACAAACAAAAATGTGGGAGAACTGAGGACATAAGGGCAACAGATTTTTCTCTTCAAGCCAGTAGAAGTGAAATGCCAAAAATGTGTATTTGCTTTCTTGGTACCTGGTTCAAATACACAACATATGTAGTCTTAAAGGACTTCAGAATAGCTGTAAACCTCAAAATCTTCCAAGCTGAATGTAAAACTCACATGCACTCTGATGTCCAGAAAAGCTATTTCTAGCACAATAAATCCAGCTGTCAGTTTGTTAGGGTTTTTCAAAGGTCACTTATATTCTTTCTGAGGAGAATAGGGGGAAAAAAACCCCTCCCAACAAACAGATTCTTCACCCTTTACATGCTTTTGCCTTGCATCAAAAATTGTCTACGAGCTGCAGGAGGTGAAAACTTGGTCAGAACAGTGATAGAAGCTCTTAGAATGAGGAAGAAAGTATGTACAAAAAGAATCATAACTAGAAAGAGAAGAGCACCAAAAAATGCAATAGACTTTTTAAAGTTTAATCTCCTGAATAATACAGATCAAACTGAGATCACCAAATCCATTTCATGATAAAATTTGAAAGGGTTTTCTGTGTTCTAACATGAAGATAAAAAGTTTTAATACCATTAAAAAAAATAAAAAAACACTGTATCTTTCTGTGTAAAGCATCAAGCTTCTCTAAGCTTCTTGGTCTAGGCAGAAAACCCAGCCATTTTAATTAGATAACAAATGCAACTATGAATGCATTTTGAAGTTCACCATCAACTAAGCTAACATTAACAACAGTGGATTTAAATGAGCATGGCTTGAGGGCAAAAATATATTTTCTCAGAAAAGCTTGTTTAGGTAACTAGGCTAAGGAGGAACAGCCTAGAGTGAAACAAATACTAATGACAAACCTTGTAGCTGCACAGACTTTAAGAGCATTTTCATTGCTGCCTTTCTTCATGGGTTCTGAACTCCAAAGGGAATGTGGTGATGGATGGGGAAGTCAACATTTATTTCTGAGTTTTCAGGACCCTCTATTTTAAACATTAGAGGAAAAGAAAATAGTTCAGAAAAAAGTTTACAGACTAGTTTTTTTCCAGCTCAAGAATCTTAGTCAAAAGTTAGAAAGAATTGACACCTCTTAGATTTCAGTGGCTCTTAAGTGATTGAGGGAAGCAGATGTTCTCACTCCTGTTTTACTTGCTGACTGGTGTAAAGATCAAGGGATAGTCGTCCTGCACAGGTGGCACAGCTGCTGGCTATCTCCAAAAAGCAGAATAGCCGAATGGCAAAAAGGATTTAGAAACTCTGTGGCCCTATACAATGTTCCCATAAAATTTCATTAGCACCTTGGTGAACTACAGTTTTTCCATCACTCTGGGAAAAGGCAGCTTTAATTTTAGAGATGACAAACAGCCTCCTTTTATAAGTGCAAAGCTCATTATAAATAGATTACCTGGCATGACAGTCTGCACTATGTGGCTCAATGAATGTGTTGCAATATGTTTTGTTTCTGTCAGTGAATGTGGCTGCTGCAGGGAATACATGCCTTTAAACATCTGCTAATATAGGAGTGAATCTCAGCTTTACAGGAACATAGCAAAGGTGTAGATACAGAAAAATGGATGGAATTAAATGACAGCAAAAAGTGACAAAAAAGGGTAAGGCATCAGATCCACAAAGTCCATCTATGTCTCTCCAGGACTTTCAACTTGGAAAAATACTGAAAGCTAAACAGGCTATGAGGTGTTTGGATTTATGTAACTCAAACTGGTTTCAACTCTTGAGCCCTAAAAGCACAAGTATACAATGAAGGGGAAAAAAACTCCAAGCTTTCTCAAAAAATAGTGTACACTGAAATGTCATATCCAAAATTTATTTTAAAAGAATAAAATAAGATTTGTTGCTTTATTATAACAAATGTTCAGAAGATAACTGGAAAATGGAAAATGTTAAAAATAAAATTTTATGCATAAATACATGTACACTGTAAGTTCCTGCTCTGTCAGCAGAATTTTCTCTCTGTGCTCATCTACATTAAACCTATACTAGCCTTTTACACATTGCAATGCTATGTGGTGGAGAAATGAGGTCTTACAATTCTTTTAAGGTAAGTCAAAAGAACTAGATATTTCATCATAGTCAAAGCAAGTTATATATGAGAGAAAAATATCCTTCTGTATTCTGACAGAAAGAATACATAGAGCTGCTGGGTTGCTGTACTACCTAAGTATATGAAAAAAAAGTTGCACCAAAAGCCAACATGATGCAACACTGCTTCAATATTCCTGCTTTCTGTAGGACAATGTCTGTAATGACTGGAACCAAGGCTTATGTCTGCCAGTTTTTGCAAGTCTGGATTTAAAAAAGCCTGTAGTTTGGAACTCAACATTATAATGTCTAAGAACAAGAAAAGTAAAATAAATTTTAAAATTTATTCTCCAGTTATAGCTAACTTAAAATAAGAATATGTGCTGTTAAAGTCAGATAAAAATAAGTGTGAACAAGTATCAACTTTTACATCTCACACTGTGAGAAGTCACCTTTTCAGATATGACTTTGAGAAGAAATGTTTTCTGATGTAGCATTTACCAGGTTCCCAAATATTAGGGTGCCCTTGTTCCTTTGTTATTGGAAAAGAAAATGTGCTTGAAACTTCCACTGAACATTCCTGGCTTTGCTGTCTCCACCTTTCTAGGCTGCCAGTTTACAGAACCTCAATCCCTTCAGCTGTGAGAGCTGAAGTCAAAAATTAACCACAAATCAAAACCCAAGGACAATGACCCACTACCAGCATCCAAAAAAACTCATTAGGCAAACAGAGACAGAAGGAGGAAATAAAAACAAAGGAAGAAAACACCACAATTCTGATAAAGAATTGTGTATGTATCTAAAATTCTTTGGGTTATTTGAATACATTTCTACTTATCATTCTAAGTGTATGAACACTCATCTGAAAAAGAGCTCCAAAACATTAAAAATTCCTAACAGAATCTGATCCTGCACAGACAAGGTTCTAAGGTAACCAAGACCTTTGTTTTAGGATTCTTTTCTTGTAATTTTTACTTACTACACAATAATCTTAATGTAAACAACCAAAAGGTAATGAAACACCTGGTTTGCTTTCTGCATACTGCCAAAGACCCCTTTAAAAGGGTCTTTCTTGATTAAAAAGTATCTTGAAAACATTTGCTAAAATAACACCCTCTCCTAAATAAAAGGTGGCAGTGATAGAAAGATAAAATCCTAACTAGAAAAAACATTTGTCTTGCAACCCCAGCAGTAGTTCCTCATGTTAAATTTATGATGGACTCTTAGAGAGAGCAAGTTCTCCATGACCAGAAGGTGGACCACCACAAGCCACACACTAAATATCAGGTACTTGCAGCTAGGATGCCCCTGTAAAATTAGGTTACCTTGATGAGGAAAAGCACAGGAAGCAGCACTTTCAGCAAAACATACAGCTCTAGCAGGACAAAGCTGTAAGACCTTCAAGGCTGCTGGCCCTCTCAGTGCAGGAAGCAGCTGTGGCTGCTCACAGCATGCTCACCTGGACAGGCCAGAGCAGTATAGGAATAGGCCAGCACACCCAGCTGGCTGCAATACTGAATTTCTGTGCCCAGTCTGTGAGCACTTGGAAATTACACCTGGATGTGCCAGCAACTGCAGTGAAGTTCATGTGCAGGAATAAAACTTGGCTTCTCAATGAGCTGCAGCTTTATGCACATCCTAAATATGGTGTGTACACAAACTGGACATAAAAAGATTAATTTTTATGTCTGAAATGGATCTACCGTGATGCCTAAGGGAACTCCAGAAATTTCTTTCTGAAAAAATACAGCTCCTCTAGATGCAGTTACAGTTCATTCAGTTACAATCAAATTACTTTCCAGGTAAAAAACAAGAACTAAGAAAGTGTCCAAATGTGACATGCCCTTGCCATTGCAATATCACCTCATTATTAAAGACAGTGGAAAACAGAAAACCTGCCTTTCCAGACTTCATGTATAACTGAAAATTTGAGTAAAATAAAACCTCTAAAGCCCTGAGTGTAATAACAATTTCTGTGCTCATGTTGCATCTGCAAGAAAACTAATTTACTCTGTTTCTAAAGAAATGTTGCTATACATGAACAGTACTCAGAAAAAAACGCCATTTTCACATATAAGTGCCATTAGGCAATTGGAAAGTTTCACTGTATATAAGAGAATTCGAGAAAATTAGAAGGCATCATGAACAAGTCCATCAAATTGCAGATATGCTTTAGCCCATGCTTTAGCCACTGATTTTTCAGTTGTGGTAAAACTCAGATCGAGCACAATTTTCAGCCATGACTAGGTTGCCTCAGCCAGAAGTTGAACTGAGCTTCTGCAGTCCCAGAAATACAAGCAAAAACAACCCCAGGCATCTTTAAATACCTTCCCAGTGAAACTGAGATTTGTTTTTTCCAGGTTACCATCATTTTAGGGGCCCTTGGTTTACTCTCACAGCTAGCTGGGGCAAGAACATGAATTCTAAGAACTCAAAGTTTCATCCTTTCACTGTCATCACATGACATTAACAAGAGTTTTTTCCATACCACACAACAATTTTACTCATGACAGTTCTTATACAAAGTTAACGTAAAGCCCAAGACTTCAATTCTGTTACCCTCTACATCCCATTAAATAAATACTCCATCATTCTACAAGATTATTCCTGGAAAAGGTAGTTCAGTTACTCAAACTATATTTGAAGAAATAAGTGCTGAGATAAAAAGCAGAACAATGTTGTGGTCATAATTAGTATAACAACAGAATCACATGGCTGTTGTGAACCTCAAAGATAATCTAATCCACCTCCCAAAAAATCTCAATTACATCCATGTAACGTTCCTGACACAGTCTGGTATAAAATGATGTAAATTCCTTGACACACCAAGACATCCTAGAGCTCCACCATCACTTCAGTATCAGCATTTGTTCAATTCTCTACACTGTAGGGCTGTTCTGCTGCAACTTAAACTTATAATTTCTCTTTTTATCCACCATGAATTTGGAGGATAAGTTACTGCACTCCTCCTTGCAACCATCTTTTGTCTATTTGCCCACACAAATCTTTTCTCTACATTAAAATGGCCGAGTTTGTTCATTTTGATCACTGGGTGCTATATTGTTTTCTCTCTTCTCTGGATTCTCCATTTTTTTCATGAAGCTTACATATGAAAATGGCAAATAGCCAGCACAACCAGATTAATTTGCACATTCCACAATTTTTACTTCAGTTAATTCAACCCTAAATGATGTTTTCTTTATTCACAGAATCATAAGCAATGAACTACAAGGCAAATCAGCTATCAATAACCATCACTTCTACAAAACTGAATTAAAAAAATGAAACACAAGTCAGCAGTTTTCCTCAACCATTTCTTCTACAATTGGTTAATGACCCCAAGCATAGGCCTTCCCAATGCTTAGTAGCTTTGCGACTCAAAATCCCTAACATAGCTTCCCAAAGGAGAAACATTCTTATATTTTGCATATTTACAGAATAGTATACATCTAGTATTATATGCATATGAATCCTAGAAATAAACTATAGAAATAAAAAATATAGTATAAATAGCACAGTTGTTGGGGTTTTTTTTGTATTTAATAGGGACGGTAAAACCAACAGAGGTAATTTTAGTGCTTTTTATCTGGTTTAGTCTTCATATCTGTCCATGGCTGCACTGGCTCTCATGCCACTAAAACTTTCCAAAAGCAAAGCTCCATTGTGACTGCACATAAACTTTCTTCACACTGCCATTGATCTAAGCTTCAGCCTTCTAAAATCTTCTATATCTTCCTCATATGCTCTCTCTGCCTTCTACTGTGAACTAATAAACTCATAAAGTGTTCTCGCCATTAGCACAATATCCAAATATGCCCCATAGAAGCAGAAATTAAATTAAAAGCAGTAAAAATAAAAATAAGATATATGGAAATTTGCAGATTTTGTGTCAAGTTTACTCTAGGCTCAGCTTTGTCAGTGATAAACATGACAATTACCATTGTGGTAAAAAAGGGAGCAAAATGAAGGCTTTGCCATCAGAGTGAGAAAGAGAACACAAGTTTATTTGCCACTGGGATAATAAGGAAAATTACTGCTATAGGGGTGAAAACTGCAATTTGAGCTACTACACAGTAGCTCAACCCTGGAATTTGCTACTAATACAGAAAAAGCCAAGCCATTAATGGCAAAATGAAAGGTGCTTCTGTTCTCTCTCAACTTTGTTCTTTACTTTGGGCTGGTAGAGGGAAGGAAGAGAGAAATTAATTTAAATACAAATAGCTGAACCAAAATGGATTTTTAAACAAATATAGCAGTGATTTTAAATTACAAGCCATAGATTAGACAATTAGCATCTTTGTAACAGTGTCAGCCTACAGACATCACAAGAAAGTATAATTAGACACCAATTTTTAACAAGATACTTCTGTGATTTATGTTTTGCAAGGATGCACAGACACAAAATACCCAACAAATAAAAAAAAAAACCCCAAAAAACAAAACCCAATCATGGGTATAGGGACTGAACAAAAATTTCTATCCTGTTCAGAATAGAAATTGCAGAATTTCATTTTAAATCTGGATAGTGTTGCACATTTGTGTAGTTGTAACTCATTCCTGGGCCCTGCATCTGAGAGAGAGGATTGTCAGAAAAACCCAGATATTCACCATACTCGTGTTGATCTTACGCTGGGCTCAGCCACAGAAAGCTTCAGAGCTACCTGGAGCTTGTTTGAGTCTTCTCCAGCTGGGAACACTGCCAATACCATCTTGTTTCCTTCTTTTTCATATCCCTCTCTTCCATGCAAAAAGTCTTCAAGGTCAGTATAAAAACAAATTTTGAAAAAAAATCTATATCCTCAAAGAAAAAGTAGAGTTCTACTCCAGTTCTCATTTACTTTGCATTGGCAGAGTAATGGAAAAGAGAAGAGACAAGGGCCAAAACTTGGCTTTACAATTTCCTGTCTGTGTGATACAAATCCTTAGTTACTCTCAACAGTGAACACAGACAGAAAAGTGAAAAACCTCAGGAAATTATACCAGGGCCAAAGCAGGGGCTATAACACCAGTAAAGTCAGGTCAAAGACACAAATTATCTGGAATCTTATTTTAAAACAAGCTATCTGTAAGTGGTTACAAATAGCAAAGACACTGAATAAACCAAAGTATTCACACTGAATAAACCAAAGTATTCTCCGTCATTAAGTACATACTGGTTATTTTCTGCCACGGATATCAGAGCATTTGATCTCTTTTCAGACCTGAACATCCTAATCAATGTTAAATAATGCTCAGATGAACATGGAGATATTCTCATTACCCAGCTTTGAAAGAGACAATAGTGATAGTTTCTGTTTGTTCACAAATATTAGTGTTCCCAAAATTCATTACACACATGTTCATTTATAGGACTGTAATCCAGTTTTATTTTTACCAGTCTCAATATTTGCAGTTCTCACCATTTCCTGCCCCTTTTATTTCTTTTCCCCACCCCAGATGTTTTTTGCATCCAACCTTCTCATAACCAGCAATCCTATGAAGGAAATTATGGTACCTTTCTTGGCTGTATTTACTGAATGCAGGCTGTAAATACAGTAAATACAAGCCATATTTACTTGTTATTGGAAAAAGCCATATTTACAAGTTATTGGAAAAAAATCCCAAACAAACCAACAACTAGTTAAATAAAATTTCTTAAAAATTTCAATTAAAAAACTTATGTTAGAAAAAACCTCAAACACTAAACCACAGAACAGACACCTAACCAAATAGTGGGTTTTTCAGCAGAGCTGAGCACGTATTTCTATGAACAACAATGAACTATAACATTATGAAAGCAAATCCTCACATCAGCATTTACATTATCTCAATCAAAATGTCCTCTATCAACATGACACCAATTTAGAGGGAATGCATCATGTTTGTCATTTCCATTAATCACAAAGCAACTTGTACTGCCAACAGAATTCAACCTTTTTAACTGACATAAAACTATCAGAACAAACATCTGCTCCAAATCCCCTTTTTTTCATTCTTTCCCTTCAATGCTTTCAAATGGAAACGACTGGGTCCTGGCAACTTCCTAGAAATCACTTTTACATCGTTTTCACATAATGGATGAGCTGTGAAATTAGTGGGATGTTAGATGGGTATCTTGGGGGCTGCCCTGGTTGGCACACACTTTACTTTGTCAGTATTTGTTTCAATAGCAGCACTGTAGAGTATTAATTTAGACTATTTACTGAGGGGATGAGAATATAGAGGAAGTTTTAGGTTCTGAGAAAATATGCCCACCTGCACACCTACAGAGGAGCTCAGAAAACCAATGGCAGGGCAGAAGCCAGAATAATACCCTGCCAGGCTGCTCCCAGGCCCACCACAGGAGCCATCAAACCATTCAAGCCCGTCTGACTCAAATAAAGGATGCGCACAAGTAACAAAAATCCTGTCTGAGGCTGTCACAGCACAGCCTCAAAAACCTTTCAGACCAAGGGAGTTTCTGCTTTGAAAGGTGACCAAGAGTTTCTGCCATGCATCATGGGATGCATGGAAAACGCAGCTCAGGATTGCACGGACTTATAGGGTATTTAGGGATGGAACTAAAGGCAGGAAAAAGCAGGGGGCTACACATTTTGGAGAAGGAAAAAGGTGCAGAGAAAAAAGAGGGGTAAGTATAAATAGTGGTGTGGTAAGTATGCTTGCCTGGTTGTGTCCTGCATCTGATCAGCACAGTCTATTCTGCTTTCTTGTTAAATTCCTTTCCAAATCTTTCCTGGGCATGGTGCTCCTGTGTGCACACATGTGTGAGTATGTGGCTGTGACGACAGACTGAGGAGGAAAATATTTAGAGCAATGATTAGAGAAATAATGATGGAAGGGGGAAACAAACTGTTGAACTTGATAGGAAAGCACAAAGAAATTGAGAAACCTTAAAATGGGAGGGACAGAAGAGGGCTTGAAAAGGAGAGGAGTAGTTAAGAATTTCAGAAAGACATATCTCAGTTAGCCTGAGCATGAATCTGAGAAATGCAGTAAGATTTGTCATGCTCTGGAGTAGCAGTAGAAAATTAAAAGAAAAAAAAAAAAAGGTAGTCACAAACAACACATTATTTTTTCCTCTCTCTTTTAGAGCATCTATTAGCTCCTTCTGAACCTAAAAGTATACTGAAAACATATAATATAAAATACAGCAACCACAGACAGAAGTAAATTTAAAGTTTTATACACAAGTGGTTAGGCCATTAGTGAATAGGGATGGGTTGAATGAGCTGGTGTAAAAGCTACATAGGGATACATGAACTTAAAAATTTGCAAGATGACAGTTAAAGAAAGACAATGCTTCCAGTAAAATAAAATCAATACTGCTAGATATGCAGTTAAGTATCTATAAGTAGTAAAGGCTTCTACTGAGAAAATGAGAAACTACAAAGTCCACACATTTCAGTAGTTTTGCTAATATTAGCAAACTGTATTTGCATTCATGAAACAATAGTGATTTCCATGTTTTTGTAAAGTTATGTAAACATAGATGATTCCTCTGGCTTCAGAAAAATATTTAAAGAATTCCAGTAACCTGTCATTACTTCTGCTAAGAGACTTGTCCAGCCAAGAGAACTATTGGCTGTCCTAACTAAGGTGAAATTTTAAAGTGATAGTTATGGACCATGACTGATACTGAGCATCTGCTTTTGCTAACAGACTTCGTTCCTAAAACTTTCCCTGCTTTATCTCCAATTTAAATTAAAACACACTGGAATGGAGAATAAAACTCAAAACCCCCTCCAGACTAAGACTACAAAGAAGCATTACAGTTCTTACCCTTGAATGAAAAGGGTTAATGTAGACATTTGATTCCTAAGGAAGATATTTACAGGTGCAATACATTTATGCTGCAGAATAGCAAAAGAAATATTATAATGATGTTCAAGAAAGGTGGTGTCCATCAACAAGAACCAAACTCAATCAGAACCCCCACCATGTGGAACACATATCATTCACATGGAAGTATCATAAGAGAACTAATAATAATTATTCTTTATGTTTATTTACTGCAGAAGCCATACAATTACTCTTAAAACATTGTTATACTGGTTATTAAGACAAAATATGGTGTAGAATGGACAAGAAGTATCTCAGGGTTTCGCTCCATTTTTTCTTCAATCCACAATATTATGAGATTGATCATACAACCCTCAAGACATTGGAAAATTAATTGTAAATATAGAATTTATCAAGTCTTTCTGCACTAGGCGATGTACATAAAAATGCTACAAACTGTGGATAATGCATATTCACTGCTTATCCATTGGTGCATAGTGTCTTTTAATAGCAAGCCTAATTATACCAATTATGTTCCTCTATTTTGAATTCTTAAAAAACTTTTTAAAGAACAATTTCATGTGGACAGATAAAAATATGTCTACATGCATATGTGAAGAAATTCTCATTTATTTGACTATGGTACATCTTTAACAATTGATATTTGCATTCATTTCATTCTTTCACATCTGAAAAAATAGGATTAGAGTGACTTCAAAACATGTTTTTTCTGTCTAATGGCTGTCAAGGGGATTTTAATATCAGCACCTTAAAAAACTTTAATTGCAAAAAAGCATTAACAGTGAAGTATGCAATATGTTAGATTTTCTTAATGGAAAAGTTTAAGAAAAAGCTAATTAATTCTGAAGTCTTTATTTGCAGAGTTGTTTTCTGGCTATGAATTAATTCTGACTTTGATTTTATGGTATAAATGAGCTGCTTTAAAGTTATCTGTTGTTAATTACATGTTCTCTTTTAACTGTCCCTTGGAAACAATATTTGGTTGTGCATTGTGAACAACAATAGAGAATGGTTACAGTAGCCTGCAAAAAATTCAGCTAATATCCAAGTTTTCTCAAAAGCAGGCTGCAATTCAGGAATGTTACTTAGGTAGTTTCACAAGAGTTAGCTACAAATTAATTAAGTGCTCTGATTAGACCCTGACTTATACAGTTCTTCTGCTTTATCCCACCTGATAGAAGTTTAGTTTCAAAATTCATAACACTTGATTCTATATATAACTATACAAACTATACAACTATACAAACAGCTAAAACCTGAAGTCCTCTTTCAACCCTTAGAGTCTCTCTCAAACCTCACCTGGTAGAGTTATTTCCAGCTGATTTTTTAATTTCACCATAATTACTGCTGGTTGATTATTCATATTCTGCTTTGCATCCTAATGTTAATTTTCTCCACTTTACCTTCACCAAATACTCCTGGTGCTATTTCACATATTGGAACCTTCTGCCCTGACACAGACCACAACCATTTACTTAAAATAAAAATGCAAGTTGCTACCAATTTATTACACATTCTGCATTTCGTGAACACCTCGTGCAGAACAACTCTCAGCTCAGTCCATAATAAATTAGTAGTAGAAGAACTATAGTTTATAACACTGAAACTAAGAACAGTCTGATTTTTAAACAAATATTGGGGTTCAAAACCAAAAACTGCAATGTGCTCAAACAAGAAAAAACCAAAAAAACCCTAACAGATAAAGTAACTGTCTTTTTCAGTTTTGCAGGAATAGATGAAAAATGCAACAATTTTGGGCTTATATGTTACATGTGAAAAATTACTAAAGACTAAAATAAAAACTTCAGTCTTCTTTTTAATCTAGATTTTAATAAAAACATGTAATTTAATAGAGTATTCTACATTTGAAAAGACATGCATAATGTTAAATCCTTTGAAAACACATAATAAAAAAATATGAATCCACAAGGACAATTATAAATTATGATGACAATTTCTTTGAAAAGTATTATTGAAAAAAAGATTAGCCTCCTTAGAAAAGTAGCATATTGATTATACGATCCTTTTAATAAACCACTGTAAACAGAAGTCCTTATAAACAGGCTTTGAGAATCTTTATTCTCAAAGGAAACAAACATCTGAGAAATAAGGTTTTGCAGAGCATGTATCACATTTCAACATTTGATTACTTCAGATACAGAGTGTGCAAGAGGAGGAGAAAAATAAACTGACAGCGACATAACTGGCAGAGAACAGTCAGTAGTTGAAAGTGCTTTCTCAGGATAAGAGCTGAAGGAAACAAAAGCCTCTTTCTAGAGATTTCAGAAATTTTAGCTTATTTTTCACCCCCTCTTTTTCCAAGATCAGCATTACTCATACATACTCATTACATGCATACTGCTGAGTTTGAATGTGGAATTATTCACCTTCTGGAAACTACTTAGACTCTGGTCTCAAGTAAGTCCCAAATCAGGGACTCAAAGGAGCAATTAAAAAAAACCATGGGCTTCATCCGGGACACCCAAACAACAGCTCACAACAGGATGAGGTTGTAGGGTGAGGAACAGCATCTTATTCTTACAGGATCTAGTACAAATCAGTCTTTAATATCAGTGCTAGAAGAGCTGATGACCTTTTTCTCACCACTGTGCCCAGTGTTAATTTCATAAATACTTCCTCTAGCCCCAGTCTCCTCAAATCAAGCAGCCCTGTCTAAATAATTCTTATCATTTCTCCAACCTCACTTTCCTCAGAATAACTTTACATTTCACCTCCCTACAAAGCTCCTCATTCCCATTAGTGCATCCCAGAGGTGCTGTCCTCCCTCAGCCCAGATGAGGCAAATTATGCCCAACACATGATGGGGGCAATGGAAGCAACTCAGATTTTGCCCAACTGAAAACTCCTCTGATGTTTTTAAAAGTAAGCAGTCTGGCTTCTCAGTATTATTTTTCCTTCTTCCTTTCACATAATTCAAGCAATCTATCTGCTATGAGCAAGTTTAATCAGCATTGTGGAGTCCCACTGCATGCCTTGAATGTCAGCTTTCCACTGCAAAAACTCAACCCAGAATGTTCTGTTGTTGTTTCATATGTTTGTACGTTTTGTATGCTTTTGTTCTGCTCTATGCTGTCTGGTGTTTTCTTTCTACAAGTTTACTAATGGAAATTCTTCATTTGCTACTGGGAAATCATTCAGACTTGTGCTACCTGTTCACTCATATGGGTGCTGGACTTGTGCTAAATCTCACTAAAATCAGATACTTGTATATCCACAAATCTGCAGCATACATCATTGTTCTACTTTCTGCAAAAGGGCCAGTTTTGGAATCCATGATTTGTTTATGCAAAATGCTGCTAAACTAAGTGATTTAAACATCAAGCTTCACTGGCAAAGATTCAGAAATATCAAGGTGATAGTTCGTAACAGCCCTGCACATAAATGCCCACAGGACAACTGAACAGGAAATGGTTTTATGCCAAGCCTTCTCAAAATATAAGGTATTTCTGATTACATTGTATCTTCTACTTCAAGTGTATTAAAAAGTAACATTCTTCCTGTCTTTGTGTTAGAACATCCTTTCACAAGAATATCACATGTATCACAGTTGCTGATCATGGAGGTATTTATAGAATTTTTCTTGATAAAATAATGCTTTAATATGCTTATGAAACTGCAAAGTATCTGCTTTCTCTAGTAAATCAGTTTGCTATCACAAAGATAACAATGTTATTCTTGTAATTCCTCTAGCCTCCAGTGAAATGGAAACCCATGCTCTTCTTTGAGATGACTAGAAAAATTATGGAGTTCATTTATTTCTTTCCCCTGAAGTAAATTTCAGAGCATTGTTTTGCCAAATTATGTATTTATTTTCTCACTATTTCCCAAACTGCTGACAGGAGAACACCCCTGCCATGACCTTCTTTCCTATCTAGACTCTGAATGCATAGCCCACTGTTCTGGGTTGCCCTCCTGTTTACAGGAAAATCAGAAATTACAAACTTCCTGATGGAAGTCTTGATGAAGACCTGAGCCTATGCAGATTAAATTTGTGTTGATGACTATTACTTTTGGCAATAGCCAGCAATGAGAATTATCACAGCTTTTACAAGGTATCTTACTCATTCTTACTCAAAGTGTGTTTCTAGAAAATATTAAACTCATTATTAAAGTAATATTCTGTTTTAGGGAGGTAGTCAATATTGCTTGGAAAAATATCAATGACCATTAGGTTCCAGTGATATTTATTGTACTTATCATTTCAAGAGAAATTTTAAGAGTCATTAGCTTTGAATCAAGTTCCAAAGCATAGGATAACATTTATTTCCAACAAGCTGGGAGAAGACAGAGAATTCAGAGGTCAAGCTCCCTTACATGGAAACTAAGAATCACTACATTGTTTCCAATATTATTTTTGGAAAAAACCTTACAGCAAACTACCAATCTAAAAATGTAAATATCCCATATGTTCTTTCTCAGCAGATTGCATTCTCTGTATATTCTGATCCAATTAGTGTCTCTTCTAGGGGCAGGAGTAGATAAGATTGTATTTCTCCTACTGTCTTACACAACTAACAGTCAGCAGATGTGATCTGGATGCTAGTCCCTCCTATGGGCTAACTGAAGGTTTTTAAGAAAACCTTTTCCTGTGTCTGGTATTCTTAAAGGAATCTGTACAGCTGCAAAAGCAAGGACAGTGTTTGAACATTAAATTAAAGAAAAATAACTTGATCAGGGAGAACATGTCTTCCATAAGAGAATCTGAAGAGATCTTATAGCAACTTCCTGTCCCCAAAGAAGCCTACAAGGGAGCTGGAGAGTGACTTCTTACAAGAACATGTAGTATTAAGAAAAGGGAGAATGGTTTTAAACTGAAAGAGGGCAGGCTTAGACTGGATATTAGGAAAACATTCTTTACTGTGAGGATTGTGAGGCACTGGAACAGCTTGCCCACAGAAGATATGGATGTCCCATCCCTAGAGGTGTTCAAGACCAGCGTGGAAGGGTCTCTGAAAAACTTGGTCTAGTGAAATGTGGCCTTGTCAGTGGCACAGGGGGTGGAGCTAGATGATCTTTATAGTCTCTTCCAATCCAAACAATTCTATGATTCTATGACCTTTAAGATTAACCTTTTAGGTGAAAATTGAATATTTTTGTTAATTAAGATCATTAGGAGAAGGCAAATATCATCAAATAAGGTGCTTCTGTCTTTTTCCCAAATCTAACTAAATTTATGCAGGAAGTGGAAGGTAGATGCATCACCATCATGGTAAATTCTGTAAGTCCTTTCTTGTGTTTAGCTGAAATGCAGCTTCTAGAGTGCTTTGACCTATATTATAAAAAAAAAAACTCAGAAAAAGAAGATTGAATCATCATCAGTTACCACAATACAAAATTTTTTAAATTATACCACCCTATTTTAAAGAATCTGCAAACAGCAGGAATAATATTAGAACATAAAACTAGATAAATAAACTGGTGCAAAGTGACAGAGATGAGAAGTAATCAGGAAAATGAGCTCCTGTTCTCTAAGGTTCCAGGAACCATTTACTAATAAACTCTAGAAAAGTATTGGTCTAAGAACTCTGCATGAATAGGCCAGCATTTGGCAGGCTGCAAAAGTTAATACTATTAACAGGGCTTAAAATAGAGGTAATACAATAAAGCTAGTAAGGATGATACTTGCAGATAATTATAACTCAATTTTTAAATAATTTTGTAAATGTTGCATCACTGTAAATCATTACTTTTGAGTAAATACATTCATTTATCTTTCAATCTTGCCTCATGGTAAAATCAATGCTCTGGTCTGATATTTCCTGTGCCAAAGCACTTCGTTGGGCATGAATATCCCTTAGCTGAAAGGAATCTGGTAGATTCCTAGGGTATTTAATATGCAGTGAGAAGTACAACTTTCCAGTACTTTTCGTTAATTTGCCATTGGGCTCGAGGGATCCAGCTGTAGATGGATGAAACAAATTATCATTTCCTCTGAATGGTAGCTTAAGCTGCTGAGAAATAACATGAGAATGGACACAGATCTTGGAGATTTTGGTGTTTCTCTGAGAGGTGAAGAACCTTCCTGTAACAGTGTCATATTTCAAGAAGGAAATTATTTCATAATATTAAAATAGAAAACAAGTGTAATTGATTTACACAGTTGCAGAAGTAAAGTTTTTATTTCAGATTTAATTGTTTGGAACTTTTCTTTCTCTATCTATTTATTTTTGGTTTATAGTCCCCACTATGTCTCATTCCCCGAATACCTATTTCTCCCTATCTCTAGACCAACTGTTGTTTTCACTATCATACGATATTTTATGGCCAGACCTGTGTGAAACAAAGTCATTGTGATTCATAAGGTTTTCATGCAAACCTTTTTCACTTCAAGGAGTTCATCCCTTGAGTTTTTCTTTGAGTTTCAACTTCAAAGGAACCTAAAACTGCAATCTGAAATCCAGTCAAGGCTGCAAAGCTTTGCCTTGTTTCAGGTCAAGAGCTCAGGAAAATGTTGAATTATCTGACCAAAGCAAAATCAATTCACTGAAAAAATCCCTCCCGTAATGCAGAATTATCTTGTTCCTTTTAGTTCAGCATAACTCAAACTCATTAAAAATCAACTACAGTTACAATCCCCACTAACACAGTCTTGACTCCAACCTCTTTGAGAAATGCTGTTATACTCCCCACAAAAGCATCCATTGAGAAGAGAAAAACATATTTTACTGCGGCATATAATAGAGTTTGCTTTGTAAAATAATATTATCTTTAAGTAAAATGGTACTGAATAAGTGCTATCTGCTCTTAAACACTTTCCAGCTCCACAGAATCACAACACTTGCTATATTTTTCATGAAATCTGCAATGCTGTTTAAAATCACTTACAGCTATTTTTATACCACACAACAGTTATCATTCTAACTTCCCCCCTTCCCCAGCATATCTTTCATCCTGCTACTGCCACAAACTTTAGAATTCAAAAGCAAAAGGCAGCCAACTAAGTGTGTCTGAATATACACACACACTCTGCACAAGTAGAAAAGGAAAGTCAGGTCAGCATCAGTGCAGTAGACCTCAGTCCCAGACCTCAGGACAGTGTGACTGCAACCTCTGGCAAGTTTCAACAAATCCCCTCATTATTTGCAGCTGTATCTCGAACATGCTTCTGTAAAAACTGACAGCTATTGCCTGCTCAATAAAGCAAGAGTTAAGGTTGTCTCACTCTGTAGCTTGATGCTGGAATTTTTTATTTTTTGCTCATTTTTGTGCCATTAACTTCAACAGTCTAGAAAGGCATAGGATTTCACACATTCTGACAGGATATCTATCAAGTGAATAACTTTCTGCTCAACCTTGTTTTGTAAGAAAGACCTCTAAAGTATAGCAGCACATGGTGAAAACAAAATTATGTTCTTTAAACGAAAAAAGTAACAAAACTAAAGCTTACACATCCAAGTAAGAAACTTTGCCTGAACCAGAAATGTAAAAGTTCTTGAACAATGTGTCTCCAAATGACCTGGAGAGTTTATGTAATCCCATCCACTTTATCCATTCCATAAATACAGGACAATATACTCCAAATCCCTCTTTTGGTACTGCAGTTCAGCAATGCCTTTTATTTGCCTTATAGCATTGTTTTATCCATAAAAGGCAGGTGAAAATCTTATTAAGAAAAAGTCATATCTCCTTGGATTATAATTTCTTCCCTTTGTAATAAATGTGATTTCAGAAAAGTGATGGCATCCGTTTGTACTTGTTACTTCTCTTTGGAACTCAAGAAGAAAGCTTAACTATGTTCAGCTATGTTTTAAGAGCTGGTCTGCACACCACAAAGGAGCACAGTCAGACATAAATTCTGTGCTGTCTTTCCTAAAGTTAGATGCAACCATGCTATCACTGTGCACATTCCTTCTCGGTGGATAAAGGGCTGCCATGCAATCTCTCTTACAGGCATTGGTACCTTAAATATTCCTTTTTAATCAAAATTAATTTGCTATTTAACTCTTGCAGTTTTACAGTTTCAATAGCTAGATCATAGAGAGCTTTGCTACTCAATGTATTAATAGTTATTACATAAAATATATCCCTTCTTACTTTTCTATAATCTTTAACTGTAAATTAGGTTTTTGTTTTAATCCATAAAACAGTGAATGGTCAAACATTTTCTCATTGGTTTGGGGTTTTTGGTTAAAGCACAAAAAATTCTGCAATTATCTTTGTAAAATTATGCATAGCTGCATTTAAGGTAAACAGTAAAGTAATATAAGCCTGTATCTCTATAAATCCTGGCTTCAATTTCAACTGATTGCCTGTTCAAAGGCATTTTTACTCTCATCTCAATATTAGGAGATTGTTGGAAAAAGGAAGAAGTGAACGAAACTAAGGACTGGATATATTTTCTCTGTGTCCTAGGTATTTTTGCAGATGAAAATCCCACCCTTTTAGCAAATGAGGGGAGGAACAAAAGATGCATACCACTGAGTCATCATACATTGTTCAGGACCTATAAAAGGGCAACAGCACCTTTCTTCTTTCTGTTCTTTTATAGTGTAGGGCATGCAGAGCTCATAGGAAATATTCTTAATTCAGAAACTCATAACTACAGAGAAAATAATTAGATTTTAAGCTGCTGATAATCAGTGTGTAAACACCCTTTGTGATTAGCAACCTAAACCAGCATCTCAAGCAGCAGTCAGCAGCTCTCCCCAACAGTTTAGGGCAGATTCAGTTTCCATTTGAAACAGTTTCTTTTGTGCAGCTGCTGAGAATGTGTTTGCTCAGTAAACCCAGCTGCTGTTGAACTGCTCTGGTGGGTAGCATGGCACAGTACAGTGCTCTATAAACATGTCATGATGCAGGGAATGCAGAAGGTGATTAAGCCAACACCTTCTTTCAAAAGAGGCATGGGGATCTTTAACAACCAGAAAGGAAGAATGATTTTTTTTTTTTTAATCTCTACCAAAAGACGTGAGAGACTTCCCTACTCCATTGAAATTTTGAAACTGCAGGGTAGCTTACAGTTATGACAAGTGGCACCACTGTAACTAGTTCCGTCGCAAGTGCACTTGAAGCTGTCCCACGTCTGGGTGCATTTACCATCGTGTTCACAGTGATTGGGCACACACCTGTCAGGATGAGATGCAAAGACAGAAAGAGAAACCAAAATGAGCATCAAGATTTACACAAAGCAAAATTTTGAGCTGCACAAGCTGTGTATCCTCATCTAGTAATTAATCCTTGCTATTTTAGGTGTATTAACAGAATTTATATCTGAACACACAACTGCATTAAACTGCATGAAAGATTCCTGAAGGCTTTGCTGAAGCCTTTGTACAGACAGTAAAAAAAGCACATTAAAGGCAGAATAGATTCATCATCATAAATCGGGGTTCTATGTAACATATGACTGGTACTCAGCTTTCAAAACCAAAAGAACATCACATGTCACACCTTCTCCTGCTGTGCAGGTGGTGTCACGCCTCAAGGAACCCAGTCCCACAGCTGACTGGATGTTAAAACCAAAATGCCACTGGCTTGCTCTTCATCTTTCTGTAGTCATCAATGGGATAAAAGGGAGAAAGATTGCCTGCTGGCTAGGATGGAAGGAAATTAGTAAAGCTGCATTATTAAAACTGACCATAGGCTTTGTTATAATAGTTGTGTAATTTTTTCTTGTCACAGGGGTTTATGGCAAGATCTGTTCACCTTTCTCCCACATGCCTGCTTTTCTTCCCTCCAGCTACACTGTTGTTGGAGAGTGGGAGGACTGAAAAAGTGGAACAGCAAAACCCCAAAGTTAAAGCTAAACATATTTTTATTGTTTGAAGTATTATCTAAATGTGATTTCAGAGATTTGAGTTTGGCCAGGTTCTTTTCTGTCAAACATAGTTAAAAATGGGAATTACCATTTACTTTCACCTCTGAAACTATTAAACTTCTTTTCTTTGAAAGGACTTTGAAATATCATTTCAAAGAATGTTTTTCCTTATTAAATTAGTTATAATCAGACTCAGTATGGGCTCTGCCTTTTTGATCAAGAAACAAAGGACTTTTCCTTTTATGTTTTTTTTTTTTGACAAATCTGTATTTTTTTTTTATTATGAAATTAAAAACTAAAACTAAGAGAGCCCCTATTAGACAAAGAGATCTTTTCAGTAATGAATTAAAAAATAAGTGTTCTTATCTCTAAGATAAATCTGAAGTTCATTGTATTCCTGTGACAGCTAACAACTCTCTCATAAACAACATCCAAGGAAAGCTTTGCTTTCCTACGTAGAAACATTGAAACTGAAAGGATCTGGGCCATTCCTCAATAAGCTTACAGTCTCTTATTTCCTCAGATTCCAGTTAACAGCATTCACATTCATGGCTCAACAACCAAGAATAATTTCTGTCACAATATGCCTTGCAGAATTGAGTATTTTATACTCTCATTTAGAAATTGTTTTTTGTTTTGTGCGTGCCAGTACATGTTCCTCAAAATATATGGAATATAGATACCTTATGTCCTATATCACCCTTTACAACTCAAGGCTACCCATTCTTTTCCAAAAAGATCAGAAAATACTGGCATGGTTAAAAATAGTTCTGAAAGTAATGCTCTTCTAAAGCAAGAAACAAAGCACTTAAAAATCTTCTTTCCATGGTAAAATACAGTGAAACTACCTGAGGCAATTATCACAGTTCAATAATTTATGTCTTCAGCGTGGTTTAAATGAATTAATTTAGTTTTATAAGAGTGGCAGGCTAAATTAATAGATAGAGCTGATTACTGCTATCCAGTTGTGTTCTCAACACCTCAAAAGAAAACCGAGAGTGTAAAATAGCACATTTCTAAACAGACAAACAATTAACAATTTACATGAATCCATAGCTCCTGGGTACAAGAGCAGGGAAAGCAAAGAGCAATGACATTTCAAAAATAATCTCATAAAAGTAACTTTTATTCAAGGCTGTAAATAACTACAAAAGTTCCTAAATCAGTATACTGTTTTGTATTTTTTTCAGCTTTTCAAAATAACTTCTTTTTATATATTTTCTTCTTCATTTACATTTGAACATGCATTACTTGAAAAGTAATTTCCCAATGACCAAACCAAACATTTTTCTATGTGAATTTTACCAGATATTTATATGAACTCTCATACGCAATGCTCGCAACTAGTTTCACATTTAGTGCGGTATAACTTACTTTTATTGCAACATAACTAGTAAAGAGACTGCATTACTGACTATATAACTGAGGTAAATGACTTAATCTTCAGAAAGATGAAAACTAGATATTATCTGTCTCATTTAATGGAGCGTATTAAGTCATAAAACCAGAGATATTCAGCAAACTCCTTGATGTTAATTTTATGCTTCCAGTATGATGGTTGGAATAGTGTAATGGCTTCCAGTGGATGGCTGGATCTGCATTTGCAAAATTTCTTTTTTAATCTGATTTTTGCTGTTCTAAAAATGATGCTTTTATAAAAATAGAGTAAAAAGTATTTTAACATTAGTGCACACTGAAGATTAAATCAGACTATAGGATCATTTCCTGACATTTTCCCTTCACCATCTTTTCTGTTAGTTTCTTTTATCAGATAGAATGAAAAGATTTATTTTCTATTAAGTCCATCAGCAAACTTCTGAAACATAATCTGGTGGTCATCTGTCCACATTTTGGACAAACCTTACCTACTTTAATAGAGTTTACAAGAAATGCTAGATATTCAGAATGTAGAAATTACAAAAAACCCAAAAACCCAAAAAACCCCTGTTTTAATTCAGTAAACCATATAATGAAGAATAACATACATCACTGCAATCGCCATTATTTTTCAAACACATTTCTTTCTATAGAATGAGACTAATTTGCAATTTTCAATATACAAACATCGTGGTATGAGATTTGTATTTTGAGCCGATACAATCATTACGTTTATCTACCTTATGGTCATCATTTTGTAGACACGCAAAATTTATACACTTAAAACCTCAAAAAAATTCAATGCATGCATGATTTGCAGATGATTTGTATTAAAAGACTATGTTTCTAAGCAACTCAGTTCTTTCTTCTCCTTTAGGAATAAGGCTTCATTACATAAAAAACCCCATAAAACAAAACAAACCTTCAAAACAGCACCTTCCTCCTAAACCAGGCTCTGAAGTTAGAAACCATCACAAAGCAGAGCAACAAGTTCCTCATTACCAAGTTGTGTCTCCTCCCAGTGTGGATACCCATCTTTCAAGGACTTGCAAAATGTTGCAGACTCCATTTCAAGAACTTTCTTGCTCTATGGCTCCTTCTGAAAGGCAAGTCCAGAACTTCATCCTTTCAAGTATGATACGCTGTCTTCTAATTTCCACCCCAAAATTTATCCAAAGAGACTTTACAGATGCTGTTTGGTTTGGTATTTTATTTGGAGACTTTGATTTGTTTATCAAACAGTGTTTGTTTTCCTTTTGGATTTACATCTCAGTACTTTGCAGGGAGCAATCATAACTTCTTTTAGTCTGTAGCTTTGTGAGATGAAGTCTCCTGTTGGAAAAAATATTTTTCACAGGTCTTCCTTGTAGCTCTGCTCCTGTTTGCACTTGCATTCTGCTGAGTGTTCTAGAGGAGGTATTATCAGTTTTGTGATTTCAGAATTGATCAGAATTTTTTGATTTCTTTACTGAAATTATTTTACTTAATATATAGCACTTTACTGACTACTAAAGAATAGTGGCTTAAAGTCATCCTGAGATTTTTCACCATGGTAAAGACCTTCACTAAATTCCCATCCTTCTTTTCATCACTTCCAACCAATGACTTCCATTGCATCCAGAAAATCTTGCTACTGTTTTTAACAGCATTACTGTGTGCTGTAATTCCATTGTGTCATTCATATTATTCAGGTTATTTTTCTGGGCTGAATCTGGATCATCAGCATGTTTCATCAAGATATTCCTAATTTTGAGCCAAGGTTAGAGCATTAAATAGGATTTTCTCTGGCACTGATCTCTGAGCAACTCTCATCTCCCAGCCAGCCATTAACCTATCAGTATAAACTGAGAGACAATTCCATTTGACAGTTCACAAGTTACTTTGCAATTCCTCCCTCAAACCCCATCTTTCCTGGTTTAGCTAATAATTTCCATCATTACAATATATCAAATATTTTATTGACATCTGGAAAAACAGATCTATTAATTTTCTCCTATCTGACACAAAAAGTTCTGTGCTTTACCAGAGAAAGAGATCATATTAATCCTGAATAATCCACTGTTGATAAACATCTGCTGCATTCTATCTACCTTGCATTTACATCAGGATAACTCCTTGTTTTCCTCAAAAACATAATAAAACTGCTAAAGACAGATTAATAGGTGTCCAGTGATCTGGATTTCTCTATTTGTTAAATTACATCAGGTTAACTCTGTCGTCTCATAATACAAAATCATTAGCTTTTTTAAAATTTGTTCAGGGTTTTTTCTGCTGTTATTTGATTGGTTTTGTTTGGTGTGGTTCGTTGGTTTTGTTTGTTTGTTTTAGTTTTTGTTTTGTTTTTGATTATTTGGAGGTTTCTGTGGTTTTATGTTTGATTTGTTCTATATGTGATCCTAAATAAGCTCAACATACTATTGGCAGCAAGAAAAAAAAAAAAAAGAACACAAAGAAAAGGCATTTCATAATGTTAGTATCAGCAGGAGAATGATATCAGACCCATGTAGAAATCCTCAGAGCCTATTCAGCAGAAATGAGCAATGGCTGATTTTCAATTGCACAAACATTCTTGGAAACAGGAAGGTTACAAACTGTTAGAAATGTCCACAGGGAAAAGGCAAAGATGCAATGAGGTTCATTAGTGGTAGAAAGTATTTTCAGAAGCAACTCAACATACATCAAGAATGACTTAAGTATGCTTGGGTCTGCCTGAAGGCAGGAGAATGAGCTCAGAGGTCTCTCCAGACACCTTTCTAATCTGGGTATTTTCATATTCCATAAGAAACAGAAAGCATTTCTTTCAATCTCTTTTTTCTCATTATGTGATTATGATTTCTTAATGTTGTACATGTGCCATTTATTCTCTGTAGGTCAACAGGTCACTGCCTCAGTCTTTTTAGAGGACCATGTCCCTCAGGGCAGGGTTATTTAAAACATTAACTAGCTTGCCTAGACATATTGTGCCCAAAGGGTATTTGACTCCAATTCTTGGGTTTAGAGATCATTTGAGCAAGAGGATAAAAAGTTCTTTTGTGCAGAAAGGCAAATGCCCATATGGCCACATGCAGACTGTGAAAGTCTTTCAGTACTGAAGAACCATCAAAAATCTTAAAATTCACTCCTGTAAAACACAGACCTTTCCTTAATTTCCCTGCCTTCTCCCTTCCTGCTTCCCTTTCCCACATAAGTGCAAAATACAGCTTGCTTTTAGATACAACTTAAACCAATGTTCTTTACATATACATTTAAAACAATCAAGCCAAGAAATTACCAAAGGAAAGCATTCACTTGTGCAACTGCTCCTCCACCTGAGAGGTCAAAAGGAACACACACACGCCACAAAATATTTGCTATGTACTGCCTGCAGCTGTAGTGAAAAGAACTCAAATGCTACAGCGATAATGACAGCATGAGAACTTCTGTTGAGAAGAACAAAATGTTAAAGGCTTTGCAAAGGAAAATAACCCAGGATGAATTATGCTTAACATGAAATTCAATCTTTTCCTTCTCATCATCAAATCCCTATCTAATCTTCCTCATGCTCACACCTCACCTCTCATTTCTCTCCCAAATTGCTTCTGTTCTGCTTTTTTGTCCTTTTCTCTGCTTCAGAATGAACGACTATCAGTTTGTTTTGAGTGGTTTTCCAGTATTTGCCCAATAGTTACCCTTTTTGACACCTCCAAACATATCCTTCAAATCTGTATTTTTTATCACCATTTTTTGCAAAGGTCCATTCTCAAAAGGACAGCAGCCAAAATGAAGGCTGCTGTCCTTTTGAGAATGTTGTTCTGTCACCATCTACCTCTATCCACACCAACAAAAAGACTTTTAAAACATTAAGAAAATTTAAAAGTTTTTTACTCTTCAGAATCACCTGACTGCTCAAGAAGACCATGAAAAATTACATGTAAAAATTAACATATAAGGAAAAGAATTTGTAGGAGCAATAAATGCTTTCAGCTGGTATCTTGGACCACTGAAGATCTGTTTGTTTATTTAAAAGACATTTTGTAAACTGGTAACCAAATCACAAAAACATTCTAAACATATATATCTATTTGCAGTGATGCTGCTCTTTAATGCAACAGGAGGTATTGCACTCATCATAGTAAAAACATACTGAAAATAAGATATCCCAATCATCCAATTAAGGACACAGTGTTATTGCAGAGTTCTACTGTACCAATATTAGGTTAAAATTAAACATTCCATAGAGAGTCCGTGTTTTTCACAGTATCCCAAATGAAAGTGAAACCAGCTGATCTGCCTGTAAGATTATTTCTTATTTCTTAAAAGGTAATAAGTGCTTAAATTGACCTTGAGATTTTCAGCAATAGGATTTGGAACTCCTATGCAGGGCAGCACAAAGGGCAGATGGAAGGGACTGTAAAATTAACTTAGATTCACAATAATTCCCAAACTTGTTTAACTTGCTGCTGACTTCTAAGCTAATTGTGCACACATGTACATAATGAACAATGGCAGAGGTAAATAAACCTGAAACAAGAAGTACCTATCCTTTCTTTGTCACTTCCAGCAATACAAGACCTTCATGTTTCTTTGGTGGATATTATCAAACCTATTCTATCACAAGATCAAAAAAAAGCGGGGTACTTTTAAAGACTGTGATTTGCAAAGGAAAAATCCATTTTAAAACATGCAGTGACATTTGATTAAGAAAAGTTCCTTTATGCTATATTACCATTAAAGGTTGTCAAACAGTTTTTTTGGTGTTATCTTCAGATCTGTAAGGTTCCATGCTAAACTGTTTGCATTAGAATGATTAATGGAGAATTTAATAGATAAAGTACCACAGTTAGCTGATACAGATTAAATTATTCTCTTGGATTTATGCAGTTCTTATTTTGTACACAACAATGTAGAGACTGATTTCTCCTTTCTTTTCTACTGCTCTTAATTTTCAGAACAGTTCATTAATTAGTTCCTTAGAATTAAATCATGGTGGTTCCACTTTAGCAATTGCAGGAGCTGGATAAGCCATTTTTCTGCATTTGTTGTAGACAATTTTCTGTACCTGTGTGTTATGCATAAGCTAGGTTCTATGGTGTCTTGATGGTTGGAAAACTACTTTCGTCCAACTCCAACTGTTGCCACTTCTGCTGAAGCAAAGCAAGGGAGGATGAATCTTAGCAAGAGTTAACAAAAGGGAATTTCACAGCCCTGGAATCCATTCTGTCAGTTCCTACTAATTGTATCATGACAGCAGGAGACCAGCTCTCTGTGGAGTTGAAGCTGGAGGAAATGGTGTATTTGGCAGCACTTACTCAGGAGTTGTCTGTCTTCTCTGGAGCAGGGCAGGGCAGGGAGCTGGGAACATCAGGATAAAGTGAATGTAAATGGCCCATAGGCTGCATGTAGTCCAAAAGCTGAAAATTAGAGTGTACTGTGGCAATCTTACAGAGGTAGATGATAAACCCAGAAATTCATAAAATGAACTAATCAGGCTAGATAAAACGACAATCTGTTGTACAATGTTTTAGTCAGAAAACTGAGGCTTAGGTCTTCAGCTGGTGTAAATAAGAACTTTTGCATCTATCTTAAGCCAGTTAAATGAGTTGAAAAAAAGGAAGAATAAACTTTTATAAAAGGCCAGCTATGAAATATTATTTATCTCCTAGGGGTATGTTTTAAATCTTTTCCACTACCTTTTGAAGACCTTTGCCTAGTCATTAACCAGGTTAAGGCCTTCTAGAGCAGATGAAAGCTGCTCTGTATAACAATTATTTTTGGACTGATGTGTTTGAGTTTATTATTTGAACAAACACGCAGGAGTGGCAGTTATTCACTAACATAACTGTGCCATGGCACAGCTCAGACCTCTTGGGGATATGAGAATATGTGTTAAGCACTGAGACTCTCTAGAAGAATCTCACGGGTTTTAATTACTAAGTCTCTGAAGAAATTTTTAAACCTTTCCAAGTATTGCCCTGTTCAAAATCTGACTGGATTAGTTTTGTATTCATCTAATCACCTTTCTTTTGCTATTTCAAATAGGTAAAGTAGAACATACTGGCTAGGCTTGAGAACAAACCATAAAATAGTTTCTTTGGTATCTTTTTAATTCTTTATTATTTCTTCTTTTTTCAGCTTTAATTAAATACAGCTCCTGAGATTTTATGATGTCAGCTTCATAACCCAAGTTAACATTTGAAGAAAGTTGCTCTTATTTTGTATAAGATCATAATTATCAGAGCATGTGAAGAACCAGTGAAGAACCTATATAATACAGAACAGTGACTACAATATTCCCTGCTAATAAACACAACTGATCATGCATTGGATCGCCACACAAATACAGAATTTATTGAGCTGTGTTTTAAATGAGATTATGCCTAAATTTATATTTTGGGGAGTAAAGGAACTGGTAATTAGAATCCTTTATGTTTCTTCCCATAATGTAAAATGTTACTCAGTAATAAAGATGAGTATAATACTGACAGATGATTTTGTATTGAAAGTCTCTTCTGTGTCAAACAAACCTGGATGTGGACTGTCATAGCCTTTGGCTATGACGCTTCTCCACTACTTGGTGCACAAGATAGAGCATCTAATATTTTACATTACTTGTTTTGATTGCCTGCCTCTTAATAAGGGACAAAAATGTTCTTATGTTGATCTTCAAATAGGTGACAAAATTTTGCTGCATCATATGCAAAAAGTACAACCCATGAAATATCCCTTGCCTGGCAAATGTCGAGCACATGAATCACCTTGATGGTCATGAAGCTATCAGATGCCATCAGATACTATTGATATAGGTACAGTCTTGGCTCAGCATTCTAATTTACTAATCTGGCTATGACATGATGGGATGGAGTTGTATTTTTTGAGTTTAACATATTGAAAGTCAGTGTCCCAATTTCTATGGCATTGTGATTTAAAGGAAACTTGAAGTAAAACATGATTTGGTACTACCAAAATGGTGCCGATCTTGAAAAGTGCACATTGCCTTAATGATTTTGTCTAAAAATACTAAACAATAATAGTAGTCCTAAAAAAAAAATCACTACAGCAAGTGGTCTTTTTACTTGCCTGGTACGACTAACTTTTGATTTTGATTTGATTCATGTAAACCACCTTTTAAAAATTATTATAATTATTATTATTTTACTATTTGCTATCATTACTGTTAGGAATCTGGCCACCTTCTTCACTTGGAATCTTCTCTTAGGAACCATTTACCATACAAATACTAATTTGATGGTAAAGTTAATACAAGTCCGAATGTCTTGACAGAAAATATGGATCTTGCATTACCATTCAGATGATAAATGGTTAATTCCAGTGGATTGCTCTAGTAACCATGCAACCAGAGGAGTCTTTTCTGCAAGTGTTGTAGAAAATATTTTCTGTCTGAGCAGTGAAGGTTTTCCCCTTCAAAACAAAAACATAGTCTTGGTGGTAAAGCAAAACACACAATCTATGCATTAAGCAAATGTGAGATGGAAGCAAATGTGAACTTTTTCTGAAGCATTTATTAATGACTGGTATATCTGCCAGTTTCATTATTAAGTCCCTAGTAGAACATATAAGTCAAGGACATATTAATTTCTCCTGCCTCTGAGAGAAACTCAGATCTTCTTTATTTCTTGGTAGAGTGAAAAAAAAAGAAACACCCAACACTTTTAGTTATCCCACTCTACTATAGAGGAAGAGCTGAGGTCAACGTGCTTTTCTTGCAGTACATCCTTGCTAACTCCTAGTTTGCTCAATATCAGCAAGGACATATAGACTAGGTCCTCTGAGTCATTAATTTAAATTTGACTTGGATCAATCATTAATAAATCAGTTGTAGACAGCATTCACATGTTATTTACTTCGCATGGAACACTCTCCCTGAGCTGACCCATAGAGTCACAAAGCTTAATTATATTTCGTCATTGGTTAGAGGCAATGTAATGTGCATATTTATTAGTAACCCTTCCCCCCTTCTCTATTCCCATTTCTCTTTTTACTTTGCAAGATTTTTGGATCAGAAAAAAGGGTTTAATTTATATTTGCATAGGATGCTATCATGATGGAATTTCCTCCTCCCTATCATTGCAGTCATCATAAGCAACAATAGCAATAAACAGTAACACAGAAATGAGTTATCTTTTTGCACTGCTCTATTCTCCCCCAAATTAACATGGAGCATATGCTAAAATCTGCACAATCTGCTTTTTTACCTGTACTCTGACAATTCTGCCATCTACCAGAAACAGCAATATGCTCAACTAAAATATCATCTATAAAACATGAAGCATACAGGTTAAACTGAATTATTTCCCTGTCTTTTATCTCTGTTCTTAGTGCACATCAGTATTTTATTCTTTTATAGAAGATCTAAAATATTTTATAAATTGCAATATAATAAGTGTAGTTGTCTAAAGACATGAAAAGCAAGGATGTGCCACAATGAATTTGCAGCTCTGTTGCAGTGCGGTCACAGCTCTATGATAAATATACTAATACAGTGCTCTACTCACAACCTATTATTCAATTCATTTCCAATTTGCTGAAAACAGATATGTACTGTAAGTAATAAACAATTCATTTATTACCTTGGACTTGTGCAATATACTGTTTTGGAGCCAGGAGGCTTCCTGTTGAAGTAATAAGTAGGAGTGTGTGCAAGTACACAGGTGCTTTTCTGTTCTTACACCTACATTCAATATGCATAAACATATACACATGCTTTTTCCAAGAATGATGGCAATTTCAAGCTTCTGAAAATGGAAGTCCTTTCAAGAAAACAATTCATGTTTAGAGCAAAATTGTTTTTATGGAAAATGTAACTGAGGATACAACAGTTCTAATAACATGTACTTGACTGTAAAAAATGTAATGACATGACCCTGGTATGCCTAATTTTAGTTACAAATAGCTCATTGATGGGATTCTATTATTCTACCAAAATAGACTTGTGATTGCCCTATATAACAATTGATAGACTATAATTTGGAGTACTTTAAAGGGCCCTGATTCTGTTTTTCTGCATTTCAAGCACTGCAATTTGGGAACCATAGTTCAGGGTCTGTCAGTATTTCAGTTTATTATAAGCTTTGATTTCTCAAGGGTTCATATTTCTGTTACAAATTTTAGTCCAGAAATTCAGCAAACAAAGCATAAGCCAGAACAGAAAAAAATAGTAGCATACTTCCAGCATTGGTTCTGAAGTAGTTAATGCACTTAATATTCCAGGAGAGTAAGAGCAGGCTCATAGATAGTTTTAGAGATTTTTCTTTTAATAGAAGAGGAAAATAAGGAAAAAATCCCTACCCAATATTTTCCTTTTGCTTTCCAGACATTTTGTCACCAAATCTTTGACACTTCTTGAAACGGATTCTTCAGAGGAAAGGGCCAGATTTGATTAATATCTCAACTTGAAAAATGTTGGAAAACACATTGAAGTTCTTGAAACATATCATTTGACACGTTCAAAATGAAGAGTGTCTTTTTCAGTTTAAAATATTTTTTCATTTTTAAATGCAATGTAAAATATACTATGTGGGTGAGGCTGTATCAAGCCAAGCAATAACATATCCCAACCCTCTGTTTCAAATTGAAAGTATACTTCCAAATATTTTCATGAGGGAAAAATGGGTTGGGAGCCATTGAGTAGGGCAGTATGCAAGAAAAATACTGAAAGAACCTCTGCAGCTTTGATATCTGCACTGACAGCTGAACTGGGAATAAGAAGTTAGCCTGAAATTCAGCAGATCTGATATGGGAGCAATCTAAACTGGTTGTGCACCATTGGCTGCACCAAAGTTAAGAAAGGAATTTAAACTGAAAAATGAAAAAGAGATACAGAGAGACACTGTATGTAGAAGACAAAAGTGAAGGAGAAGAAAAAAATATGGGAAAAAAAGTGTTTAATCACAAGTGTGAGC
The DNA here is from genome assembly GCF_017590055.1 of Onychostruthus taczanowskii. NCBI lineage: Eukaryota > Metazoa > Chordata > Aves > Passeriformes > Passeridae > Onychostruthus > Onychostruthus taczanowskii. The sequence goes on along the minus strand of NW_024506773.1, from coordinate 2,100,061 downwards.
ACTGTCAGTGGAAGTATTTCAAACTACTTGAGGAATAGAAATTGGAGAGCTGCTTAAAATAAGAAAATAAGGAAACAACACAGTGTCCAAGGACAGGAAAGAGATGAACTACTGTAACCTCAAGTGCCAATAAAATTACTGTTTTGGGAAGCATGGAACAATATAATCAACTCATCATGTCAAGATACTTGCACTTGCATACTGACACTGAAAAAGATCTAATTGTCTCTCTTTCTGATACTTATTCTCTTTAAGCTCAAGCTATTTTGACTGATTCATGGAAATCTGCTAAGGCCTTCTGTTTACCTTATGTCCAAAGGGATGTGGTGCCATATGTACAAAAGAAGAATGCAAACATGGCCACTGCTGCAAAAATGATATATCTTTTCATTGTTTAACTATTTTGAAATGCCAGGTGTATGATATACATTTTTTTCTTCTAAAACTTTGCTTTGTTTAGTTAGTGCTTGTCCCTTAACTTTAGCATGTTAAAAACACGTCACAAATTCTGACTGCTCCATCTCCCTGTTATATGAGAGATTGGAAAGAAATGCTGAAGCAACCATCTTCTCTGGTCAAATATTTTCTTATTGAATATTGCTGACATCAAGATCTTTGAAGCTGTTCTGTCTTTTCTGGAAGATCTTTGTTTAACAGATAATGTAAGAGTGATTGATACAGAGAAACGGTATACCAGATTCCAGTCATGATTACGCTGACCTGTACTTACAAAATAATAATTATGGTAAGCTGTAGCAAAAAAGTCCCAGTTGCAGTAACGTCTGGTCAGGAACCACAGGCAAAGACATGACTTTTTTCCCCACTTTACCTACAATACCAGCCAACTTGGTATGTTACTTTAGGTCTGCTTTGCCGTCAGATACACATCTCTTCTTTCTACCTGTCACAGGTCAGAAAAAGAATGTTGAAAAATATCATAAAAGCCTTTATGGAACCCAAAGTTTTATAATGTCATTGAATGTTTACATCCACAGGGTGTCATATGTAGATTATACTCATGTCAGATATGTATAATTTACGTATGTCCTTGCAGCAAAGGAACAAGTAACCCTTACAGTGCTAATGCTTAGGTTGTAGCTTCTGTACTAATGCTCTGCTGTATTTAGAAAAAGTGTTTCTGGATCATGAAATAAAGCAAAATCTGTGAATCAGCATTTACAAATCTGATCTGCAGAAATTAAACTAGAGTTTATGTGAATTATTCCAACAGGAACAAGTCAATAAAGCTTTGGAAGCCTCATGTGGAATCCACAGCCACCCTGTAAAGCATTGCCAGAAGAGCCAGGTTCACTGGTAGGCATACATGGCTCTGGTTTTTTGATAAAGAAGGACCTGCATACTGCTCTGCAAAGCAAAGCTAAACAGACAAAAAGGGATTTTTTTTTTTCTAAAGAAAACTCAGAAAAAAATCCAAAGCAAAAGGAAATGTTCCAAATTTGAAAAGCAAATTCTTACTATCTTCCTCCTAAAAATCGTACATTTCAGTGTTTAATGGAAATATATTTTTATCTCTCCAGTGTTCAGATGTGGAGCACTGGAATCAAGATTATAGAAAGTAATTGCATACAGTGGTGTGGTGCAAACATTCTTTACATTTTACCACATAAAATTATGAAATGAATTATATTTAAGATAGCATCAGATGAATTAAGATCTGCTAAACATCCTATACTTAATTATTAGACTTTCATAAATCCTGATTTTTGGCTCTTCACCTTAGAAATCAGGGATTTGACCAACCTGTGTAAAGGCAGTTAAGAAAAATTTGTCATAGTTTAATGGAGCTCAGCACCAATGGATAAGAAATTTAAAGTTTCAGCTCAGAAATACAATAAGTTAAGATTTAACAACTCAATATATTTATTTCTCTAATACTTCAAAACAAAAAATAAGGAGCAATGGAAAGTGAACCAGATATGAAAGTGGTAGCCTGCATGACTTTTTCTTCCAGTGTATCAGAAGCCACATCAAACTTACGAAACAATACAATCACATTCTCAAAATACTTTTAGTGATACTCCCAATTAACTTATTCTAATAACTTAAAAGATTTTGTGACTTTTCCCCTAAAAATGGAAAGACTCTTAAAAGTCTTAGCTGTTTGTTTGTGATTAGTGATTTCCATCTTATTATGTTAAATATACAATGTGTTTCTTCAAGTTATATAAAAAGTGAAAATTGTTCTCTCTTATTTATAGAGTATTCTACAGTAGTGTTTAATGGAAGCAGCATCAAACTAAAATTGCCACTAAGCCTAGAAAACTTGGAAAACATAATTCTACTGCTCTTGATGGTGTGCAAAGCACAATTATTAATATTTAAATGAGAACTAAAAAATGTCATGGAAATTATCCAAAAAGGGAGAAAATTCAAGATTGTTAGATGTGTATTTCTTACTGAGGAATACTACTGCATATGCTCTCTTACACTGTGACTGTGCTACTTGATTCAGCCAAAGAGACATTTTTCTAGACAAATGCTAAAGAATATGTTTAACTATGCAGTAAGAAGAAATTTTGTATTATTTAGGCCTTGGCAAAATTCCATCTCTATGCAGTTATTGCACAAATACCAAGTTCATGTATGTCTGATAAACAAAAAAGTAAATGCAATTGTAAATAATGTCATTATGTGAAAACACCATTCTTTGTCTTTGCTTTTCATCTATAGATGTATAAAACTTGAAGTGTGAATGTTTGATGTAGAATAAATGCAATGTAGCCCACAGAATGCCTTTTTGTTCTTCATGAGGGCTTTTATGTATGTAGGAATTTGAAAGCCCTTAAGTATGTGCCCTGGATTTACTGGATTTACATTTTGCTAAAAAAACAAGGGTCCAGATATCTTCCAAAAAATCAGGGTTTACCCTAAATTTATCTCATTTTTCACTGGTCTTCTTACTCTTTTACTTTTGTCAGTTTGGGGGAAAAGTGGGTGCAAGTTTTTCCTTCAAACCAGAAAACATTACTGGAGACATAGATTCACTGTCTCATTTAGAGCTCTTAAGTGTATTAACAGGATGCAATGGATTTAGCTTCCTTTTACTTGTCTCTTTGTGTAGTATGGTCTCCGTGAAAAAATACCTATTTAGTGACATCAGAGAATTAGGATGACCTTACTGGTGTTATTTGATGACAAAAACAGTTTAAGAAATGTGCAGCTCTTTTCCTTTACCCCTGAAATGGCTTTGATTCCATGTTTTTAGATGTTTATGTTGACAATGGGGTTTAAATCTTGATACTTTACAAACTGAAAGAATCAACACCACCAGGACTACAGAAGTGGAAATGAACTATGTCAATCATCTTTTCCAACAAAGAAAACCTATCTTGTAACTACAATGCTAGGCTCCTGATTTTATAGCATGATATTCTAGCAGAGCCCAGGTTAGTCTGATTCTCTGGTGAGCCACTTCCTTTCATACTAAGGGACTCTCAGCAGTTTTGGTCCTCGCAGCACTGTCAAACGTATAAAGCTAAACCTTCACAACAAGTTACAGATCAGAAGAGATAAATCAGCTACCAAAATCTGCTTGAAGTTTTGAAGCTACCCAAAAAGATCTTTTATAGTGAGTCACCAGTCTTGCAAAGATAGGTCACATTTAAATTATGAACTAATGCATTATTTATATTGGACAGATTGTAACTCAGAAATCACTGTTATAAACAAGGGAAAGGTCTGTGCAAGAGCAGTGAAATTATACTGCAATTTGCTCAGCTACAAAGATAAATTATTTCTAAGCAATATATATTATAAATAGGAGTGCTATACAAATAAGCTATCCCCGAATTATAGTGGAAGAGGACAAAATGCTACCAATTTCTGTGCAAAACTGAGTGTGGTTTACAAGATAATGACAGTCCTTACAGACAGAAGAATACATGGTTCCCAGTGGGCTACAAACAGCAATCAAAATCAGAAGTTCAGAAAAAAAACCTATTGCCTAGAATTCTGAAGAGTCATAAATCATAAAAAAATATTAGGCATTATCTGGTTTAAATTAAAAAAAGTCTGTGATGTAGGAAAAGGAAGTTTGTCACACAAGAGAAGAAAGAATATTAGTGAATATGTGAAAGACAAGAAAAAGACAAAGAGAATTCTGTTCTAAAAGAAGTTTCTTATCACATCTTCTGCAAGCTTTCTTTTCTGAAACAGTCCCAACTGTCTCAGAATCTCCTCACAGGAGAGATGTTCCAGTCCCTTAATCACATTAGTATTGCTTTTTCTGAACACTCTCCATGTCCATTTCTCTGTCTCCTCTACTGGGAACTAAAAATGGATACAGCACTTCAGTTGTGGCTTCACTAAGGTTGAGAAGAAGGGCAGGATCATGCCCCTCATCCTTCTGGCAATCCTTTTCCTAATGCACCCCAGGATATTGCTGGCTTGGTATGCACCAGCACCACCCAGGACTTTTCTGTCAAGCTGCTCTCCAGCTGGTCAGCCTCCAGCTTGTATTGGTGCATGAGACAGTTTATCCCAGGTTCAGGACTTTTCATTCATCTTTGTTGAACTTCATGAGGATGCTCCCCAGCCTTCTCATGTTCCTCCTGATGTCAGTAGAGCACTCTGATATGCCATGTATCACCACTCTTCCCACTGTTGTATTATCTGCAAAGTTGCTCAGGGTGCACTTTGTTCCAACATTCAGGTCATTAAGTAAAATATTATGCTGTACTGGCTTCATTATTTATACCTGGGGTATCAATCAAGTCTCAGTAGCCACTTGCCTTCAACTGGACTTTGTGCCACTGATCACAACAACTGGGCTCAGCCCTTCAGCTGGTTTTCAACTAGCCTCACTATCCACTTACCAAATGCACCTTTTCAGCTGCTCTGTGAGGATGACACAGGAGACAGTGTCAAATGCTTTCTTGAAGGCAAGGTAAAGAACATCCAATATCCCCACCCCCTTGTCCATCAAGCCAACCACCTTATTGTAGGAGGCTTTATGTTGAATATGCCTGACTTCCTCTTCATAAGTCCGTGCTGACTACCCCCAATAAGCCTTGTGTTCTTCCTGTACTTAGAAATGGTTCCTTCCCAGGCACTGAGATGAGGCTCACCAGCCTGTATTCCCACGGATCTTTTTTTCTTGAAGATAGGGAAATTTGGTCTCTTACAGTCTTCTGGAACATCTCCCAGTTAGCACAACTTTTCAAATGTGATTGCAAAGTTATTAGCCCATTCCCTCAGCATTTGTGGGTGCAAACCCATTAGGCTCCATGGACTTATGTATGTCCCTCTTATTGGAAGTGCTTCCTAAACCTCGTTTTCCTCCACAAAAAGTAAGTCTTGCTTGTTCCATGTCTCTTGTCCGAGGGGCCTCAGGCTCCTGAAGCCCAGTTTTGATGGTCAAGACTAAGGCAGAAAGGTGTACCTCAGCCTGTTCCATGTTACTTGTCCCTCATTTTCCTGCCCCATTTAGCAGTAGGCCTACATTTTGCCTAGTCTTCCTTTTGCTGTTTAGGTACTTTATTGCCCTTGTTGTTTATATCCACAAATAAATCTACACATGATTTTTAAAACTTGCTAAGACCTAGGTTGGAAGGGAATTTTTTTCTTTGATTTTAAATACTGGGAGACACTCATGTGAGGGTCTTCCATTTTGCCAACAAAATTTGTGAGCCTTTTGCAGTGTGTTGGCCTCATGTGAGACAGGATTCCTGCTAGATTAGGAGTATGGTATAGTCATAAAAGGTCTCATATTTGAGAGTCCTGGGGTTACCCAGCAGTGAAACATGAGGTCACATAGCACCAAGGCTCCCAGTGGGATTCAACTGAATGAAAACAATGTAGCATGTGCTGTCAAATTTTGACTGCATAGTAAAGGCCAGGATGCATGATTAATTTTACCTGCAAAGAAAACTACAGATAAAGAACTAAAAGTACAAAAAATGCTTCAGATGACTGAAATGCACATGGGGAAATAAGAATGATAGGTAAGAGTTACTGAAGTTAGGACACATAGCTTCATTATGCTATCCTCAGGAAAAAAATGCAGCAAGATCATTAGCAGCCAGCAGGGATAAGTATCTCAGTTTTATTACTCACAAGAAACATTCAAAATATGTGAACATATGCTTTAAAATGTCAGCGTCTCATTCCGACCTCTTCTTGGGCTGTCATAATTTGTTACTCTTATATCCTAATACATTTTAATTTCTGCCATCTTCTGGAAACTTCCTACAACACAACACTTGCCAAAATTGTGAAGTGTAGATGGTGTCAAAGGATCTCACATCAACTCCCAAATATGCTCTTCTAATGAAATTTAGGAATGTAACATGATGCATAGGCATGGGTTTTGTTTCCATCTTACAACTATGAACAGGATTAGGAGCCAAAGGATGCTCACTGGCCATTCTGCTGCTGCTGCTGCAGTAACCTTATGCTGTGGGGTTCTCTAAGCAGGTGTCCTGGGTGCAAGTGTTCAAACCAAGCACTTAAAATGGCTCAATTTCCCACTGTTGTCTAAGGTGTGCCAGTGCTGCACTTTAAACAGGGTCTCCTCTGTCACCACATGTAAGCAATAAACTGGTGGGTAATTCTTCCCTCGTGTGAGACATACATCCCACTGCACTTTGAGCGGTCAGCTGACATTCATTTCAGCTGACATTCACTCCAGCATGGCAGCATGGTGAAGCAAGATGACAGGCATGGTGCGCTGGCAGGGCAAAGGAGGGCTTGGAGGAAGAGAACAGTGATGAACAGCTGTGACACCAAGCACCCAGCTCTTTCCCAGACTCTGTTCACAGCTGGAGTCTGCAATATCTGCAACCTGTATATAGGTACCCAATATTTTCTAGATGCTGGCTATGCAAACACTTCCCCACTACAACTGAAAGGGTGAGCTTTCTCTTCTTTTCAGTTCCTAGTACACAACATTCACATATAACCTGATTTTTATTCCAACAATAGAATTTTAAATAGAAAAATCTGTAGCTAATAGGGGCAACCTTTGTATAAGCCTAAAATGTTAAATTCACCTTTGAGAAATTAGCAGATCAAGAATAACCTTTTTTTTGCCACCTGCACTTCCCTCCTCCTTTACCCTCCCCTGCCTTTTTTTACATTTACATCTTGGTACACTACAGATCTGGTTAGCTTTTTAATAGCAATATATAAATCTAGTTCACCAGGTTATCTCTTACTATAAGTCAGAGCCATTTTTTGTGCATAGCAATAAGGATAGTTTCACACACAAGAAATCTGGTCTCCTCTTTCCTCTCCTCCGCAAAGAAAGAAAGACCTCACTTGGCTACCCTCTCCTTTGAAGAAAGATTGAGACTTACATTAGAGCACACCACACAGAATATAGTGAGCTGAGATAGATGAGTATCCTAAGACCACATCACATTATGAGCATTTTCAGCTACCATGATCCCTTTGCAATGTTTGCTAGATATAGGATAAGACATTGGAATGGAAGGTTGAGAGTTAGCCATAGAACTAGAAAAATGTAAAAATGTACTAAATGATTGTGCATTAAGTGTCTATCCATGTAACTGCACTAGATTTTTATCTTTGCATTAATTTATAGTCTTTCTAAAGAAGCAAGGAGCTGAATAGGCACCATGTCTATAATTACCTTAAGCAAATGAGATCATGCTAAGTGCTTTACTTAGTGGGGAAAATTAAACTGCCACCTTAATTTATTTTTTTAAAAACTGTAAAGCAAACCATTATGTGGTGGGGCTTTTTCAGGGATATTGTAAAACTGTACCGCATAAAACATGTACAGAGGAATAACCTCAAGTAACTTCTCTCCTGGAGGCTGATTAGATCAGACAGACTGAGGAAGCAAAAGGGAAACCAAACCAATAGGCCTTGGTACCTTCTTAGCAGTGCTGGAAGAAGAGGAGGCAAACAACTGATCCTGAGATAGACTCAGATGTGGCAAAAAGACACCTCTACCTGCAAGGGGTTTTCTGCAGGGTGAAACTGGGCAGGCAAGTTCTCAGTATACACCCATGAATCCTTTACCTGGCTCCAACTTTAGGAAGCCATTTAGCCAGAAGACACTATAACATAGCCCTCATGGATGCTCCATTTCTCTTATGATGAAGGATTTATCTTTTCCTTTGGTGGAAGGATAATGATTAGATCCCAATGGATTTGAATGGTACTGCAGGAACCAATACCAGAACAACAAATTGCACTAACTCTAGATAAATTTTATGCTCTTTCATTCAAATCTTCAGTGTGTTGCTTGGAAATTTTTTCCTACCATACAACAGCCGAACCTTGGCCTCTTATCTGAAAATTGACAGAAAAATTTTGAGGCCAGTACTAATGTAAATAAATATCTTCCATTTTAGAGGACAGGACCATTTCTTCAGCCTAAGATGTATTCTGTGATGTTTCCTGTGATGTTTCCTGTCATCCTCCTGTTTAATGACCAAATGAATAAGGGAAAATGCAAAACAATGACCTTTATATCTTCTCTTATGAACACAGTCCCTGACTTCTCCAGATTTCAGAACACATACGGAAGATAAGAGATGAAACTTAGGGAGAAACAAACAAAAAATTGTCTTCATATGAAAAAAACAGTCATAGTGTTTAAAGAAAAACTGTGGAATTCTGCTGGGAACATAGGAAACCTCCTTATCAGTGAAGTTCACCCTCTCAGTGCAATGACTAAGCCATTGTTCTCCTGAAGTTTGAAATGACATGAGTCCTAGCTCTAATTGATTTCTCTGATTTATGCCTGAATAGCCCACTTCTCCTTTAATATTAAACCCCACAAGTGATTTGCTGTTTCTCTGCTATAGAACTAATTTCAATATGCTGTCAAGTGGATTTGCTGGAAAATTATAAGTAGAATTTGCATAGAATGGAAGAACATGTTTTGTAAGTGGGAGAAGTTATTCAAGTGCTAAAAAGCTTCTGAAAAAAACACAGCTCTATGACTACCAAATAAAGGGCAACAAATCAGTTACTTGCTTGGAAGGTTGTCTTGGAAAACTTCCTGTAGGTAACAGCTCAGAGTTCAAAAGCAGACAAAATAGGCAAGAAGAATGCTAAAACTTATTATAGAATGAAGTAAGAATAAAAGATTTTGAAAGCAACAGTTGCCACTAGAGATACACATGTTGTCCCGCATTTGAATACAGCATGTATTTCTTTCTATCTCAACTCAAAGAATTAGAGGCTAACATGGCCTTGGAAGAGGACAGCTAAAGGCTAGTAAAATACATGCTTTTAATGGTGTGGTAAACTGGCAGCAGCAATGAGTAGGCATTGTTCTTGCAGTACAGAGGTACAGGGCCAAAACAAAAGGAAGTCCTTCCTATTGTTTTTTCACTATAGAGATCATTACTTTTGCATGTTAGGACAAGACGGGAATATAAAGCAGAAGAAAATTCAAAACAGAGTAGAAAAACTACAGGCAAGATAAACATGACTGCACAAGAATTTCTTAAACTCCTGATGTTCGGAAAATAGACCAAGAAAATATTTTTCTACACTTATCCTGTTCTTGCATGTTTTCCCTAGGCATCTGATGGATGCCCTGAAACTTGAGGACCAATGCAGCTCTCACCTGGTTTTGATGGCGCCCTTTTTAGAAAGCTATTTCCAGGGAACAGCAAGAATGGGCTGCTCTGTAAGGAAAGATTTCCTGGGAAGCTAGAGTGAGTCAAGGCAGGCAAGGCATGCAACTTGCTGTTAAGTCCCACAATTCCAAGCAAGATGGGCCATGCCCATCTGCTGCTCTGTCCCATCAGCCAGTCTGGCAATAAGGCAGGTAGCAGATCAAGCCAGAAGGTGAAATCAGTGGGTCAGGGCTTGAATTAGTGAGGTGCATTGCCAAACACTGGCCAAGCCACAGTGTAGCACAAAGACAAGAAGCATGAAAACAAAGAGGTGGAGAAGCTTCTCATAACTCTATATTACAATGCTCTCCACACACCTCTCTGGTACAAACACAGGCATCTGCACAAAAATCTAACCCTTGGCCCAGGCAACCAAACCACTAAGGCCAGTGAGAGGTGAGAGGCTGCACTCGACCCTGATATTTGCTCGCTTGCTCCGCCAATACATTGACAGTGCTATGTAAGCTTTGGGATGCATTTCAACCATAGGAAAAAACCAAGTATTTTTAAGGGTTGAACTCCATTTACCTAAGGGTTAGACTTCCTTGCATTCAGTGCACACAATTCTGCTCCACTCTCATTATAACACTGGTTTCAGTAGAACTTTTCACTTCATTTAGAAAGAGCACACTATGATAGTGGCTGATGTGTTTCCTTTTATCACTTGTATTGTTACAATCTTCTATACTGTTGGTTGGTGTAACCTTTGAAATATATTGCTTTCAGAAAATTGCCAGAATTCAGTGTAACAAAATTTAGGTCACAGTATATGACATTTTTCACTGGTCAAACATATAATTAATTGCTAGTTCTATCCAAGAACAGCAAAAACAGGTTGCTGGTTATTTTTTACCCCAGTCTGGGAGATATATTTTGTTTTAATTACATCTTAGGCTGGTAGAAGCAGATCTGTTATTGAGATGATGGCTTCCTCAGCAAATCTTTTACTGTGCAATTACATTCATGTTGGTGTTCAGATTCAAAACAGGAAAGCATTCTCACACCCAGGTGTCATCATTAACTCTGTCTATTACTATTAGCAAGTGCCTTCTTCAAAAAAAGCCATAGAACTAGAGTTTGAGAGATGTATGGTTCATTAAATACTTACACTTATAAGAAATTTCCTTGAGTTTTTATGGTGCCAAAATATTTTCAGAATCTCCTCTTCATAACCAAACAGCCATCTTAGTTTTAACATTTGAAAACTGCTTTATTCTTTACATGTTCTACACCCCAATTTGGTGTTTGGTGCATTTTTTAAAAAGTACAGTGAGGGTTTCCCTTTGGAAACAGAGTAAACTATATTATTTGGGCCTTAGCTTCACCTCTTTTCACACTGATTTGATTTTTCTCATGAAGAAAAGAACATCTAACAAGACCCTGTACATTCTTCTTACCCCAGGAATGTGAAACAAGAATGAGCAGGAGCTGCACACCACTCTGTGAAGCTGTTGTGACAGCAATGGAGGAGACAGTTTAGTCACAGGAACAGCAAGGCTGAAGGGAAGATAAACATCCCACTAGAGCTCATTATGTTGGAGATAGCTACCATATCAAAGAGGTCGAGAATAAAGTTCTACCTCTTCATATTTGATAAAGAACTAAAGGCTTTGAAGAGAACAGTGTCAATACAATATGTAACATCCTTCAGCCTGTAGCATTTGTTGCCTCTTACATAATCTTCAGCTGCCCCATCTTCAAGGAAGAGTATAAGTCAAGGGCAATTTAGAGCAGCAGTTTCTGAATTGCCTTCTCAGCCCTATTGTTCTACATAAACTATTGTAAAAGCCCATGGAAACTAGCTGCCAGATCTGGTTATCTAAAAGAAGTGGCCATATTTGGTGTGAGAACACATCTCACTGGACCAGACTGGAAAGAAATTAGAATGGAAATGTGGAGAGAGAATTCCAAGTAACTTTTGGGAAAAATGTTATAATGAATGACTTGAGAAAGGAAAATACACTCTATTACTATAAACCACTTGCCTGACAAATGGTGAAAGAGGTCAACTGTTTATAAGAAATTTGTATTTTCTCCTCTCATTTAAAACAGTCTCAGAAATTTTAGTCACTCAAAATAACTAGTGAGTACCAATCTGCTCAGGATCTTAATTTAAAAGCTTTAACATTTTAAAACTTGTAAATGTGATGAAAGGCCTTTTATACAGACAAATATATACTAGCCCCAGGGCAGATCACAAAAAGAATAGCTACCATTTTAATCAGATTTAGAAATAAATTATGGGAAGTTGTGTACATCACCAGATCAGGTAGATTTTACCACTTTAATAATTTGAGTGGAATAGAGTATATACATCCTATATTTCTCATCTATGAACACAGATTAGGCTGGATACAACAGGAGGGATTGTACATTACAGATTTGGCACATGTAATTTTTAAATCATAGAGGAGGAATGGCTAGAGGATTACGTACCTTTATTTCAGTAAATATGAAGGTGATGAAATCTTGATATTTTACCGTCAACATTACAAATGTCATCCACAGGTTATCAGCATTAATTCAAACATAAAAGCATGATGCAGTTATTGCCTAAAAGCACCAAGATCATTATAAAGACAGATGTTGGGCTGAGAGACATTTAATTAGATGAGCTGGCTACATTACTGAATGACTTACTATTTCTGCTTGATTTGATTAACAAATGGCCTCAGAATGTTGTTAACTAGCCATTCTTTTGCAGGTTGCTTTTAGCAAATGCTGCATTCATTTGTAATCACCAGTGCACACACTGTTTAACTTGTAAGGCACTAGACCTGGCCTCTAAATAGGATTGGTGGTAGTAATTGTGAATAGAATGTGTAAACATACCTCAGAAAAATCAGGCTGTAGTTCCGTTTCAAGCAAAAATTGAGAAAGTGGTACTTTGTTCACAATAAATTTTTGTTCAAAGGGTGTTTTTGATCACTATCCTCAGGAAAGACAGAAATCACAGAATGACAAAATCAATTCTATTGGAAAATGCCTCATAAATATGTGCTTCTGACAACATTTTTATGATGGGAAGATACCTTAGGCCACTGTAGATACTATTCCATCAGTATGAAAGCTTACACTGTACACATAAAAACTTAGGCAGACAAAGTTGCAAGAATTTTTGAAAATGCTTGACCCTTGAAGACTATTCTAAATAACATCATTTGTGATAGTTATCTGAATCTTTTATGGCTCTGTTTTTTCAAAGAGGAAACACACCCAAAGTGAAATGATATAGGCGAAAAATCTTAGGAGAACAGAGTGCTGCTCTACTATAGCACTTCCTCAGGTTTCAGTAAACCTTTTCAGCCCCATGTCAGGAAAGCTGATAAGGTTAATGGATGATGTATTTTCATAAGCATGTTTCTCAGCTTGGTTATTCTGCCCTTTAAAATATGAAGCAGGCTCCCTGAAGTCATATAAATAATAGTTTACTTGAGACCTTCAAAAGGGTGGTTGATGCCCTTGCCTTTGGCTGTATTTTCTTTACTGTGTCAGATAGGAACAAGAAGAATTGCTCTGTGAACAGGTGATTAAAACAAAACAAATCAAAAGAAATCATAAAAGGAAACGAAAAAGGTGTCTACCACCCCCTGCCCAAGCTTTTTCCATGAATACAAATGAAGCTGATAGAAACTGCAAGTGACGGGCAAGGATGATAAACCACTCAAGCAATGCACCACAAAGGGTAAAGTACAAAATGATGCAGTTATCACCACACAACTTTTATAAATTTTCTACAGAAGCCATACACTGTCCTGTCAGATGAAGTCAAGATTGGCTTTTAATTTTCCTCCTGACATTTGCGAACTGTTAAGTACCACCAGAAATTAATTATTATTATTCAACCTTGTTTTGGACTTCAGGTGGGGTAGTTTAGCTGTTATTTGGATAACAAAATAGTTGATTTTTGAGCTTTAATTCTTGCTTTGACTGTTATTCATGCTAGTTCTACTAATTGTCTTTCTCTTGGGGAAGATTTTAAAGCTTTTTGTAGTATTACAATTCAGTAACTTAGTTCTGCCAACCAGCTTTTCAGGTATGGGTTATGGGTATCAATAGATTTTATTTTTTTCTCAGATTCTCAAGTAAGCAGAAATCAGATAAAAAAAAAAAAAAGTGGTAAAAACATAACAAAGACTGAAGCTTACTTTAAAAATACATACTGACTCATCTTTCATGAATTACATGAATTACATCCTGCTTGCCTGTTTCCTACCCTCACAGTATGCTACAAAATTGATGTAAGTCCCTAGCAACTCTGACACCTGATGCCATTTGCACCACAGTACTCCCCAAATTCCTTGGGCATCAAAAGTGATGGAACACATAGAAGGAATACCAGTACCACCTGCAAAAAGTAGTGAGAAAATAACAAATACATTAAGCTATCTATGTATCTACACTGCATAATCTATAAGCTACAAATACATTAGTTTCATATGTTAAATTGAAAAGCCATCACTTATCTAGTGACTGAATGTGAGTTTTCAGTCATGTTTCATAAAATTTAAGATCCAATAACACAATTTGCTATTGTGCAAAGACCACGACATGCTACAATTCATATGAATTAATGGAAGATTGGAATAATTATACAGAGACCATATGAAAACAATGATGAGATCTTTGGGAATCTCAAAATCAGCAAGAGTAATTTGGTTGAATGTGGAAATACATAGCAAGAGGAATACTTGTTATAGTAACCAACAAAACAGAATCTAGATATGCACCAGTCTAGTAAAAGAAAAATTATTTTGCCTAATGGAAGTGTTTTCTTAAGTTAACAGTCTGAACTGAACATTATTATATCATTATTGTGGCTTTATTCCTTACTCTGGGAAAGTAGTGATTCATACGAAGAAACACTGGAAAGACAATTTCTAAAAATGACAGCAATTTTGTTTAAATCTTTTGGGACATTCATGCAAACACATGACCAATAAAAACACTGCTAAACCTTTTGGGAAAAAAGGTGTGCTGGATTTCAGGAATGTTTTCCACATTCCTAAGCCTCTGTTTTCCAACTGATAGCTCCAACACTAATGGACATGGAGATCATTATCTTCCCCTGTGGGACTCCTCATTGCAGAGATATCTGCAAAGTGGTGATGGAGAGTGTTGCCTATACAAAAAACGATCCATAGAGACCTTCAACTCTCAAGTGAAACTTGCCCAGTTTCACCAGCTCTGCTTGCAGGATGGGTTGGAGATTAAATCCAGCAGTGAATGGAGCCTGAGGAAGGAGGCAGGGAGTCATAACTGTATGCTTTAGTTAGGAGATACAAAAAGTGCTGACAAGATCTTGGAGTGCCCAGGACTGTAGCCAGCTGAAAGACCTCCTTCAGAAGACTTCACTGCTTCTCTGCTGAACCAGACGTGCCCTGTTTTCCACTCCAGTATTTTGCTGAGAGGCAGCTTAGTCAGTGTTAAAGTATCTGTAGAAAACTGGAGATCTGAGGGCAAAGAAAGAGGTAGTTGACAGGAAAAGCAGTCCAGAGGATGACTGGACCCCAGAGAGTCTTTACAGATCACAAGGTTGGCTGGGAATACCATGAGAATATTTCTGGTAAGGAGATTTAGTCATATACAGAACAGAGAACTGTGATTCCACTGCAGTGATACCAGCATATATTATCTGTAGGTGGTGGTTATGTACACTCTTCCCATTATCTATAAGTGGTGGTTATGTACACTCTTCCCATCTCTTGTGTATTGAAAGACAATCATCAGGTTTTTCTAAATGTTTCTGTGTTGGAAACTATGCTATTGAGGATCAGTGCAAAATGACAAAGGCGCCCAAGCAGAGGGGAAAAAAAAAATTCATAAGCAAATGTGCTAACCACTATAGCTTTGTATCCACTAACCTCTAAAGGAGGTACTTTGCTTCCAGTGGACACATTTAGTAAGAAAATTTTAAGGATCTTATCACAATTGCTTATGCATAACACATGTTACTTTACTTTGGATAAAATGTTGCCTTCAAATACCAGGATGTAGTTCTCATAAAAAAAAAAAGAAAACTATTACACCTAATTACTAAGAGGGGAAATGGGTAACATGCTGATGCTGAGAATGGCTAACATTGCTGAATTCAGCAAAGTTATAAAGGTCAGAATTTCACTGAGCATATCTCAGCTTCCTTGACTTTACCATTTTGTTGAGACAAAACAACCTACTAATTCCCCATTATTCTCCTGTTGTTTGTTTATGGCATGTAATTTTTTTTTCTGTTACTGCAATTTGTCGCTTGCTAGGCTTCCATCCTACTCTTTTACATGTGAATATTGTAATATATGTTATCACTGATAACATCAAAATTCTTACAAACAGTGGAGTAGTGGTATAGATTAAATTGGAAGGTACTATTGTTTTCACATTATTTGCCTTTTTTTCCTTGGACTATGAGTAAGGAAAAACATTATCACTTCATTCAAAAATTACACGTGTAGTAACCTACAAGTTTAATAGTTTTCACTGCTCTGAGGTTATGTAGAATGCAATGATCATCCATTGATTTAACTCATATGGACAAATCCTGTTGTACATTTTCTTTGCTTTCTGTTTCAGCAAAATTCTGTGGATATTAAAATTGTCATTATCTACCCACAGGCAGTTTCAAAATACCCACAGGCATCTTGCTTAGCTACTGCTTGAGGCTTTGGAAAAAAGTAGTGCCATACAAAGCTGCAAAACCTATAATATATATGTAGAAAAAAATCTGTCATTTGGTGGTATTTCAACCTGCAAGACATATCCTGGAGGTCTAAAGCTGCTATTGGTAAAACAGCCTTAATGTTCCTATGAGTTCTACATAAGAACTTGCTAGTAGAAACACACTGCTTAAGGCAGTCCTACATGTGACAGCAGGTTGAAAGATAAATGGGTCCCTGGGCTGAAACTGATGATTTTTCACAAGTATGAGTGATTATAGCACAATTTCATGAGCTTCTAGCAAAGACTTTACAGTGCCAACTGATAATATAATATTATCAGTGCCAACTGATAATATAATAGTAAAAAGTCCTGATTCTAAACTAGGAAGAAAATTATGAACACATCTAACCATCAAGCAAGTATTTACAAGATTATTTAAGCTAAAGGGCAAAGGAGAGTCTGTATCTTACATCACAGGACACTCTCAAGAAATACAGAAAAATGACGCTGGGAAGTCTCAGAATGCTTGCATAATTGTTGGGAGAGAGCATGGGTTGTTTTACTTATTACCTGCACTAATATGAAATTAAGGACATCAATTATAAACAAACAAACAAGCTTTTCTTTACAAACTTAGGAAGACATACTGTGGTAAATGAAATCTTAATGCTATTGAACATCTGAGACCAGACTAGAAGGATAAAACTAAACTATAATACAGAAAAATGTGAATTATTGAATTATCATTATTCTTCACTACTTACACAAAAGGAGAATCACTCATGCTAAAACAATAACAAAATATATTCTATTGAGTAACAGCTTCAGTGATGTGAAGTAGCAACTATTTTAGTGATCTTCCAAACTATCTAGGGTGAGGTAAATTTTATCCGAGAACACCAGAAAAATTAGCTGAGAAGATTTTCAGTTTACATTCTCATACAACTGAATGCAAGTTCTTGGAATAAAATCTTTAGATAAAAGGACAGTATTGTGGACTCCAGAAATGGAAAAGTCTACACTTGAAAACTGATGTTTCTTATAAGGAAAGCAATGTGAGTCCCATGTACATAACAGAAGACTATAAACAGAAAACCATGTGCTTAATCATACAGAATTAGTGAGACCTTTACTTACAGTCCTGCTCCTAGTTCTGTCTACTACACTCAAAATCTTGCCATGAGCAAAAAGAACATATATGGCGAGTGGAGGCAAAATTTCCATGTCAGTCCAGTTAATACTAACAGTATAACAATTCTAATTGTTTAATTAGTAGAGAAAAAAGTCTATGAAGAATAAAGTTTGTATCCCCTTGTGGCTACTTTTATACATTTCCAGTCACAGTCCTTTTTCTTTATTCCCAACCTGGAGGTTGAAATCTGCACAACAACCATCCACAGCTGCAGGTCACACAAAGGGCTAGTGTGTGCTACATGGGGGCTTCATCTGTGGAATTCACCAAGAGGAAATCCATCTGGAGCAGGCACCACTCCACACATGGCCACTGGAAACTGTTATCCAAGGTCAGGCCAAGGCAAACCCAGATGTGCCCTGGGACCCTCAGGCCAGCACAAAACTTCTATCATGATTTCTGTTACTAGTAATGGCAAAAATCATGTGTCTGGGATACAAGTTTGCTTTTAGAAAAAAATAACATTGATTAATTCCAAAAGAAAGAACTATAAGAGTTTAGTAAATTCACCCGTTCAATCACAAGATCTTCTTGTGTGCATAATGAAGAAATTTTTGAGGAGGACTTTTTTTTCTTTAGGTGGAAAACTGGTACTGCGAACTGAAAGCTCCAAGTTGAAGCTAGACAAATTCAGGATTGAAATAAGATATATATTTTTAACTCAGAAGAAAGTTAACCAATAGTGAGCAATTTTCTGAAGATTTAGAAACTTTCTATATCTTGAAATAAATATATGAAAATTGTCTTTAAAAAAAAGAAAAACAAGAAGAGAAAAGCTAAATAGGAGATGATACCACTTTTGAAGTATTCATGTAGTAAAATTATTTCTTTTCTGTAATGCAAGATGCATCAGCTAAGTGGTTTTACTGGATTGTTCTGACTGTAATCCACAGCAATCTTTTCTTTGATTCCCACAGAGTGATTTAATTTGCCTACAATTCTGGCCAGAGACGTCTCAGAAAATTTAGCAAAAACAAAGTCTTCAATTAATAGTATCCCTACTCAGGATTTCTAAAGTACAGGTTGAAAACCTTAGAAACACAGACAGAAGGGACTATAGCATGAATATTCTAATGCACTGCTGGATAGCACAATGCTTGCTCTGATAATTAGCCATTCACAGTTTTCAAAACCTGCAAGAAAAAATAATTGCCCTAAAAGCCAAAATGCTATGCACTAAAAGCTACTAGTGACAGGTAGGTTATTTTTAGCTTAATTACAAATTTTCTTTTTTTATTCAAAGATCTCATGAACATACCTGTGTACTTCCCTAGGAGAGACTTTTGTCATAATTTTTTTTCGATTTAGTGGTATCATCAGTACATTTTAGCAGGAAGAATTTTATGCTACTTTATCAATAACAACACTATAGCTCAAAGGAATTAGAGCAAATGGCTGAATAATCAGAACATGAAGAAAATAATGACCCAGAGGATGACTGGACTATGTCATGAGAATTTGTCGAAATGTTAGTTTTTTCTGTCTTCTGAACACCAAGGTAAGAGTAACCATTGAAAATTAACATAAACCATCTCAAGTTTACATTTATATTTGAGTTCCCATTTTATAATACAATAGAGTATCTGGGACCTTAAAAAAATATTGATGCATAGCCTAGATGAAGTTTTTTCTGTCTTTCTATAAATGTGTGTTTTTATCCAGTATTTCCAGAATACCATGGCAAGAATCATGACAAGTATGCATTATGTAGAAGTTCTGACACATCACTATTCCATTATTTCAATTCCTGCCCGTCATTTTGAAGGCAAAAACATGATATCATTAAAAACATAATTTCATAGTGTATTTGGCCTTTATATTTTCTCTCTGAGTAAAGGGGCTTCCTTCTTAAACTTTTCTGACCCAAGCCTACTATTGGTCTATAATTACCATAAAATTAAAATATTTAGAATTCATTCCCAAAGGAGCTGAAAATGACTAATGAATACTCTATGACCACTGATCATATAACCAACTAGCATGTAGAAGTATATTCAACAACATAGACAAAACACTTTGTAGCCCCCACCACCAATCAATTACTCCTGAAGGAGGGAGAAGTTGATCTAAAGGTTCCCTTCATAAAAAGAAAAAAAAAAAAATAGAAAGACAGATTTCATATCAGCACTGGAGCTCTAAGTACTTTCTTCTTTGATATGGCACTCACAATTTGTCCATATGCTCTACCCAATTAAAACTGTAGTCAAAACAACATGGACTTATAGAGTAGAAAATTTTTGACATGCACCAAATCTAAAGAAACATATTCCCTTATAAAAGCCTAGGAGCTGTGTAGAGGTCCAGGAGCAATATTTGGCTTTGGTATCTGGGTCATTTTTCCTCACTTAAAAGAGCACAATTATTGATCATATAGGATTCATTAATGCAGAAAGCCCTTTTTTTTGTCTGTGAACAACTCTTTGCCCTCTGCCCCAAGGATTTAGCTTGTGCTTAAACCATTTAAACAGCTATGTGGCTTATATGTCTGTCTGGTTTAAAAATCTAGTTTCCTATTTTTAAGTCAATTTACTGTTCATCCTGAACTAAGATTTCTGTAGCTACAGCCCACTGTCACTTTTTACAGCAAAACCAGTACACTTTGTAATAAAAGTAGCAGTTCTGCCAAGGCAAGATAAAGCACTGTTCAAGCCCTTCAAATCTTTTGTAAAGCAATGCTTACAGGTTCCAATTCTGCTTTTTAAGCCTGCAAGCACTTCACTTTTTAAAGTTCTCAACTTTAAAACTCCTTCCTAAACTCCTTCACTAAAAACTAACTTTCTTTCTTTTTCTTTCTTTCTCTTTCTCTCTTTCTTTCTTTCTTTCTTTCTTTCCTTTCTTTCCTTTCTTTCCCTTTATTTTCCTTTCTTTCATATTCTAGGATAATAAATTACCTCTTTCAACAGAGGAACAGACATTTCAAAAAGTATTTCACATTACAGTGATTAGCAACTTCATTTTCCTTGACTGCTTGCACTTTGGTAGGATAAAAAAAATGAGCCCATAGGTATACATCTGTTAGGTTTAAATAATACATGAAAGTGACTGGTAGCATTAAAAAAGAAGAAAGCATATCTTTCAAGGACAAAATACTGTGTGTTCAAATCTATTTCTAACATCAAATACTAGCATTATACACTTAAATCAGGAACTTTACTTCTTTAAAAACATAATTATACTGTTCAAAGAAAACTACTGAAACTACTGTGTACTTTTATGAAATGATACAATGCAACTATACTTTGCAGAGAACATTTCATACAAACTGCATTATGAAATGTACCACAGAGATAAATAATAGTTACACAGTCAAATAACAAACAATAGCAGTGAGAAATGCATTAAATTATGAGAGATGGAGAAGAATAAAGTCTACAAAATTTGAAAGGAAGATAGAGTCAGTAGGACAGATATAGAGGCATTTCTAGGAGGCAACAATACTAAAATGAAGGTTTTCAGAACAGCAAAAGTAAGACTGCATAAATAAGATACACAACGTTGCTACTATGTAAGCAGATGAAGGAGAGCGAGTTACAGCTGCAGTTTAAGTCATCATTTATTTTCTGTCATTTTCTGACTATTGTTCATATGGCCAGTGAAACATTAGAAAGTTGAAACATGCTGACAACCACCAATGTAAAAGTAGGAAAAACTGGCAAGACAAGCCCAAGTAAGTGCTGTCAATACTAAACATGCAAAATAAATGTCAGGGGTGTTATTTGACTAAACGCTGGCGTAGTTAACATTTGATTGGTCTTGAGTGAAAATAAGAAACCACCAGAGAAAAGCCAGTATCCTGAAAAACTTGTTACTGTTTGTGGAGGTCCTGAATCGAAGAATCAGATATTAATAAAAGAACAGATATTATAACTACTGGCCCCTTGAGCAATGCTTCAGATGAGCAATTTAATACAGCGGGCACCATACCATGCAGGAGAAATCTTATGATAGTATTAGTACGAAATATAATTTAAAAAGGTAACTAGTCCTTAAGAGAGAATTAAGAAGAAAGAAACATCAGTAAATTCTACAATGAGCACTGCTGAATCTGGGAAAGGAGTAATTTTATTTGTTGAGTTAATGATTTTGAGGTCAGTTTGTGTAATAGCACCAAGTTAGTGTCTGGAGTTTATTGAGCACCCACAGAGGAACAGTCAGAACAAAGGTGTACAGTACTGTAAAAACTGCAGAAATTGTGCTATTGAAAAGGCAGATCAACCCCTTGATATAAAAGAGGAAAAGAGCACATATTGCCTTTCATGTTGAACTGAAAAGAAACATTATACGAGTTGGGTTTTTTCTTTCCCCCAGAATTCTCTGTAGGTTGGTATTCTTTTTACTAGAAAAATGAAAAGACAGGTGAAAATAACAACTACCTTCACTAAAACTGACAGTGGATCTCCAGCTTTCTTTTGAAGAATAGGAATTTAACAGATAAGGTGTATCAAAGACTCTCCTTGTGCTTGTGTACAAATTGACTAGCACCATCAGCTTTATAATGTCTAGAAAACTTTTCAGTCTCTTAAGTTTTAGGAATTTGATCTGGCAGGAATCCAGCATTTAATAGAAATCCAGGAAGATGGACGAGTAACATCCTTACACAGCAAGCAAACCTCAACTGAAAAAATTAGAAGCCCTTAAAAACTGTGAGGCTGAGTGAAATGAGCACTGAGAGTAAGATAGCATTGTTATTTGACTCACATCACAGGTGACTTGTTCTGTATTTATTTAGGATTAATTTCCTTTGTTTGCTTGTTCATTAACTGTCTGAAATGAACAAAGTAAAGAAAATTTTGCATGATATTTCAATGTGGAATAAATTTTCCCTTTAGATGATAACTTTCCATATAATGCATTTAATGGATGGGCTATTTAATGATTTAAACTTTGAAAATCAAACTATATTATATTACAGATTATGCACCAGTGCTTCTCAAAAACTCTGAAAGCATTTCCCCTGCAATTACAGTATAGTAAGCAGTAGTTAATCTATCAATCACAGTTGAGTCAATATTTCTGAATCGCATTTCACAATGTTGCCTTAGAAATGACCATGTAAATCTGTGAGAAAATAAGGATAAGCAGATATAAATAAACCAAATAAGTCCTTCTACAAACTTGTTTGAATCAATCTCTGAACTATGATCTACAAAAGCTAACACTGATGATATGAAATCCATACAGGGTCATACAGATTAATTGCAACAATCGCAATGTTGTGGCATGAAAAATTGTAAGAAGGACCAATGAAAGCTTCTGTTTCGATTAAAAAAATCTCCTGGCTGATAGAGTAACTATTTTTTTGCCAAAATAGAACATTAATGTCAAATTAACTGCTGCTCTGTATCAAGTCTGTCTTAATAATAAAACTTATCACAATGGAAGAAAAATAGAGATGTTATTGGCAGCATGCATGGCAATGCATGATAATGTAACAAATGTACAAGCAACAGTTATTTTTTCAAGAAATAAGAATCAGATGTTTTTCCAAGGCACAAAATTATCTCCATAGGTCTGACATCTATAACACCCTAGAGAAATTATCTGCTATTGTTAGATCATGTCAATTTGATTCAAATTCTGGATTCAAGGAACCTTGCAGGTGGTTGCAAAGGATTTTGAATCCTAGGTACAATTACAAACACATGATGTTTTCCATATCTAAGCACTTATTTATACTATGGGATTAAAATCTCTTCTTCAACTCCCCCAGGGGAAAAGTGTTGTAGTAATTGGCATTGGAACACCGAGTTTCTTATTCACCAGAATTGTTTCTAATAAGAAAAATGTATAATGAGTATTCCACTGAAAAAAACCCTGCCAATGTAAAATGTGTAGGCATAATTTGTATGATTTTTCTAGAAATCAGAAAGTAGACTATGATAGTTTATGTCCCTCACTTGTCTTAAACCTAATAACAAACCAGCTGCATTTGGTTTCTCTTTTGGGTAATTTACACATTGTTTTGAATAAATATGCCAAATTTTGCAAAATTGGTGTGCAAGTTAGTATAGGATACCTACACTCAACAATGTTAAGTCCAGCTTACAGGCTGCGGCTGAAGCTGGCCTGAAAGATGCTTCT
The DNA here is from genome assembly GCF_017590055.1 of Onychostruthus taczanowskii. Lineage (NCBI taxonomy): Eukaryota > Metazoa > Chordata > Aves > Passeriformes > Passeridae > Onychostruthus > Onychostruthus taczanowskii. The sequence goes on along the minus strand of NW_024506773.1, from coordinate 2,076,514 downwards.
GCAGGGCTTTTACATTCTCCTAAGCAGTAACCAGGCAACTAACGAATGACAACCAATTAATAGAGCTTGACCAGACAGACATTTCTTTCTGGATATATTCCCTGAGACAGAAACAAACTTGTTTCTCCTACCACAGTCAACAAAGATGGAAAGGAGACCATGAGAAGCCTTGCATGTTACTCTCCTTCTGCTACCTGCCTGATTGACAATATTGATCACCAAACTGGGATCCACCACAGATGGGGGACACTCACTTGAACACATAAGCACACATGGGAGGAATTCCAGAGGTGCTAAGCAATCAAACTGGCTTTGTCTTCACTGAGAATATTCTAATAAATAGGTCTCCTGTTTATATCTCTCATTATATACATTATTTAATATAGCTTTATTTGTCATAAAACATCTGAATTTCTTAGTCTCTCATAATAACAGAACAGCCAATTTTACTGGTGCATCAGAATGTTATCTTAATTAAAAACTTCAGAGCTCTGATGAAACAGCAAAAACCATAGCCTAATAACAAAAGAATAGCATTACAGAATGGCTTGGGTAGGAATAGGCATATTCCCATATTTTTATTTTCATTACTGTTTTATAAGAAAGTTCCAAAGAATGTAATCTTATTCCTCAAAATTGAGAATTTTTGTAGCAGAAATTGTAAGAACTAAGTGCCAATAAAAATTTTGTTGCAAATGTACAAGTATAGATTTGATATGAAATTCTGAAAGAAATGTTATAGCTATGACTTTTTTTTTTTTTTGGTGATATACTTCACCATAAAAAGGTATTTGAAATAGCAAATATAAAACATACTTATTCTACAGTTATAAATGAAGTATTGCACCATTAAGCATTCCTCTAAATTAACAGGCCTGTAAAAACAACTTAACTTTTGGGATCACTCAGGTAAGGCTCTGCCTTATTTTAATTTTTTTTTTAATATAATAACAGGAAAAATACAACACAGTTACAGCACTGGTTAAGTTTTTTGCTTCCGGTGAAATCCAGTTCTCTTCATATCTCTCCAAATCTAGATGTCTATTCAATATTAATTTCCTTTTAAAAACACCTATTATAATCTAATCTACTGGTGACATTTACTGGGAATGAATGAAGACCTGTTTACTGAAACCTTATATTAGTTAGTTCATTTAAACTATCCTTCCAGGAAGATATCAAGGATTAAGCAAGTAGCATCTGACACATATTCCTCCAAGGACTTCTGTTCTTTCCAATTTCTTAGAAGAAATCTGGTTAGGTTTTAACTCAATTTCTCATCAAGTATTGCCACCTGCTTTTAATTTGATGCACAACTGAAATCTGCAGACTCACAAATACTAAAATGCATCATAAACTTTTTGTGCATTAGCTTTAAATCTATTCAACTTAATGCAGGAAGGAAGATCAATTTAACTGGAAAATAGGTTTGATGTGGAACTGGAGAGGCAGAGTTCAAATCTGTGGTCAGCCTCAATGTTTATATGTCATCCTGGTCAACCATCATGTGGTCCCAAAACTACTTATATGTCTAGAGAGAAAGTTATGCAGAAAAACACCATCTGGCTGCTTCACCACCTAATCTCATGTCTGCTTATTTAGGCTGTGCAGAATTCAAGTCCCTTCCTCGTGACTCCATGCCATTCACACAGGCAGCCACAAAGCTTAGGGAGCATTAGCACATGTAAATAATGTAAAGAATCTAGGCCTTAACCCTTCTCTAGCTGCATTTTCTTTAAAGGAAGAGATCATGAAAAGCACAACAGAAATACTGGGATACTCAGGAATTTAATATTGCTAGCTGGAGAAAAGCATAAAACAAGTAAGGTGAGCGTGTTGTATCCAATGTGCTAGTAGCATAAAATTAATTTTATCACAATTATTTACTTTTAGGTGGCACTGTATTGTTCTGCAAAAGATCTGGGAAATCAGTATCTGAGAAATATTATATTGAACAGGAAATAACACCTTCCTTGATGGACAGACAGTTGAAAGAGTCTAATCACTAGCAAACACTCACTGCCAGCAGAAATACAGAAATAAGCACTTCTTTTTGAGCAAAGGAAGCGGGAGATATACAGAGACAGTATTAAGCCTAATGCACATATCTAGACATTATTACTATTACTAATGATTTCCAATGATGGCATAGTAATCTCTTTTTTTTCATGTTTAAAAGAGCAACCTATAGCTACGAGACCACTTCTAATCTATTAGACTTATAACTCTATTTCTTTAGGATCTCACCAGTGTGAATATTCTGCATGAGTTCAAAATGCTAATTTAAAAATTATAATGATTTCTGAAAAAAAGAGAAAGAATGTAAATCCAGCAGGAACTGTACAGTAAGTCAATTTCTGCTAAAAGTCAGGCTCCATCCACCAATAGTTATACTTGTTTGTAGCAGTGTTTCATGCAAGATAAACTACTTATTTTGGAGAATTTATTGCTTGCTTGTATGAACAAGAGATGGGCACAATATTTTAGTAAGACAGACATTTGCTCAGAATTATTAGTACCAAAAGATATTGCCTGATTATGAAATGGCTATTCTATGGTTTAATTTCTTCATAACATATCCAGTAAAAATTCTAGTAATCTGACAGGACTGGCTATCCTCCAGATGCACATACTTCTAATGAATGGGTTAAATTTGCTCATAGCTTGATACCTAATTACAAATTCAGAGCTGCAGTCATAAAACTGGTCATAATCATAATTGTACTGTACAGAAAGAAAATGCCTACAAGAATTTTTTTCTAGTATCTGGAAAATATGTAGAGCATATGGCATTATTACTTATTACAACATGTTGTCATACATATCAAATATTAGCATGTCTACTAATTAGAGAATATAATCAAATCTATTTCAGTCAGTAGTAGACAGACAGTCTACTTGTTTGGATAATGATTATCAACTTTCTTTTACTGGGAAAAAATAGTAGAAATATTGACATTCATATCTGAGAGATTCATAGTTAACAAATGCAAGAGAGAAGATGATGCAATTTTAGTCTTATTTAAAGATCAGTAGTAATACAGACAGTTCCTGAAACTTCCTTGCATTAGTTAAATTTTTCATAAACTTCAAAACTGAGACAACAACCTGGTTTCCTTTTTTTTGGAGAATGAATGTGTAGAGACAGTTTCATTAAGAATAGCAACACTGTTCATCCAGGAGAAGATATCCTAATCACATAAAAATAAGCAATCTGCATAATATATTAACTTTTTCAGTTTTGAACTGATGAGGAGCAATAAGCGATGAATAACTTGTCACAGTCAACAAAGCAGTAGAGCACAGCTGAGTAACCAGGGAGCTAGTTTCAATGGTTTTATTAAGGGATCAGGTAAATATTTAGCATTTAATCATGGGAGAGTATAAATTTCATGTCCAAGAGACTGCTTTCTGGATCTTTGCTCAGTGCTCTCATCTTCCCCACATGAGAATGATAATAAAATAATAATTACGTATGGATGTAATACAAGCTGCACATTCAATCAAGTCCCCTGAGCAAACTAATGCATGTAAGAAAAACCAAGAAATTAATTTCCACACAAAGATTGCTCACGACTTTTTTAAATTATAGATTACTCCACTTGATTAAGCTGTTCCTATATTAGTCATGTCGTAGCAGACAGCAAAAAAAAAAAAAAAAAAAAAAAAAAAAAAAAAAAAAAAAAAAAAAAAAGCGCAAAGGTTTTGCCAAAACAACTTGCAACATTATTTAAATAATGTTTTAAAAGTTTGCCACTATTATCAACTTTTCTTCAAATCCTTTCCCTGCTACTTTTACCAGATTAGTAAACATTAGCAGCTGTGTGCCTTGATGGAAGGAACCACTGTAACTGTGGCCTCACCTTTTAAAAAAACTATGCTAAAGTACTTGAATGCATCGCAAGAAGGGCATCAAAGATGGTGAAGGGAATGGAGACAGCCAGAAAGATCCAGGGTATGAGTGGTTCCTTGGAGGTTCAATGCAGTAGGAAGGAACAGAGCCACAGGGACCCTGAGGAGCCCTGACTCAGGCTGTGCTCATTGTCACCAAGGACAGGAAGCAACCCATGGGAGCAACCCCTGCGCCCACCCTGGAAGTTTGGAAAGCCTCCTCCCACTAGATGGGAGGCATCTGGCAAAATGGCCCAAAGGAGGCCAAGGGCTGTGCTCACTGCTGCAGAGGAAGGCAAAAGCTGCTGCAGGGGACAAGAGGCTGCCCATCTTCATGGGGCATGAGCAGTAGGCAGCAACCTGACCAAGAGTGCCCAGAGAAAACCTTAACATCACATGCTTGATGCTGCAGAGGAAGGCAAAAACCTGCCAAGGGCTAGTGGAAAATTCCTTCCTGACCCCAAAGGTGGAATCTTGTATACTTCAGCTATTTCCTGAAGTATACAAGACCTGCCTCCTCATCCCATACAGTGGGCATATTTCCCAGGAGAAGCCTGACTTCTGTTCTACTCCAAGCACTATATGGAGCACACATAGTGGAAGCTCACTTCTATGTGTGCTCCAAGCACTGGGATCCCTTGCAACACCTCTGCACCTCTTTTCTTACAACTGCTGCACCAGGCTCCACACGGAGTATGAGGACAGGGAGCTCTGGAGTACTCCTGAAGTACATTCCCTTTGTGTTGCCATGGCTATCCAGCTGAAAAATATTTCATTCCCTCAGATGAGCTTTGAAGGGACCCTGCTGGGAACTGGTTTTACAGTGGAGCACCTCCAGAAGGCCTGTCCTGCTTTCAGTTCTTCTCTCTCAGCTTCAAGTGATTCTACCAGCTTCTCAAGGACATTCTGATGTATTCCAGCAGTGGGAGAGGGGAGGGTGCTCTCTTTTATCCTGTTCCAGGGCACTGTGACTGTGGTGTTGCAGGATGGTGGCAGTGTGCCACAAGGGTGATGGTGAGCTCCATTCACAATTCTACTTGCAACAGCCTTATCCTCCACCCACCATCTTCATAGGAGGATCTCTGGGATGCTGGCCCCAAGGCAGTCCCTGTGCCAGGGGGCCCAGCGTGCTGTCCCTGCCCTTGGCGACCATTCACTTGGCATAACTGCTGGGTGACAATGACACGTTCTCTGCCACTTGGCTCCCAAGAACAAACCCTATGCTGTTACCTTTTTTTTAGACTGTGGAGAAAAACAATCCTACAGCTCAAAAGCTACTTCTATTATCTGTCAAGTTATGCAGAGCTCTGCATTACATACTCCTCCTCCGAAGCATACCTGAATGTTTACTGACTTAGCTCTTGTTGTAGCACGAACAAGTGTTTTTCATGAACAAATAATCCACTTTCTGAAGAAAATTATTTCTTCATGTAGTCTACATTTTTAAATAATAGTAGTAGTCTACATTTTTAAATAATAATAATAAACAAAGATATTAGTATTCCTTAGAGTTAAAAATGAAAGGGTTTTTTTTTTTTTCCCCCTCTCTGTACTGAGCTTATATAGGACTAAATACAAGACAAAGAACAGCTGAGGATTTTCTGAGATTTCAAAATGTTCAAGCATCCAGCTACAAGATGGTGTACAACCTACACAGTTACTTGGAAGAGACTTTTAAGGATGTTATTGACTATTGTAACCTGTTTAATATAGGATAAAATGAAAAAAAAATAATGGCAAAGGCAATAAAATAGCTTTCAAACCATCTGCATCTCAAACCTTTCCAACTTGTTACTCATTGCTCTATTATGTTATTTAACAGTGATTTTTTTTTTTTAATCACCATCTTGTTCTATCTTTCTGTTGCTGTCTTGGGGAGTCCCATTCTAACTAATGACAGCTGGAAGGTCCAGCCAAATTCCCGATGATAGCAAAGTACTGCATAGACTCTGTTAAATTTTGCAACTTATTAAAATATTTCCAGCTGTGTGTAAGGGACAAAGTTTGTTAGCACATGGAAAACCCCAGTTTATTCAATTTTTAATATTACTCATGCTTTCTTTTCCCTGATTTTTACAATGTTCCCCCCCATCCCCTTTTTTTTGAGAATGGAGGTTTTCATTACAAAAAATATTGCAAAAACCTAAAATATACTTCAAAAAGAAAGCTAATTCAACTATTCCTCTTCTGTGGTTAGCTCTGTAGAATTTGTAACTTCCTAGCTATCTACTGATCCATGTTAATAACATGGCAGTTGTCAATGTGTACTCTGGTACATAATGGACATAATGGACATAATACACAGTATTAAAAGCATTGTCATCTGAGGTATAATATCTGCCTACAAAGTCACCTTTCTGGATTGAGATAGATTATTATGTAAATGCACATGAATCTCTCTCATTGAAAGGCAGCTTTCACCTCCATTTCCACATAAAAAGTTTGTATGGTTACAAAGAGATGTGGGGAGAAGAGGAGAGGGAGAAGGCACATGTGGGAAGTGCCTTCCAGCCGTATGGCCAGGAATATCTGCAGGTTGACGCCATGGTATAGTTTCAGCCCTCCCCCAGTCCTACATTACTTCCTTTTTTGTGAATTGGAGTTGGAAAAACCCAGCTGCAAAGCAGGTTTTCCTTCCAGTCAGGACATTGTTATATCATCTGTTCCGCATGCAGAGCGCTGCTGGATGATATCTGTCTGTCTGTCTGTCTTACCACTGAACTGGCAGAGGGAGGGGAAGAGCAGAAAGGAAAGGCAGAATCCTAAGCCTGTATATAGATCCAGAAACGAAGAACTTTATTACTACTTGGCATGATGATTTTTAACTCCAAAGAAACTTTGTCTTGCTGCCAGCTACATTGTGGCCATATTTATGTACCAATATGCTTGCTGTGTTCTGTTATTTGGATGAATTATTTCAAACTTTGATTGACAATCAAAAAATCCGTTGACAGAATGTGACTGTATGGGATTAAAGCTGGATGCTGGCACTCTGTCATACAGAGTGTATACCCACAGCAGGTAAGTAATAATCACCCAGAAATGTTCTGCTGCACGTATCTGATTACTTCAATTAATTTTTAATGTGAAATTATTCTCAAAAGCTGGCATGTAATTCATCTCACTGTGTTACAGAGAGAATCACTCTGTTTACAGATTCATAAAACACCAGAAACGCATGAAAATTTTTCATTTTCTCCTCCATTTTCTTCACCTGTAACACAGAAATTTTCATCAAAATTGGTTTACATGCTGCATAATTTCCAATGGCAGATTTGACACTGTATTTTGAAATCATTTTAGTAGTGGCTCGTTGTGATTTTGTGATTAAAATCCATGATTCTAGCTATAATAAAGTCAGGAAAGCTTTGGAATTCTCCAAGACTGCTGCGATAAATTAGTTGTAAGTAGTAATTCCTGTTCAATATCCTGTGCTTGAATCTGAAAGTACAACAGTTACCACCTGGACTGTAACAAAACTTTAGGTTGTTAATGTTAGGAAAAGGAGGTGAAAAGTGACCTGTGCTGTCACAAGCAATGCAGCATGTGGATCACTGTGACAACAATGCAACTTCCATTGCTAATGCAATTATACGTAATTAAGAGACAGAAATAGAGATGATTTTTTTTTCTCAGTAGCATTTTAACTACCTATAATTATACATACCTGCATGAAATTACATGCATTTATACTATTTAACTACTGGTAAAAAGAGAATGTTCCTTAGCTTTGGTGTTTCTCTATAATTAGATCTCAGCTTGCAATCTGTGCAATAAAAAAATGCTCATGTGAGGAGAGCAAGACAAAATAAAAATACACTGGTTCAACCCTTGTGTCTCCTAAGGACAAGTGGAATACTCTTGCAATCATTATTCTTGCATTTTTCAAAACTGCTGGAAATAAAATGCAAAAACCTTTTCCATACCAGGCCAGAGTTTAGCTCAGCAGAACCTGGGACTTTGGAAGCAGATACCCTCACGCGGGTGCAACCTAAAAGCTCAACAAACTTTCAGTAACTTTTGTTATGTTCTTACCGAGAAAACTCTCCCCTCCTTACTAACCAATCTGGTTAATGATGAAAAATGCCACCATTTACAACTTCACCTTTTGTCCCCTGAACCAAATGGCTGAAGCCTGCAGTAAGAATAATTCAATGTGACAGCTTATCTTTTTGCCCAGTGGGGGCCTTTACTGAAGTTTGGCTATGAATGCAATTTCCTTGTGGATGATGATGACGTCTGAAGCCTTTATGATTCAGATCCAAACTAGTTTAAAAAAGCAGGAGGATCCCACTATGACAAGCCACAAGTATCTTCCCCTTTCAAAGGAAGTGATTATTGAGTTGATATATAGCACACATGGTACTTGCATTCCTTAAAATAAAGCCACATAAAAATGTTATATACGATGTCATATTGTAGCAGAAGGGTTTGTAAACTCTTATCTGCAGATGTTAATGAGACAGCCATGAAAATGCAGTCAGATCTAAAGCTTGGCTCTGAAACTTCTCAGCTAAAGGTTTTTGTTCTAAAGTGCAAAGTTACTTTCAGGGGAGAACAGGAGAAACAAACTTTCAGGGGAAAACAACGAACTTGATTACATCTCAGTCATTGAAAAAAAATCAAAGCCCACCCTAAGAAACTTATTCGGATACTATTCTAATTTCATCGGACTATACAACTGCTACTCTGCTTGCAACACAATCCTCCCGTGTTTGAAAAGCATACATGTAAGACATACGGTTTTAACTTTTATGAGCATGATATCAGTGCCCAAGGTGGTAGAAGAGAGAATCAGACTGAGAATATACTCTCTTATATAAAGAAAATATAAATACATACCTATGTAAGCATAGATAAAACACTGTAATTTATGCCAAACTCCATTATGAATACAGATGTCTATATTATATATAATAAACTTATATATAACATACAAAAATATAGAAAGCATAATAATATTTTCATATCATAAAATGCCACTATATATAACTTTTATGTGGCACATGGCACATGGCATTATATGAAATATTTGGATATATATTGCATTATAAAAAGAAATGGCTTCTAAATAGTAACTTCTATGAGAACTTAACTTCCAAAATAAGCTGCCCAGCATATAGGAAGCCTTAAGTCCTGTATTTCATAAGTGTATCATAAAGCTTTGGTACTAATTAACTTATACTGTAAGTTACTTGTAATTACATTATAATATATTTCAAAACCTTAATTCTGATTAGCTTTGCTATAATAATAGATTTTTTTTTCTAATAGAAACTGGCATAAATGGGTTCAATCATTGAGATCAATACAAATTGTGGCATAAGCTTAAATTTATCCACTGGAGGAAAAGCAGAGACTTAATTAGCTGTATCTTCATGTCCTTTCTTTCAAGTCAGTTTGCATTTCCAAAATCAAATATTAAAAATAAAACCAAGTCAAACTGACAAATACTGACCACATAAATTCTTTTTAATTTCAGATATGTGTGAGGAGACAGAACAGACTTCATCCCTACGATGCCAGCTTGTCACATGCTCCTTTCATATGACTTCAAAATTCAACAGGTCCATGAGGAGAATCAATATAAAGTGGCCTGACATGCCAGAGCAACTCTCTGGTACAGCCCAAAGCATGTCCTGTAACCCTGAGATTACTGCAGTGGGATACTGGGTCCGGCTGGGATGGAGTCACTAAATTAATCTTTTTCCCAGCAGTCCATGGGTGTTGTGCTCCCCAGCTGTAGCTAAACCATGCTGGCACCAGAGCACTCTTTTGGCCGCTGCTGGACAGTGCCTGCGCAGGAGCACCAAGGCTTCTCTGCACTCCCTTCCCCTTAAAGGCCAGGAGGAGGGAGTGGGTAAGAGGCTCGACAAGGACATAGCTGGGTTAGCTGAGCCAGACTGAGACTTTGGAAGCAGGGACTTTGGAAGCAGTTTTCCATGGGAAATTCCATATGGTACACCAGCATGCCCAGCAATAAAACCTCAGGGGATGGAAGAGGAAAGGAGTATGTTTAGTGTTGTGGAGTTTCTCTTCCAAAACAACCACTACATGTGCTGAGGTGAGGCTCTCCTTTCCAGGGAGCAGCTGGGCATTTGCTTGCTGATGCAAAGCAGTGAACAATTTTCTCTTTTTGCTTTGTTTGTGTGTGCAGCTTTTTCTTTTCTTATGAAATGGTCTTCTTTATCCACCAGTCTTTTTGCCTTTCTCCTGTTTTTCTCCCTATCTCTCAGGACAGGGGAGAGAGCTAAAGGTAGGGACAACGTTTGGCTGCTGGCCATGGCCAACCTACCACAACTCATTTAGTGCAAATGGATGTGTACATTTCAGGAAGAGAAGGTATTTTGCAAAACCAAAGCAGTATGTTGTATTTTGGGTTTTTAACAGTAGCATCTATGTCTGAGAGGCTCTTAAAATAAAGTAGGAAATTAAAAGAATGCATTTCTTTACCACAACTATGCAGATATTGATGATATCCAAAATCATTGAGTCAGGAGAATATCTATCATTGGAGATATACAAAGCTCAACTGGTCCTGAGTAACCTGATACTGCTTTGAAGTTGACTCTGCTTTTAGAAGGCGATGTGAGCTCCAGTAGTTGGTTATTACTCAAATTATTCCAGGGTTCTCTGGTCCTTGCTTCTTTCAGAGCACTATTTGAAAAAGCTATTTTCAGCTTTCCAGCAGGATTGCAATGGCTTTAATGTAAGGTAATTTTTATGATAAGCCAAGCTGCCTGCATTCAGGAGTTGGGCTACTAGTTCTTTCTGTCTTTCCTGGTATTTTCTTTTATTCACCAATAAAGAAACCATTAATCAGAAGCAATAAAAATGAATACAGGTAAGCAGTTGAAAAGGTAGTGCCAAAGCAAAAGGCTGCCCTAATTCTCAATTACTCTTCTTAGACTGGAAAGAAACCAAACCCAGTAAGCATTACTTTAATTAAGTTTGAGCATTTCTTACATTCACTGATGTGCAAGCATGCAGACCTGCTTTACTTCTCTGAGGAACACAGAGAAGACAGAAGGGGCTGAAGCCAGGAGCCACAACTTCTAGTTGCAAAAAGGTCTCCTAACAGTCATCTAAGATACAGACAAAAAGTGTGAGGAGTTTTCTCTATTCAAGGCAGCCATACTATTGACATATAGGCTGAGCCTGACTTCCAAGAACTTTTCACCTCCTCCTCTGCTGGTGATGGAGAGGTTTGAGAGTTGCTTTCCACTTTACCCTACACAGTCTACAATTTAAAGCCACCATCTCCATCACCATCACCTAAGCATTGGTTGCCACTGCTAAAAAGGTAGCCTTGACATGACCACTGGCAGTGTCAGGACCATCTTTTCTGGATCACTGTATATTTTCAGGATATGAAGGATGTGCCAGTATATTAGAGTATGGGTGATCTCTCCACAGCTTACCTGTCAATAATGGCACACATGTCAATGGTGACATTGGCAAAGCTTCCCAGCTCTCCATGCTCCACTGCATGCAAATCCACCAGCTGATCATCCACATGAATACTCTGCATGCATCCTTGGAAAGAATGCTCAAATAGGGAGTGATCTGAGTCATTCATCTGTGCTGGAAACCCTGCAGAGAAGCAAAATAAAGAGGATTATTAACCTCATCTACTATGACTTAAGCCAGGATATTTTCAAAGGAAAAGAAACACCGTTTTCCTAGATGAGGGTAAAACAAAGGCATTGTTATTGATTTAAGTAATTGTCAACTATATGAAGTATTTATACAGTACAGCTGATGATTTTTGTCTAAAGGATGGAAGCTTTCTGCTACCCTTTCCTCCAATATTCTCTGCTGCTGCCTTTCATTCCTTCTCTCTCATACAAATATTCTTGGAGTAGGAAAAAGATTTATCTCCTTGCTATATTTTAGAGGTGGCATTCTAATTTCTCTGATTTTTCTGACTGCAAATGCAGCCATGAAGTGAATTACCAGTTCAGCCTTCTCTAGAACTAGGTTTCCAGTCTTTGTCACTGTGTTCATGGGCAAAGAATATTTGTGCTGGAATCTTTATGTAAACTTGAAAATAGTCCCAAACTCTAACATCTTTGATCACTTCTGAGGAATCCGAGGACATTATGTAGTATTTTCATTTTGCTCTGAATACATTCATTTTCCTGTGTGTTTAAAGGTGGTTTACAAAAGATGAGAATGACTTAGTGTCTTGCTCAGGCTAAAAGGCGTGGAGACAGAGCATATTTGTTTGCATCTGTTTAACTGAATGCCCTTCAAAAGTGCACATGTCAATTTAGTTGAGAAAAATGTCCTTGATGACACAGTGGAGAGACTCATTCACTACTTATAAACCTTCAAGAATGAGAGGTTTATAAGAAAAATACAATTCCTTTAAGATGGGAGCAGGAAGGAAGAGGAAGGAGAGTTTATTGAAAAGAAAAAAGAAAAGAAGGCAAAGAAGGTAAAAATTCTGAAAAATTCATAAAGCTGTTGCAGATTTCACCCAGGTAGACAGCCACCCATACAGTACTTTTCAGGCAAGAGTGAAATATCATACACCTTTGCTGTGGTGGCTAAGACAGATTTTACAATTCCCATTCCTTCTCCCACTTTTCTATCCACCTTGCCAATCTCCAATGCCTTATGGCCTCTTCAATAGCATTTGTGGAGACAGGAGAATAGAAGATTATCAAACTGACATTTGAACAGTGACAGAAAAAAAGTGATGAACCTAATTTTAAATTTTGTTCATGGATACAGGAACATGCCACAGAAATAGTTGAATTGGCAGAAAAAGAAGGCAACAAGTAGAAAAACAAGCAACAGGTGCTTGAGTTCAGATGATGCCTAATACACCACCTATTACTAACATAAGTCTTTGCCAAAATCTAATTAAGATACATTTTAACTAAAAGGCTTTGCCAGAGATTTCATATAATCATGAATACTTTTTAAAACTTTCTAAAGTGATCCAGCCCATAGCTAAATTTGCTTTTGGTAGCTTCTAAATTTCCCTGACTCACTTCAGTAAGCATTCACTTCAGAGTTCACAAGTGGTGGCACAAAATTAATTAGGGATGCTATAGTAATTAAGCTGAGACAATGCTAAAAGTTAGTTCTGACAGGTATCTCAAGAAGCTGGCCTTCTCTTGAGGTTGTATCAGCTCTGGACTAGAATTATGACCATATTACAGGAAGCCATAAACTGCTATGAGACACCTGTATAATAATGTCACACTAACACACATTCAATGGAGAAGGAAAAGCTCCTTGGGAATCCCCCAAATGCCCAACTAGTGCATAATACCTTCATCAGATCAAATGCCACCCCCAAAAAAAAAGAACCTAACCAACAAGCCAACCAAAGAAAAAAAAAGTACTAATCATGGACTGTAGAAATTTTTATTTTGGACAGGCAGAAAAATCAAGGTGTAGGGACATGTCCTATATTGTCTTTCCAGCAGGGCTTTGGCTAGTGACTTCTCTGATGAAAAGAGGACAGGTCTTTCAGAAACCTGCCTCCTGCTTTCTTTAAGTTGTTCTGTCTAGTGACTGATTAAACAGATTTATGTGAGGCTTTACAGACAATAGAAGAGACAGACAAAAGTGCATGTTGGTTCTGTGTTGTTTGGTGGATGTAAGCATAATATTTGCATATTCCTACCAGGCTCTTTCCCCAGTTATATTTAAACAGCTTACTCTTTCAGTATAATTATATGTTTTTGAACTGTCACTGAACCCTAGAACTCCTCCCAAGCAAGAATCCCCAACATAATGCAAAGCATATTAGAACTTTAGTGCAGTACCAGAGCAGGATAGGAAACCTGCATATCACCTTCATGTTCAGAGCATGTCCACCATTTCTTTGATTTAAATATTAAATTCAAGGTTATCAGCACCAGGATAAGCAGTAATATTCGTGTAAACCCTGCAAAGCCAAGGAAATTATACAGATTTATCTGAATATAAAGAAAGATTTGCCACTATCCTACAAACACTAACTGAAAAATAAGATCAAAACTGAGAGCCACAATTCACTGTTCACATCAAAAAGAGAATGAACCAAATATCTAAGTTAAAAATGTATTATTAGATTGAACAATTTGAGACCATTCCAGAAGTAACCACAGAGGTATTTCAATACGAGATTCTCAGATTCACTGCATCTGAAGTATGCACTATATTACTGCACAGCTTTTATTGCTCTCTGACACATTTTGCAGTTTGCTACTGGTTGAACCTGTGCACAGAAAAGTGGCAGCTGGGTCCCTCCCTCAGCCTCGGTGGAGACCCCATGTTCTTGGGTTTACTGGCTGGAGCAGGAGGGAGTTGTGGGATGGAGTGCTGGAAGTGGCAGCTACTCCTAACCTAACTACATAAATCAAGATTTTCTCCATTATCCAAGAGAGTGGTGTACACTGAGTGTTAATCAGCTTAGGATTCTGAATTTTTCTGTATCTGTTGGTGGATGAAGACTATAATTTTCCTATGTAAATGTCTTTGTTTGCCTGTCTTGCTGCCATTCCCTTTGCTGTTTCTAGTCATGTAAGAAACTGGAAGAGGTAAGAGTTTTACACACTAGTACAACACATTTCATAATAAGTCTGTGGGGCTGAATGGGTGTCAAAGCATTTCAGTCATGCTATACTCTAACAGGTAGTTATGCTAAGAGATAATTTCAGAAAATATTTCCTATTCCACAGGGAATGGAAGAATGGGTTTTTCCAACCATATGCTTCCTATAAAAAAAGAAGCAAAGCTACTAGATAAGCCTTACCAACATTGTTTTTGAACTACCAGGTATACAGTCTAATATCCATTAATTTTGTTGAGACATGGACATTTTGCTGAGACATGGACAAGATTTTTCTGGTCAGAATCATGTGGGGCAAAGCTTCTGCCTTAAATGCAAACCTCAAAATGACCTAGTACCTTGTGGTTTTAATTCAATACACAAGAAAATGCCTTTCCCTTCCAGATTCCCATTACTGAGACATGATTCACTTCCTCATCCTTCCCACAGTGAATGAAATTTTAAAGAAATTAAGTTCTCTAACTAAAGCTGACAGTAATGCTGACACTAGGAAGCCTAAGTAATGGATGAACAATTTGGACAGCACTTCATTGATCTTCTTGTTGACAAGAAACTATGCACATTTCCAAAACACACATAAAATTCAGTTTGCACAGTCCAAAACAATGTTCATGCTTATGCTTACAAACACATCTCTAAGTCAGGTAGACTTCATTAGCCTGTTATTTCTGACATAAAGAATCTGTACATTTCCATTTTATTTTTCATATTTAAAGACCACAAAGGGAGGGATTATACTGCAAATGTCAGACATGGATTAAATCTGAATTTTCCAATGTTCAAGAAAAATTGTTTCCAGGACTTCATTCTGATGTACTAAAACCAGAACAGCCAAATTCTAGATACAGTTCTGGATTTTAGTTCAAACTTTCAAGAAAAATTAGAAAAGCTAGAATTTAAATGAATGCTATTTCTTTTGTTAAGTCACTTTACTATAATAAAATAAACAAATTAAATAAACTGTAATGAATACAATAAAACATCTAAATAAATAAATAATTTAAATAAATAATCTAATGCAATAAAATAATATTAAAAACATATTCCTTTTCCAGTGTCAAGACCTATTATGTCTCTTTTCGAATCAGCCGAGTAACATTTCACCAAAAGCATTCTTAAAAATGAAGTTGAAGGAAGAATACATTCAGGTCCATGTTATAATAACAGAGGAATGTATATATAGTCAGAACACTTGATGCATTACTCATTGCTGAGATTTGATCTAAGAATGAAATATCATAATAGACTCTGGATGTGCAATCAGAGATTATTTTGTACTCCTGTATTAAGCACTCAGATTTTCTTTGAAATGTAATGCAAATTCTATTGTAATAAGAAGGCAGTTTTTCTTTATGGTATTATGTTTTTTTTCCCCTTTTATGTTATTTGTAAGTTAATGATGGGCCAATGACTGTATATAGATGGCACTTGATATTTTACTTCTTTAATACAATAAATACACTTAATTTAAAAAACAGTAACTAGTATCTTTGATATCTAATCAGTAATGCATATTATCGTCAACTAGTTGCATGGGTAGCTGGAGGATAATCAATAAAAAACTGACTGATTTCAAGTCTGACAGTGATTTTTCTTGGTAGGGTTTTCAAGAATATGCTCAGGACTTCTGCTATGTAGAACCAGAGAAAGGAAACAAAGCTCTTTATCTGTCAGGATAAATAGCAGCACATTCTCATTGAAGGGTCAAGTAATCAAATTATATATACATATCAAACAGAGTTAAAAGATGTTATTCTGTTCCACAGAACAAACCCCAAACTCAATGCTTAGCAATGTACTTAGATTGAGATACAGCTGATGTTCCACATGTTAATAAATAGGAAAAGACACTGAAAGAAAAGCTTGATCCACCTACCAATCCAGATTCACGGTATTTTATCCCTATTTCAGTCAGATCAGAATGGAGCCTTAAGTATCAAGGGTATTACAGGCAGTAACTTTGGAAAACTAGAAGAGTCCTATTCCAAGAGCATGAAATAAACCAAACAAATTGCAAATGGGATGAACATATTTTTTCAATTTCTAAAAAGATTTTTTTCTGAATTGTAATTGTTTTTCTGTATTAGGGAGTATAAGGACTAAGGATGGAGTTTGCAATGACTCACATTGGATCCCACATTTAGTAGCTGTAAGAACTGTTCTGATAATCACAGAATCATATAAACATGAAAATAAAGATGAAAATAAACATGACTTTAGCATCTTTCATCTTGGTGGAATGTAGGAAGACAAACAAGAATAGGGACTACAATTTGTCTCTGTGTGTTAGAAGGTCACCAACTTCTTGAAAAATTTTCTAATAAATTAATCTTTATTTTGCCCTCATTGTTTTGTTTATGGAAATACAGAGGCTGACAACAACATTCTAACCCAATAAAATTTCTAAATTACTAAACTAAGAAGCCCAAATATGACTATACAGAGAAAAAACAGAGTTGACTAAAGCTAGTTTAGAACAAGATGATGATGTGCTTCTAGCACTCCTGGGGCATACATGAGCCTCTTGGTAAAAACAAGCTAGCGTTAATGAAGTCTCTGGTGGACTTCCCAGAATCTTCTCTGCTCATGTCATTTGTAGTATGATGAAAAATTTAACTCAATCTCACAAGAATTGGCAGCACTTTCTACCAGTGGTGTGATTCCTGATTTTTTTTGTCTCCCTTTGAAATCTGCTCTTCAGCCACACCTTCTTCTCTGGGAATATTTTATCACCAATTTTATGCTTATTAATTGGAGCCAGGTCTGGAGAAGTATTGACATTTTTCAGTCTCTCTCTACACTATCATTCCTTTACTCCCAGCTGTATTTCCTTGCAAGTTCTTGATACAGATTTTTTAAAAAGAAGCTTCTAAGACCTCTCTACTTGAGGTATGAAGAATACCAATACAGCACCACAGACTTCCTTTATTGTGTGCCAGAGAAATTCTAGGGTTATGTGACCAAGCCGTAGATACAGGTCATGCAGGGCAATAAGAGGTTATCTGAACACGTAATTATACTGGTATTTTTTATAAGTAGTCATCGAAGAAAGAAACAGGAAGATAAGAAAACGTCCAAAAGATACTCAGATGACAACAGCTGTGCAACCAGCTGTGAACAGGCTGTCTTCAAGCCACAACACAACTTGCACAAATACTATTTTAGAAGATATTAAATGCCTAGGATGACAGCCCAGAAAAAAAATTAGAGGAATAGAATTTTGAAAGCACTGACAAAAGCATAAACAAAACCCAGGCATACCGGTTTTGGTAGCAAACAGGAAAATTGCTGACAGTAACAAGGAAGGGTATGACTACAGTATAACTGTCTCTTTTGCCAGCTTTGTTGATTCTGTGCTTCTCTCAGATTGCTGTGGACCTTAGTGTGAACAAAGGAGAGAAGAACTTCTTTCTTCTCTCCTTTCAAGAGAGTTCAAGTTCTTCTTTCAAGAAGAAATGTTTTCAGAGAATTTTCCAAATATCTTGCCATAAAATTAATATTCAAATATGTTTGGGGCTTCCCAATACTGCTGGAAAATAGCAGGCTTGTAACCCATGTTGATGGTAGTGGTACCAATTCAGTTGGAAATGAACTGCAGTGGTCACTAAAGTATATCTCATCTTTAAGTTTGATATCTCTTTCATTTTCCTTTATTTTTCCATGCCAAAAGAACTCTATTATTATTAAACTTAGGTAACTATAAATATGGTAGCTCTCCTATTTTCAAAGTTGTTTCCTGCAAAATACGTAGACCACGTCATTTCCAAATAAAGAGATTGTCTGGAAGAGAGTATGCAAGAACAGATCTGTTCCCAGATCACATAGAAACTGGACTACATGTTAAAAAAACCCATGTGCTATATTGTTAGTGGGAGAAAATTTAAATAATTTAGCAGAACACAAGCATGATTTTCATTCATGGGAAATTATTTCAGTCTTAACAAATACCTCAAGACATCTTAAATTGCTGTTTGTTTAAGTGGAAAAACTCTATATGCTAGTTCAAATAATACTAACATGGAAAAGAAATATTTTCTGATAATCCAGAATGCTTTTAGATTCAGAAAATAAACTACCTATTAGTGTTCTTATGTAAAAATATTTCCTGGAGAAAGACCTGTTGCAAACCAGGTATGATAATAGTCTATTTGAAAATTGCTGCTGCAGACTTTTCTTCCCTCAGAGCCATAGACCTTACAGACACAAGCTTATACCAACAGTCACCAAAATATAAGATGAACCACCACTCAGTGGTAGATGAGAACAAATACAATTATTGCATGAAACTAGTTTTAATGATTTTAGAGATGGAGAAGATGAGCCTATCTCTCCCAGCTTTATGACTGTGAGAAATTTCATGAGTTCTTCCTCTTCATGGTTGTTTCTGAAGTTTTTCTGTTTTTCTGTAGTTTGGATAAAACCATACTTTTGCCCAGGTATTTGAGAGTTAAAACAAAACATTCTTGTCTACCAAGAAAAAAAAAAAAAAAGACAAAATATTACTATCACTTTATGGTAGCATCTAAAAATGGGGGGCATAAAGGTAAAGAATTAGGTAAAATAGCATCAATAATGCACATAGGTGTTAAAATTGATACTTGTCCAAAACACAACAGAAATAGATCAGGTATTTATCTACTCAATGCACAAATAATTTTCCAGCTTTTGTTTCACTTGCTGTTGTACTTCCCTTGTGCTCTAGTTTTTTTTTTCTTTTTCTCAAAGTCACTCTAATTCCTGCCTGCTTCAACAGAGCTTGAGAGTAGTCAGCCACTAAAGACATAAATAAAGAGTTCTCAGGAAAAGTAGAATAAAAAGACAAACAACTAACTTAAAAGAGAAAATTTGGCATATATTTAATCCTTTACATAGAAAATGGCAGTGAAGAAAATAAATTAGGACACTGAGATAGCAATAAAGTTAATATAAATAACACCATTAAATGGAAGACAAATGGAAAACAGCCCATATTGTTTGGAATAATTCACTTACTATGAGGCCTTTAAGCATAGCTTTATACTTAGTACAAAGCCAATTCTGCTTCCTGGCAGAGTAACATGTAAATAAATTAATAAAACAATTTTTATATATCATCTGAAAAATTAAAACCAATAAATATGTATTCTGTTGTTTTAAGATGAAAGTTTTATTACATTTATATGTCAGTGTCCATTAATAAAAATTTGCATGCATGGCTGAAAATCTAAAATATGAAAGCAGCAAGAGGTCTGCTTTGGAGTAAACTCAGAAGATATCCTGATATTTCTTTTTAGATAATTCTTCAAATAACTTGCAAATAAGAGTAATGGCAGCAAGTTTCAATTATCACTTACTGACTTGCAGAGAAGAAGAAAGAATGATACTATTACCAGTCTTGGCTAATTTAAGTCAATCTAACACTTTACTGCAATTTCTGTCTCATTTTATAGGATATGATAGAAAATACAGAAAGCCACTTAATGATTAAATTGTAGGAAATTTGTACATTACATTACTCATATAATACATCTATCATAAGCTTTCTATTGTATAACAGAGAAAATACATGTACACTATGTTTTGAAAGTTGCTGTTACTTTACTTAGGTCAAAAATACCTGATGAAGAAAAAAAAATCTAGATATTGCCAGAGATAATTACAGCTGGGGAGATAGAAGCAGCATAAAATACTCTCTCCCTATTTACCGCCTTTAAGAGCTGTAGAGTGTGGATATTGCACAGCTGGCATTAATTTTTTAATCTTATTTGTTGCTGCTACATGAACTTATTCGGTAGTTTTATGCACTGCAAAGTAGTAGCTACAATATCACTAACGTGAATTTGCTTCAAATTAAAGTAGTGGCATAGAAGGCATTGAACCAATTCAGCTAACAGATTAACATAATTTACTTCCACCTAAGAGATTTATATTTTAATCAACAATTATTATTTCAGTACAGTTAGCAAAGGTGTCAAAATGAAAGCATTTATTGATGAGTAGCTAACCACCCAAGCCAAATCCTTTGAGCTCTGGTTTGTATGACCACAATATGTCACTTTGAGGTGAACTGCACCAGTTTAGAATTGAGATTTGGTTTAGGTACCTTAGCCACTATTTCTAATTTCAGACCATCCACTGGACATTCTCCAGTATTCCCAATTTTCTCAGTGAGCTCCTGTTATCCTGTGTCAGCCATAACTACAGAAAATACCAACCTCCCCAGAGATTTACCAAAATAATAGAATTCTCTTTTGATTCCAAAGAATTGCTTGGATCTTGGTTGTTAATAATTTCTGATATGTATTTAACACTGGAAAATTGATCAGATTAGAAGTGAATTCAGATATTCAGTGCATCTTAAATGTCTACTCTGACACTTTTGTTAACAGTATCTGACAGCATTTTAATTTACAGAATTAAATTTAATTTTTCAGACTCCCAAAACTACATTAAGCTTATAAATCAATTTTATATTCTATTTATGTACTTTCACGTTCATCTATTTGGTATATTACCCAATAGATGGTCTCTATAGGTCAAATCTAAGGATGTCCATTAAATAGGCCAAATGGCTTTGAAGAACAACACTGTTGATTCTTAAGGGGAAAACTGAGAAAAACTTTAAAAAAGGGGAATATTTAAAGTCACCATAATAATTTTCACTTTTTTTTTTTTTTTTTTTTTTTTTTTTTTTGGGCTAAGCTTAGATTTTCCTTGATTAATCATATTTTTGTAAACATATTCATATAAAATTATATAATCTAAGTAAGTACATTAAGTTATGTGGTTCTTAATGAAACTTCTATAAAATGTCACCAAATTAAATGTAAAGGCTGTCCTTATGCTTATTAGAATCTTGTACAATAGATATAGAAATTAAATGCAAAATCTTGGCATTGCACACTACAGAACTGATTAACAAGTTTCTGCTCTTCTACATTTTCAGTTATTATGAACTTATTAAAGACTTATAATAACTGTAAAGACATATGAATCAAAAGAGTGAAAATTATTCTTTTCTTATCAGTTGCATTTTTTTATATGTATTAGAGGAAAGAATGGAAAGACAAAGAGAGAAAATTGCATGATCATTCTGACACTTAAAATGTAAACACAGCAATTAGCAGTGATTATTACTCCCTGCTCTTTTTAATAGACTAGCTATGCCATTTTCTTGTATTATGAGATATTTATAAACTGTTTAAATTACAGACACAATTGGGCAGAGTGGCTGGTTTAACTTAATAAAGTGTTTAACTCAGTGGTAGAAGAGAACTTTATATCTGGGTCTTGTGTTTTGGGGTTTTTATAGGGGGAGGGGTTATGGCTTTTTTGTGGTTTTTTTTTTTTTAATTTTGGTTTTTGGCTTTTCTTTTTTGTTTCCTTTTCAGGTGTTCATTATTAGCTAAAGATATTTAGCTTTTTTATCCCTATTTAGAACACAAGTATATGCAAGTATAGAAATAGATTGCCAGTAAACTGTCTTTCCAAATTTAAAGAAAAATATCAGAGAAACCCTACAATGTAAATACATACATTGCTTCCTGCCTGAATTTGAACTAATTTTTCTGTAGCACATAATTTGTAACTATTTCAAGTGAAAAGTTATCAACGCTTAAATGTAAAGTATGTGGAAACCACTCACATAGCAGTGCATATTCAACTTATTATTATAAAGAAATCCATAAAATTAATCAGAATGAACTCTGGGAAAAAATAATAACAAGAAAATTTATTTTCTGTTATCTCCATAGTTATTTAAAACTCTTAAGAATGGGAACATTTCACTAAGCAGAAAGAAACAAGAGTGTATTTCTCTCTTACCCCTAGGACTTGAATGTTGGAAAGCACTAATATTCTGTCACATTTTCTTTAACTTTTTTTTTTCAATTGCTATTTCTCTCTTTCTCTGAAGGAAAAAAAAAAATAGAAACTGATCGTTAATCTTGTACAATTAAGAAATTAATGAAAAGTTTCCAGCTGTTGAGTTATGGTGCATTTCTTCTTTCTCAGCTCAACCAGCCTTTACTCTATTACAAGTCTGCTCAGTCAAAAGAAGAAATGTATACAGTACAGAATTTTGGAAAGTACAATACAAAAATTAATTTAACTTCAATATCTTGTCTCTTTTAATAATGATGAAAAACCATCAGGCAATTTGTTTTCAAAGAAATTGAATGAAACTCAAGCTTAAACCACAAAATAATCCTTCTTTTTTCTTCCCAGGAGAAATATCCAGTCCAAAGACACAAAGGAGATTTCTTAAACACCATGGCTGACTATTCAAAAGCACAGCAGGCACAGCAGCAAAGCCTCATAGAGTAGTGACTCAACATAAAGTCAATGAGAGTTTTTTTGAATAGCAAGTTACAGGACTTAACTGTGATAAATTGCCCTAGCCTTATTAAATCTCCTCTTGAAAGTGCTTTAGGATGCATGATATTGATTGACTGACATGCAAAGGAATTGTGTTATTCACTTGAAAGAAAGATTTTTTTTTTCTTTTCTTTTCTTGGAAATATACACTGTAAAGTACCCAGGAAAAATAATGTTATTGATATACTGCCTCCACGATGGATTTCCTCCCACTGTAATGCTGAATGACTCCTACCAAAATGACTGCAGCAATGAGTCAAGGCAAGATATGCAAAGAATATTACAGCTACCCAAGTATAAAAAAGATCTTAACTTTTAAAGATTTTCTTAAGGGATTTGTGGGTTTTATTTTGTTACGTATAAAGAAATCAGAGAAGTTATGATGTATGAAATTAAAAATATTTGTTTTCACTGGGAATTTAACTAAAGTCTTTAGAAGCTATCAGGAAGTTACCTTCCATTGTTATAGACACTGGAAGTGTCCTTCTTCAGTGAGACCTCAGAGACCATGAAAATAAAAACAAAAATTACAGTCATTTATGAAAAATAAAACTAAAATATCACAAACCAATTTCATTTTAGGTGATCCAAATTGCTCTTCAGGAAAAACCAAATTAGGGCAGGTTGCTTAGGGATGTGTACAGTTCACTGTCTATGAAGATGGAGATTTCAGAACTTCTGTGGACAAACTGTATGCATACTAAATCACTCTCAGAGCTGAGAAATGTGTCCTTATATTTAATCAGTATCTGTTACCTTTTATTTTCTTATCATGCTCCTCCAGGAAAAGACTGGATCCTTCTTCTCTAACTCCCTTGGAGTTTCAACTCCAGCTGTGCTTTGGCTTTCCCAGTTTCAGCTCTGAGCTATGGGCAATGACTCCACATTCCTCTTGGGTAGCCAATCTCTGCTTCTGCCTGGTGTGTTGTTTCCTTCTTGCATTTGAGCTCTTTTGTGTATTCTCTTTTTCCCTATAGCTACTGATAGCTTCTTTTAAACAATACAAGTTATTGAAACAGATGTGTTTAACTGTGCAGAAAGCCCAGAGCTGTATGTATGGCACTAAACTCCAGCTATTTATGTACAAACACTCTTTATTGTTTCCTGGGAAAGAACAGGAAAATCGATTATAATGTAAATTGCCCTATGGTCCACTCCCTTTTTATTGTGTCCTTTGCTGGCTGTTAGAGTGACACCTCACAGTGTTGCTTTGGTAGATCTTTGTGGAAATTGAAGCAGGGGATGCAAGAACTGTGGATGATATTTTTTGCTCTTGTCTATGAAATACAGGCATTTTGGGGAAGCTCTGAAAAAGATAAGGGATTTGACTCTGGATGAACTCTGCTAAAAGGTATAGCACAGGAGTTACCAGGAGAGTTATGCTGTGTTACACCAGGGTGATTTTGTTGTCATTTGGACCAAAAGGAGTTTTTGCAGAAGAGATAAGGGAAAGACAAAAACCATAAAAGTTATTACAGGGATACTGGAATTGGATAAACCAGTAAATTAATGCCTTTGGATGAGAAGAGGGACCAAAATATTCCAGAAAGCTATTATACTAAAATAAAATACAGCTGAGACGGAACTAGGAATTTTACAAGGATATTAAGTATTGCTAACTTGTTCATTGACTGTGCACACCCATCAAATTCATAATTTTGTATTTAGTGAAATAACACTTTAAAGATTCACTCGGTTTAGAAAATAGATAGATAACCACAAGGATTTTCTCTGATTATGGCTGGGATTGTCTGAATTTGCTAAAAGTGAAAGACCAGCCTTCTGAATTTTGTGTCTTAAGTGACCAGAACACCAAGAATATGCAATCAAACAAGCAAAAAGGGAAACAAAAACATCACTTAGGTCCTCTTTGTAAACTAATAAAGATGCTTAGATAATCTGAACTATACTACTGACTTCAAAAAAAAAAAAAAAGGAAAAAAAAGAGTGGTTTTACATTTGTAGTTTAAGTCCACGATTCCTTTTTCAAGAAATCATATTAGTCAATGTATACAGAAGTTCAATAAAAAAGAATTATTCTCTCAAAAGATTTATCTTATCTTGTTGGTAGCATTATTTTGACAATACAGCTTTAAATAGCAAGGCAACCGAGCAGAGGAGACCTGTTGCTACATCCTATCTAACTTTATTATCAACAAATTTTGTCTGTGCCGAGAAGGTGCTAAGTAGTGAAGTCCTTGTAGCACATGTGATTGAAAGCTAGCCTCGAACACAATGACTCAAACAATACCTAGACAAATTACCCAGACAGGTGGCAAATGACTATGCATATAACTTCTAAGCTCTGTCACATCACATACCCTGAATTCTAAATTTTTTCTTGCCTCTATTTTGCCTTTTCACTTAAATGTTTTGTAAGGAGAATTTGAAACGCAAGTGAAAAACTGGATATGTACCATTTCCTGGATTCCTGAGAAATAAAAAGAAGTTGTCTCTTATTGTAGTCAGAGATCAGGTGAGAAATGACAACAATCACATAATGCTGATACATATAGAAACACATTATTTACTTTTCACTCTTCATTTTCTCACCACTAGAAATCAATGTGCTTCTCTACAGTACCAATCACAGCCAGGTCCTATTTCTGCATGTCCACATGTGGCATATTTAATTTCCATTCTGGCAATCTGCAGAAGTCAACACTCACAAAGCCGTGATTTTTGTGTGTGGGACATGTTCTGTAAGGAGGAATATTTTGGTAAATTTTGATATTCACTGTAATATTCACAAGAGAAAAGAACCAAATTAAGTCTAGGTCTAATCTGGGAGACACCCGTGGGAATATATGCTCTCCATTTGCCTTCACATACATGCATGACAGGAGTAAAAAGGAGGGATAAAGTGAGACAAAGCAGGATATTGCTAGAATCAATCAACTGTATGTACAGCAATTATTAGAAGATGATAATTCTCTAAGTTTGATTGTGCAGTACATCTGAGCAAAATGCACCTCCAGAAAGAAATATGATTAACCAATCCTTAGTGTTTAACACTGAAATCCAAGGACACTCTAGCACAGTGAAGACATGTTACCAGAGGTCTTTCTTTAAGACAACAAGGGCAGAGAAAGACAGGAATTGATAGCACTTATAGGAACAGAAAGCCAGAAATTTCTCTACCTGGTATCCAGTTTAGAATGATCAGATTATAATGTTTAAGTGATTTTTCATTTATTGTCAGAGAACTTTCCAATATCCATTTTAGAATAAAGACAGGTGTTCATAACTGGAAAATGCTGAAAATATGTACAAAATTATGGCAGTGTCAGTCTTCAGGAAAGAGAAGAGAGCTTTGTCAGGATGCATTTTTATAAGTCATGTCACCTAGATTGCACTGAATTGATCTGATTGGTAATCATAAAAAGCAGCTACTTCTGTAATTTTGATAGACATTGAAGTCTATCAAATAAGGCATTATAGGCAAAATACTGGATAACAATGATCCCAAATAAAAATCTAATTTACTTATGAGAACAATAAACATGGTGATATGGATGGAGAGGCACAACCTGCTCATTTGTAAGCCCACCAGAGCTATCAGAGCTACCACTGAAGATTTACAAGCAGAACCTGCTTTTTCACTACATCACTACATTCTTAACTCATGTTATCATGAGGTAAGGAGTCACACCATTCAATTCTGTCACTTAACTCACAAATATTTTGATACACACAAATGAGGAACACTTGGCTGGAGAGTTAGATGTAGATTTTCCACAGACAGCAAAAAATGCGTTAAAAGAATAGGATAGCTACTACTTAAGAAAAGAAAAACCCTGGAAAATATAAATATTTAAAAACTACAAAACTTACCTAAACCAACTACCTCAATTTAGTAATGTAAATTTTACCATGTGTTCTGACAAACATAGGTAACTACAGCAAAACCTCAAAAGTATCAAATTTACTACAATATTGCCTTTCATACCATAATGAAATCAGAATTGTATTTGTAGAATACAAGCATCAGCTTTTAGAGAAAAATGAGCAGAGATGTTCCCTACATTTTTTTCCAACTCCACTGCCTTCACAAATATTTGCAAGGCAGGAAAGCTATAAGCAATGTTTACCTTGACAGTATTCATTCAAATTATTGAATACAGATTTCAATGGCAATACTGCCACCCAAAACATTACTCATATTCCTCTTTTTTCACTGCTTTTAAATTCAGTGCCAGAGATGTACATCCAATATACATTTGCACATATTTATTGTGTCCCTTCTCCTTTTCATTCTCTATTTCCAGCAAATTAGAAATAGATGATATTTCTCAATCTTTCATGGGAAAGATTGGACTTTGGATTTAGCAAGTAGATAATAGGGGAAAGAGATTTATAGTGTTTGAAAATGCTGTTTGACAAATGAATGGAAGAAATCATATGGCAGCTCAGAGGAATTTTCAAGTAATAAATCAAGATTGTGATATGAGATTTGGTGTGTAAATGCTTGATATTTCTAAGTAGAATTGAAAAAGGAGGATTGCTGTATGTTCATCACTTCTATTGCACTAATACTGTGACTCAGGGCTTCTGTTGGTAACCTGCAAGGGCGTATTTGGTGGGTTGTTTGGTGTTACTTTTTTTTGGTTTGTTTGGTTTGGGGTTTTGTTTGTTTTTGGTTTGGTTTGGGTTTTTTTGATTCTTGATGCATCAATAGTCTTTTGATATATTTTTACTCTTTTGTAAAGCACTGAATTGCCACAGCAAGACTGAATCTTAAACAAGGACGGGCAGTGCTCCCAGAGATTTTAAATACTTGAGTGACTCCCCTTGACCTGCTCATTTAGCATGCTCAGCTAACTGGAGTGGCAGATATTTCTGGAGAGGCTCAAGGTACTACCCTGTGAGTAGGATCCTTTTACCTGGATGCATAGGAAATTTCAAATATAACAGTGGTTCCTGCAGGATTAGACTACTGGTGTTGCCACATGAACTTTTCAATTCTTTTCCTGTGGTTACAAATATTCAGAGGTTTTTCTTTAATTTTCCCTGTCATCAAAAGTCAGGCTTAGGGTGCTTGTGTTAGGAGGGTGTATGTAGAAAAAAAGGCCCAAAATCCATTGGTTTATATATCTAATTCATGGATTGAGGGAAACAGAAGACACAACTACTCAGTCTTGTTTTTCTAAGCCGTGTCTCAGATATAGCATTTGAAAGTGCCGGCAATATGCAACAAAAATATACATTTAATGGCTTAAATTTTTCCTTCCATTCAGAATCACAGTATGTAGATCAAAAAGTCTAAAATGTATACTTCTGTGAACTTTAATATTTTTTAGCAAAATTAGCAGAGCATGGGGGAGGTTTTCAAGGTGAATTTTAACACTGTAGCTTTGGAGCCGTGTCTTGACAACTCATAAAACTTAGGAAAACATGTCTAACATTTTTGCTGATGATGCTAGATTGCAAAAAATGACCAGTTATATCCCTGTTCTTCTCTGGCATTCTACTACCAGTTCTTTGGTACAGCAAAACATGGTAAAATATGCAAGAAGTCTAAATAAATTTCCATAATTAAGTTTGATTACTTCTACTTCTAAATAACTGCAGATGTTTTATTCCTAATTAACACTGGGAATTTGACACTGGCACTGACTCTGCTGTCTCTTCCTGCAGGAAATTGTGTACTTTTGCCCATTAACTTGAGTGTGTAAAGAATGTCAACATGCACAAACAATCTGTTAGCCACAGAGCAATTTCTAGTTGCTCTTTTTATTGAGTTCCTTCCTCAGAAGTCTACACTGCAACTATTGTAAAATTATACAGAACAGGTTGTAAAGCATGCAGACTTCTGACTTGACACTAGTATTGAATTCTAACACTGTATATTTAAAAATATAATTGAAAATATTGTTTAATGATTAGGTCCAGGGGAGGGAAGAAAAGTCACAACATGAACAGTTAATTAAATTAGTTATTCCAATAAAAATTGTAATATTACTCTCAGGACAAATAATATGCACTGCTTTATCTGGGTTGTTTTAGTTTAATATATTTCACAGGATGCTGTTAGCAGACATCATTGTGGGATGTCTGCTGACTGGACTCTGCAGAAACCACTGAATGAATATTGAATCTCTGCCTGTTTCCTTACACAGGCAAGTCTTGAAACATCTGATATCTGTAAGCAAACATGGGCATTGCTAAAACTAAAGCAAAACTTCTAGCTTTTCAGAAGCTTTTCCCGCAACTCACCTTTTCCATAACCTGTCAAATTCCTGTTCTGGGATTTTCTGCATAAGCAGTGGCAAATTTTACTATCAAGGTGTGTGCATAGTTGCATTTAAGGGCATTTGCACATTGGGTTGGAAAAGCAACTCTAGCATATTTGGTGTCTAATTACTTGCACATTGTTACTCTAATTTATGGAACTCTGTGTTCTTGGGAACAATTTTCATAGCTCTTATCTTCTTTAGACGTTCTGTTGAAAGTTTGTCTTTCAGGCTCTTTTAAAATGATTTATAATGATTAATCGTGTTTACATATTTGCATAAAGAGCACACTATCAAGGCAAATTACTGATCTGTAAAAAGGAAAAGTATACTGACATTGCACCTTTGGTTAGAGTTAATTGGCCTAGTACATTAACTTTAGCAGAGCAATATCTGTTTACCACATGAGAACTTGTTTTTTTCTCCTCGAAGTTAGAAAGCTTATGTTGACTTCTGATTGCAATTGACACTAAATGGTGAAGAACTTCACATGGTAATAAGAACTACTCCCTTATGCACTTTGATAATGTGAATAGCAAGTGATGTAGGAATTAATAAGAATTTTAGAATAAAGGTCCTTCTCAAATTTAATATTCAAGGTTTTATTACAGATAATTTTCTAAGGATTTACCCTGTGGAAAGAGATAGATGGAATTTTTGGTTTCAGATGAGCTACTCTGTCCTGAGACTCACGTTAAATCTAGGAACAGAAAGATTAAAAGTAAGCAGCTTTGATCTGAATACATTTGACACTGTCTTATTAAATTTGGCAGAATCTGAACTTTAGACGTGTCTCTAGCTGTCCAGAAACACAGCTGTTTGATTGACATCATGCTACAAGCAGAGTCCCCTGCATATAAATGAATAGCTCTGACTGGAGATTAGACCCCGAGCACATGAGAAAGCAATCACAAAAGTGTCATAGTCTCTTATTAAGGCATGTATAATGTGCTACCACACCCAGGTCACCTGCAAAGACATTGCATTTTATTAAAAAGAAAAAGTAATGAAACCTTTTCCCCACCACTATGAATCTCCATTATTCAGATATACAGGGTTTTCTCCCATTTCCATTATAATGTATTCATTCACCATTCTTTGAAGCTCCCGCTTTCCATTCTTTGAAGTTCCACTTTTCCGTTAATCTTTCCCTTTTTGCAAATTCTCCACTTCCAGTTTCTCACTCAATTTTCTGCCACAATCTTGCTTTCTACTCATTTGTATCTTTCTTTGTTGCTTTATCAAGCATCTAATTCCCATGCTTCACTGATTCCTTTCCCTTCTGTTTGGTACTTCCCCTTTTGTCTAATATCAACCTTTTTTTCCCCAACTTTCATATTCCTGTACCAATATAAAAACAAGCATATGGTCTCTAAGACCAGAGTAGATTCTCAGGAAAAAATGTATGAACATAGACAGCAAGGACAGGGTGATGCATCCAGTAATATACTTCCCTGAATTCCTGTGCTGTGCAAAAAAGCAGCCACCCTGAACCAGTTTGCCCACCCTATTTGTATTCAATAGTGTTGATGGACTTTCTTCTGTGAAGTGACATCACTGTTCTCTAAAGGCAGCTACACTGGTCTCACCTCCAGCAGAGTTTTGCATTTGAATATACTCATATTCAACGTACATGTGCTAATAATGCTTGGCTTGTGAGAAACACTGAATAGTCATTTCCTATGCACATTTTCCATGCAATTTATGACTGCAAAACCAGATCACATCCTTCCTCCTCCACGAGCAAGATGAGGAGCCTTTTCTGTTCTTAATCTCTTCTCATACAGAACTCGTGATCCGCTTTATCACACTTTTCATAAGCCTTTTCTACTTCTAATACATCTTTCTGAGATGAGTTGATCATATCAAAATGGACACAAGATTCACAAGGGGGGGAGGACATAACCTTTATGTAAAGGTACTTGCTCCCATTTTTATTCCTTGTCAGCTCAATTTCTTTAAGAACCTGTGATAAGGTGTAGCCATGATATTATGGAAAATCCTTTGCTGGGATTTTTCCTCTCCTGAGAAGCTGAGGAGCCTCAGGAGAGAAATGTAAACAATTACTATCTGCTGCTGTGGAATGCAACAGGTGCATCTGTGATTGGTCCATGTGGATTGTTTTCCATTGATGACCAATCACAGCCACCTGTGCCAAGGCTGTGAGCAGTCACAGGATTTTTGTTATTCTGTTCTGTTCTGTTCTTGTTGTAGCCTTCTGATCTCTCTGTTCTTTTAGTATAGTCTTAATGTAGCATTTTAATATAATATCTAACATAATAAATCAGCCTTCTGAAATGGAGTCAAGCCTCGTGTCTCCACACACGGAGAGGAATCATCAACAATAAGGATCTTAGTCTAAGCTTTTTTTGAAATTCAGATAAATCATCTGGCCAGCAGTTTATCCATGTGTTTACTGACTGCTATGAACAGCTGTGAGCCCTCTACAAGAACCACATAGATGCTTTATTTTCCTGCATAAATTACTTGTACACTCGATCAGATTTTTATTTACTTGCTTCAGAAATCAGATTTGTTCTCAGATTCTTCCTGTTAACCTTTAATAAGTGTTGTCACTTTTCCCAGTTTCTATATTTCTAGAATCTGGGTTGAAAAGGGAGATAAGTAATCAGTTAATAGTAACTTATTTTTCATATTTGACTGCCTTTAGAACTCTCTGGTGAAGAGATTTCTGTCAATATTTCTCCACTTAGATGCTCAAAATGTCCCTTCACTGCACCAACTGGGTATTGCTGGATCTCTCAGTTCCTCCTTGATTCAACACAATCCTTCTGGTTGGTGCATATCCAAACTTCCATCTTTTTGCTTGTTATCTGACAGATTCTAGTTTGAAATCTGAGCTCTGCTAGCCCAGCTGCTGTCTAAGTCTCCTGAGTCCCAGGTATCTCCAGGCCAGAGATGCACCAAAATACATGAAAGTTTCTTATCTTACCAATATTAATTTATTCCCTTTGATGATAAAAGAGGATACTCTCTCATTCATTTACTATAAAAATACCCCAGAAGAAAATATTTAACCAGTTTTCAATGTACAGTCCAAAAGAAGTTCTGTAAAATAATGTTGGTTTGAGTTTTACATTTGAAATATTGTTAGAATTTTTTTAAGCAGACAACCTTACAGACAAAACAGATGATGGCCAAATTTGTAAAGTTACATTTTAGCAGTATTTTACACTTAAGGACCATGTTAAGAATGAGAGGGGAAAAAAAGAAAGTCACAGGTAAATAAAACTAAAATATGGATAAAATGGCTTTTAGCTATATAAGGACTTTGGGTCTTCTGTTATGCAAGCATTTAGGTTTCTTTAAAAGCACCCCACAACAGCTCTAATTTCTTTTTAATCTCATTCAAACTTGCATTTTAAAAGTGTCTTGGTTGTCTAATATTAATCTATAGGGTGAAGACAAAAATTAAGAGCTCATTTAGGTTTCAGTTCTTTTTCTGCCCTGGAAACAAGAGACGAGGGTCTTTGAAATACAGCAAGGAACCAGATTTCTGTAATTTCTCTCAGTGCTGTAGGTGCTCACAATACTGTAGTGGCAGAGGTAAACAAAGCTTTGGCCTCCACTAAAATGCAGACAGATAAATAGAATGCAGTAATGTATGCCCTGTGCCATGTGATGCATGTCCATCAGTGTCAACATCATAACTTCCACTTTGAACTGAAACTAGGAGAGAGATGCAAACAGTGGCTGAAGGTTTCAAGTTTGCAAAACTGTCATGGTCAAGGACATCAATCTGGAAGGTTTGATAACTGGACTTAGTCTTAAAGCTATTATCCCTTCAATCCCTTTTCTATAGTTGCCCTTAATGCATTAAAGGAAGAGTCTTTAATGTAAGATCTTGTGGAAATTGCTTTGAGTCTGTTTACTTAATAATACAGAACCATTTAGATTTTGCCATGAATTCATAGCAAATTATTTCAGAGAGCAAACACATAGTTCTATTATCATAATTTTTTTTGGAAAATTTCATATTTCACTTTCTAATTAACCTGTTAAATCTGCATATTTTATACAAGGTATGCACATTGTATTTTATACAGTATGTGTACAAGTTTGCTTCCAGTGAGCAAAGCAAAAAGGCTTTGATGTTTTTCTACTTCAGTAACACCAAAAGCAGTATGGCTTTTATTTGCAGTCTTGGCATAGTTTGTAAATAAAATATTTGTGTTGATGTTGAATCATACATTAGAAGGTACTTGAATGTAGAGGTCTCCTTTTGGGTTGGACATCTCAAATGCTGACTAGCTTGCATTTTGTTCTATTATAACAGCTTACAAGAGTTTCTATCAAGTGAGAATAGGTAAAAGATAAATTGAGTTCACATACCCAGTGACTAGTTCATAACTGTAAGAAGCATGAAGGTTTAATAGTTACCTTAAATGTACCTCTTCACAAGCCTTTAATTTTGAAAGGCAGTTTACTAACTCAGGTGTCTGCCAGGTCAGTCTGAGAGTGAAAAACATTTTCAGAGTACTTAAAATAACTTAGTAGCAGCGTGCCACTCAAAACTCCAACTAAACTTGAGACTTACTGTGCTTCTGTGACCTTGAAATGTAGGCAATTCTTTTAAATGCATTTAGACAAAGTTGCAAAGGGGGACAGATTGCAGGAAACATTACTACTGGCAACTGTGACCTTGATAGCATGAGGAAGCAGTGGAAGGGAAAGAAACGAAAAAATATCCAGTGGCATTGAGCCGAACAAGAGGCTGGACCCATTGCTTCCACTGACTGGCTCTACAACAGTCTGAGCCACCACCTTATCTTCTATAAACATATGCTTCCCTGTCATTATTCTTGAATACAACAGGGAGATTTTTTCCTGAATACTATTTAATTGAATCTATAATGATTTCTTCACAAGTTCTATTACTTTGAAAATTGAAAATCTGCAGGGGAATGTTCCTTGTTTTAGAGACAGAGGAGGGAACTGCTGTTGCAATGACCAAACCAAGCCACTCACTTAATAGAGTTATTTCATATTCAGGTAAACCACATGCAAAAATCTACAGACATTGCTCTGAGTATGCAGTTTTCAGTGAAGTTCTTTAAATTATCTTACCAACAACCATTTACACAGAAGTGAAAACCTAAAGTCTTTTATTAGGTAAAGGTTTTACTGACTCCAAGGACCTAAGAAACAGTTTAATATTGACAATGCTTTTCTGGAAATACAGTGCAGTTTGATTTTAGAATGCTCTTAGCAGAATATCTTAGTCAGACATTCAGGGATCACTATTTGCATTTCACTGCCATTACAGTATTCATTCTACAGCATCAGTGCATAAAAAAAGCCACAAAAGATAAGCAATGAAAAACATTTCAGTAATAGCATTTTCTGTCTTTGAAACCAAGTCCTCTACTGACTTGGGACCTATCATATTGTAAAAATAAACTAGTTATCCCACAACTGATTTAACTCAAATTTAGCACTGATGTAAGCAGGGAAGATAGCACACCACATGACCTAAAAGGCCACTTCCAATTAAATTATTCTATGATTTATGCACAAGTCAAACTTCATAATGCAAATTTTGAATTTGGAATGCCTGAAAAGATGCAGATTCAGAGGATATAAAGTAGCATAGTCTGGTGAAGAAATGGATCGCTCAGGAATGACAGACAGCAAAGTAGAACCTGGAATCCAACATTTGGCAATGGAAGAAATACTGAATATTAGAATCTATTGAAAATTACTAAAAAGTTCTAGAAATAAACATTAGTAGGCTATTATTTCTGTCTTCTTTGAGGAACACTACTTACTGAAATGTTTCTCATTATAAAAGCTTACACATCCTAATTTATTATTTTTCAATAATGAATGATCAGCTTTTAGCTTTGCTATTTTTTGGGAAACATGCAGGTGTCAGTTGCTTGATTCTTTTACTGTCAGTTATAATGAATAGGCCCTTAATGCTTAGTCAATCTCCAATTTGACTAGTTAACAGCAGCTAGGCGCACCTTCTAGGAGTGAGGCCTCAGAATATGTTCCTTCCCTAAAATCATTAAGTCAAATTACTTTTGTGACAGCAATAATGACAGAAGGACAGCAAATTTCACCCCATCTCTTTTCTTTGCTGAAGAAATACACCATATGAAGCCGAACTTTAAAATTTTTGATTAGCCAGCTAAATCAAGAATAATTTTGAACCACAGGAAAACATACTTCAACCACTTATCACCTTATTTTCATCTCTGCCTGACCACATTCATCTATTTATACATGCATAGAAAATTTAAATATATTCTATTTGTATAATTTTGATTTATGTTTATTGAATCTTAACCACATCCATAAGACCAAATTTGTTGCCACTGGAACAAGCTTATATGTTAGTTATGAAGCAAACTCTAGTTTTCTGTATTTGAAATCCAACTTTGGGTTGAGAAATACATAATTAACACTCATTGCTACCATTTGCATTATTATATTGCAAAAAGTTTGACAAAAATATCCTATTACCAAAGCAGGATGTTGAATTACTCCTAATTCTTTAGGGAAATACTTCTTCCCCTAAAGAGAGATCAAAATCCTATTTCAGGATGGTCTTTCTGCCTACTTTTTTTCCCCATGTGTGCTAAACATGAAGTCACCATAGCTTTCAGGGGTTTCAATATGAAAGAATCAGACATATTTAAATTATACTCTCACACAGAAATTCCTTCTGCTGTTTTGGAATAGTTGTATTTACAGGCGGAGGTACTTAACTGAAGTCATAACTGTCCGATTGGGTGCACAATGCATTCTCTGCGTTTGCCATTGCTTCCAGCTGTTGCAATAGGGAGGAATTTGTAGTATTGGACCAAAGAATCTTATTGACTCCTTTGGAAGTTGTTGTAATTTGATCAAACTAAAGCAAATATAGAATAAGATACTAATAACCAGCAGGACAAAATGACATAATCTTCAAAATCCCACTATTTTTTTAATCCATTGTCATTATTTTACCAGGAAATATTTTCCTGATAAATAGTGCTTTAACCAGCTGAATGTTACCAACCATCAGCGAACAGTTTAAAACAGTTACAATTTTTTTTGCTATGCTACTTGTTCTTGGCACTACAATTGATCATGAGGCTAACAACAAAAAAAAGAAACAATCTGCTTTGTTTGCAGGGACTCCAGCTATCACTCTGTAAATGTCTGCAGCAAAAATCAAAACCACAAGGCCTTCTTTGTGGTTTGGATTTCATTATGAACTCAGTCCATGCCCAGTGCAAGATCTGCTAGAAGTCTAAAACCTTTAAAGTAAGATCAAGATCAATATTGTGCTAACAGAAATAAATTTAATGGTTTTAGTTCAAAATCATATAAATACACTGGTATTGGTCAGAAGCTTACAGAAGACCATTTTCAGAACTCTGAGAAACCATGCACAAAGCCTTTTTCTGGATTAGATTTTCACCTGATTTAAATTAGTTTAATGAATCCAGATAAGGTTTGGGATTGCCAAGCATTTATTCAAACTTTTAGAATCTTACCATCAATAATTTTAATGCTAATGATTGTTTTTAAAAGCCATAATCAATGGACTTTCAGTTTACAGACAGATTAATCATGAGATATTTAGGCTGATTATCTTTCATAAGGCTGTTTATCTGAACGGAAAATATCTGAATGAACATAAACTTTTGCAAAAGTGAGCTGATTTAGTAGCCTGTTATAGTGAGATGATTGCCCTTAAGCCCTGCTTAAAAGGGACATTTACAAATAAAATCTCAAAGCACTTTTCTTAAATTTCCTTGCATGTTAAATCTAAATAACCTGAATTCATGTTAAGAACAGTATGATTGAAAAACCTCCGCCTGATACAATTTGACCTACAAATTTTAATTTATAATTAATTACAGGTGATCTAGAGGACAGAGTTACACAAACAGAGGCTGGGCACAGTTCTAGATCCAGTCGGACCACAGAACTTTCTTTAATCTGAGTATTTCATACATGAAATTTTTTGGCAGATCATAAGTTTACCTGTATGTGAAGATTAGAAAGACTTACTGTGGGCTTCAGAACTACTTTAAGGAAATCACCTAGGAAACTAAGATTTCAGATTACCTCCAAAGACCGATTTTTCTCTACACTGTATTAGAAAAATGCTGAAATACTGCTCTACTGAAATGTATGCACATAACTTTATTATCCTGAGCTCTTGGTTTTTGAATACTTTCTTTTGTATTATTATTTTTACACGTTAATTGAAACACAGCTGACTGGTTAGGGATTGGAGACTATTATTCAATCAGTTATACAATCCTTTTATGGAATTTCTCAATAAAAAAATCCTTTTTTTTTTTTTAATTTTAAACACAACAGGATTTCTAATTGCATTTCTGCACATTATTAGAATGCTAAAAAACTGCTTTGAATACAGTTTAATTTATTTCTATTTCCTGTTAACTTGCTGTTAGCATAAAGGGCAACAAATAAAAATTATTAAGGTACATTGAATTTAAGGAAAAACAGAAGCAGAAAAGTCACTAACTTAAAGTGAAAAGCCCCTCTGGAATTCACACTGAGTGAGCCTTTCACAGAGTTACAGATTTTTAAATAAATTTTGAATTTGTGACACATATCTTTCTATGAACTTGTCTTATCAGGTTGCTTATCCCTCAAATGTCAGTATATACTTCTTTACTTAGATTTACTGTTATTATGTAAGTAGTCCCTGAATTTTACCATATTCATAATTTGGTTACCCAATTAATAAAGGAAAGTATAATTGCTGTGATGACATCTTTTCCAACTAAGGCCTCTGGAGAGATGCCAGTTTTAACAAATGTATCCCATAACACAGGTTTAGGGATGCTGACTTACATTTCAATACCGAATAACCTAGTTTGTCCTTGAACTCTAAATGTCATAACAGTCTCTTATAGCAGTGTGATACAAGGCTAACAAACAAGTGAAAACAGGCTACTGTGCATTCAAAACAAAATATTAAGTGCCAGCAAACCTTACTGCTGCATGAGAAATGCAGGAATGTAAACCTTCTCTAAACCCAAAATAAATACAGGTCCTGATGTATGTTAAATAAAGTGCTTTTTACCTGTCAGACAGATATTTAAGTCTTGCTCTTTGCCTAAAATTCCAGAATTGCCATGAAAGGACAGAATAAAGACTATTTCTTTAAGTAAAGAAAGAGCTTTAAGAAAAGAGAGAAGTGAAAGGAAAATAAGTGGATGCCTTTCCCAAGAAAAGCAGAAAAGAACAGTGTCGTCTTAGCTCTGGTTATCTTAACAGGGTTCTTAGATTTTTAAAATGCTTCTGACATGGCATCTATCCAGAAATGTCAAAAATTTTGCAACACAAATGACTAGGCTCCTTTTTGGCATTCATTTTCAAACAGCTTTCTGAATCAGAGATTAAAAAAAAAAAAATCATTGCCAAGAAACCCAGATCCCACACAGAGAGATTTTACTAATGAGTCCTTATATCCAGAGACACATGGTATCACATCTGGGATAACAACACACAGCTGACTAAACTTTGCAGTGGGAAGTGATTAAAACAGGCAACTGAAAAATAATGTTTCACTGATCCTTAATGTTATGCACCTTCACAGGTCAGTGGCCAGTATGACGGGAGAGGCTAGCGCATGAACAAGTCTTAACAGCCAAAGGACTGGCCAGAGCAACACAGAGAAACCAGCAGCTCACATGGAAACAAGTGACTGGGATATCTAGCAATTTGTGTGCTTAGTTATATATTTACTTGCTTTTGTCACCCATGATGGAAGGGTTTATTTTATTTCAGAACTATTCACTAAGTGGTTTGTTGCCATACCAAATATTAAAAAAAAAAAAAGCTAGCTACTCTTAACTACTTGTAACATCTAAACACTTTGTTAGACAGAATTTAGCCATACTTTTATCTGTTATGAATAAATTGTTTGAAGTGCACACTACTGTATTTCTTTCTTTCTGTCTGGAAAAAAAACCCAAAAAAACCAAGAAAAGGAAAGTATTAATTTCTTTCATCAAGCTTGCTATTTGGGGAAAGAAATCCATTTTCCAGACTTTGGGAATGCATATCACATCTCAAAAAGGCTTTAATGGAGATAATTTTCTCAGGTCATTATTTTGTATTCCTGTGGATAATGGTCTGCACAGGGTGATCTAAGGAACTACATTAGCTGAGACCCAATTATTTTGGAGGTAACTGCAAATACAGAAGGAATTCAGTTTCTGTGAGGAAACTACCTCACATGTTTAAATTATACTTTTGTACCCCATTTTTATATGTAAAATATAAAGGAGAAAAGTGTGATTTCTCCAAAATAAAATGTAAGGCATAATTTTGCAATAAAAGGAAAACAATTACTGTATACACCATACAAAAATCTGGTCATTCTTTATTACCAAGATTTCTTCCATTAAGAAGCACACATATACATATGTTTTCTACTCACTCAGACTTATTTGAAAGCTGGGAATCCAACTATTTTATTTTGCCTTCAAAATATGCATTGAGAAACATTTATGAACAGAGAAGTGCACACATCAAAGTGTTTCTGTTCAGCCTGCCTCCACTGGCTTTCCTATGCAGCAAAACTGGGAAGCTGATATGAGAATATGTACAGGGCTTGCTTTTTTATGATTCTGGGAGCAGAGGGAGATATCAGTCAGAGCACAGCTGTACATATTACATTTTTTACAGACAAATTTTTTGCATCTGGTATCCAAAGCTAATAGCTGTTTCCAGTAGTGTGACAGATGAAGGACTTTAAAAACATGGATGCTGCGAAGAATTAAATTGACATTTGCTGTGTGTTAGAGGGTTCCAAAAGAATGATCCTACCTCTCCTTCTAGTGCTAAGCTTGTCTGAGTGCAAGGCCGGTACGTCAGGTAAATAGGTCTGACAGACATCCTTCACCAGAAATCCTCCAAGGACATTTTAAAGTGCTTGTTTGTGCAAGAAACCATCAAAACTAGAGTGAGGAGGTTCAAAGAGATGGCCTTCCTCTGGAATCACCAAAGCATATCCAGAGGCACAAAGCTAATCTACACTGCAATTACTGCTATAAATAAGTCAGCTCCTCTAACAGTAGCAGCCAAACTACGACAACATAAAAATCAGGTGCTTTTAGCAGTAAGCCCCCACATCTGCCTTTTTCCCTTGCATAAACAAGCAAATTCTTAGGCCATGCTGGGCTAGTTCCCCAGCCTGAGTACTTGCTGGGTAGCTCATCTGCTGCTTTGCTAAAACAGAACAGGCAACCTCCCATAGCACAAAAGCTGGGCAAAATATGTGTCTCAATCCAGACCCCGTGTAGCTGATAGCTAATGTTTTGCCAAGTAGTCTGAAAACAGGTTTCTTGCCTTTTTTAATGATTCCCTTGCAGTACTTTTTTCCCAAAGTAAGAGATGTGGAGCTGAATGTAAGATGGAAGGATAAAAAGCAAACAGCTTGTGTTTTTTCAGACAATGTATGTATATGCCCTGGAAATCATGGTACAGGATGCCGTGCAGGTAAAAGAAAAAAAGCCCTACAAAAATGTCAAATTATACTTGACTCTCAAACTCTTGCCTGTAATCCTCAAATTCTGATGAAGACCACTTGCTTAGAAGAAGTATGGAGGCAGATAGGCAACAAGATACTCGTAAAAACACTACAGAAATTCTGGAGCACCCATATTCAGTCCAATCTAATTATTTTCTTCCTGGACGCCATACTCTTCACAGATAAACAAAAAAGCTCAAAAACCTGACAGACTCCAGAGCATTACAGAGGCACAGTGCCACACCACACTGAACCTCTAAGGCCAGCCAGGAAGACAGAACTGGCGTTCTACAGGGCCACATGTTGATGAAGCAGAAAACAAAAACTGTGATACCTGGCTAATGGTTACATATTGCTATCTTTATTTGGTTTTGCCTTGAAAAACAGCCCTGGAAGAATACCAGGACTCCAGTCCCTGTCTTTATATAGCATGACTTTCACAACAGCTGTTTTCTCTGAATGGTGCATTCTCTCTCCACCTTCTGTATTTCCATAAGTATACAGAACCCATGGTGTTTGCTATGCTGCTTATTTGGACAAAAATATATTTTTAGTACTTGGACTTGGCCTCATTGCCTATTTATTTGGATCTTTCTTACTCAGGCAAATGCCATGTGCCAGATGGTGTGACCAGGAGCTTTCTCTTTCATTCATATGTTTTAAGTAGAGTCTATCACATGCAATTCAGGTTATGAAATACTTGGCATCCTTAAATCTGCTGACAATAGTGGCAATATTAGCTATTCTTACAAAGCATAAACCATGGGGATATGTTTATTTTTCTTTTGTCAGACTTTTTTTCTCAGTCATATCAAACACTTTAATCTGGCATTTTCGATGTAACAGAAATGAAACATGACAGATTCTCTCTTTAGAAGAAGGAAATAATTTTCCACTGAAGTCTTACAGAAGAGGACTATAAGCACATTCAAAATCTTCTTAAACTCAAATAACCTTAAAACACTCTGAAATATGCATTTTTGCTCTGCTAATATTTTAGAGTGAAAAATGAAGACACTTAGTGTATACGGTGATTTAGACTAATAGATTGGCTCTGAGAAGGACATACTAGATCATTCCTGATTGTGAGCACACCACTGTCACATCATTTCCAGTAAGCTTACAGAACCGTTTGGTTTTTTTCCACTGAAATTTTGACATAGGTAAGGAGCTCCATATTGGTCTTCCCATCCCAAACCCCCTTCTTTGGCAGTGTTTAGCTGTGCAATGACACCTTTCCATAAACCCCTCTTGACCTTCAGAAAGTTGCTGACTGGAGAATTCTTGAGGCAGAAATGCTGCCTATTTTTTAATAGCTCTCAGTGGGAATAAAAAGAAAAAAAAATACAATTACTTTTTTGGTCACATTTTATCATCCCCAGCACTTCATGGCATGGAATGCTATAGCTTGACTACAGAACATATGAATGATCACCCCCTTTTCTGAGTTTTGAGGCAAAAACCTGCTAATCTCATGTGATGTCTCCAACTTTTTGTATTGAAAGAAAATGCAACCAATTTGTTTTCACCCTGACACTTCTGATTTTAAAGATATCTATCATATCCGTCACACTCTTGAGCTTTAGTCCATGTTTATTTCTCCTTGTGTGGAAAGGATTGTGTCACCTTCTGTTTTGAAGATACAGGTATTCTATAGATTTATGTAAAGATGTTCTCTAATTTGTTTTGTGTGCTTTTCCAGAATGATCATGTAAAATACTTTTTTAACTGCTACAGAATTCTGATTTGACTTTTTCTACTGTTACATCAATAACTAGATTCTAAGTGGCAAGTCAGCTTAATGCCCATGAATTCATTTGTAAATCTATTTTCAGATTGGTTTTTTTGTGCATCATTAAACTTTCCTCTGCATCAAGTTTTATCTGTGTTTCATCACAAAATGATTTGGATTGGAAGGCTTACATTACTACATAGTCATAGAGACTATGTAGTTCCAACCCCCTGACATGGGAAGGGACACCTTCCACTAGACAAGGTTGCTCAAAATCCCATCCAGCCTGGTCTTGAACACTTTCAAGGATGGCGTATCCACAATGTCTCTGGGCAACCTTTCCCAGGGTCTCAACAAACTCCTCACAGTAAAGACTTTGTTCCTAACAGCTAATCTAAATTTACTCTTCTTTAACTTAAATCCATTTCCACTTGTCCTTTAGGTACTGGGAGGTTGCTATAAGACAACGAGAGCCTTCTCCAAGCTGAATTGCAGCCCTTTATTATTTCATCAATCCTTCTGAAACTCTTCATTGTTAGTTTTTGAACTACATCACTACCTAAAATGTAACAGTACCAAAAGCAAAATTCATGGTCTTTTATTCACTCAACTTGTGAATTCATTTTTTTTTTTAGCAAACTTAAAAGTTCTCAGTACTGAGTTCTGTCAAAACTACACTAACAATCTCCTCCCACCATAGCAGCAACCACGTGTTCCTACTGTGTCTTTCCTGCTACCTGCACAAGGCAGATACATTAGTACTTACTGCCCTGTAAGCAATGCTGACAGCATCTGAGGCCCCCAGTCGTGACATGTATTATACCAGCTGCTGTGTACATCAGAACACAGCAGAGGTGGGCAGTATCCTGTTAATAATAAATACTCTTCCTACTAAAAATAACAAAAAACCCCATTTGTTAACAACATAGTCACAGAGAAATAAAAATAGCTTAAGGAGGACCCAGGTTTGGAGAATCCAGGTTAACACTTGCATGTACTATTAAAGATCACCTTGTCCCTAGAAAATTGGAAAATAAATTAAATATAACCAACATGACTGGGAAAGTTAGAAACCTCAACACCAAGTAGCATGATGAAGATTTTACTGCATGGCCAGCAAAAGAAAAATATATGTTCGTTCAGTCTGTAAAGCCTTCAGCTAGGCCACCCAATGTATAATCCTTCCAGTGCCTATAGAGCTGAGACTATTTTGGTGTTCTTGGATATAATTAGATGTCTTGAATAAGTAAGAAATAGTACTGGCATTCTATTCCTGCATCTTGTCATGTATTTATTACAATCCTTACACTGAATGGAGGGGGAGAATAGTGAACAGAAGGGCTTTTTTTCCTGTTTGTTTAGCCTGCCACTTGGGATTAGCAGAGATGAAGGCTGCCAGCTGTGGATTTTTCTTTTGCTGCTCTGTTCAGAGCTAAATTGGGTATTTTTGCATGGAAAATTTCCACAGAAAGCATATGCTGTGCTAAATGTTTTGAGCATTTTGATCCCTAGATGTATATTGTCACTCCCAGGTATGAGCGATATCATTTAGCACCTTGTGATGTTAGAGAAGATGATACACATGGCAACAAAGGTGGTAGACTAAAATGGAACTAAGGCAGTGCATTTCACCAAACTTTATGCAGGACTGCATCTGGTGTCATGAAAAGGTAGTAAATGCACTAACAAAAAGACTTTCCTCTTCAAAGTTTTTGCAAAGTGCAGGTGCAAAATGTAGGTCCTCTTGGTTCCTTCTTGTTTTCAATTCCTAAAAATGCTATTGCGCCAATTCTGACATCAAGCACATAACCAGGTAAGTTGAGTTTACACCCTCTCTTGCATTACATTTTAGGACTATCCAGGTTTGTAAGGGGCAAGCTGTTCATACATAAAATTCAATGGGTTCATATACCCTGGACTGTAGGAGTATCTTTATTTAAACTCTTGTTTGCACACGTCCACATACAAGACTTCTCTAAAGAAGACTACTGTCTCAGTGAAATTCACAGGTATTGTTGAGGTGCATCTGATTCTTCCCAGCATAATCATGGAGAAACTATATAGTAACCGTCCCTCTTCAGTGAAAAGGATCTGTCTTATAGAAATCCCAAATCCTTGAAATCAGACAGACCTAGTGTTTTTCTTTTAATGACAGGTTTTCATGAAAACCACTCGGTAAACCTGGTTTGAGGTTTAGTACAAATACTTGATATGGATGAATATGCCAAAGATGCTTTGAAGTTTAGCTCTCTAAAAGCATAATAATAGACAGTCAAAGTAACAAAGCAACCAAATCAGAGCTGTTAAGATAATTTTTCTGTTTGCTCTAGTTTTACAGAGTACTTGCTATTGAAATCACTAGATTTTAAAGTAGGATGCTCTTCATCCATTGAATGAGTAAGGAAAAATTAGTAACTTGATACCATTGCAAAACATGTAACTTTAGCCACTGTATTTTTACTTACTTTTGGTAAGTGGTA
Organism: Onychostruthus taczanowskii; assembly: GCF_017590055.1. Classification (NCBI taxonomy): domain Eukaryota; kingdom Metazoa; phylum Chordata; class Aves; order Passeriformes; family Passeridae; genus Onychostruthus; species Onychostruthus taczanowskii. The sequence goes on along the minus strand of NW_024506773.1, from coordinate 2,031,720 downwards.
TACTTTTTTCTTTTTAAAATAAATGTAACATTATCCTGTCTGTGAGACACCTGAGTCCAGTTGGAATGTTTCCTTTTCTACCAAAAGTACTCCAAAAACTGAGCAAAACGTCAATGTCTTGTTAAGTACTGTAATAAAAATGCCAAAATGCATTGTTAACAAACAAAGGTGGAAAGTTGTCATGATTACTGAAAACCCACTTGTAAACATGTAGGTTACAATAAAGTAGAAAGTACACTCAGGAAACATTAATCTGTAAATGTTTTTCCTTCATGCAAATCAGAGTAATGAAGATAAACTTCATGTGTACACAAGTAACTATAGCTAATTTCTTAATCTAACTCTCAAAGAAAGCTAAGATAGATTACTATTTTTCATGTCACCTTCCAGATGCTACTTGTGTTTATTCCTGATACAAAGTAGTTGTCTTCAGCAAAAATAAATATTTATTCAGGACTTGGTCTTTAGTAGTCTGTGGCAGACTACAGACATTATTAAGAACTTTTCATTTAACCTGTAAATGAAAGAATGTCAAGAAAAATCAGCAGAATTTATATTCATTTCCAGAGATGATGCAAACCCACTTTCAATATATACAAACATATTGTCTACAAGCTTTCTTCCACAAAAGACTGAAAACTGCTAATGGAGATCTAAAATATACAAAGGAAACAGCTCTTGAGGATAAACTTTAAAACATATGAACAAAATCTATAGGGCAGATGTACATGGGAGGGCAATATATGTTCCTGAAATCCAATTTTAAATACATTTGATTGGTTTAGTTTGACAGGACATAGTCTAAGATACATCTGATCCAGAAAAACCAGGAGGAAACAAAACAAAAGAGCTATTTCAATTATGAGATTAGAGTAACACAACCTAAGAACTTTCTGCTTTCTTTATGCTTCCTACATCACTTCCAAAGTTTTTGACAAATTCACCTTCATGTTCAACTATTTAATACAATTTAAAGCAGATCAAAATTGTCACGCTCCCCTAAAAAAGTCATTAGAAACATAAGAATTTCACTTACAGAGAAAGCAGAGTAATGGTAATGCAGAGCAGTAATCTTACTAGATTGTTTTGCTCTGCACAATTCATCAGAACTATCCCAGGCTGATGGTGGTTTAGAAAGTTTCTGCTGCTGCCATCCATGTCCTGTCCAATTCAACCATCTACTACTGCTTTACTTTAACATGTGGATACCTAATAATGTACTGAGAAAAATCATAGTGAAACTGGGACTTCAGAGAAGTTAAACTTATAGAGAAGATCTCAGTCCATCTGATCTCCTGCCATGCAGTTTACACTGATGCAGCCCAAGAGTGGAGCTCAGAAGGGCACTCCATCTCCTTCTCCAGTCCAGAGATTAGTCATCAGCTCCAGAGGAGAGGATGGTGAAAAGAAAGACCCTGAAACTACAATGAGTGAGGGCAAGTGGTGGGTGAAAGAGAAAGTGGGCACACAAAATGATGAAAGAAGCATCTATTTCTTCCTCTTACTTGCCAAAAGGATCAAATGTGGTTTCCATATGATCCTCCCCAGAATTTGTGGAAGTTTAAAAAAGGCAGGACAGTGACAATAAAAACGAACATTCTCTTCATAGCATGAAAATATTTTGCAGCATTCCTATATGCTTAATTTTCAAGACCTTCTGTTACATGAGATGAGGCATCAGTTGTCTGAGGTGTCTCCATGTATTCCTGGTTTTGCTGCCTGCTAAACAGTGATTCCAGAATACCAAAATGCATGTGAAGCATTGTGATTGTGAAGCTGGCCCAAGTGCAAATTGCGGTGTCAAAAGACATGGTATTTTGTGGAAATAATAGATCTGAGATCCAATAAACAATTCACAGGTTCCTGGTAGCTGAAGAGATCTAGCACAGGCTAAGAAATCTGCATTCATTTCAGCAATACAGGCTGCAAGGCACTTCTGGGAAAGAACCATTGCTGTGCTCATAAACATGTTTCTTCACAGAACATGATCCAGTTTTAAAGGCTTTCAGTGCCACTGCTTGACATTTAGACTTTTTCCCACAAGAGACATGTAGCTGAGATGATTTTCCATATGTCTTGGGTCTATTCAAAAGAAAGGCTAATATTCATGAGCTAAAGAAACATTAGACCAAGGTCCCAGCAGAGGTCTAACCAGAGAACAGAAATACAATAACTCCTCCACAAAAAACCCAAAAAACCAAAAACGAAAAAAACAAACAAAATAACCCACCCAAAAAACAAACAAACAAAAAAACCCAACAAAAAACTATTTTCATAACTATGACTAAAAATGCCCTTTTACATGGCTAACCTTTAAGCCAGAAGAGATATGACAAGCACCTTTACTGAAAATATACTGAAAATATATTCTCAATGATTTCAAATGAAGTAAATACTCTGGAACAGAATGATAAGAGCCTGAGGCTTGCTTTGTGTTATTGTTAGCTACCCATAGGGAGCACCTCTTTCACACACGGTCACAGCTCAGGGAATCTGATCCTTTCCTGGAGTTTTAAATAATATATTTCTTTTCTTCAAAGAACAATTTTACCATTTTGAAACAGTCTGGTGTCAGAACACCAGGATGTTTTGTCAAGAAACATGAACATAAAATCAGTTATACACAATGCAAAGGGTTATTTAAATTAATCAAATCCAAATTAAGCTGGTAGCACACTTAGGAATAATTTATTTTATTAGTCAAATATATTTTAAGTTTCTTGGGCCATCCTCACCATATTCAGACTTAACTGAGGAGCCTAATTCTTCACATCTCCTTTTGCAGCCCTAACTTCTGAGAGATGCAGGATAGAGAAGAAAAGCAAATACTCTAGGATTGCAGTTGGGAAAATGTTCCATCAGACTGCAACCAAGAAACTGCAGAGCCAAGTAAGTAAAAAGCAATGATTAATTTAGAATTTCAGAGCACTGTAGTCCCAAATTCTGAATAAAAGGAAACGTTGGCAACACTTTTGTGAAGTCCTGATATCTGGTCTTTTCCTTGCTTGTATCTCGATATTATCTTTTCTCAAGAAATTTAACTGGAAAAGTTAAAAAATGAGCTAATGCTCTCAGCACAGGAAAGAGAATAAGCTCACAAAGAAAATTAGGAACACAGAAAAGAGTAAAATACAAGCTCAAAAAGCATATCAGAAGACGAGCACTTAAACAGCTGCAGGACTCTGACTTTTTCACTTGATTTATTGAATCCTACACTGGAGGCTTTCTTCCTTATTTTGTTAAAAAGTTGAGTGCTCATTCATCTTCCCTGCACTATTTAATAATGTGAGAATGAACCGTCTCACCTTCACTAATATCACAACTTTTATTTCATCACCCATTTTCTTCAGTGCCAGAAGAACTTTCTCTGATTCAGTTTACAAAGGCTACAGACTAGTTTTACTCCATGCTGATTGAGCAAGAAATCAATGGATGATGCATTTGCATCTCAATGAATCACCTAATTAGCTGCTTTCTAAAAATGAAATCAGTTAATTACATATAACCTTTTCAGTAAGATTAAATGACAGCAAATTCACTCTGCCAAGAAAATTCTTTATTTCCACCACAGATCACTGCTCTCTTTATTCCACATGTATTTTCTATTATGTAGCTATTGCTCACCTACTGGAGACACAAATATGAAGGCAATGTAAGCATGGTTGTTTACTGTGTGCCCAATCAAAGATTCCAAGCAGGCAGGTTGAGGGATTTCAATGGACCTGTACTTACATGTGAAGTCAGCCCCATGACTTCAGGATGAAGAATTTAGAGTATCTTCTCAGCAATTTATAAAAAAGGTCTTATTTTTCTGACTACTAAGTATTGCATGAACTGTGTACATTAAGACAAAAGAAAGCTGCCTGTGGAAGACAGGAAAGAATAAACTGGCAAAAGCCTCTTCTGACCAAATAATTGAGTGGTATCAAGGAACAATACCAAAATTATTAGCTTTGATGACTTTGCCTTCCATCCAATCAAGCTATAAAATAACTTTTGCACAGAATATGAAAAGCCCATGACCACAGATGAACAACTGGTAGGATGAAATGCAATAAATCTCCGAAAACAGAAGCAGTTTCCTTCACCTTGAGAGAAGGCCACATCTCTGTGAGAATATGATTTTGGGTAAACAAAGTAAAGAAACATTCACATAATGTGTTGTTTTGCTAAGGTTCTTAAGGCCTTCTTCTTTCTCCATTTTTTTTTATTTTACTGAAAAAAAACCCTCACATGATGTATTTATAACCCACTAGTCCTACCTCCAAAGAAAAAGCTGCAAGAACCCAAATTCTATCTAATCTGATAAAAGTTACTGCGGACAAGGGAGGAATTGGAGTGCTACACTCTATAATGCTTCTCTAAGTAAAAATGAAAGTATGAAAATGGATACCTAGAGGTATACACTCAGGAAGAGAATAACTGTCAGCTGTCATTCTGATATTGTACTAATAAGATCCATTCTGCAAAATTTTTGGCTATTCATTTGCAGATTATTTACAGAAGGAACATCTTCTTAATTTTAATTGTGATTTACTGACCATTTCAATAATGTATAAAATATATATTCTAGGGAATGTGTACTCCTAAGACATGCAGAGGAAAATAAATTTTAACAACAGCAAAATTCCAAATTAAGATATAAGCACAGCACAGCCCATTTAGTTCCTCCTTCTATGGCATCCTTCTCAATTCAAAAATATCAACCTAAGGTATTTTTAGCCTCACCTCTAGGGAGTATCATCTTTATATTTGAATGGTTGTTGGCATTTCTTTCTGCCAGATCACTGTATATTCCTGGGACAGACTAAGCCAAGGAAAACTAAAGAGTTGGAAACAGGAAATCCAGATTTATTAAGATTACCCCTCAACATAAGACTGCTTTTTGCATAGAAAACATTCTTCCTACATGAAAACTCTTGATGTCTTCTTTTTTCTATTTGCTGAGTCTGAATTAGCCTTCATGTTAAAGGACTTCTGCGGTAGGTGAATGTACAGTACAGAAATTATTTCTGAGGTCTTCAGAACTGTCAAGAATTTATGAGGGAAATAGCCCCTTCTGTAGGTGTAATAGTGCAATTAGCCATCATGACTCATCGGTCTTGGTCCATTTGTTTGGAAGTACAATAAAAATAGACAAAGGTGGAAACTACTCCATTTAGATTCTAAGCAACACCTCTGTTTTCCAATACACTTCCTACATGATTTTTCACTACAGTAAAGTTGGTAAAAACCCTGGTAGTGCCAAAGTAGTCAACTGTAGTTAAATCTTTCAGGGATCTTTCCTAAGTGGAGCTATAACACATTTTTAGGAGTAAAAAATCAGCCTGGATTGAAAAGTATTCCTACATAAAGGCAGAGAGAGGATGACATGGACTAAAATTACATGGAAAGTACATATTAAAGGAAACATGGGAAAAGTATTCCAAACAAGATAGATGAGAGAAGTTAATTTAGGAAGTCTGGTGACAAGACAGTGTTTGCAGTGATTAGTTACACTTTCCCATCTAATGCTCATGCAGCCTTCTCTGACTGTCATGATAAATATATGAACTTTTAATTCTGGGTCATCATTAGCATCAGTCCTTCTGACCCATACACCAAAATGTAACTTAAATTCCAGTGAGGCACTGTGTGTATTGGTATACTTACCTGAAAGTCAAGTTATTATTCCTTAATCCAAACAGAAATTAATAGTTCAGTAATATATTTTGCATTTTAAATTTAAGTTATATTGGCATATGACACATGCCTGGAAATTGCCTTTTTTCATGATTATAAGTACAAAGTTTCTGCCCTTTTTAAAACAAAGACATGCTGACACCACAGTGTGGACCTAAGTTTTAGTTCCAGAAGTAATATGCTATCAGTACATACCCAACCAGTCCCTGAGAACTTTATGTTTTCATTTAGCTTTCTCAGAGATGAGAAAACATGATAAACCTATCAGAGGCACCATCCCTCACCCTGGCCTGGCAGCCTGGGTGATAGAGCCTGCTTTACATTCTGACACAAGACAAATTAGAGTGCTCTGTGCTCAGGCTTCATGCTCTCTTCTTGCCAAGGAAGTAATTCATCTCTTCACGTTGACTGAGCAATACTGAGCAGTGTGTTGGGAAACAGGAGAGGAGGATGGAGTTGAAAATCGTGGGGAGGGAAAGCAAGTAAGAAGAACAGTAGAAAGGATTCTGACTAAGGAACTGACTAAGGAATTTAGGGCCTTGTAACCAGCCCCAGATAAAAAAAAAAGCATGATAGTGTGCATGGCAGAATAAGAGCTAAAGACACATTCTCAAAAATGCATTTCCATTATTTAATAATTTAATATGTTCCTAGAAACTGATTAATCCAGATACTGAAGGGGAAGAAATTAGAATATGTAGGTTTATAAGCACATACTAACCAGGCTTAAATATAAGTAAGAAAAAGATGTCTGAATTGCTTGAAAAATGAGTCTGAGCACGGACTCATCTAACTCATCGTTATTTAAACCATACTATAGACAGCTGCCAAATGAGTAGTGGTATGGCGCCATTACTAGGTACCCTGGACACCACCTCTGATTTCACTGGAAATTATGAACAGCTTACCACTGACAGCCTTGGTTATCTTAGCTACCCCCAAATGCGATATGTCCATACTCTTCTTTGTCATCTATATTTCAGATACGCACAAACATACTATACTAGCATCTGCAGAGTTCAACTTCCTTAACATATCACAAAATATTTTGAGTCACTTTTCCTTCAGCTTTCAAGACAGATTGAAACACAGACTGATTAAAAATTGAAATAATTTTTATCTTTCAGACTTCAGGTCTCGCATAAGGTAACAATTTTATTTAAAAGAAATTAAAATATATAGTATGCAGTAAAATAATAAAAACAAACTGACCCTCTAATCACTCCTTAAAAATATCTTATCCTGGCATTAGTATGAAGTTAGAGGACAATAGAAAGTGGTGTGTATCCCCTCAATCATAATGTTCCTGTAAACACAGAATTTGCTCAATACATAAAAAATCTATCATTTCTTTCCACAGCATTTATTCAGTTTTACAATTTAGACAGTTTTCTGATCACAGAGCTAAGCATTTTTAAGTAAGCTTTAAGCAATTCAATGAAATTTCTATTATGTTGCAAGAGTGAACATTTTAAGACTGTAAGTTTTTATATAATTCAAAGTGTTATTTTAAGTATTACACGCTCCTTTTCTTCTCCCAAATATTACTTCATAATGTATCTCTCATATTTTGGCAATGACTCTATGAAATTTGGCAGCACCAGTACATCATGAAACCTCACAGTAAAATAGAGGTGCATCCCTTGGCAATTGCTAAGGTTAAATCTGTTTCATTACTGAAACACACAATGCAGCACAACTGAAGTCCTTCATGGCTGTTAATACCACATTCAATCAATTTGCACACATGATTTTGAGATATGAAAATATATCACTCCATAACACAAATACCCTTAGAAAAAAAAAAAATCTAAGCTTTGTTTTTCTTTATCTGGCTTCATATATTGTGAAATAATGCAAATGAAATACCAAAATGTATTCTTATTACTCTCTCTGTACGCAAGTGCTATTTAGGAGAAAGAAGAAACTGTCAGGAAATTATAAAGTGCCCATTTTCTATTATTTTGTTCACTTAGGTTAAAAAATTAGCCTTCCATCAGTTTAAAACAAAGTCGTTATTGTCTATTAGTAAAACAAAAATTCATTCTATTTTATGTTTACCTAAAATTATGTCAGTCTTAAATAGAGCTTTTTATATTATTAGATATTTTATTAGTACAAATCTTCTTCAATAATCTCTGTACGGCTTGTCAAAAATACACTAATAAGCAAGAAGATTCAGTCACATTACTCTTTCAAGAATATTAATTTCAGTGCATCTTCAAAGCATATTCCTGGATTTGTCATCTTTATCCCTTGTGCATAAGAAGATTAATTTTTAATAATACTAGTATCAATAACAATAACTGAAAATTTGATTTGCATTGTGTCATAAATCTAAACTGACTCACAAATACCCTTTAAAGAAGTCTAGTAATAAGTCTCTCAGATTGTAATTTATTTACGTGGAACCCTAAGTAATTTATCAGAAGACATGTATACAACAACTGTTTTCCTTGGAGAAAAAATATCAGCAAATTATTCATAAAGGAGATGATAAAATCCTTTTAGTTACTCATTATATTCATTAATTCTGAATTTTATCAGTAAGTACATAAGTAACTTCTTTTCACTTCACAAACTGAACTAATATTAGTAATTCTGTTCATTCTGTTTTAGTTTCATCCATAAGTCACATTGTATTGTCCTTTACACAGCTGGGTCTTTTTTTACAACTAACTCATCTCTAACTCATCAGGAAATCAAAATATGATGTTTTCATACCACACACATACTCATATCTATCCATCTATTAATCTATGTATCTATATTGATAGGTATGTATATGTATAGATATATATATACACACACAGTTTGTATATGTATGTGTATATACATAAATGTCATTTGTAATCCATGACGTTTGGAAAGCACATAAGCTTTCTAAAATGGGACAAATAACATTAAATATCTTTCTAAATTTAACAAACAAAACTAACATTTCAAACAGTATGCTTTTTCATAAAACTTTTCCTTTTTTATGCAGTATTACTTTTACAAAAGCTCAAATTTCAAAACTGATAAAACATAAACCATTTTCAATAAGTATACAGTCACTGGGGCTTAAAATAAACTTTTAATAATTATTTGTAGCAATGAATAACTAGGACTTGAATATTCAAGGATAAGTAATACATTAGTACTGGGAATAGAGTCAATTGTATTGTCCACAGCCAATTTTTAATTAGTCACCCTTAAATTAATACTTTTAATGTAATTTTGTACATAGCTGAACTGAACAGCAGATGTTAAATAGCTTGCTAAGGGTCACACACAGCCATGCTGCATTATATTGAACCCGCTCTGAATCTCTACAGCTTTATTTCCACTGGGGTAGATTTTTAATAGCATAAGAGGGAAATCCACATTTGTCTTTTAATTTTTAATTAGGCCAGAAAATAAGTTATCAGAAAAGTCAAATAAACACTTATTATCTTATTAACTAAGATAAGAATAACAATTTTTCACCAGAGATAATAAGTACAAAGTGATTCCACTATGTTAAAGAAGCATGTTTAGGAAATTTGAATTTTAACAATGGAATATAATAATTTAAAAATTATAAATGGTCACTCACTGTAACACAACATATTGAAGAGTAGTAGGGTGCATTAATGAAGAACAAAAACTTTGACTGAAGCAGAAAATGAAAATACCATCGTAAAGTTCATGCAAACTAAAGCATCCACCTCTGGTGGATCTGACAATGGAATGCAGGAAAGGGGAATGGGATACACTCATGCAACCCTTTTAAATTAGGCTTTTTTTTTTCTTTCTAATATATATTTTTAGTGTAAACCCTTCACATATAACAATATAATTTCTAGTTAATTTTATTTCTGAATGGTCCATGCACTTAGTAGAATTCCTTTTTTATTTTCATTATATGCAAAGTATTTTTGAAACAGTCTTAAGCTTTTGATGAAAATAAAATACTTCCATTTATTTCACTAAGCAAGAGCATCTTACATACAGTTTGCAGGCTTCTGAAATGTTGAAAGTTAATGAAACTGCAGATCAATAGGATTAGAAATGTGAGTCCAAATCATTGTGATATGTAGAGCAGTAAACTCTAAGGCTGTTTCTGAAACTGCTAATAATCAGATTCTTCCTGCCTTTGCATCTCCTGAAACAGCAAGGCAGAAAATGGAGTGAATTTTTTAAATGAGACTAGTTTCAGAGCAGTTTCATGAAAAATTATGGGTAAGGAAGAATTCTCTGTATGTCACACTCCAAAGAGTAAAAAAGACATTGGATGAAACAAATTTCCTTAAGAATGTTCTCTGAATGCTGGTATCACCCTCTTCAAAGGATTACCTTTTTTTTCAGCTCAGTAAAATCTAAGTTAGTTCTGAAATTCCATCAGAGTGCACACACATTTGTTCTTGACTCTGAAAACAAATCTAAAAGGAGAAATACAATGACTTGGATAGCTGCCTCACTGTAATGACGTGCTGAGAACACATTCATTAGTCAGAGTCTTTCTCAAATACACTCAACTAAAGAATAGAATGTAATCTACACTAACTGCTAATACATTTACAACAGCAGTATTATAGTGAATACTTTCAAAAGATATTAGAATCATGGCAAACCTCTTTGACACAATTAAGGAAAGTTTTACTGCAAAATTTCCATGGAGATTGTTGGTTGTAGTACTCTTCTGCTTTCTCAATCAAATGTGACTTTTGAAGATCTGTCTTTATTAATTTTAAATTATTGGGTCACTCGGATGCCACAGTATTAATTATACGAAGCATGTATGCAAGGCAAATCAATTTTTTGAGTGTCAGCTACAGAGCCTGAGTATAACTCTGAAAGTCATCAGTGAAAAGCTAAAAAGACCTTGCACATGGCATAATCTATTAAGTACTTGCCTACTACGGGTTCAAGTATGGAACAGAGACAAATACAAAACTCTTCATATTTCACATACTTGTATGACATTCAGGATTTTTTTCCTGCAGATGGACTGTACCAACAATGGATTTTGCATCTCCGTTTGAACTTCAGAATGCTGAAGCACTAAATAAAATTAGTTCCATTGAATACATTTTTAATGAGTGCACGTATATGCACATGTGGTTGTGTCATTTTGTAGAACCATCCCAGTGGCTGATGGCACATATCAAAAGCAATTTTTGACTAAACAAGAATTCCACTTTACCAAATGATAGGTGGATTTGATATTTTTATATTTCTGGCCTTTGATATAATGAGATATGACTATAGTCTTTTTACTAATATTTGTAGGATTCTTGAAAAGATCATTCGCTGCATTTATAAAGACCTGTCCTATTTGACTTTTGTTGAGATCATAAATATAATAAAATCTCTTTTAAAATGAAATAGGAATATATAACTGACAAAAAAGAGCCCCACTACTCTCAGAAAGATTTAAGCTTCATTTTTTATTCCAGTTGTAGAATTCCTCAGTGACCTTTCTTCAACATGCATCAAGATATGCAGTATTCCATCTTCGTGCTATCTCGAGATTTTCATCAAGCATCTACAGAATAACTGAGTCATTATCAGCATGAGCACTGTTTACTTACTGCATGATTTTGAAGACATTCAAATAATAAAAGACTCTTCCTTTACAGATGTGTTGTCCCCTGTACTTCACCAAGGTCTTAATAAGAGGCAATAGTGAATGTGCAATCAGAAAAATTAAGAGACGTGGAAAAGCTCTTATCAAGTCAATGGGGAACATGAATTGCAAATACAATGAGTATAAATAAGAGAGTATAAAAAAATGCAAGAGGGTTGACTGTGCAACCTGTTCCTATGAATGAAAATCATGAGAATATGGAATTTGAACAACTTATTCCAAAATTCTACTCCATTTTATTATGATGCAAATGAAACCAAAAAAGCCCTAATTAATTACAAAAAAACCCCAACATTTACTCTGAAGCTCCACAGATATATCCAGACTTACAGAATCAATTATGAAAATTGGTTTTCAACAACTGACTAAAAAATGTCAAGTAACTATGGAAAGTGTTTCAGGAATTCTGGTCAGTAACAACAATAAAACTTAGGTATGAAGAGCAGATGAAGCATTTTCAAGCACCACTAGAGTTTGCTTGTTTTTTCATCAGCTACTTGGAAAAAAAAAAAAAGATTCACAAGGAAATATCCTTAGTGCTCTCTAGAGAGTATTTTTTCTGTTATAGATTAAAGCAAAATACTTCCTACACAGATACAAAAATATGCACACTGCTACACACAGTGCCACTATTTGACATGTTTTTATTGATGAATAGAAGTTTGCTTACCAAAGGATTTTTAGTCAATATATATTACTAGCCACAGCACCTAATCTGACTTGGATTTGTTGGACTAGATCAAATGATAAGCATGCAGGTCTCACTCCAGAGGCAGAAAGTCTGTAAAATCACTTGTCAGGACTCTCAGTAGAGTTATGCATGCATTTTGTATGATAGGCAATGAATTCAAAGAGACTAAGGGTGTTCTTTATTGCCATGGAAACAAATCTAGTTTCTCTTTTCTCCAGTTTGTAATATAACCTTGACAGTGACCATCATCTCTCAAAAGTCTCATATTTCTTTTCTTCATTCATAAACACAGGATGTTTTTAACAGCTTCCTGGTTAGTATTTATACTAATTCTATCTCAGAGAAAATGTTCTGCCTTAAAGAAAAAACCCAACTCCCACCAAAAAAAACAAACAAAAAAAGGGTCAAAGGATTGCAGCCATTCAGTGAATAAGCTGAATGGCAATGTCTTTGACAGGACTTAATAACACAAAATTGTCTAGCGATTAACTGGTTAACCACCAATTCCCCCCTAAAGATATCATCAATATTGTATATTTAGTACTGCATTATCAAACCTTCTCCACCCCAAATTAAACTCAAAGCAGACATACTTTGACACTTACAAGGTAATTCAATGCAAACTGGGAAGTAAGCCAGTTTCCATCAGCAATCCACACTGGAGATTTGTGCATCTCCAACTTGGTACTTCCTGCTGCAAAGTACTATACAGGTACGTTCAGTATTTAGCTGGTAAGTGAAAAAAAAGTCTTTAAACCTTCTCTTTCAGCTTCACGGTTCCATTTTGCCAATTTATGCAGATAAATCAGCTGTACACCACTGACTGTGAGATTCAATAAAGTTCTTTCTTTGGAAGATATAAGCCTTCAAAATCTGCTTCATGATTTACAAAAGCATCAGTAATAAGTGTTCTTGTTAGAGCTGTAGACTGCCACTTTTATATTATGAGATTTGTTGTCTTCAGTAGAAGGTGATAACAACCTGGGACTGCAGGCATGCAAGGATTTAATTGGCAGCCCTAGACACAAAGGGCTACCTGCAGCTTGCTTATATAGTAGAAGCAGCAGATAGTAATTATAATTGGAGCTCCAATCAGGTTTCATATATGTGACAGAATTTACAATCAGCACTGAGAACTATTCTCCACTCAGACCATATGAGTCAGGCAGGTCTTTTTCTAAATAACATATTTTTGTTCTGCCTCCCACTTTTTAGAAACACTACCAGAAACACTGGTGATATCTGTTTTCTTTCTCTGTTATGCATTTAGGACTTATTAAATCAGATTTCAAAAGTCATTAATGTTCACAATCATCTAGATAAGTAGATTTCTCTGAAAAGTGAATCAGTTGTCTGAATATCACCAGAATCAATGGCATTAAGGCAACATTTTGCCTAAGGTTGTTTACAATATTAAGAGGTGCCCATTTACATACTTAAAACATTGAAATGTGACTGAAAATTTGTCTTATGTTTAGAGGTGTGGGAGAAAAAAGGGAGGTCACCAAGGTGATCAGAGGGATTGACCACCTCTCGCATGAGGAAAGGCTGAGAGAACTGGATTTTTCAGTCTGGAAATAGAAGGCTAATAGAAGAGACCTAATTACTTACAGGTGACCTAATTGTGGCTTTACAGTATCTGAAGGGAGCCTACGAGGAATATGGAGAGGGATCCTTTACAAGAAAGAGGAGAAATGGCTTCAGACTGAAAGAGAGGAGGTTTAGATCAAATGTTAGGAAGAATTTCCTTACTGTGAGGGTGGTGAGACACTAGAACAGATTGCCCAGAAAAGTTGTGGATGCCCTGTCCCTGGAATTGTTTAAGGCCAGGCTGGATGGGGCTCTCAGCAATCAAATGGAACATACCACTGCCTAGGACAGAGGGGTTGGAACTACGTTTATCTTCCCCCCCAATCCAAGCCATTCTACGATTCTATGATCCTATGATTTTAAAGAGGAATATCACAGATTTTGCTATGGAAAATGCACTGAGGAGCATGAGTAAGTCTCTCCCCAAAGAAAGGAAAGCCTCTGAAAACAGTATGGCTTATTGATGACACCAGCAATTTACCTCTTCTCATTTCTATTTTCTTTTTTTTCCTATGTAGATTTGTTGAATTGTGGCTGTGGACAATAATGTTATTCCAACATTAATTAGCATTCTCCACTACTTGGAAGTATGATTATTTTCACAAAACAGAAAAGCACATGTGTTTATTTTTCACATCACAATTCAAGACACACCTACAGACATACTTGTGATTCCTAATGAAATCAATAGACAACATTGTGTTACATGTTCTAAAGCCATAGAGCTCTAATCACTACTGACTAGTGATTAGTACTGATTAACATTCCTACCAACTTTCACTGCTTCTTGAAATACCTGCCCTTTCCTTTCTACCAGGATTTTTTTTCACTTACTGGTACCAAAAACCTTGTTGCTTGACCTAATAAAGCTAAGAAAAGAGGGCCATATAGAATACAGGTATAGTTTTCACTTTTGAGTATGTCTCCAATACCTTTCTTCTGGGTCTTCAGCAGAAATTTCCTTCTCCAAAAGTGTTTGCTTTAGAAGAAATGTGAATAATTTTTACAAGCACTTTTCCTTTTTGTTTGGAGTCAAGATCTGCACTAGATAGGGAATTTCCCCTATTTTTATTTTAATTTTCTGGAATATTCAGAGACTGGAACAATTTGCTTCAGACTAAGACTCAAGGAACAGTATGACTACTATACTTAGTAATAAAGGAAGTAAATAATATACTCACAGAGTTAGAGACAATAGAGTTCCATAAAGTCAATTTAGTCCTTTCCCTGTCCATGCAGGTTTACTTTCTATGGTATATATTCTTCCTCATTCTTTGTTCTTTCTTGGTTTTAAATGACAGCAAGAGTAAACAAAATGTATTGAAAATTTTTATGTTCTCTTTTCTGCTGCACACAAACATTTGCTTTAGTGTTTCGAAGAAAATAAAGTGAAAGAGATTAAGTTCCTATGCTTTACTTTTTGAGAAACTTCTAGATATATATTCTGTGGCTAAAATCTTCAGCTTAACAAGAGATTTATGTTGTAACAAGGAGAGCACTTTTCAAGACTTCATCCTTTTATATTTCAGTGGTTAGACATTTCTCATATTTAATAGACCTTTACTCAAAAGCTGAAGTTATTCCAGCAAGACTCATGCCCCCATACATACATTCCTAAACTGCCATTACCATGCATTTCATCTTTTATTTGCTTGCACATTGTACCAGCTTTTTGCCTGCACCTGCTTTTCTTCAAGACATCAATCTATCTCCAGTATTTCTGTTTGTAGTGTTGTATAAAATGTACTGATGGATTTGCATATTGACATCACTGACATCATTGAAAATTAATCACAGAAAGTTACCATTATTTTACTTGGTCTCATTTTTCTAACTTTCAAATTATCTGAGTGAAATAAACAAAATTTTAAAATGATGAAAAAAGCATAAATCTCAAAGAGTTAACGGGAAATGATGATCAACTCCCTTCAGTTCTGTCAGTTGCATAAAGGGAATGTGAACGCAGTTGTACTTCCTCATTCTTAGTGCAAGTGATATGATGAAATAATAAAGAATTTCAATCATGTACTAAATACCAGAGAGAGGTTTACAATTGCCTGCCATCTAATTTTTTCTTTTCCTTGCTACAAGCACTTCTGTTCTTTGGTCATGTTTATAAATTTTGCATATCTGCATTCTTTGCTCATGTATTGACTTATAAACACTCCAGATTTAACAATTCAAGGTATGAGGGCTGTTAAAATAGACGACCTATTCCAATTATTTTATTTCCATTTCATGTGTTTACCATTATTTCGTAGGTCTGACTTGGGAGAATACCTGAAGATTAATGTTGAAGACACAAAAAAATCACATTATACCCTGAGTTACTTGGAATTTCCTCTGTGTTCTCCTCATGGATTTGTATTTGAGTTTACAGTAGCATTATGGTCATGAGAAGAAAGATTTCAAAACACACTCAAGACTCTTTCCACAAGAAATACAAATTTGAGCATCCTGTCTTTTGGTGGTACATGCAAAAGAAAACCCAAACTACTACAAACAACAAATGGGCAGCAAAACTGAAGCCCTGACATACAAAAAATCTGCAGAACAGATCAGCAAAAATGCAAATTCAACCAAACATTGTTATTAATTTATATGTAAGAACTTTCAGATTTGCAGGAATGAAGTCAGTAGAGACTTTTTTTATTTTTTAGGTAACAGATATGAATTCCCATTAGCTGGGTCTCATTTATTTGTTGTGACACCTAAAAACTCAACTTTGGTTTTGCTGAACAAATTTGAATTTGAGCTACAGAAACATGCCCCCCCACTCAACAAAACCAGCAAAATGACCCCTTCCTATCTGATAATACTTGCAATTATCATACTTCAGATGCTTTTTAAAAGCCAGTGACACTACCTAGGAACTGTGGCCATGACTGTAATGACTGTTCATTAAAACAATCCGCACAATTATAACAACGGGTAACAATGAAAAATTTAGACACACCACACAAACATCTTTAAGAAGGAAGAGTTCACAGAAGAGCCCAAGAAATGTGAAACATAGGAAGGTAATTTTTCTCCTAAAATTCCCTCCTCCTTCCATTACCTCTGATTTTATGGACTTTTAGACCAACACAACTTTTCAAAATGAATTCTACTCCAGGAACAGGACTCCATGTGTTTTGCAGAGAAAGGGAGGACTTTCTAAACACCTTAGACTGGTGTCGCATAGGAAACTTACTGCATATTCCCTTCATCTTGTCAGAAAAAGCAGCACAAAGTGGATTGACTGATGCTCACAGCACACCTTTGATCTCAATGAAAATTTAGCACTCATACTAAAAACTCTCCCATCCTTGAGCCAGTGAAAAGGAGAGGAAAAGTAGACACAATTAAAAAGAAATGCCATAGAAACAAGTCAAAATTATGTTGCTAATCAAGTATTTCCTATGGACATCAGGCAGCTATTAGGTGGTTTGGTGAAAGCTTAGGATGCTTCACAAAAGCCCTTTATCTCCCACAGTGCAAACGAGGTTAATGGACTCATTTTCACTCTGTGATTCACTTCCTCTGTTCTGTTTCTTTGTTTTATGCAGATAATTGGAAACAACTAAGAAACATCATTCTTTAGAGCTTAGTAGGGAAGGGAAGTTCACTTCTTTCCAAAAACACAAATTCGAAGAAGAAAAAGAAGGAAAATAAAACCAGTGGGCAGAAAATAAGTTATACAGGAGGGCAATAGGCAATTAGCACCCATCCTCCCACATTCACACAATCTACAGAAATGGCTCATCTTACACAGCTTCCCCATACTCTTTAGGCTTGAATAAAACATCACTACTGTCTATCCCTTGGGAGGATCTCAGTATTCCTGGGAGATGGCACTGGAGAGGCACAAAGCAAGGGGAAAAAAAAAGATTTTAACAGTACTGAACATAATATTCTCTGACAAAGAAATGAATAATACTCCTATACTTAGTAGTAAATGTACTAGTTACTTTTCTAGTTTTTCAAAACTAGAAAAGTTAGTTCTACAACCAGAAGTCACAAAATATTCTGGTTTCCACATCTCCTTCATTCAAATGCTACTGCATGTGTTGTAAAAATTTGTCTGTGCTAGTCTATGACAAGCATTTTTGAGAAAATATTGTACTGCAGTGTTGAAATGCAACTTCTAAATCTTTTCTTCAGCAAAGACAATAACATTTCCTGTAGTATACATTTGTTGTATTGACACCAGGAAACAGGAAAATAAAGAGGCTTGCTTATTCTGGAAAGGGAAAATTTGGAGAACAAAACACTTGCAAACATATAGTAGCTCCTTCAAAGACAAAGTAGGCCATCAAAGAGTGTTCAGAGCATGCTAGAAATGCTGTACAACCTCTCCAAACAAAAATTCAATGGACTGAGTTTTACTGAGTTTTATCAGTATTTTGAAAGTTCAAGAAATATAGCAGGGGGATTGGATGAAAATCATAAAACTGCTATCTTCAATCTCATCATTTAACTTCTGTATCTACTATATATGTTTATATTTCATAATGCAAAGGTTTAGCAGTGCAAGTATATGTAACTATCATATTCAATTCTTTAGCAAAGAAATCCAGATTCTTTTTCAAAATGAAAACATATAATGACCAAAGAATTAATGATTATTTCTGGCAGCCATCTAGCATTGTGTAGATGGTTACTGCCCTCTGAATTCAAGAAGCTATCACTTCCTAAACAACTAGGTGCATTTGCAGCAAATAAGTGTTTGATGCTTTCTTATCTGAAATTATTCCTAAGGAAATTAATATCTTTGATGACCACCTGGCCCAAATTTTTGAGATTCTCCACTATTCTCCTTCTCTACATTCTCTTGTAAATGTTATTTGTTTAAAGCCATGACTTGGAGTGCTTCTAAAGACAAGTAATGAGGAAAATGTACATTTTCAGGGAACAGAACAAAAATACCTTTGACTTATAAGATGCAGGTCATGAATACAAAGGTTAGGTTTCTAACATGCCTCCAAAAGACTGTCTTAAAGGCTGCAGCCTTTAATGTATTATTTATATATACATAAATAAATAATATACATTTATATAGAAATATTCATGTGGGAACATAATATTATAAATGGGTTCTATAAGTTAAGCTTTCTCAGATTCACAGCTTCTGACAGTTTATGTGAGTAAGCAAAGTGTTGCAAATGCAGATTTTGAAATAAACTTGTGACATGAAGGTAAGGACACCACAGGTTTTTTGACATAACTTTAGAAGACCTTTCTGAGGACAAAAGATACTAAGGAAAAACAAACATCGCATAGTTTGTGTAACAGGACCATGCATTTGCATGAACAGATGTGGGAATGAGACTTCAGGGATTTCATGATTGATTTCCACATCCCACCAGAACAATATCTGCATGCACACTTGTTTTTTATGGAAGAATGGTGGAATTATAAAGTACAGGTCAGCAATGACAAATCAAGCAAATTTCATAGTCCAACTGAAATGACATCAAATCAACCTGACTTTTGACTGAGAAAGGGTACAAAAGCCACCTGGAGAATCTAGACAATCTATCCCTCAAAGAGAGAGAAACAGAGGTAAAAGACATTTCAGAAGAAATCAGTCAATCTCTCTCCAGAAATGTAATAGTGATCTGGGGATTTTACCTATCAAAATTAACAGAATTTAACACTTGATGTATTGTATGCAGCAATTCTTCTCATTGTCTCCTATGTGTGTTTAATAACTTCATTTAATTAGAATATCACAGACTGTTCTGACAAATTGAACATACTATGTCTTGACAACAAAATAATTTTCACACTTTAGCATGTGGAAACTGGCTATACTAAAACTCTTATTTGAGGAAATAGGCTAAAAATACAATATTAGCTGAATTACAGATATTGGAAAATAGGCATGTTACAGCAACAGGAAGTTTAACTCTTGTGACAGACCTTTAATTTGATAACAAAATGAAATGCAAACAACCTTGAAATTACTGTTTTCCCTTTCTATTTAGAGTACTTCATGTAACACTAAATTCTCCATTCCTTGACTACTGTTATGACTATTTATAGTATCACATTTATATTTTATTTTTATTAGACATGCACCTTGTAAGTTTTAAGGAAATCAGTTCTTAACACTGATAAATTCTGCTTTTAAAATTTATGTTCTCTGTCTGAAGAATTCATGCTCAACCTCAAAGGTGTGGCACACTTCAAAAGTGCAACCTGCATTTTTTACAGATCAAAAATATTTTTGACACACAAACAAACTTTAAATATAGAAATTTAAATGCCAGTTTTAGAAATCCAAGACTTTTGATGCCTTTTTTGATTTTCATAACGTTATCATAGAAGACCAAGCACAATAAATATCAAAGGCATAATTTTTACCACCCCTTTTTAGTATATGGACTGTCACCAAACAAAAATACTGAACAGTCTAAGGCTTCAACCTATGAGAGCTTCTCAATTATCCACAATCATGACAGCAAAATCAGCAAAAAAAATCAGCAAAAAAATCAGGGCCTGTCCTGAACAATTATTTATTTTTTTTCCTCTTCAGGATTTCAAACTTAAAAGGTTAAGTTTATTTCTAAAGTGTAGAAATAAACTTAAGAAATAAATTGAAATAAACTACTAAGAGTGCCTTTTCTGAAATGTTCAGAGATCTGAGATGTTCAGAAATCACTCCAGGCTAGACTGAAAGTGAAATTAAGTGTAGTATTGTACACCTAGGCTTTTACTCCATAAGAAGACACACATAAATGAATTACATCCTGAGCTCCATTTCACCTCTTATATACACTAAAAGACAACAGCACTTTAGGCATATATTTGTTTTGCTATTTTTTTACCTCCAAAGAAATATTTTTCTCCTGTCTTGACTTGTAGAGGGCTGTTAGTTCGAACAGCTGAAGCTTCATCGCCATCAATGGTGAGGACAGCAAAATTTTCCTTAGCCAGGAATCGAACTTCATGCCACTGCCCATCATTGAGACCAGAGCCTATGAAGAACAAAAAAAACCATTGCAACATTTTACTTATTCCAATATTAATTATCTATAAGTGTTTTGTGTGTCTCTTTCTTTTGTGTGGCTCATTATGTAAGGTTTACTAAAGGTTACTGCAGAAATGCAATCATTTTAGTGGGATAATGAGGTATTGCTACTAAAGTGACAGTTACAAAGAAATCCACATTATATCATAAATACAAGTCTTGGAACTACTGAAGTGTCCATGCTCACAGGCATAACAGTATCTAACCTTCCCTATCAAAAGGTCATATTCTACATTGTCCTAATAAAGAATATGTCTTAATTGTCTCCATGATTAAGCTCTGAAGGAAAAGATATTGATTCATCCATTTAACTATAGTGAGTAAGCATGCCAAAGGGCACATTATGTTCATGTTAGGCATATATCGCTTTAGATATTTCCAAGAAAAGGGAAAGGAAAAATCGGAGGGAAAAAGGCTCACGAAGGTGGTGAATTCACAGCTAATGGGGATGTAGGGCTACTCAGAGAAGAGGAAAACAGAGGAAGGCACTATCACAGAGGAACTTCATAACCAGCAAATTTCTGAAAACCCCAAAATCTTACAGGAGCACCGTCCTCCAAATACTGGCAGCAGTGAAGCAGATGGAATTGTTCATTCATTCAGGTCTTTTAAAACCCACAGAATTTATACTTCTAATGTTGTCTCCAGCAGCTGGCAGAAAGCCAGTTTGCCTGGCACATGAAAAACTGCCAAAGAGTGCTGGTTTGTTCTATTCATTTCCCTGCAGACAAGTTATGTTGGGTCAGCAAGTGAGTAGCAAATGCTGTAGTAAAAGCAAACTGCCAAGTGATGGCACCTCCTACAAGCAACATTTTCTCCACCTAGATAAAGTCACCTTAGCAAAATGTCATTTGCCAAAATAAAGCACAATGCAACGTAATAAGATGTTTCTAAAATTAAGTGGAAAGCAAAATGTCAGCAGAAGTATAATGCAACAAAACTTTTCAAAATATTCAAAAGAATGTTACCTTCTATGAATGAAGAACAATAGGCACAGCAAAGAGATACACCTAAAAATTTGATGAATATTTTTTCCTAGTATTTTCACATCTTTGTTTAAAATATGAGATCAAGTTGTGAAATAAAACAGGGTGCTCTTCTCATAATAGTCTCAGAAAATTCATTAATATGAATAAAAGGAGCAGAAGCCTCATGAAAATGTATTAGTAAGAAATCTAATATACCAAATATGAGGGATTTTTTTTCTGTTTGTAAGCTCTTTCTTTATTTTCATTACATTTGAAAAAGAAGAAACTGAAAAAACATATAATTATAACCCAGAAAAAATTAATTTTCACTGATAATAAACTAAGAAAGAAAAATACACAATTTTTCACAGACTTCCAAACCAAAATTGTTACAGCATGTGCTACTACAACTGAAGCTTATCAGAACATACTTAAAACCCCAATTTTCCAGTCTGAGATGACCTAATATTAAAAAGTCGATTTTATATTTTTATCGAGCTATTCAGTATTACCTTGAACTGAATAACAACAACTGGACAAAAATTAAGAATTGGCTATTAAAACATGGGGCACAACAGCAGTGGCATGAGCTGTTCATCACAAGGGGAGGTATATCTAAAACCCTCTCTGGAAAGCGGGATATTGCAGAAACAAGACACAGCAGTATATGAGACAAGAAGGTGCACAGCTGAGCACAGGCAAGCCCCTCAGCCTCAGGCAGGGAGAGGTGAGAGGAAGTGGGTCAGAAACGGCACCGACAGCCCCAAGGGAGAGTGAGAGCAGGGAAGGAAGGGGCTCTGGCCCCCAGAGCAGAGGAACAGCTCGAGAGAGCAGGAGCAGCAGAGTTCTGGTCTTATCCCTGCATCCCCTCCTGTGCTGCTCAGGAACAGGATATAGAAGAGTTGTGACTGAGGAAGCTGAGCTTCAAGAAGAAGGAGGAAGAGAGGTGTTGTTTTAATGATTACCTTTGTTTCTCACTACCTAGATCTATTTTAATTGGCAATGAATTAAATTAATTTTCACAAGCTGAGTCTCTTTTGCTTGCAAATGTAATTGGTACATGAGCTCCCTGTCTTTATTTCATTCCATGAACTTCTCAGTCCTATTTTCTCCCCTTCTCCTGTTGAGGAGTGGGAGTGAGAGACCCCACCATGACAACTGATGGAGTTAGAGACAGATGAATATGCTATGAAATTGGAAATTCATTGCATTTCATATAATAAGGCTAAGTTCACCATCCTTACCTCTTGAGGATACTCCTTCATAAAAGAATGAACTGAAAGTATTAATGAGAAAAGGTTTTTAAGTTAAATAAGGCATGAGATGCAAAATACTTCAGTTATTTTAATCTGTACTTTTGTAGTTTGTGTCTGTACTGTGCTGTGCCCATGTGCAGTGAAGGGAAAACCCCGCAAGCTCACCAGCAGCACGCTGGGAAACTGAACATTACAATGACTCAAGGCAAAAAGCAGGTGGAGGGAAGGTGGATGAGAAGAGCAGGTGGATCTCCTGAGCAGAACAGGAAATGAGAGCATGAGGAGAGCTGCAGGTTAAAAGCAAAAGTGATTTCATGCATTCTCTCTGTGAGCACAGCATTTAGCAAGATATACTAACGGGACACATTGCTGTCTGGAAGCTGCTTGCTAGAGGCATGATTGGAGAAGCACTGTTTTTTTGACTGTATTAAAAATATCTGCCCCTACAAGTTAGCATCATTCCTGTCAGTCCCTGAAAGATGACACTGTTTCTGCTTTATGAACTCTTCAGTGTATTGATACAAAATAATCATAAATTAAGGCTGTTTACTTAGCTAGAGGTATTACCCATCCTCATGGATCTTTGCAGTATGACAGTAATATTCCCAACTGTTCTGGCTCAAAGTTGTCTCAAAAATTCTTGTACAATTTTATTTTTGCTTAGAAAACTTACTGGTACATTTTGTCTTGTGGAGTTTACTGATGAATGCTAATGAGGATTGTTCGTTACTACTCAGCAAATATTCACTATTGTCTTTACAGAATTGTGCTCCCCAGTCAAAGCACTAAAAGCACCTTTTATCTCTGCCACTGTTTTTATCTGATTTGTGTCAGGAACTTAAATTATTATTGGGATATATATATAAATATATATATATATATACACACATACATATATATATATAATAGGGGACAAATTTGCATAGCTGCATGACCTGTTTCTATTGTAATATTTCATTACAACCCTCATGTATATAAGGATTATTTTTGCTTGCTGAGATCTTTCTCTAAACCAAGACACATTAGTAAGAGTAGATCATGTCTCCTTACAATAAAAGAATTTTCAGCTGGAAAGTTTAGGATGACCTACATCCCAAATGCACAATGTTCGTTTCTCATTGCAGTTTAATTTCCTCATCTGAGCTGATACATATATTTATTTGCATTCCTTTTCTTCTTACTCTTTTTTTGTATGCAAGTTGAGAGAAAAAAAAAAAAAGAAATACATATTGCTGCCACCACAAATTCCCTACTGAGCTCTGGAAAAGAGGGTTTCATATGCAAATTAAATATCTTAATGAAATGCATTCTCTCTATGTAGGTTTTCTATTTAAATGACATTATTTTAAAAGTAGGACTCTTGAGTTAGGCACTTTGATTGAACAAGAAGAAACAGATGTTTTGCTTATTACAGACATGGAAGAAGAACTAGATTAACGAATACTAAAAATGTACAAGGGTTTAATACATAATGGAGAACTCAGAAAGATAACATCTGGTTGAGTTTTGCCTCAGGGAAAACTATAGTAGCAAAAGTCTCAAATTCTTTTATGGATAACCTTGTGTGATCAAATCTTCCTTTAAAAGGTACTGACCCATGCAGTGGCTACCAAAGAGTGCTAGCTTATACAATCTGCTGATGTACATGGACAAAATTCTTCTGAAGTAACACCATAACATCTGCCACATCAGAACAGAACCTTGTCTTAATTTTGATATAGGACTGTAACCCAAAATTCAGTTTAAATGTAAAGAAGAAAACAAGGAAAGAATATTATCATTATCTCCATGAAGCACTGGAGCAATGCAAGGCTATGCAGCTGCCTATGGGTTGTTAGTTCCCATTGCTGTAGTAAATATTTTGTATTGTAATTTCTTGCATATTCTACTAGGAGATGAAGCCCTCAATACTCAATACTGAAGACAGAGTGAAAGGTTTGTTTGTTACTGCTTTCATTTTAGGCAGACAGAACCATGTTTCAGGATGGTGATGTAATTGTTATTCCTGTTGTACCTCACCAACTCAGTACAATTTTGCACTAGTATTTCTGACTATAAGAAAAAAAGCCAACAATATTTTGTTTGAAACATTCAGCTGTGTTCAAATATACAGCAGTATATGCCATGAATATTCAATCAGTAAAAGATAAAATATAATCACCAGATGTAATTACATGATCTGTGCTTTTTCAGTATTTTGTACATTGTCATTTTAAACTGGAAAAGCAAAATCACAGCTCCACCTAAAATAATATTTTAGATAGTTTCTTCAATAAGCCATCTAAGTATGCAATCTGTTTTAGGACTTTTGATTCAGAAAATATATTTTTATTTTAATTTTTATTCATTTTTTGGCCATCCTGATGAGCAGTAAGATAAGACAGTGTAAAATGCAGTCCTTGAAGGTATTTTGATGATGGAAAACCTTGTTTTCCAACAGAAACAAAACAGCCAGGTTAAATTTTGTCCTCATGTTTAAGCTCAGAGTTCTTTTTTAAGTTGAGTAGTTGGAGAAATGTTCCAATTTTGCCTGTTGGTGATATCTAATTTATACTGTTTTTGCTCTGCAAGTTAATACCAGAAAATAAAAAATGAGAATTCAGCTTTATATGCATGTCTAGCCTTGTATGTGTAGGATGCATTTTTGAAAGGGTGGGTAATTTTCTTGTTTCTACAGTTAATACTGTTGTGTGGGAAACAGAAAATATAACAATTATATAAATCTACAACACTGCAGAGTCTTTATGATAATTAAACATATCCTTATAAAAGGCTTGACTACTAGTGATTTTAATGTAATGAATCATAAACCTGGCAAATAATGGTCAAATTCATAAAGATTTCTTTTTGTTCTGTCTCTTACTGAAAAGTAATAAAAACAGATAAAATAATGTTTGCACTTGAATGACAGAAAAAAAATATTCACAAATTCTGTGTTTAGACACTTGTAGAATCTTGTGCAACTTCTGAAACAATTTTAGCTTTTCAAGCACAGGATTTTCCTCTCCTCTCTCTTCTGTTCTTGACACATTCTTTATTCTCATTAAAAAAATAAAATTAAATTGTTAAATTTTGTCCTAAACGTGAAAATACATATACTTGGAAATTAGAATATTGATGTGTGTTTCAGCTTGCAGAAAGAATGCTGTTAGAGATCAAACACAACTTTTGCCACTGCTCTTTTCCTCTATTCCAGTCAGAAAATCAGAAAATGTTGGTTCTCAAAATGCCATCTGTGCCCTGGAATTGCATAAGACACCTGCTCAATGGCAATCACCTCCATAAATGGCTCCTGAATTAATCTTTACTAAGAAACAGGCAATGGTCACTCATTACCTTTGAGGCACGATTACTAATCAAAACATTATTTAGCATAACCATTATGCTAACTTAGCATATTACTTATTATTTAGCATAACTGCTCTGAACTCCTCAAAACTATTTGCACAGCAGCATCTAGCTTTATCTGCCTTTTATCTGGCAACAGTATAATTATTGTACAACATCGTCCCCCACACCCAGACAATCATCATCACTGAGACTTGAAGACATTTACCTACGTCTAAGAGCACCTAGAACAAAATCAACTTCCTTTACTTAAACTAGGAACATGCTAATGCAAAATATGATCTATTATGAGGAGTCAAGCAATTTCAATAATCATTATCAAATCTGGCAATTTAACTCTGCTTTATCCTACATGCAAGCTTTATAAAAGAAACCTCAAGATTTTTTTCTGAAAATTTGTTTTCTTTTTTTTCTTGTAAATTATAAGAAGTAAACCATCTTAGAAACATCATTATACTTATAAATCTTTAACTTCATTTTACAATTTTAATCATCATCTGCTAGATACCATACTGCACTGAATTATTATCTTTATTTGCTAAGCATCATAATATTTTGATAGGTGAGCTAACCAGTACTATCCATCTTATGAAATTTTAAGATACTTGTTTTGTGGCTATTATTCTGTCATACTTCATTTAACTTTATTTGGGAAGGCCTTTCTGAATTTGAAACCCTTTTGTATCACTACAATTATTTATATTTATTGTATATTTATTTTTTAAATGGCTAAATTTGAAAAGAATAGAGCAACTAAACATCAGTATTTTTTCTTATCTTTGGACTAATCAAGTCCAGATGCCTACAAAACAATGACAGAGAAAATTCTTATTCTTGGCACATTCATGCTGGCTAAACAATATAAAAAAATAAAATAAGTAGATATTGTAGACAGGGGGTGAATCTGCAACTTTTAATTTCACAATACTGAAGTATTCAGGGAAGATTCAGAACCATAGACTAGTGGTATTTCCCTAGATTTTCTTACTAGTTCCCAACTTAAACACTTTCACTTTAGTGTAAGCAGCATACTTAATTGCAAACAGAACAGAACTCAATGCAGAGGGTTGTGTTGGTAAGAAAAAAGCAGGTACGGAAAAAGCAGAAAAACTCCACTGAACTAAAAGGGAATTGACATTTTTTGACCAACAGCTGAAATGAAGTGTAACATTGTTTTGATATTTTAAATGCTTGAGACAAGTTACCAGCCTGGGCTCTGAATCAACAAGAATATTTAAAAAAACAGTTTTTAGTAAGAGATTACTCAAGGGTATAAAAACTGTGCACATCTTAAAGTGCTCTGGCAAAGTGAAGCCTAAATATGTCTCAGATATCCAAACAGTTCTTTCAATGCACCTTTTGTGGTCATCAATGCATGACTGAGAGTTTGAAGTATATGAAGGGAGAAGAGGTGACTGAGTTTTATCACTTAACTTGTGGAACACAAAACCAGCTTTTATTTTATGTTGCTCATTTGGCAATACTTTCAAATCAGCACCTGTAACACTCTCATTATGCTCCTGTTTAGAAGATACAGAAAGCTCTAGGCTCCAGAGTTTTTCAAAGGAAATTTGCAAAACAGCCCTCTTTTGTAGCTTAATACCATTATACAAAAATTCTGTTTATAGTTTTATCTTCATTGTACATAGGCCCCTCACAACAAATAGGAGAACCATTGCAATTTTTCCTTCTAAATGAAATCTAGCACTATTTACAAGGATTTGCTTATACCTCTGCCTCTGCCCTAGAGGCATGAACTGTAGAAAAAGCAAACCCACTGCTCCCAACTGAAAAAATTACTAAATGTCGACATTATCTAGCAAATACCAATGACCAATTTATTAGTGTTTCTTCATGATCTATTTTTAATTAAACTCAAACGACATTAAACCATTTTTAATTTAAAGACATTTGTTTTTTTTAAACCTGGAATACTCCACTGCCAGAACCAACCAGTGCTACATATGAAAACTGATTTTCTTTGAATGACTTTCCATGGGGTGGTTGAAACCCTGTTAATGACACATTGAGATTGGACTTAACCTTGCTGCAGACCAGTTCTGCACCCAAAAACAAATCCAGAGAACTCTGCACAGCAGAAGACATTTTTGTGCATGAACCAGGGTCCTATAGAGGTAGAGGTAAAAGTTCACATGCAAACTGAATTGTGGCTTTAGTTTGTTGCTGAAGTGTGTATAGAGCAAATATTGCAGTTGTCCCCACATAGTGGACTTTGTTTTGTATTCATAAAAGTCTCCATGCCTGAGGGCAGTATTTTCTTCAGAGGAAATGAAGCCCAAACTCACAAACTCCAGTCTCATGTGCGAATGACTTTGCATGGACTTTGAGATCTCAGCATGAGCTGTTCTGCCCTGTTGTTCACTCCTATTGTGCTGCACTGCTGGCTACTGAAGACAGAGCCAGGTTCAAAATGTTGAAAGAATTTACTTTGGACATTGGGATCTTGATTTGAAAACAGCCTGTTCTCTTCAATCAGAATCCCTAAGGAAAATGTGATAAAACCCTTCCACAGCACTCTGCAAGGGAGAAGTCCAAGATGCTCCTTGCTCCAAGAAGAAAATATTTTCTCCATAATTTGCATGTATTTGCTGTCACAGATCACTATTTCTATTGTGTTAAGTAGTTGTACGTTTTTCAAAACCAGAAAGCTGACAGAGAAAAATAAACAATAATGTTCTTAGCAGACAACAATAAAGTCTTAAAATAATGATAATTTCAAATTATCCACTTTCTCAATTAAAGTTATTTTTTAATAGAATCATAGAATCACTAAAGCTGGTAAAGACATTCAAGATCATGGAGTTCAGCCTTTGTCTGAACAGCATCATGGCAACTAAACCACAGAACTAAGTACCATTTCCATTTGTTCCTTGAACACTTCCAGAATGATGATGCCACCATCTCCCTGGGCAGCACAGTTTTGGTGGAAACATTCTTCCTGATACCCAGTCTGAACCTCCCCTGGCACTGCTTGAGGCTATGTCCTCTTGTCCTGTTTGTACAGGGCAATATTGTCATTATACATTCTGTTTTCGTTATTAAGAGCACAGTAGCAGGTAAACATAAAATATATTCTATCTCAAAGGGAGACACAATAAAAATATTTGGATCTAGGGAGTTGTTTTCCAAGAAAACCATAAAAACATAATTTAAAATGCTAGCATTGTATGGCTGCTTTACATTTTACTGAATATTGCCTTTCGCAGACTGCTCTTGGACAAGGCAATTTAGATCTCAGTGTCAAGATAGCCTGTACTCTGACTCTGTCCATTACTCTGTCCTACGTTTTAAGAGTGTATTTCCTGTGTTCATTTATGAGAAAGTATCTAATAAGAGCAGCCTTTCAGCATAAAAGAAGTTCTAAGAAGTGAAGAAACTTGAAAATGCCTCCAGCTCCTCTGCTTCTCTGCCAGTTTGATATGGCAGCATTCCCTCTCACATGCATTTTTCACTAGGGCTTGTCGAAGTGGAATACATTGTTTAAATGACAACCTCATGCCTTTGAAAAGGTATCAGACCACCTATTCTTCAAATAAAGAGTGCCCTATTTGCTGCTTCTTTACACAGCATTAGTTGAACTGTCAGTGTCAGTGGAATTTCCCCAGACTCCTGGAAAATGAGGAATGACTTCAAACCCGTAAGAGAGAAAAGGCAGGTCTTTCAAATACAGCCACACAGCAGTGGATCTTTCAGCACAGCAGTGAGATCAGAGCTAAGCACTGTTACAGTGCTGGGTCCTAGAGGAGGTACCTTTGAAATGCAGAATTAACCCATTGGCTGTAAGAGAGGACAGCCAGGACAGAGCAGCCCTGTCAGTATAATTCATAGGACACTGGGAGGGCTGACAGGGGAAAACATGAGCTGACATGGAAAAACACACTGATGCATACCCACATGCACATGATATAAGTATCTGCTAGTCAGTATCAGAGGGATTGAGATATCTGAAACTGTGATGTTACCATTATAATTATAAAATCATATGTCTCAGAAATAATAATAACTATAAGCATTAAAGAGCCACAAATACCTCTTTGTCCTTTTGGTACAGGGAGTTCCTCTGGAGTTAATGTCACTGATGAGGAAATTGCAATGGTGAGCTAATTAAAAATGCCTCTGCTGAAGTCCTGAACTTCCAGGTATCTGTACCAGATGAGATTTTATGCCAACATACAGAAAACCCCAAGTTTTCATGGAGCTGGATTAGATGAGTTGCAGTATCCTTCATATCTACCAGCCTGTGATAATAGAAATCCTTGGAATGGAGAGGCACTCACTTTTCCCAGTCACCATTACTACTGGATTTCATGATAAAAATATTGCTCCCAACTCAGGTTACATATTCTGTACCACTCATAATTACTGAATATGTTCTGACAGTGAGGGAATCATCCTAAATTAATAAGTCCTGAGCATTAAATAAGTTGTTAGAACAAACTTCAGCCTTGAAATGCAGTTCCACTCGTGCATCTGCATCGATCTTTTTTTGAATAGAAGGACCAGCAGTTTGTAGAATAGGTATTTTTTTAATAGAATTTTTACAGAATTAATTTTTTTTTAAAATTTCTGAAGAAGGCATTCAAACCAAAGATTCTGACTCAAGTATGAAGGTTGTACATAGATTGTAATTTTGTTTTTTGTTTCTTTTTCCTTCAGGCATTTTGTTAAGGGGAAAAATGATAGATTCTAACAGTTCAACAGTTTTCTTACAGTACTAAAACACACTTCAAAAACTTTTTAAGCTCTTTGCTGACCACGCAATTGTAATAACCACTTTATTATTGCTTTTTATTTTACCAATGTCTTTATATTTATTTATTTTTTCTTTGTTCTAGAGGGCAAAAGAAGAAATAAATTTTACCAGAAATTTTGTCTTATCTGAAAAGATTAGGAAATTAATAGTTTAGTCTGTCTGTCTGTGATACTTAGGAATAAGTGACATTTCATGAATTATATTTAATTACAGTGTCTTTTCCAATTTTTTTTCTGTCCACTTACCTGTTAATAATTACATTAGTTTTTAAGTAAGAAGTGAGACCACAATGGAAAATAGAGAGGTTAAAGCCTAGTAGATTTTTTTTTCCCCTTTCTGCAGTTTTATTAAAAATTCCTAATGTAAATATGGTTTTTTGGGGGGTCAGAAAATTTCATCTCCCTCCTTACCATAAATTTTATTTTCAATAAGAACTTGATCTGCACTGCTATTAGAATTTTTCATTGCAGGTTTTCTGCTGTGTTTTATGCACTAGGTGGTCTGTCATATGCATAATTAGTAATTACAGGACCCACAGGCAATAAATCATGAAAACATATTATCTTTGCATCATACTTGGGTTAACAGCATTCTAATGCACAGTGGAGGCTGTCACCAGCATTTTATGAAGATAGATGATTGAACTATGCAAGTCATAAGCTGAATTGTGATAAATCACTCAGTTCATTCTCACTAAAGGTTTGTGACACTGGCTGAGCGCCCTGTCCTGCCTGTGACAGGAGCAGCTGCTGACACCTGCACCCATGGTGGTGGCTTGGACACTGGTTAGGGACTGCTGGGCCAAACCATCTCAGAATCTTAGAGAGCCTGCTCTCATTCAGAGGATCCATAATTTCAGTTACCTATTTGACATTTGCTGACAACACCCTTCTCTCCCCAAAAACAAGAACAAAAACAAAACAAAAAACAAAATGTTGTGTGTTTTTTTTTAATTTGAGTGTTTTATTCTAAACACTAATTTTACAGAACACACTAATTTTACAGAACATACACACATTACAGAAAAGTTATCAGAACTAGTTGCTCTATTGTAATTCTTGAAAGGTCAGCATGTGAAGAAATGCCTCTGTGAATGGATACTACTTTTAAAAATTAGCACTCTACAGAAATATAATTTGTTGTTCTAGAGAGAAACGAGGAAAACAAAACCCAAAAACCTAAATTATGATCTAAAAGGAAACTATTTTTAAAATAATTACCACAAAGGATTTGATATAAAGATTAGTAAATAAAAAGCTAAGTAATTTGAATATTAAATTAATTCTATTGAAGACTTACTGTGTTTTCCCAAATTCCCTAGAATATCCCTTTGAAAGAGACAGTTTGAGATATATTTATTTTCTGACCTACTAAAAATGTGAACATGACAATTTTATTCCTTATATTCTACTTGTTCATCACTGGTACAAAACAACTTCAACAATAAAATACACTATAAAATAACAACAACATCTTTGCATCTGTCCTAAAAATCCACAGTAAATAAATAAGTAAATAAACATATTTACCATAGTAAATACGTTGTTTCATGCATGATTGCCTTCATATCACAAAGACCATCTGGAAATGGATTTTTAAACAAAACCTTTCTGAAAATTTGATGGTGTAACTAATGTTGTTTTGGTTTGATGAAAAAAACATAATAAAGCTCCATCTCAGATTCCAAAGCATGTAAATGGAAATAAAATACCCTTATTGACAGGAATACTGGTAGAAGTAGAAAACTTTAAGTAACACTTTTACTTAAATAATTTATCTCTACATTTTTAAAGTTGTTCAGTGCATGATAATCTAGCCAGCTGTTTATAAAACCCTGACAGGCTACTTTGTTTAGGATTGGGTTAAACAGCGGAGAAAATAAGGGTAGCTTGATAAACTTTCTTGTTCTGAATTTGCCAACTTCTTTTTAAACTTCTATGACCTGTCAAACTGGTAATTAAATGTTGATTTATTACAGAAGGCTGCAATTATTGTAGCTCATTTGCTAAGGACTCATGAACTACTTTGCAGTATAGAAAATCAGGAAACAACCAAAGTACTTGTTGTTTAATTTCATTCCTTTAAGACATGGTAATGGGGGAACCATTTCAGCTTCACATACTAATGTCAGACTTACAGTCTGGATCATGCTCACTCACTCTTCATGTAGTTTATATCTTTGTAATGTTACATTTGTTCTTATTGTTACTGTGCCCTAGAAATCACCAGTTCATTCAGTGCTTCTGAAAAGCACTCCTAAGCCAGAAGGAGAAACTTTCTCCAGGTTTCCATAGAAATGTCATGCTTCGGGAGAAGTTGCTCCTGTTGAATTAATGAGGTTGGTTATGATAAAGCTATTCAGGTCTAGCATTGAGAAAGTGCAATGAACCTTGCATTTTGATGGAAAATCTGGAAGTTGACTCAAATGAAAAGTAAAAAGATTTTAATCTGGATAACAGTTTGAATTCTGATGTTCTTCTTTTACTGACTGCAGTCATCTGGAACAAGCACATGTACTGCTGGTACTGTTAACAGTAAATTAAACATCCTGAGGCATTACACTTCTAAGAATCTGCAGTTCCTTAATGCAAATATGTGAGACAATCTCCTGTCAGGTGATTTGAAGATCCTGATTCAACTTCAAACCTTTCCCTGTCTGATGAGTTTTTGAAAGTAAAATGTAAGAGTAGGCTTCTGAGTTAAAAGCAGAGGATGCATGTTAGCAGCAGGACTGGTGGTTTGCTTATCAATGGTGCAAAAGTTCTTGGCCCCTGTTTTGCCAGTTTTTATAGGTGAATTATGACATAGAAATGTTGGGGGAATTCTGGATTTTATTTCTTCTATGGTTTTGCACTTACATACTTGTCATCTAAGCGGGGCTATTCCAGCAGAGAATGAGTAGTAGGAGTTACATTTTAAAATATACAAAATTTACTTTTATAAAACATGGTGGACAAGGCCAGTTCATTATAATGTGTTACAGTTTGTTTCTAAACTTTTATGACAGTTGTGACTATAATGCAAATACTGGATAGCTCTACTAACTCCATAGGCATGTAAAGGGAAAGGCAGGGGAATAGAAAGTATCTAAAATATACACATATTCTACAGGCCCAGGGCTTTTAAGCAAGCATCTTAGCATCTTCCAAAATGATCATATAGGTAAATTTCAGAATTATAAAGCAAAAATAGCGGGAAGACAGTCCTCTGGAAGTCTTCGGTCTGTGTAGTCTTGAAATGACAGAATTATAAATATTATTAATGGGTCAAAGTAAGAATACCTTAAATAATAACAAAAAAAACAAAAAAACAAAAAACAAAAAAAAACAACCAACCAAACAAAAAAACAAAAAAAAACAAAAAAAAAAAAAACCCAACACTTTTTCCACTTTAAATATCATGTTATTGGACATGACTATAAAAATGCTAAGAAATTAGAAAATGTGGCAGTAAGTGCAGAGTATTTTTTTTAGCACAAGACCCACTGATATCCATAAAAGTTTCTGCTGGCTGGGGTCTAGACAGGTGCAAAACATATACAGTGCAGTTTACATTCAATCTATTTTTCAATGATGGCTAAGTTTTCTTGTAAGTCTACAGCCTATTCTGTTGTCATCAGAAACATGTTGAAATAAAATTTCCAGTGAGACATGTTCTTATTTGTAAATGAAGTATGACACTTAAGGCAGAAATTTCCAACTGCCCTATGTCCATAAGCTAGAATTCATGCAATGGGTACACTTGTTTTTATTTGGGTTTTCCTATCATGAATCCAAAGATATTGTGCATGGAGATTATGCAGACAGTGGGGCAGACTTCTTCAAGATACTTTAGGTTAAAGAGCAAGGTATTCAAAGAATGCAATGTAATGGGACTAAGCACATAATAAATGAGAAATCATAGTTATGAGCTTCAAACAATTATTTCAAAACTGTGCTGGTTTGGGCTAGAGTAGATTTATTTTCTTCACGATAGCTAGTGTGGGGCTGTGTTTTGTACTTGTGCTGAACACAGGTTTGATAATACAGAGATGTTTTTGTTATGCTGGACAGGAAGCTGGGGGTGCATGGGAGATTGGGAGGAGACACAGCCAGGACAAGTGACCCAAACTGACCAAAGGGACATTCCAGACCATGTGACAGCATGCTCAGTATATAAAGTGGGAGGGGCAGAAGGGGGAAGAGGGGGATGTTTGGAGTGATGGTGTTTGTCTTCCCAAGTTAGTGTTACATGTGATAGGGCCCTGCTCTCCTGGAGATGGCTGAACACCTGCCTGCCCATGGGAAGCACTGCATTAATCCCTGTTTTGCTTTGCCTGTATGTGTGGCTTTTTGTTTCCTTACTAAATTGTTTTTCCTTAAACCCATGAGTTTTCTGGGTTTTACATTTCCAACTCCATCCCCAGTCCCACAGGTGGGGAAGAGAGCAAGTGGATGTGTAGGGCTTGCCTGCTCTCTGGGAGAGCATGCTAAACCATGACAGAAGCACACTTAATGATTCATGGACATTTTCTGACAGTAAAGGACTAGATTAATGTCAGTGCTGAGATAAGGGTAGCCATATATTGAGAAAAGGTAGGCCTTTTCTCAAATTACTTTCTCAAATTTAATGTTAATTATGAAAAAGAAACTTTTGTTGTCTTTTCTTTGTTTTCATCTTTGCTGATCAGACAGTGGACCATGAGGTTCTGGAGGTTGTTCCTTTCCTGAGCTCCCCTCCAAAGGCACCCAGAGGTGAGACTCATCTGACACTGGCAGCTTTTGGCAGCAGCAGTAGAAACAGGCTGCTAAGACCACTGCAGGATGGAGATGAGAGGAAGAGGCTATGGAAATGCAGGGAGTGAAAGGCCAGGAGAAAAATGGTAGATGTCAATCATATGCATTAATGCTCTGCGAAGTTGGGGAGATATTCTTTCCTGTCCCCTCTCTTCCTCCAAAACATAAGCGTGATTTGCTCTGTAGGTGTAACTTGCATGGTAACTTGTTTAAAAATGAATGTCTACATTTTCAGAGGGAGGAGAATATTCCAATCTTTTATCACAGACTGTTACAGGATTTGCTGCTGTAGGAACATGAATTCAGATTTTAAACCAGGACCAAAGGAGTAATTTTTTTATCATTAATATTTTAATAAACAAGTACTAGTAATAACTACATCTCTCCCCTACCACTTTGCTAAAAAATAATGATAATACCTAACAAGAATAACAAGAAAAACCTGCCAGTTCCCTCTGAATTTTTGTTTATATAAAAGAGTTTAAAAATTGTCTTCATCAAAGCATGCAGGTTTTTTTTTAGGAACATAATTGTATATTGCAAGGATATGCTGACATATCCACTTGCAGATGTGTCTTTGTTATGGTCCATAGTACTCTATACCAGGTATCCTAAGTAGGAAATAAAGAGTACTTAGCCTAGCAAGCTTAGTGTTGTTTTTCCCTCAGCAATTTCCTTCTTTATTCCTCCCCCTAATGAGATTTTGTGGCACACATTTGTAGAAACATGTAGGTTTAAGGAGAAAAATTATTAAATTATCTTACTGTGGGGAAGAGAAAAAAATATTTTCTGATCCAGTGTTCATTCATAAGCCAAGTTAAAAAGAACATTGCCTGTCAAAAAATTCTGACTTAGATTAATTTAGCTGAAGAGCATTTATAGAAACTAAGCAAAGTCACATTGTTTCAACAGACATTATCCAGCTCTGCATACACTGGCTTCTGTGCTCTCAATTTTCCTCTGTCTTCATCTATTTCCTGTCTCTTTTGTTCACATCTGCTGTCAACTTATGACAGAAATTATCATATTTAAATTACTGGCAGTTTGCTTTTTTTCCTCCTCTATGATCAAGGAAATGGAATGTTTCAAGAATTTAAATTGGCACATTCTTCACATTTTCAAAGTTGCGTCCTTCCTTTACCAAAAATTGTTCTACGTCACAGCACATAACAACAAATCAGCTCCAGGCAGAGCTATGGCGTTTCAACTTATCTAGAATAAGATGGGAAATTCAAAGTGAACATCAGTGATCTTATTCAAATAATTAAACATTGGCAAGGATGACCTGGCTGCTGAGGAGAATTTGTGACCTCTGTGTACTTAGATTGTGGAGGAGCCACAGCTGTCAGTAAGGTTCCCCTCCTCCTTTTGCTACACTCGGGCATGCAGGAGCCATCATGTGACAATACCAGCTAACCTGCCACCTCAGTAGCAACTCTTGGTAAATCCTGAAGAATTAGTTAATTCAATTAAACAGACAGCAAAAAGAAAAAAAAAAAAAATGCAGAGAAGAGGTATATGTGTGAATAAGAGTTATCACTAAACTAACATAAATGAAAGGCAAAGCTCTCACAAAAAATCATAGTTATCTTCTTTTTTTCATCTCTCATTCACCCCCCCTACAGTTCTTCTGAAACATCAGTTAATACAAATACTTTATCTTCTAGTAAAACACTTGACTTATTTGAGAAATTTAGTTGGGCTGTAGTATTACATAAAAATGCATTCCTACTTTAAAAAATAATCAAATCCCTCGTCCACTCAGATCAGGATGAAAAAAGGAGATTTCCAGCTCTTTCACTGAGGTATTAGGAAAAAAAAAAAAAAAAAACAAAAAGAAACTTTGTGACTATTTTGTGACTTTAACTTTCTCTAAAACACAATGTTTTGTGCTGAATACAAAACCTCCAGACATAAACGAGTATCTTTGCTATTTCTGGCTCTCAAATACAGATGTTTGAACATCACATATAAGTGAAATTGCTCTTATTAAAAAAAAAAAAAGGTGGAATTTTTCATCTCAACTCTACACAAAACAGTGAAAGAAAGTGATCCTTGTGAAAAATATTTTTTTTTGTTTCAAAGGCACCATCTCAGGCAGAAATCCAACTAAGAAGTGCAAGGGCTTCTTCTTCAAAACTTCTTTTGTAGGGTTGTCTGCAGATTTTTAACTTTCATACCCAATGCCTTATATGCAAAACATATTCTTCATGGTAATGAATATGCCTTTGCTTTTCAATATGGATGTAGGCACCACCTGCCCTAGACAAAAACAATCCTTTTTTTTCTCCATTTCTTAATCTACATGTATACAATGAAAGATAATGGTATCCCAAGGTGTTTGTAATATAAATGTATATGATGAAGAAAATCCCAAAAATGTGACAAAAAAAGAATGAGACATTATCTCTGTCTTACAAAGAAGATCTGTGGCACAAGATTAAATAATTTGCTCCATTTTACTGAAGTGTAGGAACAAAACAAAAAAAGATCTAACTATTCCCTTTTCTACAAGACTATTTACTTTCCTAATTATTTTATTTTTCTTACTGTAGTGTTCAAAAGCTTTATAGAAAAAAACAGGTCTTTTGAGTATTTAAATTAATTTTTAAAAAAATTATAACCAAATTACTTTAAGTTTGGGACCTATCTTTTTTAACCAGGATAAATTAAATTCAATAACTTAAATAATTATTTTGTCATTTTGCAATTAAATATGTAATTTCTGTATATATTGAATGAAAATTATTAGTTAGCAAGCAGAAAAATGAGAGCTTTATGTGGGCGTTTTTTCTCATACTTATCATGAAACCCCATGCTCCATTATTATGAAATATATTGTATGTATAGCAGTCCAAGACTGATTTACATTTCATAGCAATGCAAAGTTTTAAACATTGATTTAGGTGACTGAAACTTCTGTTGATAACCTGGGGTGAAGTTTCTTTCTCCAGATGACTGGTAAACCGAATTTCCAAATGGGAAGAGCTGCAAGCACACTGAAGAAACCAGGGACACTTGCACTGATGTGAGTTTCTCCAGTAATACCAGTGATCCAACAAAACCCTGGTCTTGCAGGCTCCTAGAAATGTACTCAGCCAAGCCCAGCACTCTACCTTGTCTCCTGAACTTCCAATAATTGGGATCTAACAGTAATCAAGGTTCTTTTGCAATTCTGGCAATTTTCAGGCTTTTACTGTGTCTTTGAGACTCAGGTCCAGCCTGTCCACCACCTATACATAGTAACTAATTGTACTTTTGCATAATAAATGAGGATGTTGGATGTCAGGAATTCTGTATGAACACCTTCTAACTTTTCCAACTCAGGCTGTCAGATGAATGAGAATAACTCAGGAGGAATTATCCAGCCAAGGTATTTATCTAATTTTACAATGGTTTAGATACACCTGGGCAATTGATGGATAGGGGAGAAAAGTAGATTGCTAAGTTAATGCCAAATATGTGAGATATTTAAACCTATTATCCCCAGTTACTGAGGACTGCCCTAACTATTGACACAGCCCATTTCTATTTCTGTGTGCACTGGGCAGAATCATAAATTTTCCTGGAGGAAAAAAAAATGTTATGTTAATATTATGCCCATAGTAGCTATATCAGAAAGACTTGATATTTTAAAAGATGAGCAAAAAATAATTATTATGAAAAATTAAAAAGATTGAAAGATCCTATGAATCTCTTGATTTCTTGCCCTTCTCTTGTATAAACCTCAAGTGAATCCAGAATAACTGTTTTAGTTCTTACGAGTATGTCAACAATTGAATAACTAACCTTAAAGAACATACTGAATACATTTTTCGTTCCATTAACATTGCTATAGAAAAACACAGTGCCCTGAAATTTCCCATCTCATGACCTTGGAAATCTCCCAAGGCAGCTGTAAAAGTCTAGTTGCAGGGGTCTTTTAAAATGGAGCCTAACAAATCTCAGAAAAATACACGACACGGGAACAATGCTGCCATACATAGGGAATTCAGCTAACTGAAAATTAATAGACCTTCTATATCTCTAATTTGTGTGGGTTTATGAAAACATGTCATTTAATATCTTTGCAAGTGTGCTATCCTGTGCATTAATGTATCTTTTTGATCATAATTCTCAGCCTTTCAAAAAAAAAAAAGTCCATAATCTTTTGTCCTGAAAAAACCCCAACTTTAAAATAATATTTTGCAATAACAGTGGAAATAATTTTAAAATAAGAAGCAATCATAGACTCGATTAACCTGTTTTAACTTTACAGTAGCCATGAAATAGGTCAATACCAACTGGTCTTGTGAGTGATCGACCTTCCAAATCTACCCAATAGAGCTAGAAAATTGGCAAAAGATTGTTTTTTGGTGGGTAACACTTGAGAAAAATCTATTTGTTCTGTGTCAGCAAGAGGATCAGTCCTGCTGTCCTATCATAACAAATTTTCTGCACCCATTTACAAGCTATCAGCATATTAATAGAGCCACTGTTGCTTAACAGTTTTGTTTCAGGCATCGACCCACCAGTAACCATATCAGTGATTGCAGACAGATCATATTTGCATATTGACACATATCCTGAGAAGCCAAATTAGATCCTTAATTATTCCTCTTCATATTCTAAGACATACTTTTGAAAATTTTAATAAGTTTTTTTTGAAGTTTCCTAATTTTATTTAGGTGCCTTAGGTGTTAGATTAAATAATGAAATCTTGATTTGCAAGACTGAATTTCATATTATCACAGGATTTTCTGGAAAGTGCCCAGTCAGAAATCCCTCTCTACTTGGGGACTAATTTCGTATATGCAATCCTCTTTCACTAAGGATACTGTAAATAAGACATAAATCAGAAGGATCCTCAAGTGCAAGCACCTAGTGCTTCAATCAGAGAGATGACAATTTTTTTTATTTTTCCCAGATTTCATAAGAATGCAATGCCTCTTCACAATTTTTGGTATTTTCAATATTTTAAAAGGATAACAGGGATGAATTTAGGAATTATTCCAGAAGAAAAAAGCGTTCATGGCCTGTCCAGAGCCCAATGACCTAAATATGCAAAATATCTAAACACGTCACTGATCTCCTAAGAGTACATCCAATTAGTTTAATGTTATGAAACAACAGACGTGAATTAATAAAGTACCTTCTGTCTCTAGGTGTCATGCAAATATTCTTTTATCAACACATGACTCTGTTATTCTCAAATACTATAATGCTTCCTGACTTTTATGATCACATTGCCTATTCCTTCTACCTAGCCCATGTTCTTGTGGGAGACTTTAAGCTGCTGTATGTCTACTGGAAACTCAACACAACAGAGAACAGTCAGTCTAGGAGGTTCCTGGACTTTGTGGAAGAGAACTTCCTTCCACAGCTGGGAAGAGAGCCTAGCAAGGGCTGATGTCCTGTTTGACCTTCTGTTTACAAATAAAGGCTGGTGTGGAGGTGTGCTGGTAAAGGCCATCTGGGGTGCAGTGACCATGACATTGTACAGTTTTCAATTTCAATTGGTGAAATAAGGAAGGGGTCAACCAAACCTCCACTTTGG
Source organism: Onychostruthus taczanowskii (assembly GCF_017590055.1). Lineage (NCBI taxonomy): Eukaryota > Metazoa > Chordata > Aves > Passeriformes > Passeridae > Onychostruthus > Onychostruthus taczanowskii. The sequence continues at coordinate 1,990,474 of NW_024506773.1, read as the reverse complement.
ACTTCTGTAGGGTGGGTTTTGGCCAGTTTAGGACACTGGTTCAGAGAGCCACCTAGAAAATAGTCCTTAACAACACAGGGGGGACCAGGTCAGCTGAACACAATTTAAGAAGGACACCTTAAAGGTGAGGAACAGGCTCTCCCTACATGCTGAAAGACAAACCAGCAGAGATGAAGACCAGCCTGGCTGAACAGGGAGCTTTTGCAATAATTCAGGGAAAAAAGAGTTTATGACCTCTGGAACAAGGGACAGGCAACTTTGGGAGAGTACAAGAATGTCCTTAGGTCATGTAGAGAGAAAATTGGAAAGGCAAAACTCAGCTAGAAGTCAATCTGGCCACTGCTGTGAAAGATAATAAAATGTGTTTTTATAAATACATTGACAACAAAAGAAGGGCCAAGGAAAATCTCCACTTTTACTGAATGCAGCAGGGAACATTGTCACCAAGGATGAGGAGGAGGCTGAGGTATTTAAGTGTTAAACTTGGTAAATGAGACAATGTCAACCTTCCAATCTCCATATACAGCAAGAAAACAAGAAAATTCTGTCCTTTCTTACAATTATCCTAGAGAATATTATTAAGTTGGAAGTGTTAGTCCACAAGTCCCATATTCCTTGGGTATGACTCCAGATTTTAACTATGGATATATTTGCCTTACCCTACCCTACATATTCCATGACATGGGAAATCTTCCATTAATTGAATTATCTTAATTCAGAGCTCTCTGTAAGCATCCAATAAGTTGAAGCCAAACTAGTGCATCACCAATGAGGTTCTATATGGCTTAAGCAGTTATTATCCTAGAAACAGCTTATTTCTTTGTGCTATACTCTAGCATTATAAATCTGGTTGTTAAAGTAGGAGGGCATATTCACAGCTACTAAGGAGGAAAATAGAGATTGATTTTCCAACATACTTTCTATCCCAGTTCAGTAAGATTTGTATATGCTGGCCTTACAGGCAGACTGCAGAAGACTACACAGAAGTATGTCAGGTTTTCCTGTTTTTCCCAAAGAAATATTGACTAAGCAGTGTTTGAGGATTCTCTGTGTTTTCCCAAGATTTATAGCTGCCTGGTAGTCTAGCTGAAGAGTGAGTTCTCAGGCTACAGGAATATTTGCGAGTATTTTTGTATCATCTGAAGAATGATATGAGAACCAAGAGATTTTTCAGCAGGTGGAATTAGTCACCTAACGTGTTAAACACCAGAGGAAGGGTTTATACTCTTAAAAAATACCATTTAATATGACCAATGAATAATAGATGTCTATGAAAAGGTTTATGAAAGATAGCAGATTCTTGCTGACATTGACTACATTTATCTATTAAATTAAACACAGGGAGATAAATATCAATGTTGTTCAAAGTCCATTTTAATGATTTGCTACATGAACAAGTAAATCAATGAAATAATTTATCTGAAGCTCACCAATGTTTGAAAATTCCTTTCTCCTCCTGTTCAAACCTCTTTACAGGAATCATACATAAAGATGAAAGCTTTGTAAATGTGTTGTGAAAGACAGAGTTATGGATTGCCTTGATCATTTGTGCAAAAGTTATGTTTAGTATTCAGAAAAATGTTTTTGAACTACAAGATGAAATAAATTTTAAAAAAACCCAGCCTTGAGTCCAATATTAGAATGTGCATTAATTTACCTTTTATCTTTAATAGCATTTATCTTAATCTCTTTTCCAAATCACACTTTCAAATGCAGCTAGGTGGTACACCTTTAGATCAGTCTATGTATTCACATGGAATTTTTAGGGACTATAGATGTATGAAAAGAGTGCAGAGACCACACATTTTAAACATTCAGCCACTAACCTTGAAGTAAGTAAAAGTTTTCCCATTTAAGAGCCAGGTTTCCCAAGCTCTGTGACACCAAAACTCTAAGAAAAGAAGTCTCTAGTGAGCAACTTAGACACATTATAGAGGTTCCTAGTGCCCTTGGTTGACCAGTCGTGTGTTTTACTATTGTGCACAGACACACATACACATATGTATTTGAGTATTTATGACAGACTTTACACCACAGCAATTTAACAGGTTTCGTTTAGTCTGGGCAGCTTCTTTGCTCACTGAACATTTCCAGCAGTTGTAAGTATCATTAGGACTTGCACTACTTCAATTTTCATTTACTTGGAAGTTATTTGTTAAACCCGTACTTCAGTATCCACAGCATCACTAGCTGTTTCTTTACATATTGATCTTTGTTTGCGTAATGCCACCTACTCACCAAAAATTCAAACTCTTGAGCCAGTGACTCCACCTTGCTAGGCAGATGCAACACAGATGAAACTGGAGTTTTCTCTAGAGCAGAGAAATATTATCTCATGTAAACACCATACTTATCATTGCTAATTGTGTATCTGGTAATGGTAGATGTTTATGTGTAGTACATTACTGCCCATGATTCACTAATGCAATCAAAAATACCACCTTTGCCTAGGCAGATTTTATCAACAAAATTCTTCTACTTTTTAGTTAGACATAGGTTAGGTGGTGTAGGCCAGACTCCTATAAATAAGAATAAAACAAAATTATGCATGATTTTAATTAAAGTCCTATGTAAGAATAGAAAAATAGGATTTAAATCTTCTTGGATAAAGAATTTTAAAAAGACATAGCTTCAATATGAATTTAGAAACGGTGTGAGCTTTCAACTTTACAGTAAAATCATGCTATAAATAATTCAGGGAGAAAAAAGTGTTTATTCAACAAAAAGGGGAAATAGAAGAGAATGATTATAGAATAAAAAAAGTGTGAAAATTAAGGCATTAATGTAAAAGTTTACACGTTCAGTTTATTAGATGATAGTTAAGCTTCTAAAAAGACAACTGAATTTTGTAATAGATTTTGGGACTGAATTCAGAACACTAATCTACTTCAGGAAAAGTCATCTAGAACAGCCCAAATTATCCTCACGGTTAGATAATTCTACTATAGTAACATATGCTCATGGCCTTATTTTAATGGAAATATACAGCAGTTTTATTATTAAAATTAAAAGAGTGCTTGAGGAAGGACCACAAACCACCTAAAATGATCAATATTAGACCTGAAGAGTAAAGGATGAAGTTGGGTAACACTAGAGATTTGTTCAGAGCTGAAGTCAATTACTCTTTGCAATACAAAGATAAGATCTTACTAATTCTTAATAGAAAACATAATTTTTTCAGAGACAGCTCTGAAATTATTTAATAATGTTGACAAGTAGCCAATAAGAAGATTAATTCTGAATTGTCAGTAAAGATTGAATTTCACAATGGATCAAAATAATGACAATATATCTGTACTGTGGAGACATGGAGAGAAAGAAAGAAGGAGGAGAAAAAAAACCTGTAAGACTGAATTCATAGTAAAGACTAAAGGATTTCTGACCTCATAAAATAATCAAAATTAAACTCTAAAAATTAAATAGCACATAAGCCAAAAGATATCACCATATTGTGGTGGTTAAAGCCCAGACAGAAATTAAGCACCATGCAACCACTCACTCATCCCACCCCTTTCTTCCCCACCTACCCCAGTGGAATGGGGTAAGGAATCAAATTAAAACTTCTATGTTGAGATACAAACAGCTTAATAATTAAAACAAAACAAAATACAATAGTAATGGTTAAAAAACAATTAAAACAATAACAATAATGATAATAAAAAGGAGATAAGTGATGAACAATGCAATTGCTCACCACCTGTTGACTAATGCCATACTTCTTCTTCCCAACCCCAGACCAGCTTTCCTGCTAGGAAACATCTGTTTTACATGCTGAGGATGATGTTCTCTGGTGTGGAATATCTGTTTGGACAGTTCAAGTCACCTGTCCCAGCTATGTTCTCTCCCAGTTTTTTTTTTGCTCACCTCCTCACTGCCAGAGCATGTCACAAGCAAAAAGAAGTCCTTGACTTGGGATAAACACAACTTAGCCAAACCCAAAACATCAGCGAGTTATATATACTATTCTCATTCTGAATCGAGACTACAGCATTGGAACAGCTACTGAGAAGAAATTAGCTCTATCCCAGTTGACACCAGGACACATATACACTTTAGGCTATTGAATAGCATAAATTACATGGAATCATAGAATCGTGTGGATTGGAAGGGACCTTAAATATCATTTAGTTTCACCTCCCTTTTCATAGGCAGGGACTCCTTCCACTAGACTAGGTTCTGAGGTTACTCAGAACTGGCCTTGAACATCCATCCAGCCTGGCCATCCAGCCTGGCCTTGAACACTTTCATAATCTCTCTGTACAACCTGTGCCAGTTCCTTACCACCCTCATTGTGAAGAGTTTCTTCCTAATATCTAATCTAAGTTTAACCTCCTTTAGCTTAAGGCCATCTCCCTTGTCCTAGCACAATATACCCTTGCGAAAAGTCCCTCTCCAGGGATTCTTGCAGGCTTCCTTTGGGTATTGGAAGGCCACAATGAGGTCTCATTGGAGACTTCTCTTCTCCAGGGTGTACAGCCCCAGGTCTCTCAGCCTCTTTTTGTAGCAGGAGTTCCAGGCCTCTGCCTAATTTTGTGGCTCTCCACTGGACTGGCTCCAATGGATTGATGTCTTCCTTGTGTTGAGGGCCCCAGAGATGCACACAGTACTCCAGATGGAGTCTCACAAGGGCAGGCTACAGAGGGAGCATTATCTCCCATAAGAAAAGTCACCTCACATAAGAATGCAATTCAATATCAATATACTGCCTTTAAAATTAACACTGATTTTCTTTTGTCATGGTTTGACCTGGAAGTGACGTTTTGGGAAGTTATGGTCAAACCAATCAGTAAGAAGGTTTGAGTAAGTAAAAGAATGCTAACAGATAGAGCACCCGAGATGGAAGAGATGATTGGAGTGGCTTTAGCCGGACTTTTCCTCTGACATAGCCACGGGCGAAGCCGGGTTCTTCCGTTAATGCAGAGACTGCACCTTGGGAGAGGCGGTTGGCCAGACGCCAAGAATAATAAGGCTGCGAGGAGAAGCCGAAAAAACAAAACCTTCCCTTTTGTGTCTGTGTAGATTAATAAAGTGTTGTCTTTTCCCTCCATTCCCAAGTTAAAGCCTACTTTGTTCTGTTCCCGAATCACATCTCACAGCAACCATTTTGAAAGATACACCTTTCATAAAAGCACTGGCACTGTACCAGAGTCAATCCATGACATCTTTTAATCACATGATCCTCAAATTAAAAATTATCATTGAAAAGGAAGAACGTCTCCAAAGCAAGAACAGGATGACTGGAGAATGGATGCTGATTATCAAATAGACAACTTTGTCACAGCAGTAAGCTGCTGTTAAAACTACCTTTAAGATAAAAGAAGCACTGATAAGACACTGTGAGTGCCTTGAAGGATAACCTCTAATTAAGGTACTGTTTTCTAAGGATGCTATAACCTTACTTTGGATTTATTATAAAAACTAAGAGATACCTTACTCTGAGTCTCATATTAGTCTTAGTCAGTGACCTGTCCATGTACATCGTCTTTCAAGATTCTAAAGCCCTGCTATGGACAGGTTTATCTTTCCAGTGAAAGGTTCTCCTCATTTTAAAAGGTAATTGCACTGGGAAGATAAGATTTTATCATCTATTAGTTGGCTTCACTGACTTTAGTGTCTGTGTCTCAGATTAAGGTATGCATTAATCAGAGGCACATATTACATATTTACTTCAATTTAAGTAGCCATTGAAGTGTGTTTTAAAACACTGGTCATGTAAATTTCTAAACATCTGCAGTTTAGGACCTCTTCTTGATAATCCAGTATTAGTCTCCATTAAAGCTGACATTATAGTACATCCTGTAGAAACTACCCTGTCTTCCACTACTGACATGGACACACAGGCTCAAGTGAACCTTTTCAACTAAAGGTGTATTACCTATTTGTAATTTTTTTTTTTTTTAGTCTAGTACACCAGGGTACAGGTTTAGTTCAGCTGAAGGCACACTGCCTGTTTCAGTATTGAACACCAAGGCTTTGGTTACTGGCAGGTGATATCTATTTCTCCCTTAAGCAACTTGGGCTTTCCTGTGGTATTAAAAAAATCCATATCTTGTAGAGAGGTGCTGAAAATACACCAGGTAATAATGACGATCAAACCAGACCAGACATTAACACTAAACATTAGTAGCCAGCTGCAAAAAGAGTAATAATTTTTTTGAGTTAATTATGAAGAAACAAGGCTAAAAAACAATGAAAAATAAACAATGTGACAATAAATCACAACAGTTTATATGAATACCTGGTTAAATTGCTAGTGTGACCTTAGAAAAATGAACTCTAAGAAAATACTAGAGCCATGAATGGAGTGGAACACTTTACCAACACATCAAATTTCTTGCTCTACAGATGTTACTAGCTTTACTGTTTCTTGAACCACTTCATTGCAGCCTTAGCTTCTGAGGTTTTTGCTACCCCTCAAAGTTTAACACTGCAGAGCCTGGAACTGTGATGGGCCCTCAATCAGCTCCCAGATGCAGTTAAGCAAGTTTCAAGTCCTCATATTTCATGAAATCTTGCTTCAGAAACACCACATTCCTCTATAGGATTGATAAGGGATAATATATAGCAAAGGAAAAACAAGTGGCAGGAGATCCATCTTAACTAAAGGAAGTATTGAAGTCCTCAGCAGAACAAGTAGCAGACTATATGTACATAATGTTATATAGGGGAAAAAGCAGAATAGTAAGGATATATAAGTAAGGATATATAAGTAAGTATAGGATTATGCTAAAAGTCTAATTAATTTTCATCATCACATTTGGGTAAATAGGATTTACATGAATCTAGATTAAATAAGTTGGGCTAACAGCTAAACTGGGAAGGTTAATATAGCTTTTGAGAGCTGCTGTGAATTCCTATTATTCTTCCTAACTGGTTTTCTCTTTTTACTATCAAGGTGCTCAGATGCTGTCCTGAACTAAAAGGGAGTATACAAGGCATGGCTAGAGAGACCATGGGCTTTTCTTCCCTGACATATAGGCTGCATGTATTCTAATGCTTATCCATACAAATTTGGTGTTGTAAGGTAATGCATCCTGTTAATACATAAGATTTCATTAAAACAAAAAAGCTTTACCTGTTAAAAGAAAAACAAAATGCAAAAATTCTAGTATTCCTATACCAGAGCATTATCTATGGATTAAAACAAAATCTCTTTATGATATATATCATTAAATGGCATTGAATTTGTCCAGGGAACTTTATTTTCTAATACTACCTAAAATTCCTTTTCTACCTTTGAATTTAGTCTTTTAGTTACTCTAATACATTTAGGTAGCTAAGTAGAAATAACCATCACAGACACACCATCATATTCATTGCTCTGATCCTTTGAGATTAGTGCAGTTAACATTTTTCAAATCTCATTCACAAAGAGCTTTATGTGATCATAATGTTACTGTGCGTTAAATCCAGCTAAGACTGACATAGTTTAATGCTTCATAAATTCTTCAATTTGCCAGACAGCCACACATAGGAAGCATATCTGACAAGGTGATCTGTACATCATTGCTCAGGGTGATTTATGTTGAAGCTTTGTAATTAAATTCCTTTCTTTTAGTATGCTCCATGACCGCCATGGATAGCAACATGCCATCAGCCCTCAAGCTTCAGAAAGATATTAATTTTGTTTTATCTTTCTACTGACACAGTAACAGGCAACACACAGTAGGTGCTGATAGTCCAAAGAGGAAAAAGTAAACATTGAAGTCTGCTTTACACTGTGGCTCAGAATTCATAGATCCAATCTTGTTATATTAACTTTTGGGGACCTGGAACTCTTGGGAAGGTATCAAAAGAACAGAATAATAAAAAGGGGACGCGCCTTGAACAAAAGCTTTATATTCAAGTACATATAGTCTGCTTGTTGCCACCAGTGATTAGGGATTCATTGCCACAGGATGCCTGTCTCTGGCCTGGTGCATGGTGCTGTCCTGATTTTCTGTTTCTGTGAGCAGGCTCAGCTCATATGTTTCCTGTTCTGTAACAATAATAGGAGTTTCACTTCACTAAAAGAAATGTAACAGGTGGCAAACAAAGGAAGATTCACATCTAAAGGAGAGAGGTGTAGATGCTGGAATAATGAAATAAAAATTCCACTGCCAAAAGCAAAAAGAACCTCCACCATGAATTTACTTTAAGACAAAGACAATTTTGTTAATATAATTTTTAAAGATTAAAATATTATTAAGCAGGCTGCTTTATAAGTCAACAAGAACAGCATTTATTAATATATGAAAACTGTAAGTATGCTGATACCAATTTATTAATATTTTGGAGAAAATGTATGAGTTCATGTAGAATTTATAAAAGTTTGACAGAGGCGTTAAGAAACACTCATTCGGTATCATAGTTAATTATAGGTTTAAGTAAGTTGAAAGGTGCTTATTACAATCATAGAGCTCCCAATGTCTGATATTTTTATATCAGCCATGCAATATGTGACCACATTAAAAACAAACTTTTATAACACCTTAGCAATTTCAATTTAAAAATGAAGTATATCCACTATGTGCTATCTGCTATTTAAACCCAAGGAAACATTTTGAAATTTGGGGTTTAGGCCAGTTTCCTTGATGTTTTTTACTAGTACCTTTCGTTTCAAAACATTTATGTTAGCAGAGATGATTTTGAAACTTAAAGCTTCTTATCTAAAAATATGATCTTGCAACAGTAAAATGGCAGACAGCCTTTGTTATTACTGCTAGCTGAGGCACTTGTAAGAAACTCATATAAAGGGGTGTTTTAAAATCAGGGTCTGATTTTTTTTTTGCTAAAACAGACCTTTGGTGACAGCAGTTTTCCATCTTACTGACAAAGTTTGCTTACTTTGATGGAAAGTTGCTTCTTGCTGTAACTCAGCTGAAATTTTAAGTACTGTGTAGAGACACAATTCTGTACTTAATCATCTCAACTAAAATTTTTCTGTTGATACAATGGGGCTTGAAAAAAAGGAAGGGTTTCTGTTGCTAAATTTTAAAACAAATGCTAAAAGTAGAGATTCCAGAAAGAAAACTCCCAGGGATATGAGAAATAAAATTTAATCAGCTTTCTTCACCTTGCTCAATCCTCAAAATAGTGAAGCTGTGCCATCCACCTGTATAATTTCAACATTTGAAATGAGTTAGAAAACTCATGTTGTTCAGTGATACCTTCATAAAGATATGAAAAGTTATTACTTGAGAGCCTTTGTGTTACAGAACACTAAGTTCCTGATTAAGCTTCTTTTTCTGCACTAATACAGTGTTAAGAATGTCATGTCAGTAGTTCGCAAGGTCAAATCATGGTTTAAAATACAGTAAGAGAATCCAACAGTCAAAATGCACACCAGTAGTTAAGGAAGATACAAGTCAACACAAAAGGGGTGGATCTTCAAAAACTCCTCATGTTTCCAGAGCCTAAGTTTCAAAAAATACCCTTTTGTGATCTGCATGAATAAAAAAAATCTCCTCTGTATTTTTATTAAATTAGATTAAATAGGGGAGCAAGAAAACCTAGTACCATTTTATGTGACCTTGCTTGTCTATAGGATTATTATTATATTTTTCCTGGAGAGTTTCTAAACAGCTTTTCTTAGCAGTTGGCAGTTTTTAGGATATGAAACTAAACAAGATGCTATGTAAAGTACATTGAAAGAAAGATAAATACATAAGTGGAATGAATAATTATGACCTGAGAAACACTGAGAATGGAACCACTTTTAGCAAACTTCAACCTGAGCTGTATTTTAGAGATGACAGAAGTGTTAGGGTATCACACTTTCATATGCGAAATAGGAACAGAATTGCTCAGAAGTGTCAGTTCATATTTCTACCTGTATCTATTTTTGCATATGTTGGTATAACTGCAGGTACAGTTAACAATAAATCTGAAAGATGTAGAAGTTTGGGGTTTTTTTTCTCTTCCCCTTAGAAAAATATATGAAAAATTCATGCTGTTGTCAAAACTCTGCCCCACTGTGGACCAAAAAACATTTATTGGGAAGCATATACCACTCACAAATGCTACAAAAAGCATGGAAAAATATTCCCAGCCATGAGTATATTACTTTAAGGATGAAATTCTGTAGGAATGTTAAGAAAGAATGGCAGAAGGAAAAGGTTTTTTTGTTTGGTTTTTTTTTTTTTTTTGGTTTTAGTTTTTTTTTTTTTTTTTTTTTTTTTTTTTTTTTTTTTTTTTTTTTTTTTTTTTTTTTTTTTTTTTTTCTAATGAATAATAGGCAGGATTTTAATTAGCTCAGAACATGTAAAAAAATGCAATCCACATCCCCCAAACAATAACCATCCCAAGTGCCTGTTTTTCCACAACAAGACCAGATAACTACATACAAATGTCTTTTTAAAATTAGATTTCTGTTTTGGAGACAAAACAAATAAACACCAAAACATTCACTGAGCAACATGGCCAGATAAATTTAGTCCTAATTTAGGTGAAAGGGGAATTATGAAATGAGTTCTGTTCCTTACCTCCCTCACATTCAGACTCCATCTCTGCTTGAATGTTGTTGTTATTCCTCCTTCAGACTGATACTGGCATATTTAAACAGAAGCTTTTGGTTTTTGTTTTTTGTTTACCTGTGAGACCCCATTTCTGACTATCAGATACTCTGCAGGCCTAACATAGTTCACATTCAAGGGTTAAGAAAAAGAAAGAATAAAGATATCTTCCCTTCTAAAAGTGTTAGCTCAGCTGAATGTTCTAAATATTAAAAAAAGCATAGCAACAGCAAAACCTCAATTATGAGCAAGGTTGCTGGATACCCCAAGCATCTCTAATGTCATGCAGCCTGGTTATATTCTGTCCCAAAATCCTGTTTATTCTGCAACCAAGGACTTAGTATGACTGAAAAAATATCTCTATAAATACTGAGAGAGTCTCCCTTCCACAGAAGTTGATGGGATAGTAATCCAAAGATCTTGCTGCTATCATTTTGTTCCCTATCTAGAGTGCAGTTCAACCCACACAATCCAATTCTATAATTGTACTCTGATGCTGAGGTTTGTAAATTACATTTCAGAGGATTTTTCGACAAGCATGAAGCATTAGCAGTTAAAAAGTCAAAGCTTATTGAACACACATATGCTATATATCACAGATTCATACAGATTCATTTTTAGGGAACTTTTGAAACAGTTTTCTGTATTCCATCCTGATCTTCAAAAGCATAAGATTAAACATCAGTAATTCTTGCCAAGTTAGAACTCCTCGTGGAAAGTATGAGTCTGTATGATTTTTATAAGTACTAGCCCAAGATTAAAAATCAGGCATGACATCTGGTACGTCCGTGGGACATGGTTGAACTCCAAAGTGACTTTTTAGTCAGAGGAACGGTGAACTGATGGATTGCAACAATTGTTTATTGTTTGTTTATTGGCCTGTATTTACTGATGATGCACATCACCATGAGTAGCAGTGAGCCTGGTATTTATAATAACAATTTCTTATAAAATGAAAGACTAGTCTTTCCATTCTTGGCTCCCTCTTGGACAAAACAAACAAATAAAGAAACTCAGTCTCTACTCCTTTCATTGAGCTAAAGCAAAAAAACCTTCTGAAGACTGACCATGTCGATAGGACTTAGCAGCAAGCTCTGATGTTACCTGCACAATTGTAGAATCAGGCATCACCAGCCACACTGTCCCACAGAAGTCTGTTTTGTTATGGAAGAATCAGTGCTTTCAGGCACCTTTGTAATCCCTCCTGATGATAACATAACTGATGGGCTCATATAGAGAAAAGAATGATAATTCTCCCTAACAGTTCCTTGGAAAATGCACACTGGCTGCATATACAACGAAATATTAATACTGTTTTCTTAAACCCTTTTAAACATTTATGTATTTTATGAACACTGAAACCAAAGGAAAAGCATTATTTGCAAGGAAGGGAATTAAAACAGTCAACAAGCACCAAATTAATTCTTTACTGGGAGGCACTAATTTAATCCTAACTGCATTTACATGTAAATCCACCATGATATAAGAACACAGCTTCTTGGCCTCAGGGTTTAAAAGTACCCTCCAGAGAATTAATCTTTATTATATGTAAAGGAAAAAAAGAATACAAAGTGACAGAAATGCTATAGAGCATCCTTGTCCAGCTAAAAGCTGGTAAAAGAAGGATCAAAAGAGTGCAGTATTACGAGGAGACAGCATTTCCCTCTGTGTCTATAGTTCTACAGAAGACGTATACATCAGGGATGCAGGAAAGTTCTGCTCTGTAGAAATAATCCAAAGAATGGAGAATCTGAAGAGACACTGCCTGTCTCTAGCTCACCTTATCACTCTGCTCCATGGAGAATCCTGTTCCCAGAAGCTACATGACGCTTTGAGGAAGCATACAGAATCCATCTCCTTTTCAAATACTGTAATCTGCATTGTAATCAGGTACAACCAGTAAGCACTTCTGCAGTGCTGGAGGAGGATGTTTTTAACCTTCCATTACTGCTATCAACAGCAGAGATCTCAAGAGATCTGTGGCTCACTCCTCTTCTGGATCTCTCAGGTATATGACTGACCTTAGAATGGTACAAAATAAATCCCCTTCCAATAGATCAGAAAATAGCTTCAGAAACTGGAACTTGTAAATGCAATTGGCTGCAAAATACATACAAATGTCTTCTGTGACCTCCATAGGCTTTAGTTTCCTTCTGAGTTCAAAGTTCTACTCTTAACTAATAAAAGGTTAATGGGTGATTATAGTAAGCTTTCAGTTTGCAGTTATTCCAGATTACTTGAAATCAACAGAGAAATGTAAATTAAATATAGGTACAAACCAATTCTTTTGCAAACAGATTATAAATCCTCATTTGCATTACACAATCTTAAGGGACGTCATGAAATAGCAATTTTAAAAATACACCTGGTTACAAGCTATTAAAAAGTTAAAAGAAACCATTAGAAGTTTTGAATCTTAGCAACATGAATAACAGGGGGTTTGTTTTTCTTATAGTTTTCCTGCTACGTTGAACTTACACACTTCTTATTTACAGCCTTCAGGATTCTGAAATTTAGAAGACTGAAAGAAGCCCCGATTGAAACATACAGCTTCAAGAACTGTGTTTTTATTTGGGCTTATGTCATTCAGCTCTGGGTCTGCCAGCATGAGAAAGACATGGACCTGCTTGAGTGGGTCCAGAGGAGGGCCAAGAGAATGACTGGGGGCTGGAGAGCCTCTGCTCTGCAAACAGGCTGGGAATATACTCTACCTCACAATGAGACCTTAAAACCAGCTGTATATGATAGCTGAATTTAAAAGATAAAAGACTGAACTGCATGCTAAGTTTCCATGCTGGCAACCTGCCAACATTGGCAGATACAACTGAAATTTCTATCATGTCAACAGAGAAAATTATGGGAGTTTTAAGTATTTAATTTTCTGTATTTGTCTACGTTCCTTAAAATGCTGTTTCTTATGATATAGTAAGGTGGAAGGGCAGACAACAGCAGGAAAGAGCAATATGGTTATCTGTGCAAATTTTCAAATGTGTCTTTGGAGCAGTAATATGATGTACCAAGTAAAATAAAAACCTCATTTATTTTCCCCACTCTACCTTCATTGGGTTGTTTCCCTAGCCTCTTTTGTAAAAGCTTTTTAAAATTCTTGGATTTTTCTATTCCCCATGATGATTACAATCTCAGGTAAGCATAACAAAGACATGAAAACAAATAAAAAAGGTGGCTAAGTAACACCAAAAAAGCAAAAAAAGCCACATTTCTTTAAAAAAAAGTGTTGCAGTGACTTTTTTTTTTTATTTTTGATTTTATGTTCTGTTCTAAAAAGAACTGAATAGTAAGGATATACACTGTACCTTGCATAATATCCATATATATACATATTAATTAAAAAGCCTTTCTGGACATTGATTTTCACTAGATAAACAATCAGGACCATCAAATATCTCAAAATTTTCAATGCACAGTCAAAATAAGCCACGTTTCTTCATGCTAAAATTTCCATTCCCATTCTCTTGGATGTGATAGATACACTTTTGCTGTTTCACAAAGGAGGGACATAATTTTAATGTACACATGCAGCAGTAAAGATTTTTTCAAATATGATTGCATCTGTGTAACATAGAAATTTCCCTTTTTGGAGAAGATCCTTTCAAGATTTTTACGACTTCAGAGAAAAATGAAATGAGAATTATTTTTTATGTCTCTGTGGCCTAGATCGTAATGATTGAATGTTTTTGAGTTTCTTTCACAAAAGAAAAATATTCTCTGAGAAGGAAATTATAGGACAGGAAATTGCTAGCAAGGTTTTCATATTTTTTTCTCTCTTTTGATAACAATAGTCTTTGTTTATTTTTAACAGAGTAATATGTTTAGAGAAAACAGTTGGCAATTAATATACAGATGTAAAAAGTATTAATATTCAACCTACTTCATTCTTTATGAAAGGGACAGGGAAGGAATGAAAATTATTTTTCAAAGCAAAACTGCATGTTTGGAAGTCAATAGGCATTGATTTTTTTATATGAATTGCTAATGAAACTCTCAAGAGTATAAAATCCATTGTATGATTTTAGAATAAAAGAAGTCTATTTTTTATCTTTGAAAAATATAAAGTTGTATTTACTTTCCCTGTTTTATGAATGAAAAGATATACGTGGGTAATCATTATTTCTACATGAAGCATTACATAAATTCCAGAATGAGATTATGAACCTACCAAACCACAAGTGCTTAAATGTCATGCACCTGTATTCTTACTTCCACAAACCCACAAGATTTGGATGGAAAACCTTTTTTTTTTTTTTAAATAAATGTTGAAGAGAGTTCTATGTTAACACACAAAAGCAGAAGGTACTAAAAAGGAAAACAGAATTGTAGATGTTCCTCTTTATTGAAAACATTCTACAAAATAAACTTCTATTTATAAATGTAGACTACATATTTTATTTCAGGGTATGCCTTCAGTTTCAGCATGGATGACAACACTGGAACATTTAGTACAGGAGCAACTGAAATAGTCTACACAGGAGTGAAAGGAATCTCCCATAGTATGAAGTCGAAGTCCCCACTGACAGCTATTTCATGCCTTACAATCTCTGGCTACCTCTGATCATATCATTATAAATTTCAAATTAACATATACACATCCATCCATCTTAGTTAACTTCCAGCACTGAATCCATTTCCTAAGCATTCTTCTCCTATGCCCTCCTTTGCATCACAGTTTTTCCTCTTTTAAAAAGATCCTAGGATCTGTCTGGTTTTTCTCCAAGTTGAGACAAATACTCTTTGGCTTCTCTAAAGAGTCTTTACTCCTTTTTTTTTTCTTTTTTACAGATATTCTTATCTCCAGTTCCTGCTAATAGGCTGACACTGAGCAAGGAAATAGAATAGAAATAAGTTTAGCTTCATGAAACCAGCAGGAAAGTGGCGTTTACTATCTCTGAAATACCAAAGATTCCACTTCAGCCTTAGAATTCATCTTTCTTTCAAGTTTTTAATTTATATAAAGCTGGTGGGCTCTATTTCCAATATTAGAAAGATAAATTTAAATCTAGATTACCTACCTTTTAATGTATAAATTTTCAACTCACTGCTGGCTTGCTACGTATATTGTATTCCTTGTCATATGATTTTTCACATGAAAATATCATTATGAAACCTGAGTAACTAGGAGAATCCACCACCCACTTCCATCTAGTCATACATCAGAAGTACAGCAGGAGAGCAATTTAGGAAAATGTTCTGTATTGAGATACCGGTTTTGTGCAGCTTAATATGAGATCACTGGTAACACCCACATAGCTCAACCAAAATAATCCATCATGATTGTGTTGCAATTTCAAATGAATGACAAAATTTCTAAGGTGTGAGCCACAGAGTACTAACAATGACATTGACTCATTCTTGTGCATTGAGAAGTATGCTTAATATAGATTTGCAGAAGCAAAAGAAAGATTATCTGAGAATTTATCAGATTATCTGAATTATCTTCAAGTAAAAAAAAAAAACAAAAAAAACCCAACAAATTCTGATTTATTTATTAAGGAAGATATGGAATAAGAAAGTATTTTATTAGTGAAAATGACACAAAGAAAATTATGAGAAAAGGGGTCTTCTAAGCTAAACTTTCCTACGTGAAAAAAAGATATATAAAAATATTATATTTTCTACTTAGGTTTCTGAGAAATTCTTATAGTTACTATTATATGAGCAAAGTTAACCAAAGAAACTGAAACTCAAACAAAAGGACATGTTGAAATTATTATCCTTATATAATTGCAAAAAGCTTCACCTTTCAGACCATCATGACCTGTATGTCCCTTCCTTGAAGTTTTTTTCTCTGTGCTAGGATTACCTTTCCTTGGCTTTCAAAATTGTGTGGGGAGGGACTTTGTCTCCTGAGTGCTCCAGTGTTTGCCTACTTTGGTTTGACCTTTACTATTCATTGCTGAAGAGGTATGATTCAGGAGATGCCATTTTTCCCCCACAGTAATTACTAAAACTTTATATTTCACCAAAATATAAAGGAACTGTTTTAAAGAATACAGAACAGGTTTAAATCCCTCGCCATCATTATAAAATCCTATTATAATTTTCACAAGACTATAGGCCTGTATAAATTCTCTTTGAGCTCTTGAAACTCCTCTTGGATCCTCTGAATGCAATGCATTCTGCATTTCTATATCAAAACTTACAATATTGGACTTCATTTTTTGCATCTATTCAGTTTCAACTGAAATAAGTGTTCAATATGCTGAATCAAGAATATATGCAATGATCAAGGTATTTTATTGTTTGAAACTTGCTGTTCAATATTAATAGACAGTTGCTAAATAATTTCAAATTCTGTCTCTTCCAGGCACAATCCTTGTGTTAAATTTTAAATGAACAATATAAAACACAGCTGACTAGCAATGTCAAAGAGAAGTTTTAGATTTATTGGTATGTCTCCTTTTGCAGTTCATATTTTAGTGTCTTGTCAGGGAACTTAGAATACCTTTTAGCTTTCAAAACATCCCTCAGACTTGATTGCACCTCTGTGCTCTTAGGGGTGTAGGAAAATGAAAAGACCAATTTGGTACTCACTGAGGTTAGGCTAAATGGATAGGACATAGAAAACTGCTGGATAGGACATAAAAAAAGAAATTGTCAGACATGTTATGTAATGAAATGAGGAGCTGACAAAATCTACACATAGCGCCATGAGGGATGGCAGATTTTCATCAGTGCATAGGTGGAGTGAAGTGAGAAATGGTCAGGCTTCACAGACCTCTGATGGGAAGCACTGGGTGCCTTTGGGGAGTGCAGATGCGCAAGGCCAGCAGAATCTTGGTAACTCTTTCAGTAATACTACATCAACAAAAATCGTCTAGGTAACAATATCAACTATGGGTTTATATGTAGAAAAAAAGGGAAAAAATGGGGAGAAAATAGTTACTAGAACATTGTTTACCTGACAGGAGAGCAGAGCAGAAGATGGCAGGTAGAAAGGTGGCAAAGAGGGGGAGTCAGGAAAAGGAGTAATTAGAAATACAAACCATGTGATTAGTGCTGTTTAGGAGTACTTGCTGGAGAACTCTGTGCAGTCTCAATAATGACAATAAAGCCACCCATGTTCTGACCATATTGCACAGGTCAAACCTGCTTCCTCATCCAGCAGGCGAAGCAAGAAGTTGCTGAGAAGGGTCCACAGTTAGCAGGAAGGCTCACAGACAAACAGGTTGAACATATTGGTATTGCTGCTGGCGCCTGTGGCGGGCTTGACAGCATCATCATCTGAGCCACCTCATCCTCAAAATCTCTGTATTCACAAGAATATTTCAGGCATCAGAGTAGTTCTGTGGCTTTCAAGGACTGCATTATAAAGTTTGTTAACAACAGGATCCCTACACAGCATTCTTACATATATGTCATAAAACAGCATTCTTGTCTCAGGACGTGACGTTTCATGAAACTTGCTGAATTATTTCCTCATCTGAATCTCTTGCACATTTCCCAGCTCCAGGAAGTATAAGCATAGATACTTATCCTTTAAGGGTATTCTTAGGAGCCCAACTATATGCCAGAAAATGGAAATACAGAAAGCTTTTGAGGCACAGGGAAATCTTTGTCCATATTAAAAACCACCTCATTATCATAACATTTTTCAGCAAGACAAAGGTAGAACTGACCACTTCTTTCTGAGTTAGTGTGAAGCCAAATGTAACAGCCTTAACCAGTCCAGACACATACAGTGAAATGACATGTTTTTCTTCCTTACTATCTGTTCCTTAATGCTCCTTAAGAACACAGACAATCTCCAAAATTTGCAAAAATCACTGACAGAAAAAGGTTCATCACCATCCATGTCTAGATGCTATTTCTACGAGCCATTCTTAGACACAACCTTTAATGTCCATGATGAGGGAGTGCAGGGGGTCTCATCAGGATGGTTTTTGTTGCTCGTCTGTAACAAATTCTGTGTCTTTTGTAACACCACCGAAGAAACTGAGAAAATGTGTAGCAGAGGAACAAAATACATGATTTAGGAGAGAGAAATAAAGAAAGATTAAGCATCTACCCATGAACACAAGTGGACAGCTATTTTAACAAAATTTAATTTATATTCAGCTTCCAATGGAATTATACTGACTAGTGCCTTATAATGTGACACACAGTGCATTTCAAAATACAGTCTGTGTATTTTGAGTGTAAGACAAATGTCATCTAAGGAAGTCAAATACATATACCCTTATACTGACTGCAGAAGAAGAGAACTCCAAACCAAGCCCCCAAAAATCCTCCTATAAAATAAATGAATTAAAAAAAATTGAGTTTTTAAAATAAATAAATATTGAGTTTTTGAAATCATGCAAATACAGACTAATTTCAAAGTAAAGAACAGGCAACAACCTGTTAAATGCAAGCACAATAGCCTTCTTCAAAGTCTTCTGGCTAGGATATTAATTGCCTGTGAGATCATAATGGAATAAAAACAATAGCAGAAGCAAGCAGTGTGATGCTAATATTACTTATCGCATAGATAATTTTCAAGTAAAAGACAGAGGCATAAATGGAATCACTTGCTAATTTTTAAAATTAATGTATGTCTTTATGAAACATAAACACATTACGGACAAAACTGAGACCATGTAAATGAAAATTAGTTTTGGCATGGAATAGTATAAAGGCATAGTATAAAGGGTTAAGACTTGGGGATGGCTGTTAATGAAACCATAATGTAAATCAGCATATAAACATATAAAATGTGACCTAACTAGACACACACTTAATTTACACAAATAATTCTAAAATAAGTGCATAACTAATGTAATTCAAGAGGTCATTCATGCAAAATCTATTATCCCTTCTTTGTCAACAGCTCAATAATGTCATTATTCAGAATATGGATACTGTTTCAAAATGTGTTTTTTCCTGAAAAAAGATTCTATTTTAACAAAGGTATCACATTAGTTTTAAAAAAGACAACTTCTCTTTCACTCTTTGCATGTACAATATGCATAAAATCCCATTAACAGACAGATCATAGAAACAATATTAAAAGAGTATATATATATTTTTATTTTCTTTTTTTTACAGCTAGCTAGGAGGGCTTGTGTCTTGTAAACACCTAGCTTTCTGCAGAATTAATGAATAACATTTTGGAAAGCCTTAGAATAAATGCATTTAAAATGTCATGTACTGTACATTTTGCATTTTTAATAGTCCTACACTCTTTCACCACTTAGAAGAAAAATATATAATGAAGAATTAAATCTATAATTGATGCTCATGTCATTTATTAAATCTGTACCCTATAACCAGGGCATTACTGTAATTAGGAGATGTAGAAAAGCTTAGACCAATTAAATGTTGAACTTCTTCTAAGCCAAGGTAGGGAATAGGAGAGCGAAGGTGGTCAGAAGGTGGTCAGTGAAGCAACTCTAACTACAGCTGACGCTGTTTTCTCCTTTCCTGAGAATATTAAAAATAAGTATTGTTATTTATCAGTACAGTTATAGCTGGAGCTACACTGGGATACTGAAACATGTCTCTTGCCATTCACTAATCATGTGTCTGGAGAAAGATTGCTGTGAGATTCAGGGTACTAATTTTACTTTTCACCCTCGGATACAGCATATTCGCATGATCTACATTCACTAAGTTTCTCCTTTTTGCAGATATGCCACTCCAAACCCTTTTTTTTTTTTTTTTTTTTTTTTTTTATCAGAAGCAGAAAAACTTCTGTGTTTTTCCCATGCTATTCAGTTTGCTACACACTAGAACACTACCTGTGGAAAAAGAACAATTCTGCCCAGTTTGTTTTTAAAGAGGTCAAATATTTATGAAAAGTATTTTCATGGTACTCTTTCTGCGGGAAGAGAGACTATCCTTTCCCTTAAAATTGCCTATTAAAATGTTGCCTGTTCTCATTTTTGAAAGTTAGCATGCCCTAAGGACTACAGATGTTTGGTATTCTGCAGAAAGGCTACACTGGCGCATTTGGAATGCATATTGGGTTTTTCACTGAAAATAGTATTTACTTTCATATGTAGGTATATGATAAGGACACAAGTTCCTTATCAGCTATTCCTTCAGTAAGACCCAAATATAAGGAACATTTATGAGGATTTTGAATAGAAGGTCAATTAAGGGTTTTTTTTTTAATTATAAAATCCTTGATATATTAAAATTTCATTTTCAATTGATTTGACCATCACAAATTTGTAATTATCTTCTCAAAAATGCTTTGTGATAATTGTTTACTTCAAATTACTATTTTTCTCCTAAAAAGGTTTCAGGGCAAACAGTGAAGACTTTTAGGAGAAAGGACAAAAATAAATACAAATCTTGTCTGCTGCAATAGAGGAGAGAGGGGTTGTAGTGATTACAAGTTAGGTAGATTGTAGTGATTACAAGTTAGGTAGAAAATTACTTTAATAATACATATATAGAATTTGTTCTTTAAATTTAGACATTTTTCCTGCTTTTACCTGTAAACTGTTCTTCAGAAAAAAACAGAATTTGTGCATAACCAGCAAGACTTGATCAATATTAATGTTAAGATTTCAGAGAAATTTGTGCTAGTATACCTGGTAAACCCAGAACCCACTATATAATATAATTAGAAAGAACAAAGCCATCCCTAGAAGGCATACTAATGATCACATTTATGAGAATGAAGGCTTTCTTTTTTTTTTTTTTTTTTTTTTTTCATTTTGTTTGCTGCAAGACATAGAGTCCATCTCTCATCTGCTGTCTACTTTTTCCAATTGGGCAAACACTTTGGAAGGAGAATGAAAAAAAAAATAGCATAAAGTTAAACCATGATCAAATTGAACTTGTTGATGGTAAGAGCAAAAGTGTGAGTGTGGAAGGAAAGCTAGAACTGATTAAAAAGGACTAAAATTGAGAGCTAAGTACATCAGGGAGGCCAAGAAACAACTGGTGCTGGAGAAGGGAAAAGTCTCTTATCTGGCCAAGTGAAGGCTGAAATTTTGGAGGGATTATCTTGGCGAAGCCATACCAGGACTGAAAGTGAGGGAGATGGGTACAGGACAAATAAGAAATGAATCTGTAGTGCCAGGAGAATGACATCAACTAAATAAAACCAAAAAGGTAAAACCCTTTACCTTTTGAAGGTAAAGATAAAATCCTTTTGAGAAACATGTTGAGAAAAGTTCGTTGAGAGTAGATAATTGCAACAGATATAGGAAGGAACTGCAAAACCATGAAGAAGAACAAGTCACAGATGGATAATGTGCCCAGGAAGGGTCAAAGAAGGAACACAGACCTAGCTGGAGAAACAGCAACCTAGGAAAGAACTCACCCTGGCTAGGCAAGAGGCTACAGTCAAATGGACAAAAATCAGAATTAAAGATCTGTTTAGCAAATGGGGTAGCAGACAACTAACTCAGGCAGCAACAGAAACAGAAGAAAAATAGCTGGACAATTCAAAGAAGGGAACAACTAAATGTACCTAAAATAGGATGTACCACAAGAATCCCAGAACAACCAATGACTTCTGATTTCTCTCTGAGATTTTTCTGTACACAAACTGAATATGTACAAGATTTGTTCAGTTTTGTTCTGTAGGTTGGATGTAAAATTTCTAATTCTGCTTATTGACCCTTCGGAAGGAGTATCACACTGAGCCCATTTCATAGTTTTTCCCATTTGTGTCCAGAATGATGTCATGGCCCAGCCTCAGATGTTGCACGTGGAATTTTCTGCTTCATTTTTTTACAGAACTGGGAAGGCCTATGCAGGAAAATGGCAAACAGGAAAAGTAAGCTCTGGAAGTGAAAAAATGCTGCCTTAGAAAAATGGATACTTTTCCTCCTACTTCTATAACAGATTTTTTATTTGATGATACCTAGAAATAGAAAATAAACATATTCCAATCCTTATTTTCAGAGAGGCCTGATATGCCAGGGATTTAATATAAAATGGTGGCAAGAGATGCAAATCAAGATACAAAATGCCACATCACAACAAAGGCAGCTCACATTACTAGGCATTTTTACCTTTTACTTATGTGCTTCAGCATGTCATTTGCAGAAGCAGATGAAGGGGGACTGCAGATGTGAAAAGAAATGCAGAAATCTTCCTAAGGCAGTACCATAGGCACCATACAGATGGCCACATGTAAATGGGCAATTCTGTACTTACAGCAATCAATTAAACTTATGGCTACAATTCTGAATGACAAGAAAAAACCCCTTTTTTTACTTGTCACTCAGACAAAAAAAACCCCATTGAGTAACTGCTTTTTAAGTATGCATAGACCATTTTGTGGACTAAATGAATTCTTCTGGGGTATATGGGGAGAACCATTATTTAATTAGAGAGCTTCTTACTGCATATATTAAACAGTGGCAAACTAAAGTTGTAAAAGCCTTAGATGCCTTAGATTTCCTAATGTTTGACTTTGCAGTCATAGCAGGGTTTTAAATGCCTAATAAAAACATAAAGTGTGGTCACAACTGGAAATACACTACCACTACAACAGTGGTAGTGCATTGTGCTGATAGTGTTATTGGACAGAGTGCAGCCTCAGTGGGTTTTTTTCCTAGACTGAGCTGTTCTGTCACTTCTTGAGAAAACCATTTGAAATGTCTCACCTGTTCAAGACACACAAACAATTTCAACAGTTAAAAAAGAGCAAAGATTCCTCCAGACAGACTTCAGTCAAACCACAGCAAATTCCTAACTGAAAAAAATAGGTCCTTTTAAAACAAAAATATAAAATTTTATAAAATGCTCTCTTGTACTGGCTTGTAATCACTGTAAAGGAGAGAATATTAGTTGTTCTGCAAAATACAAGCTGCTCAGTAATACCCTAAGGACGATTGGTTTGACCATAACTTCCCAAAACCTTACTTCCGGGTCAAACCATGACACTATTATTTTGACCAAAAAGTGTGTGATATTTCAGAGCAGGAGCAGGATAAACTTCTTTGGTGAGTATCCAGAAAAGAATAATACACAGCAGGAAAACAAAGAACACACACACATATAAAATGGCTATGGTCCAGAAAATATTTGTATTGTGATATTGACACTCAAAACAATAATGGACCTTTTATCTTAAAATGAGATTTTTAAAAATAGGTTTTTGTTGCTTTTTTAAAATCTCATTCTTCCTATGGATAGAACCCCTCCCAATCACCTGATCTAAAAGACAACAATGAAGCATTTTTTTATTTCTAACAGTAGGAACCAGTGATTTAGCTAAGGACAATTGTCTTTCTCAAAACATACCCAGAGCACTGGAAGCAAATTGGCCTTTTGCAATATTCAGTGCACAGTGGACTAAGCCTCTAAGATTCACTTCAGTTTTTGTTTTATTTATAGAAGTAACTATTTATATGTAATTACTGAGGTATGACTATTTTCTAGTTCATTATAATGAACTTCTAAGCCATGATCCAATGATAAATTATTTAAACCTGTATCGATTAAGGCTATTACTTTAGCATTTTTTCTTGTCTCTAATTTTTTTTTCTCCTGTGTTACAAAATACTAACTCATCCATTGGGCTGAAACATCTGCTTCAGAAACCACAGCTGAGAACCTGATCGCAGAGGAGTTTCAGAATAAAAGAATATTTTCATAAGTCTCTTTCTAGATCTGCAACTTGAATAAAACTGCTACAGAATGTTTTTACAGTGTAAAATCATGGACTGAGTCTTCTTGCCACAATGCCGCAACAATGATAATAGAAATGCAGAATGCTCTTTCTCTAACAAGCCACAAAATTGTTCAGTCTCATGAAGAGCTCTTTCCACACTGGAATCATAGGCTACTCTTTTTTCATAAGCACACCTCGTTGACCTCCAAGGGTAGCCTTCTCCTCTCTTTGTATTTCCTACTCTGTGGTTAATGCATTTTCGGTCAGGTCCTCGAAACTACTCATGAGGCTGTGCTCTAAATCAGATGAACAATAGCAGGTTAAAAAAAAATTTAAAAAAATCCAGATGATCATTCATGTCTGAGAGCCTACACAGAAGATGGTTCCACAAACAGCTCCATTGTTAAAATGATGAACATGACCTCAAACTGAATGGAGACATCTGCCTTTGCCATCATAAAACTTGCAAGACTTTTCCCTAAATAACATAGGAAAGCACACATGTATTCACTAATTTAATGACTATTATGTCACTGTGAAATCTTACAGTGTGCAAGGCTGGACAATGCATGGTGCCTGTGGTCTACTTTCTCCCACCCATGAGATTAGGCCTAGCAGAGACAGACATAGGTACAGTTACACAAATATGCTTTCATGAGCCTAGGAAAAGTGGTAAAAATCCACTAAAAAGGCAGGAAGGATCACACTGAGGCAGTCAGAAAACACTTTTAAGATAACAATGATAAAAAGTCAAAGGAAAGTAAGTTTTTGTGATTGAAATGAACTTGAAAACATAAGAAAAGAGATAGTCTCTCTTGCCTGGTTCCCACTGGGCCAGGGCAGCGAGGCTTTGGCCATTCAGAACAAACAGAAAGAACTGCACTGGAGGAACACCAGACAATCAGAAAACAGCAGCAACCATCTCTGCTTTGAATGGAAACAGACTGTAAGCCTCTAAATTTCAGCCAAGCATCAAGACAATCATCAGGGTGAGGTTTTTTCATATTTTTTAACACCAATAGCAGCCATTTTTATGCAACAGACAATAATATTTAAGTGACATGATTAGACAAGATGTGTGGCATCTGTAAGCAAAATTTTATTATTCCTTTTTATTGCAGAGGCACATTTAATGAGTTGCTTTTAATTTAAAAGTCGACTGATTTTCTTTGGTTTTAATTTTATTTTATTGATTCTCTTTTTTTAATAAAACACTGAAAATTAAGATGCTCTAGTCCTTCATACAGCATTTAAAAGACCCAGCATTATATTTCAAGTTCACACATCACTAAGATAATAAGGTGACTTTGTTACTGCTGCTTTGATTTAGGTGAATTGAAACATTTAATCTCTCAAGTATGGAAAGTATTGTTTTTTCTTTCAAACACACATAATATCATCTTTAAATTATGTCAAAAGGAGATCAAAACAAGCAAAAATTTCATTAATGTTAAGCTTTTATCACACACAAAAATAGTCAAGAAGACTTTGGTCTGATCATGATAAGCTTAATGGAATGGTCACTGAACTTACGAGACCTAATAATTTATAGATTATCAAATTTCACATCAGCACAATATGGAATAAAATTAATGCATCCATATCAAAATATCTCTTCAAATACAACTCAGAGAATTTCTTCTAGGCTTAAAAAGTAGTCTTTAAAGGCACAGCACAGAATGCAGAACAAAGACATTAGAGGGTATGGCTGGATTAGCAAGAATTGATTCATCTCTTGAGTTACAATGATTTCACAGCAATACAGCAATGGGGGAAGCAACACAACCCTACCCTAATATGCAGCACAATTGTATTATCACCTGTCCTTTCCATTATAGGGACATGGTTTAGATATCACAGAATATCCTGAGTTGGAAGGGTCCCACAAGGATCAGTGAGTCCAGCTCCTGGCCCTAAACAGGACACCTCAAGAGTCACACCACATGCCTGAGAGCATTGTCCAAACACTTCTTGAACTCTGTCAGGCCTGGGGCTGTGACTGCTTCCCTGTGGTGCCTGTTCCAGTGCCCAGCCACCCTCTGGTGGAAGAACTATTTTTAATATTCAACCTAAACCTAAACACAGCTCTAGGGCATTCCCTCACTTCCTGTCACTCGTCACTACAGAGAGAGATCAGTGCCTGCCCCTCCTGTTCTGCTCATGAAGAAGCTGTAACTGCAATGATGTCTCCCCTCAGTCTCCTCCAGGCTGAACAGACCAATGACCTCAGCTTTTCCTCTGTGGCCTCCTCTCAAGGCCCTTCACCATCTTTGTTGCCTTTTGGATGCTAATTACTTAATCTCTTTTTATACTGAAGTGACCAAATATGCTCTTCTTTAAACCACTGGTGGTATTTTCCTTCTAGAATCATAAGGAAAGTAGAATGGGGAGATTATTCTATGATAACAACACATGAAGCAGAAACTCTGATGTGCCTCTCAAATAATATAACACTACAGCCTCTTTTAAAGTTTCTATATTTTGCTCCTAAGAGCAATTAAATCCTAGTTTCCGGGTTCAGTTTATCAAATCTCATCATTGCATCTCTTCTTCCTCTAAGTACAAGCATTAGAGTTCGTTATACTAGGGTTTAGGATCTTTTTCCTTTTTTCTTAAAACCTTAGCTTGTTGATCAAGAATTGGCCAGTCTTAGCCCAAAGGGACTCTCAAAAGTTGATATTTATTTTTCAGAACTACGGGGTTAGAATAGAACTGCTGACATACTGGTATAATCACCAATAAAGAGTGGGATATGATGCATTTACAGACGTGCTTCTCTTCTGGCAGGGGAATTTCTTACTGCTTTTTACACTGCTGAGTCTTCTAATAATCATATGGTAACAACCGTAGATATTGTCTATCTTTCTAAAAAGCAGATATACACCAAAAATAGAGTTTCATCTTCTATATTAAAGAAAAACAAAAAAAAAGGAAAAATAACTAAAAGCAAAGGCAGTCTTACTGAACTGTTTTTAGTCATGCAGACTCTGGAAGAGAATCCTCATTGCAGCAAAGGCTGCAAATGACAACTGCAAAAGTTATCAGCAAAACACAGGAGGAATGCAGCATGCAAGGAAACATCTTGCATACATGACTTGCACAGGGAGCAATTTTCTCCTGTTCTGGCAGGGACATTGCAAAACATCTGCTCTAATGGAAGTAGAACAAAACTGAGGGATAGGAATGCACCATGAAAAAATATATGAATGCAGACTGTACCTGGAAAACAAGTAAGTATAAGAACCAGTGATTATTAAGAAGCTTACTTCCCTTCAGCACTTGCAGTAGTGGAACAGCTGTGGTGATTCAAGGATGTAAGGACAACAAAATTTATAGGTAAAGATAATAATTTTCATAAAGTGATAAAATTGGAGAACTGGACACAATTTCAGGCTTGGAGCTTGAAGAATGGACTCATCTTGAATTTTTGCATTTTTTGTTTGTTTTTTTCCCAAATGAACCAGATGTTCTAATTTGAAACATGCACAGATAAACAAGTAAATGGAGGGAAGTTCCTGCTTTGTCAAGAAGCCTCTTTCTGGTATTATCACAGCGAATTCCTGGTACTAACCCTAAAGTTCCTATTCCTCATGAGTCTGCTGAAGGAGAGAGCAGCAGATCATCCAAGCAATCTCTGATCTTATCTCTGTCACCAGCTGAGCTGGATTTCTCTCGTGGCAAACCTACTCTCTCTGCCCAGTGTGATGGGATAGCTAATTAAACAGGACGATTTATTTAGTTGATGCAGTGAAGTTTTTACACATGCAGAGGCAGAATTTCCTCAAATCTGTTCTGTTCAAAGTTCATTCCGATCTCATTACTTTCTAACAGAGCATATGGAAGTGTGGAATTCCAAGTGGAAGTTTATAGAAACTACAGTTATTCTATCATGTTATTAAATAGCCTTTTGCTTACTACTGTATCATTATTAGCACACTCAATATAGATGATACATTTTAGTCAAAGTCACAATTCATTCAGATGATAAATATTATTTGATTTTCCTAGAAGTATGATGAAATTGTTGGCTATTTGGCTGCAGGTTTCTAATTTTGCCTTGTATGTATAATTGGACTTCAGCAGAAATCAGGAGTTAAATATATTGACAATGTAACACTTTCTATGCTAAAAGAATAATATCTGTGTTTAAAAATAAAAATAAAAAATTCATAGGTGAAAAGCTGACTAAAAAATTTTGTTCTAACTTGAAATAATGATAAGAAATGGAAATTATAATTTGTGTTTAGCAAAAAAAAATTATAAAACCTAATTTTACCAAGCAGTGGATTTACATTTCCTTTTGTTTAAACTTTTTTTTAGAACATATAAATAATTTATATTGTGAAGATGTATGTAAAAATATGTTAATGGATTAGTTTTTAATAAGATGTTGAGAACCAGTATACTTATATATGAGATGTTTACTCCTAGGAATACATTGAGTGAGATAGCAATCCCCAGCATGTATTTTGTAGTTAAAAAGAAGTGAAACAAGTCTGAGGTAATGGAAAAATTTTCATTTGATTTTTGTGAACCTCTTAGGAGTTTGTGCAAGCCCATGCCTGTTCACACCAGTTCTTTTCAGAGAGGACATATGTGAGTATATGCTGTATTGTGCCTGGGAGTGAAATCCAATCTAATGAATCAGTCTACTGTGAGAGCAAGAGTATTTTTCAAGAATAGTGAAAACCAAATTCAAAGGTAATTACACAGAGTTTCTAAAGGGGAACCATGTTGTGAGATACAAAAAGACACTTTAACATGAATTTTAAAAAAAATTAATTTGCCTAAGACACAGTAAGTACTAGAAAATTTAGAAGCAATAGGAGTCATGATCCACCTCTCCATGATAACATCATTATCTAGCAGTTGCCTGAACTGTGCAGTGCTTTGTGGGATGCATCTGCTGCTCTCTAAGGAAAAGCTGACTCTTACTGTTGTTATGATGACTAGACATCAAAAATTATGGGATGTTAACAACATTAAAAATATATCACTATTTATGGGAACATGATATATCTACTATTGTTTAATAACATTTAATGGATACTGGTATTTATAAAAATGTGATATATCTATTACAGATATTTGCAAAACAGTAGAGGTTAACCTATATAGCTGTTTTTCAGCTACCTGTAGCATCTAAGACAATTTCAGTCCTATCTTCACCCATTACTGCATTCCAGATAATAAATGTGTAACCCAAGTTAGTAAATCTGGGTGAGAAAGTCCACTGTTCTATTTCTTACCTAGGGAAAAAAAAAATAATTTATAGTGCTGAGTTATTAAAAATAAATGCTGAAAAATTTTAACTCATTGTTAAAAACTCAAGAAAATTAATATAAACTTGACAAACATAAAATTTAGTCTTTCCAATATCCTTGTTAGAAATAAAAATCAAATTAAAAGGAGCAAAGAAGCAAAAACCTACTGAAGATTCCAAACAGAAGAGCTACATTTTCTAGGCAGAAAATAAAAGTAGTAATGGTAAAAAACCTTAAATACATAGAGTAGATAAAAATATGGATTTTAATGACCCATATGCCCGTAGAGGCAAAAAGATACAGTATGTGACAAAAGATCAATGGATGTTCATATTTTAAGACCTTGCTAACTGGACTGGGTAGAAGAGATAAAAGAATTTATGCAAGGGATGGGAAATCTGGCCCAAAAGATAGGAAGACCAGCCTGGCAAGAAAATTTAGGCTAGTGAAAAGGTCTGTAAGCAGCACATAGCAGCATATTGCTTGCTGAGCTGCAAGGAGTATTTTTAAGGAAATGTATTTAAGTAATTATAGTTGGCTTTGTTTGGGTTTGGGATTGTTTTGTGGTTTTCGTTTTTTGTTAGGTGGTGTTTTTTTTGTTTGTTTTTTTTTCCCCACAAGTACAAATCATCAGTGTATAAAAACTGAGAGAATAATGCACTATGAGCAAGTGGGCAAACTTGACATTGTAGAAATAAATCCAAGCAGTTATACTGCAAGATGAGTTTGCCAAGAAGAGAAAGGATATTAAGAACCAGCATAATTTTTTTTTTTTTTTTTATATTTCAGTTCTGAATTCACTTCTGTAGGAATACACATTTTACATTCAGGACTTGATGGGATGCCTTCTAGCTGCTACAATCTGGACCCACCAGAGCATTACTGTTCTACTTGTTCTGTTCTATTCTGAATTATAGTCTGAAATGATCCATGCCAGTTTATAACCCCTTATTATTATTCCAATAATTATCCTTATGCTCAAAATGCTGTTATACCTCCCTGATTCCTACACTACTGAAATGCTTTCAGAAAATTAATATACTTTTCCAAATTTATTTATGCTTGTAAAACCATCCATGTTGTTAAA
This sequence comes from Onychostruthus taczanowskii, assembly GCF_017590055.1. Classification (NCBI taxonomy): domain Eukaryota; kingdom Metazoa; phylum Chordata; class Aves; order Passeriformes; family Passeridae; genus Onychostruthus; species Onychostruthus taczanowskii. The sequence goes on along the minus strand of NW_024506773.1, from coordinate 1,960,054 downwards.
ATTAGTACGTGTGTTTCTATTTTCAGATCTTTTCTCCTTTAGTTCCCATAACACTGTTTTGGTTGGTTTTACTCTCCTTTACATACATAAAATGAATAAGATGAAAAGCAAAATACTATGAATGGAACAACACATGGAGAACTGAATGTTAGAATAAGGTGTGGTCCACAAATTGATTCAAAATAGACCTAAGTAAGTAAGGAATTAGACACAAATAATGATGTAGGGAGATATTTTTGGGGGAAAGTGAGCAATCAAGAGTTATCAAAATTATACCATTAAAGATAAAATACTTAAAAGGTTTATTTTTTTTATGGCTTGGGAATCGAAAATCTTGTAAATTTGCCCACTATTGGTGATGTATTAAAATCACTACACTATGTGCTTGTTATAACAATGCTGAGCATTGTGTTCCAAGCCTGAGTATCCTCACTAAAGACAGACGACAAAAAAAATTCAACAATATATGATAGCCACAGAGCATGTACTGAACCAAGGATGTTCCAACTATTCTAGTATCTGATCTGCAAGAAGAATGACACAGAAAACTGTGATGAAGAGAAAGTTACAGCACGACTGTAAGTTCAGGGAGTGTTATCTACCACTTCATGTTTTTAGAAGAACAGGTTTCTTATAATTGCGTGAAACTAATTTTTCTTTTCAATCTTTGGACAATTCTGTCTGACAATTGCAAGCTGTTTCCCTCCTCATAGCTTAAAAAAAATATAGACAACTTCTACATTACATTTGAATCAGACACAGAAGAACACTTAGCATGGATGAGTGCATCCTTACTTTAGACACTGAAGTCATGGCTGCACTTCAGCCAAAGGTAGTTTTGTATGTCATAGATTCATACATAAATGACATGAAGAGTACTGCTAGAGTACTACTTATCAGTGTAACACATCATGAAATTCAGTGTGGAATATGAAAATTATCCCTCGGCTTTGGTAAGGAATACAGTCAGGCCATTTGCTTATATTTAATTTAGCATTCCTATATCATTCCAGCTTTCCCATAATACACTGATAGAAACACACAAGTAATAATGTAATGTACCCCTTACTTTGGGTAAGAAAAACTGCCACTATCAAGTAGCAACAAACAGAAATAAAATATTTCACCTCAGCCTATTTGTAAGAACACACAGCTTCACTCTTATCTACACAGAGATACTCTGATCCTCCTTATTCCATCTTCCTGCACTGCTCTCCACAAACATTTTTTATGCTGTTCCCTGCTGCTGAAGGAAATAGGCTTCCTTTCAGCTGTGCCTTCCAAAAGAAACTCCCTCCTGATATCTTAGGTCTGTAATATACAGCTGTTGCAGAATGCTGGAAGTGGCTGGCTACATTATCTGGCCTCTGCTACCCACAGCTAGTTGCCTGAACAATCCTTCTCTTCATGCTTTCTGAGGCATAAGCTTCTTGTCATTTGCTTTTCCTTTTGAAGAATAAGGAACCAGCAGTGGAAAAGGTAGGTTTCTCTGGAAACTTAGCACCAGAGACAGGTAGTGCTTATTACTCCCAGCTCTCAAAACAGACAGGAATTCATGCCACTAACTTGTGCTTTTATCACACCTTAAAGTATCTTAGGCTTTACTGAAGGAGAAAATTTCCGGAGAAAAGTGATTACAAGAGGATCTCAGCCACTACTAAAACAAAATACACCAAAAAAAAATTGTTGTACACTGTTGAGTTCTCAGAAGCTCAAAGGACATGAAAAGTCTTAAAACCAGTTTCAACCTAAAAGGCCATTTTACAGCGTGCAAGGAATAGGCTCATGAATTTTTAAAACTTATCTTTTTCTGCTACTTCTCTTAATATTGTTTCATAGGATGCTTAGTGTGCTCAGGCACAGACTTTTATCTTCGGAGAACGTATTCTCTTAATGTCTTCACATTCATGAGGTTAGCACAGAAACATTCTGTGACTTTTCCTTCCTGTCAGCTTCATAAAAATTCTGAGAATCTAGACACTCTCCTTACCACATAGGCAGCTGGAATATTGAGCCTGAAGGGTTGTCAGCTTGTGGATAAATTCATCTGGTACCTTCACCACTAAGCAGGAGAGAGCTGAAGTTTTAAACACAATTTATTAGACTTTGGTTTGGCTCCTTTCATATTCCCCCACCTTCTACATGTGCTTTGCTTGAGTAATCACTTGGGTTTTCCTGATTTGTTGCCAAACTGACTCAGAAGAATGACACTATGTCAGGCTTCAGATGATGGATGAAGTAGAAATGCAGAAAAAGATTCTAAACAGTAAATATTTTGTTAAAACCCTCCAAAATCTGAAGCTTTATTCAGATATTTACATTCATAAGATAGGTTTTCAGTTGCTGTATTTCCCATCTGTCTGCATGTTTGTACATTGCAAGAGTCTGCATCTCAAAATAAGAAGCATTTGATTATGCTAGTGCTTTTTGATATATTAGTTAATTACAACACAATCATATATAACAATGATCAGTTTGTGAACAGCAAATTAATTATTCTCTTAGGATTATTTTTCAAAGTGTAGTATGTTTCTCATAATGAGAAGTAATAATGATGAACCTCTCTGTTTAATTTATTTATTTATACTAAATATTTGATTATAAGGGACAAAGTCTAGTAAAATCCCAAAAATATTCTGTCTGCTTGAGGAGATATATATAGTAAAACCCATCAGATCTGGCTACATTATGCATATGGTATGTGTTTTTTTCCATCATAGTTGCTACTCTAAAAATAATTTTAAAGACTGATTATGGTGGCATGGGACAAGAAATGTAACTCAGCATATTTTCAATGAGAAAACGACTTCTTAATGTTTGCTTTTACAACATTAAAATTTGATTAAGGTCATTCCTAATTTAAAAAAAAAAAATCAAAACCAACCAACTCAGCACATTTTTTGTAATGTTCTTCGACAGCACAAAACATTTTGCCAATCCTGAAACATATAAGGATGAGCTAAACACTTACCCAGAACCATGTCCCATTTTTAAGTAGGATGCTGTATCATGCATTATTCCCACAGTAATTTTATCAGTACAACAGAATTTGAAGTCATCCGTTCATTGAGCCATAAAGAATAAAATTGCCAGATCTCTGAGCTGTATTTTTTTTCCCTTGCCTCAAACAAGAGGAGAAAGGAAAAGAGGTAAAGACTGAACAGATTGTTATAAACCTTCTGCAGAGCTGCAATTCTTCCGCACCATGTGTTTCAGGAGCTTGAATGGCAAGGAAAGGTATCAACGGACCCTGCTTACTTTGATATTGATTTTAAAATAAGCATGGTGCCCATGGTAAGGACTGTGTCCATGTACATGCCTGGGTGCCCTCATGGAGAAGTGACACTCGGAGGGCTTGAACAGATTGGGAATGAAGGAAAAATGGCAGTTTTTTTTTTTTTAACATAAGAACATTTATATCTGTAGAAACCAAGAGAATTATTCCAGCAAATTTTTTTTCTTTATAATATTCTCAACGGCCCTTACATGCTTGACAGTTTAGTGCCAATGACATCTTTTCCTGCAAGTCCTAAAATACTGCTCCCCCTCCTTTTCAGAGTGGGACAGGTGAGAGTCCTGACACATGCGAATGAGTGGCATGTGGCATTTCCTTGTAACCTTTCAGACAGTCTCTCAAGAGTATAGGTGGTAGAACTCTGCTAGATTTCATCTACTAGTCATCTACCCTGGGCAGTGACAACCTTTTAAAATGTCTTATTGAGAAAAACCGTGGCACAAAAACAAAAAAAACCCAAAAAAACAACAACAACAACAACAAAAAAAACAAACCAGTTTAACAAATCTGCAACACTCTAAATAAAAAACCAAAACATTTTAACTCCTGACTCCTGTTTAATCTGAAATGAATAACAGCTTCTATTTTTGCTGCTTGGCTACAGAAACTTTCATGAGACTCAACCAGTCAGAGCATGTACATCTTTTCCTACTGAATATCACTAATTTACATGTGAAAAAAAATATATACTACATTCCTTCTTGAGGTAGCAGTACTTAGAGTTCCAAATTAACTTATATAATAAAAATAATCAGATTCTATAGAGAATGGCACTGCAGATATTATTCAAATTTTATACCCCCAACCAGCTCTTTGCAATGCAAAAACTTCAAATACTGTGAAATAAGGTTTTTAAGTTGACAGGCTAAATCTCAAAGGATCAAATGATAACAAGTAAGATTCTGGAGAAGGGCTTTCTGATCCCCATTGTCACTCCTCCTCACCTGCCTTTTACATTAAATGAATATGGAATGAACTGAAAATAGAACTTCCAGAGGCAGACAGTGAGTCCTGACAGTGCTGACAAGCACCAGACAGGCATCAGTGACATGGTGTGAGCTTCTCTGAATACTCAGAGGAAAGGACCTTGCACATTCCTGGACCTTTTGCTGCTGTGCTTAGATAATCTGAAGAGTAACTTTCAAATGACTGGGTTTTCAAAAAAAGGTGTATGGCAGACCCTTTCCCAGAAGTAGCCAGATTCAAATTCTCATTGGATTTAATTTGGCCTGAGATTTTGACTGAATTTTACTTCAGGACTGGAAGTGTCAGCATCATAGCCTTTCTGGACTCTTAACTACAAAACACAAATTTCTACTGTTTCCAGTGTGAACTGAGGATACATGGCATCTATCAAAGATCTCAACTCAAAATAACATAATACCACTTTTCCTATGAGACTGTACTGGTTTTGAGTGGAGACAAGATGTTATTTTGGGCTTCTGTATGCTAAGTGTATGAACCATTACATACAATGGTCAAAAAACGGATCTACTGCCATGTTTCATACCCCATTGCTAGTTCAGGGTATCAGTGTAATCAGAATTTGAAGTCAATAAATTTTCATGTTTGCTTACTATTATGGATATTTAAATTCCCGGCTAAACTTAACGAATGACAAAACCAGATCTGAGTTGCAAGTTTTGATCCAAACTAAACCCTAGTTATTGAATATGATGCTTTCTATCTACTCACCTGTTATAGGGATGTCAGTGATATCCAGAAAATTAAGAATGCTATTTAAGAATACAATTTATTTTAAACTATGAATAATGCAAGGGTATGTTCTTTTATTTTACGCCTACTAAAGTTTGCTCATCACTTGTATGACAACGCATATCCTTTTTTTTTAATAAATAAAAATCAATTTTACAGAAACTATTAATAGTATTAAAAAATAATTCTACTTAGCAACACTTGGGTGACATAACTGAACATACAAATATCTTTTCCATAGATAATTAAAATGAAAGGAAAAGTTCCTCTTGTGCATGTAAAATATGATACAAGAAAGAGCTATTAAGTATGCTATTAATATAAAAGCAATATCAGTGCTGAATGTTGTTCTGTTTATCATTTAAAAGAGATTTCCAAAATATTACTGAATTCTTGCAAGATTTTTAAAATTGTCTTTCGTTAGAATTTGATGAGGATATATCCTTATGGTTTAAAAAAGTTCTGTAGAATTTGAATTTACTTTAAGGAACAAATTACAGGGCTGCATGTTTAATATAACAGTTTTTTGAAAAGAAAAAAAATAAAAAAAAAAAAGAAAAAATCCACTACTATTGAACCTTTACGTAGAATTGTATAATTCTTTTTCCCACTTGTACATTTATGTTCAGTGTTGAGGCTGAAATTGTCCTGAGGACATATTCTGAGGACACTATATTGGACCTCAGACTATTTCCATAAAAATATCACTTTCTTAAAAGTAAAAATAGCTAAGATATATTCTTCTTGTTTGCACATGGCAAATGCCTGTACATTAGCAAAGCTTATTTTCTCTGCATATTTTTCAACGGAAATTTAACACCATATGCCAGGAAACCTCTAAGGATGCTGTAGTAACTGAGGAATAAGTAGTACATCTGTGTTAACAAACTAAAGCAGAACAAAAGATTCCATAAAGAATCAGTAACACCAGGAAGTAGTAAAGTGGCACATTTCTATCTAACTTCTTGCAGAGCTACCAATATAAGACATAAAAATATAACATTGTTTATATATATATATATGTGTGTGTATATATATATGTATATATATAAAAGCATGTTTGCCAAAAAACTTTATCCAGCATTGACTTATTGACTTAAGTCCTCTCCCAACCTCTATCTGCCTCAGTGTATAGTTATATGATACATGTAACATCTCTTTGAACTCTTTTCTGCTCACTCTTTGAAAAAAAGATGGAATACCAGTAGCGCAAAGTAAGACATGAAAATCTTGGGAAAAAATCCTGCTTGGGAAAACCCAAATTTTTCCAGAGCCTGCTACATTCCCCTATCATATGACTGTTCAATGTCTCACCACTTAAAAAAAAATCCTGTTTGCATTGGCTCTGATTCATGATGATAGGAATGGCAGGGAGACCTAATACTGAAAATGCCTGATGAACCCTTCAAAAAATGTAATGGACACTCAGTCTTTCTGCCACAAAAGAACTTAAGATGTTGTATCCAGCTGCAGAGCACCTGGAGCAACTGGTGAGAGCAGGGTCTGCTTAGGGTGATGTAAATGGATTTTTTCTTGTTGGATGGTCATATTTCAGATATTTACTACTTCTGTATGGGTTTTTTGTCATTATTTAAATGCATAAACCCTTGTTCTAATTAGAAAATAGCCTTGTGGAAACTAATAACCTGTAACACTGATCAGAGATTCCTGACATGGGGAAGAAATAACACTCAAAATGCTAATCCAGCTGAATAGTACATGGAACAGGCTGGACTATAATGCCTCTAGTAACATAATTATTTATTATGAGTAGCAAAATTAGCTAATAGTATTAACATAATGTTGTTATAATCCTTGCAGTAAGAAATGGAACTCTAAAATGCCACACTTAGGAAGCTAAGAAAAAAGTTTCCCAAAGATAACAGCCTGCTGAAGGAAATATTATATTAAAAGAAAGATGAAACAAATATTGCATTCATAACAGCATTTTTCTGCAAACAAAATCAGAAAAGAACACTTCATACTGCACTGCTCAAAGCTAGAAAGGAAAAGAAAAAGGTAGAAGAGGTAAGTGCATTCTTAATGCTCCAAGTTTATTCAAAAGAAATGTAACTCAGGGCCATCCTGCCAAAGAAAAATTAAATGTTCTAGTAATTTTTTGTGGTGGTTTTTTTTTTTTTTTTTTTTTTTTTTGGTTTTTTTTTTTTTTGTTTTGTTTTGTTTTGTTTGCTTTTTTCACAGGGGCTGCCAATAAAACATCATCTCTCTCTCTCTCTCTCTAGCTATGTATACACATATATATGCACATATGTTTCACAGGCATCTGGGAAGGTAAAAAAGGCAGAGCTGTGTTGTTCTGTGCCTTTGAAAGATGCTTTAGAAGATGAAGGTAATTCGCCTGGGACCAGATATTCTTGTTTAGTATACTACAAGTCTTTATGAATCAGCAAATTTGATGAACCATCGCTTGTTTCCAATGCTACTGAAACCTGCCCAAGCCTCCCAAAGATTGCTCTGTACCACATTATTCTTTCCCAGATGCAGTACAGCCAAGAATATCAGCCTTCTGTTGCAAATTCCAGAACTAAGAGACATGGCAAGTGGTATTACTGTTTTCACAAGTAATTATCTAAGTAGCAACACCAGAATGTTAAGAATGTCATTTTCTCCTGCTAGTGCTCTGGAAAAGTTGATTCCACTTGGCAGTTTGTTTTAATGTATGTGCTAATTATGAAAATGAGCTGTTGGAAAAGCTACAAAAGGTCGACCAATGAAACCCTTATATTTGAGAGCATGCTCCACATGTTCCACAATTTTGAATCTACAAAAAGAAACCAAAATTATTTTTGTATTTTAAAACAATGAATCCCTCAAATTAATTGTACATTCATACATTTCTTGGAAAAAGCATATGTGAAGTCATGATTCTAAACATGTATTTCTTTAGTAAGGAAATACTCTGCAAAGGATATGTGTAGAACTTTGCTTTTCTCCTCGGTGAAGCAGTGTCTGTGTGGACACTGGTTACTGCTAAAATAGACTGTGTATTTTACAGTAGCTGCCTCACAGTAAGAGAATTGAGATTCTTTTTCTCCCTATAAATATATAAACTTAATGAGTAAGCTTTTTAAAGACAATATCATGTTCCATTCAGCTTACAGAAACCAAATTACTTTGGTTGCTCTGTTTCACCTCAGTGCTCATGTGATGCTGCTTCAGCAACATTTGGAAATGAAAACAAACAACATGTGAAAATGCCTGAAGGGACTCACCATCTTTTACAAGAAGAGACTAAAGGCAGAGCTAGCAACATACAACCAGAAAATGTTTTTCTCTCCAAGTCAATTTTTGCAGCAGAGTTACCGCTTCCATCAAAAAAAAAAATAGACAATGCAGACTATGCCTGATGCCATTTCAAGAAAGTACTTTGATAGAAATTTCTTTTAGTTTTGTCAATGTGAGTAGAAAATGCCAAAATGCCAAAATACACATCATAGTTATGCATGACTGTGTTAACCAAAAAAACCCACTAAGGGCCCAGCTGACTTACAAGAGCTGCATTGCTTGTGTAAAAAATGGAATTAATCCATTGGGCTAGATGCCATTCTGTGTCATTGAAGCAAGCCTGGAGGTCAGCAGAAGCAACATGAATTTACAATGGCATGACTGAAAACAGAATCTTTCCTCTAGCACTTAAGTTTTATGCAGCATAAAATATGTATGAATGCTTGACAACTTTTCCTTTCATTATATACAAAAGTGACTTTCTCTTATCTCTAAAATAACACTGTCAAACCAAGAGGGACTGCCAGAAACCTGTCACAGATAATAATCTATTTTCCAGGTTCCTGAATAGCAATGAAAAAGAAGATATTGAGTGTCAGTTCCCAGCACATAAATTAAAGTTCTGTGCCTGTAATTAGGTCATGTTTCCCCCTGAAAAAGAATTGTGTTTAATATTACAATGCATTTTAATTATTTTCTTGTAAGTAATAAGCTAGAGATGTTGTGGAACACCTAGCTGAGGATTAGTGATAAATAAGATTAAAAATCAAAAATTTCAAAAAACTCAAATTACTTGCAAGGACATTTTGTCTAGAAAGACTATTATTCCTGGTTTTACTCAAAGTGCAAATGCTGCAAATGCTGACTTTAAAAGTAAAGAAAATTCTCCTTTCTTTCCCTTGCATTTGGATAAGACAAAAAGGTGAAAAGGGCACTAGCTGGTTTAATTTACATAGTTGATAACTTCACACCACAGTGTTGTACACACTGCTTGAAGATTCTGTACCATTTTTTTGAAACACTGTTACATACTATATGTTCAAGACCTTTGATCTCCCAATCTGTCTGTAAACATTTTTCTAAGTTTACAGAAACGTAACATCCTATGTTCTAACTGGAGACAGTCTCCAGTATTTTTTCTTCTCCCTTATCTTTTTTTTTAAACCATAACAATTGGTTTTCTCCATCAGCTAGGTTTTATGCCCACCAAACATTTTTCTAAAACAACAAACTTTGAGTAAACGAGGTGATGATGGCAGACCATTTTTCCAAATCTGAGAACTTTCCCTTTGTTTCTACATCTGTAAGCCACCTCCTATTCTTCACCCTCTCTGCTGCAATTTCTTGCTTCTGAAACAAGGCAGGATATGTCTTTACCATCTTTGTAGCCAGGTCCAAGCAATGATCCAATTCTGACTCAACACTCCACTATACAGCACGTGGAGGTGTCTCTCGACCAGTATCCTCGCTCTGGGGCTTCTCCCTGTTGATCCAGATGTTCACACTGTGTAAGCCCTGTGCAACACTGACAGCGCCTGCCTGTCATGTCATTAGCATTGCATGGCCACAGCTACAGCAGCCTTGTCACAACAGCTTGGCTCTCCCCCAGACCCTGCATGTCCTTCTTTGGGTCTCAGACATCTTGGGAATATTATGACTCTAAAAATGGGCTTATCTTCATAAAGTGGTGGATAATAATAAGGTTATCTCATAGTCTGTGATTGATTGCACTTTTTAAGCAATTACATCTAGAATATGTTGTGTGTGCAGAAGGAAGAGGGCCAGTAGAGGTGGAAGGAAGGGGCATAAGAATCTATAAGAGGAGAAACTCTTGCAGAGATGTGGAGGGCAAGCCAGGCTAGCAGAGTAAGAACTGTTTTGTCCATACTGTGTGTTGTAATGGACTCCAGAACAGTCTAACTACTGAACTATTCCTGGATCTCAGGGCTGATTGTGGAGAAACTATTGATCCTGCAGGAAGATGATATCCTAGAAATGATACAGCCTGTGTGCAATGGGGGGGACAGTTATAGCAACAGGACCTTGAGATGAAACAAGGCGCACCATGGGTCTCCTGAATCCATTCAAATGGTTTTATCTTTTTTACCAAATAGTGATCTGTGAACTTCCTGCTCATCGTATTTGGCAAATTAGCTGAGTAAACTCTCTGGCATGGCTATATGCGCAATGGTACGTATGCATATGTACAGTGACTGTGACTTCTACTATTGATTAAAAGTGACTGCATTACTTTTACCTTCTGCTACTCCACTTACTCATAGCCATTTACAGAACACCATAGCTACCAAACCAAATAGGCAGTAGCAGTATATCTTTGAGTTATTAGAAATGGTTAATCACATGCTGGGTTATCACGAAATGGGCTTAGTCAACTACTTCTGTCTCAAATAGAAGCAAAGTGAAAAACACACTTCAAATTGATTCTGTACTTTTTCTTGCTCATTTGCAGTAGAAATTAAGTCTTCTACAAGGTAAACTGAAGAGCTAAGACAGCATGGAGTCCAATCACATTTCTCCAGTAATACTAACACCTACAGAAAAGTTTACAGGAACCTTTACAACCTGTCATTAACAGCAATCCATGTTTTTCCACAATTAGGAAGTTTAAATTGTGCTGGAAGATATTTGTGTCATTGCTGAAAGGCCTGGCTAACTTTATTGTGTGGTTGCCATCATGTTGCTATCTATGACAAACCTTGGTCAACACAGGTGTGGGAATCCTGGAAATGGGCTTTCTCCAAGAACCACCTGTATGGAACAAGAGGCAGAGACGGCAAACTAGCATATTGGGGGAAAGAATATAATATTTTGGATATACAGTCTTTCTGATATTAGAAAACATTCCTTTAATTTCCCTTTATATTATATGAATATGTTGTGGTGTCCTGGGAATACTAATGTTGGGTTGTGTATAAACCCAACAAATATAACTATAGCTCTACTCTCTATTGTATCCTTTTGCTTATTTCATTATTATAATCAAAAAGGAAAGTAATAATGGAAAAAAAAAAAAAACTTCTACATATTCAATCAGTACATGTAAATCCTGGAAGAGTTTAAAATGCAAACATAAGTATATATTTTATAATGTCTGTTCCAACAACACCAAGTTTCTGATCCAAAAGGTAATGCTGGTTTTACATAAGCATCCTTGGCTTGATAAACCAATCTTTAGAGACAAGTCTTTTCATGCTCTTTTGCATTCAACAAAAATATGCAAACAGAGAATCCACCAAAGTAAAAAATCTATGTTCTTAAGGTAGCTGCAAAATATTGGGCACCTCTGTAGCATTCAGAGCTCAGGGAGTTGTCTTCCATTCATCAAAGTCAAAACCAAAATTTTTACACACTTGACTAGAACCAGACTAGCAATAACTGATGCAGAAAGATAAAGATAAGAGAGATAAGAAAAGGCAACATGGAAAGCAACAAAAATTGAGTCCACTTGCTGTCAAACTTACGGAATTAAAAAATAATTAGAAGGGTATGTTTCCAGCTAGTTCTGTTCAGATCTGCTCACATAAATTATGCTCCTTCTAGCAGTAAATTAGGATTATCATTTAACCACTGATTATTTCAGGGGTTTTGTCCCGAAAGAAATTCAGTGCAACACACGGAGTGTTCAAATAGTAGTTGTAAAAAGCCTTATCTCATCTTTCATTCTAAAATAGTGACCAGCAAAGCTCCCATCTAACTCTGTTCAACAGCCCAGAGGAAATGAGACCAAAACAAGTGAACTGGACTTCAGCCTCCTGTATAAGTTGAGAAAGCTTATCAAGGACAACATCCTAGTTTATTGATTCTTGAGTTCCTCCATCCTTCCAAAGTGTCAGTGTAACCAATAGAGAGTTCCACTGTTCTCAAGGAAATATCTGAAAAAGGTACCATCTATGCTTTAGAATGCATAGTTTGTGCTTTTTTAGGCAACTCTCCAGTGAAAATCAGTGACTGATGAAGTAGAATTCACAAACTCCTGAACTAAACTCACCAGTTTTCTTAGACAAAGAAAGCCTGTAATCAGGAACTCCATTTCTTGATCTGATTGGTTTGAGTCTACTGTATGGAGATGCTAAACCAGACTACAGGGAAAATGTGTAGCAAAAATAACTATAACTCTTACAAGTATTTCTGTATCCCAGTTCTGTGAAATTGAAACTCACAAATGCCTATTCATGCAGCTGCATTCACTGCTTAAGGTCAATAGCCAAAAAAGTACAGAGAGAAACAGAGGGACAAACCTGGCTCTCTGTGAACATTCTAAGTTTCTAATATTCAGACTTGTCTGATGCTAAGTCATCATTCTGTCTTTCATGGACAGAATTTCTGTCTCTCATCTCGATCATGCTGACAAGTTCCTCAGGGGTATCTGCCTCCACTTAATAACATTCAGTGTGTAATCTACTACCAGTAATGTGAGAAAAACCTGGTGGGAAATTTTATCTTGCCACCAGAAGTGCACTTGTGCTCTGTGTATACACATTCCCTATTTAAGCCTTCATTTAACCAGCAAGGCAAAAGTGCTTCTTGATTCCCACATAAAGTGCCCCAGGGAATTGTCACTGGAAGAGTACCACTTAAGATCTGTCAGAGAGAGACATTTTATTACCTGAAGGATGCTATCTTAACCTAAGGTCTAAAATATAAATGAAATGCAATTCAGGTGACTTGAGATCCAGCAGAAAGACAGAAGGGTGAAAAGCTTCCCAGGGATTCCACAGGGAGAAGGCTGATTTATTTAATACAGATAAATATGACAAAAAGATATTAATATCCCAAGTTTTAATAAGTTTATGCTTGACAGGAAGAACAGAACTGAAGCAGCAGCTTCAGTTTTTCTTGAGCAGCAGCTAATACAAGATGTTAACTAATAGAGTTGGAGAGGAAAAAAGAAGCTTTAAGCAGATGAATTCAAGCAAAAGGCAGGAAATTTTGGACACTGAAAATTTCTCTGTTTCTTATGGGCTGAAGGAGATTATGTCCTTTTTGCAATGACTTATCATCAGTACAGTAGGGTAAAGTCCAAGGGAGCTTAATAGACCACCTAGTATTTAAGTAGAGCAGAGAATGTTTAGAAATGAAAGGTCAAAACTGCCTCTGAAAAGATGAGTGAGAAAATAAACAGAGGATAAATCAAGAGACTACTTTAGAATCTGCCATCATGAAAACCCAGACTTTTCTCAAGTGTCAGAGAATATTCTGTTCTATATTGAAACAGGGATTTGAGGTTTGCTTTAGCAACACATTGTAAAGCCATTTGATGATGCCTCTGGAGTGTTGTTTTGAAAGTTACTATTGTTTCTCTGAGCAAAGTAATACTCTCTGTGTTTTTTAATGTTACCCATTTTTTCCCATGTTGAAAGCTTCAGAAAACTTTGGTTTCATTAGGAAAGAATTTTGGTTAAGTTGCTGATAAAACTAAGTAGATAGATAGTTGTAGATAAAACTAAGTGGAAGAAAAGGAGGTAACTGGGACACAAGCTGTGGCTTAACCTTGCAATGAACTGGATTTGCATATGGCTTTGGGAAAAGTTTCACAAGAAGTTTTTATAGCCAAGAGACACTTGGGAGTAGGACATTTTCCAGTTGCTTATTTTTCTGTGCTCAAGAAAGACACTAGCTTGTTGAAGCTTATAAATAAATACAAACTTCATCAACAACTTATTCTAATTGCAAGATTACAAATACTGAGTGGATTCTTAGTATGTATTCAAACAATTACTTTTAAACTGCAACAGAATATCAGAATCCTTTAATATGCAAAACTATATTGGAAATCTGCTTTCAAAATGTTCTAAAAACAAGATCACATCTTTCTTCCATCTTGTCAGCCCAGCATTACTTCCATCAATCCCTTGTGTAAATACATCAATTTCTACAAATTTTGCCTGAATCTCATAATGACAAAACCAGAATTTAGTCCAAAACTAAACAGACCAGTAAAGATAAATCTCTTGACTGTTTTCTGAGATTCTTTCCTATTATTAATCCCTATGCTGGGGCATACACAATTGTAAATATATTAATCAAAGTTTACTTTGCAGAGGAAAAGTCAATAGGATGTTTAACTCTTGATTTATACACAAGCTTTAAGTATTTCACCTGTGTAATTCTGCACAGTCAGTAGCTTATTTCTTCTAATTAAATCTTTATTTCAGCTCTCAGTGGGCTTGATTTTCCTCTTACTAACAGCAAGTTTATTAATATAACTCTCATCAATCAAATGGTGGTAGCATTTTAATGAGATTAATGTAAGAAAAAAGCAAAATCAAAGTTATTGACTTTGCACAAGAGTGTTGCCAGTCTGTTCACAGCTAAGCAGTGCTTATGGATGCTTAACAGAATGCTGGGCAAGGCAGGCATTTTTTACTGTTTAGAAACCTGTTTTAAAAGTACAATTCGCAAGATGATGAAAAAAAGAAAATAATTTGCTCAGGAAGAAAATCAGGCAGTAAGTCTAACTACAAGGGCTAATCATCTTTGTCCTGCTCATATGAAATATAAACTGAAAGTTCATGTGCATATTAATGTAAAATACTCTGCTGCACTCAGCATTTTGTTATGCACATTAGAGCATACACCTCACTAACACAGCAAAACATTTATTACTGTTTTTTTACCATCTCTATATTGCCTCTGCCATTTACCTCTCTGAAGTCCAGGACAGGTCATGGACTGGTCATTTTGTGACTGTTAAACAACCTACAGCCAGGTAAATTAAAACATGAAATTCTGGATTGCCAGGTCAACACAAAAGTCAGTTGTTTTCTAGCTGTAACACAAAAATGTACGTACTATATGCTACAATATATACAACCATCCCTAATTGTTTTCAGCCCATGTAAAATAAATATGAATTGTTAATAATATGGATAGATTTAATTATCAGTTGTGTAGAGTTAAGGTTGTGGCTTGAAAGCGACTGAAGGCATGAAAGGAGCAGCAAGGTAAACAGTATCTAACCTAACCAAAGAAGAAAATAAAACGTATTTTGCCAAAACAAGAAGTGGTTTATAGAAAATTTTCTAGAAACTTCTGATGCAAATATAAACTGGGTTTAAAAAAAAAAAAAACAAACAAAAAAACTAGTAACAATAGAATGAGAGATGTAACTAAAGCATGACAGTAGCAATGTCTCATACTAAAGACAATTTTGAACCCCAAACATTGAGTGAAGAAGCTTCACATACACAAGACCATTTTAGTAATATACCAACATTATTTTTCTTTTACATCTTCCAAGAATAAAGTAGTGGGATGACTTATCCTGCCAATAAAGATGAATAAAATTGATCAAGAGACAGAGAATTTAATGAAGAATTGAATGCAGTGAAATCTCCAGCAGGTAGGACATGCAGTTAAATAAATGAAGGAACAATTAAGTGCCTTTTTGAAGACCAAAGGATGACACCAAATGAGACTCTAGCTGGGATCTGATAACACCATAGAAAACTGATTCCTGACAAAAACTGAACAGGCAGCAGGGAAGAGAGGGAGACAAAGAAAACTGCTAAGAACAGACTGCCTGATGGCAGCTCTCCATTTCTCTGATTTTAAATGCAAAGCAATGTCTGCTTCATGGTTCTAATGAATCAACTGTTATCTAAATGTTTTCCCACAGCATGCTATGTAACCTCTCATGATCACTGTATTTACACAGAAGTTAAAGGTTTTGCACTCCTGCTTTTTATTTGACCATTTTAGAGCATTGTATCTCCTCATTCACTGCACTTCTATGTATAATTATTTAATTTTTACTTTTGCAAAATGTCATCAAAATATAGAAAGCTGTAGCTGCCTTTCTCTCTTTAAACAAAATGCTTACATGAATTAAGTATGAAAATTCTGTCAAGTCAACAAGAAAACCATTTTTTCCTACTCTCTGATCCCTACTAGTCATCAAGAAGCACTTCATAAAGCAGTAGTTAGGTAAGGAGGTCAGCAGTGCCCAGCTACTGGTGAGAGAATTGGGAATTCAACTGTATTTGAAAAATTGGGAGGCTAGACTCTCCTGTTTATCTGAAATCTGTACCTGCTAAGTTAGAGTGCCTTGAGTCAGTACATACAACTTTAAGGCATTCAAGGGAAATTGTGACAAATAAAACCAGAGAAACCAGAACTCTGTTCCATATAAGCACCTTAACTGCAGAGCTGCGAAGGAACAAGACTCTGCCACCTGCACATCAGCTTTCAGCTCTCATGCTACCAGTCAGTACAGCTACTGTTTCTATAACCAGCATTGCACTGTGGCCCAGAATGAAGTACTGATGTCCCCAGGTTAACTCCAAAACTGACATTAAAGCTCCTAATGTAAGCAAGTTTGTAAATTATGAGAAGCATATAGAAGAAAGACTAAGAGACATTATCTTGCTCCTAGAAAAATGTGCTATTGCAGATGGCAGGCAGAAATGCAGCAGATATGAAACCCAAAACAGATTTGCATCGAGGCTGTGGTTTTAGTTAGTCTAATATGCTGCATTCCTCCCAGGAGAGTCTACTAATACCCTATAGAATTATTCATACCCTCTACATGCAGAAGTCTGCTCACTTGACTATGTGAAATTCTCCTTTTTCAGCTGTTAAAAAAAGACAATGAAAAAACTGTGAACTTTTATCAATAGGACCACAATGGTCAGAAATCTTTGTGCCAAAGGCAGACTGTTTTGACTTCTAGAAAACCCAGTAGGTTTATATCATGACATCTGTTAATTCCCCGCAGAAGAAGGGAAAAATAAGTTTGCTGATATTTACTGTACAACAACAGCATCCTTTCTGCAGCCTTACCTGGCAGATGTCATATTTTCCTTTTCTATGTTCACACACACAATTAATTTCACAGGCACTGAAATGCCTGTTGCAACAAAATAACAATCAAGCACTGAAATAAATCTAAGTTTTTAGAGGATAGCTATGCAGATATAAAAAATCCATACAAATAATTATGGTATGAATTGATTTCTTTTTTTTATGAGATTCCCTACTTATTGGAAAATATTAGGAACAGTCCAATTATTAGACTACACCTAGAAAGGGAGTACACACCCATTTTGAAGCCAAATATTTTCACAGAGAAAACTGCAAGACAGAAGGAAGGAAGAAAAAAGAAGAAATGCTGCCTTACAGATAAGGGGTGATTTCTTGACAGAATAAAATCATTCATATATGTTTTAAATCTAACAACTATTTAAACATTATTGTACCTCTTACTCAATGAAACAGTAAAGGATTTAATATAGTTGCAATATACATTTTAAATTTCATAAAAAAATTGTTCCAGTCTTTAGGTACATCATTATTTAAAACAACACAAACCAAAATTATATCAAATTTAAAAAAACCCACAACACACTTACCTGATGAGATGTCTATCCGGTTCTTCTTCACTTGGGAGACGTTGATATGGACACTGACTTTGCCTTCATTTATATCAATCTCAACATTCCCAAGGTCATCTGCAAAGTGGCTGAAGAGAAGAAGTCCATTTGGGTTCCAGGTCCGGAAAAGGAAACTGACTGAAAACAGATCTTGGCTTGGACGACCAGGAACCTCAAGGTAACTGGTGGCATTGAAAAAGACAGGCACTGTGTGTGGCTCCACACAAGAAAAACTTAAATTTCCCTGAGTAAAACACAAAAAAACAAAAGAAAAAAAAAAGAAAAATGAAAAAAAGAAAAAACAAAATGGTAAGATTCCACTAAATTCATAGCTACCTCTAAAAAGTATTCTGGATTTCACTCAACCTAGACTACTGTGATCAATGCACACTGCATCTAAAGATGTGCTGTTAATGTTATCTTTATTGTTACTACTATAATAGTTACTGATTTTTCTGTTTTTGTCTAGCAGTGGCCCCACTATATTTTGTACTGTACATACACAAAATTACAGGCAGTTGGCCCTGAAGAGTTGTAGTCTCTCAAGCTTTGATGAAAACATTATTATTTCTAGTTAAAAGATAAAGAAATTAATCACAGATAAACTTGGGCTTGTCTGTGGTCCCCATAGAAACCTATAACAGAACAGCATAAAAAAGAGTGCAGATTTCCAAATACCCTGATATCAATGTGCCAATCAATACAGTACATGATATTCCAAAATAATGATGTATAATACCTGAACAGTCAGCCTCTCTGTTATGCTTTCAACCACATGATACTGCATATGCTAATATTTCAATTCATGAAGCAGAAGAATTTGGAGTGGCTGACATGAACAACACCAATATTTTTGGATAGTAAATAATTTTGTCTGTAAAGGAAGCTGCAGTTTCTACTCTGTAAAATATTATTATTCAGGAAATTGAAAAAAGATCCAGTCAACTGTTGATCTACAAGGCTTTAAAATGTATCTGTAAACAAGACCAGAATTAGGGACACAAATTTTTCTCTCTGGTTCTCATGTAATTTCTCACAACAAAAGACCAAATTGGTGGGATATTACTATTTGGTAATATTTGTAGGGTATTAGCGTTTTTTTTTGTTTTCTTAAAAATTGTACTTTGTAGTAATCTATGTCCAGAATTAATTTATTACTGCATGAGTGCAAATATAACAGGAAAACTTCCTCTGCTGAAGAATTCCTATAATATGTGGCAAAGTGGATCCTGCCCTATGGTTAGGCTTTCTCATGCATTGTTACAGGTGGAAATTATGTGGCAATTTTTGTTCTGTTTGGGAAGAAAGACTTTTATCTGATCCAGTACAGAAATTACTACTAAAATCAAGAGAGCAATTCCTCTGATATTTATTTGTACACTAAAAAAAAAAAAAAAAAAAAAAAAAAAAAAAAAAAGAAGACTTGAACAACATTTTTAGAGGTACACAGATGTTTAGAGATGTGGTCTACCTAAGCAGTGTTCAGAATCCCAGTAGAAGTCAGTCATCATCTTTTTTGCATCATTAATTTTAAATTCCATATTACTGACTTCCTGATTTAGACTTTTATGTCACATTTCTATATTCATAGTGTATAAATGCATCTGACATTTCATCTTGAGGGAAAGTAGAGAATTTGGAAGCAAGACAGGAACTTTGTGTCTGAAATGTGTGTCAGGACAGATCTAAATAAATTTTTTAAAGAAATAATTATATTCAATTGGAGATGACGGATGGCATCAATAAGCAAGTTCTAGCACTCATTTTCCAATGTCCAAACCCATCACTTTTTAAAAGGACATCACATCAGAGAACAGCTTATGTGTATAATAGCAAGATACAACTGGTCTGGCAGATTCAGCTTCCTATATTGGATTTCCATGTCAAAAACCCAAATGAATAAAAATAATATTTTCTTGACCACTAGGATAAATCCTTTGATTATTTTGCATAACAACCTCTTTTTCCTGCAGAACAGCAGAAATTGTACAGAGTCTACCTCTAAATGCCAGTAGAATTAGTAGGAACTATACTATCATGTAGGCAGCCTCCATGATCAATTAAGGAACATTGATATTTCCATAATCTGGAAATAGAGATATCTTTAAAGTGATCTCCTAGATTTGTTCCTAAATTTTATGATAAAATGTCAGCATTACAAGTCACATTCTTTTACTGTGCCCAAATTCCACGGATTAAAAAAAAGAAATCCAAGGAATTAGGAAAAACCACCTGACACAACTAAAGAAAACTTTTAGATAACTATGTGATAGAAGAAATTACAGCTACTTTATGATTAAAGAGTAAACATTTCCCTGCTAAACTGCTTGTCAATTCTGGGATGTATTTTTGTGGTTTTGCTTTGCTTTTTGTTTTGTATTGGTTTTTTTTTGGGGGTGGTGAGGTTTGAAAGTTGCCTAGAGATTTTTAATTTTACACTTTTAACCAACGAGGCATGAAATCAAAATAGTTAACTCATTTGCTTGAGTAGTTTTAATCTAAACGTTTCTATGTTTGTTAAGCACAGAATATTTGTGCTTAAGCCACAAATTTTACATACAGTAGAAAAAGGTGCAGAGAATCTGAAATGCTCTCTGCAAGCCTTGGCTGTCATTCTCAGTGTAATTGTCACCCTGCGCACAGACACAACTTCTCTTACATGGTTAAGGCAGTCCTGTGTAGACACAGAAGGCTACATCATTTTTTGAGAGACGTCATGTCACGGTTCAGTCACAGATTTGAATTAAGAAGTGCTCAGAGAGCATTCTGTTAGGCTTTTTAAGAGTTTCTTTTGCTGCCTTGTTACCAAGAGGAACTAACAATTTTCTCATTACAAGAAGGCTTTTATATCCGATTGACACTCTCCTGTCATCCTGATGTTTTGGATACTTGCATGCATAACACCTATTAATGTTAATGGCACGGAATGAATTCAAATCCTTTTTCACATCAGTTAATGCATTTCCCATGAAAAGCCTAGCTGCATTAAAATTTTCTTGAGAAAGTAACGTATAATTCTAATTTCTGTGCTCGTTAACATTTTCTGTACTGAGCTATTGAGATTCATATGAACTGGATTATTGATCCCTTCTATAACTGTAGTTCACAAGATGACCCCTCTTTTAAGTACAACCCATCTTATATAGACTGCTCACTAGTTCTAGGTCAAGGTTTTGAGTTAATTTGCAGCTTGTCTCTGCAGTAGCCTCTTCATTTTTCAAAGAGAATGAGATAATTTTCTGTAGATTCAGAGTGACTTGCTGAATAGTTTTCTGGGGAATGACATCTGGAAGTCAATTCTATACTGTGCATTTATATTGAAATTCTTGGTCTTATTAGAGACGTTTTCATACTACATTGGCAGGGAAAATGTAAAAACAACTTAATTTGTGTAGCTTGAGCTGTGCACTGTGATCTTTCATCTATATGGCAAATTAGATTCATGTTTACTTATAAATCAATTTTGCCTGTCCACATTCAAACATAATCCCTTGTGTAAAATACTACTCTAAACACCTTTCCCAATTAAAAGACCTACTGGCTGAATAGGAAGCTCCCAAAAGACAGCTAATAAGTTTGTTAAGACTATACTACCTGTTAAATCAGAATGGATCATATAGTATGGGCAATGCATTACACACTAATGCCATCTTAAATAACACAAAAGAATCAAAATATTTTTTTCCCTTTACCTTCTGAATCTAAATAAAATATGTTACTAAAGTCAGCATTGGACTTTATTTAAATTTAAAATGCTTTTAATTTGTCTTTTTATCCTTACTCTTCAAAAAAGCAAAAGGTGCTTGATGGTGCTGTTTTTGTTCATAACATGTATGTATATGAGACACAATTTTTAAAAAAAAATGAATTTTGTTCAGAGAAAAACAAAGATCATCATCTTCTTATCATCTCTGATTTTCTGGGCCTTCTCATTTTTTATAATCAATTTGTCAAGTCCCTTTCAATGTGTGATTTCTGAAATTCAACTGTCTTCATCAAGGAATATTATTTTCTTTTGTTTCACACCCCTTTAAAATCCTTATTTTCTCTGAATTTATCCTTTCTTTGTATTACTTCTCACGACCAGAGTGATTACTTTGCTTGTATCAGCCACATTATATTGTGTGTGTTGTGTCTTTCAAGGGGAAGGCGTGTCTCCTGTTATGTGTTTGTACAGAATCTCCTACAATGGAGCTTTGATCCCTGTTGGGTTTCTTGAGAGCCGTCATCATAAACACACTTAACAATGACAATATGTTCAAGAAAGTCTATTTCTCTTGCTAAATCAGGTTAAAAACTAGAAGAAAAATGTTATTGTAAAACATAAAAATCCATGTTGATTTAGTTAGAGTAAAATTGATTTTGCCTTTGAAGAGCTGAAGCAATTTAAGTATTTCTACTGAAAACAAAGATTGCTTCTATTTTTCTAGTCATTCTCAGAACTGGAAATCAACAGAAGCATCAAATTAAAGTGGCATATCATCTCTTGATGTGGCACTAATACTGCCAGAGCTTCTTGTGTGGATTCTATTTTCATGGGTAACAGAATTTTAAAAGTAAAGAAACAAACGAAGAAACAATCTGCAATATGATTTTTCAGAGACCTTACATGTCTGCTAGCTATGTCACACTTTTGAGAGGCTAGGACTTTAAAGGACAGGATTTGCACTATTGGAACTTCTTAAGCAACACTTCTGTTCAGAAAGAGGCTTTAAGAGTATGTCCTACTAAATTGTAGTGGAATTGATTGAGCAAAATGGAAAGATTGATCCTGCACAAAAATTATTTTTAAATTCAGGCATTAATCTTTCAAAATCATGCTTACATGATTTTGAAAGCTGAAAATGCCCTGCAGGAAGGAAATCTCATGTAATTATGAAAAAAAAAATTAAAAAACATTAAAGTTTAGGAGTTCATTAGATTGCGTTGAAAGAATTTTAAAACTGGAATTGTAATGAAAGGAATATATATCGTATTCTTTGCATTTGACAATACTGATTAAATTTATATGTAGAAAAGATTATAGATGTCAGGCTGTAATCATGAGTTTGTATAGGCAAACATCACATTCTCACGATTTTCCTTTGGATTTTCCTGACCATTTAGTCATACAATGACATGAAACTTCAGTTTTACTATCCAGGGATAATCAATCCTTTGCATGACATCATCACTGCATATGTATGTCTTAACAATTTATTACAAGAAGGATATGAAATTGTGTAAACCTACGTATTGTTAGCAGGAATTTGTGAAGTATGTAAGGTTGCACACAAGAAAGCCTTGAAAAGTTATTCAAACCATCTCAAACTCACAGCAATAATACATTTATTTCTTACCTACATTGCCTTTATATGCCAGCAAGCATTTTCAGAAACACTTAGAACTTTAAAAACAGAGAAATCAAAGTACATTCTTTCTTAATCACCTCCCCATAAAGCCACAAGTCTGAACATTAAAGCAGCTGTGAACACTTAAGCCACAGCAAAAATAGAGTAAAATGCTAATAACCTCTGTAATGTTAATAAGCAAATAATGATTTTCAAGTATAATATCCTGAGGTTTTTCAGAAGTATCAGAAAAGACTGTAGAAGCATTCTCATCCAAAGACTTTTGCACTAAAGCAATCCAACTAGCTCAGCAGGGATGGAATATTACCAGGATTTAAAAGCCACAAGAAAGCTACAATTCATTTAACAATAAATCTTGTCTACACTGGTTTTGGACTACTATAATTTGAGAAGAAAGGGAAAAAGCACTTACTGTTTCAGTTGATTTTCTTTAAAAAAGCAAAAACTAAACTATCTGACTTACACTAAAGGTTAATTTTTGAAAGATGAAACAAGACCCCCGAAATAAAATGTTCATACATTATAATAATTTTCTAAAAGTCACAAATGTACATACAGTAAGATCTTTGGATTTGTGGTAAAATTTGCTTTTTGTTTTATATGATTGCAGTATATCACAAGAATATCAGCTACACAATCTCAAAAACATTCTAGTCTTCTTTAGAAGGAGAAGCAGAAGGGTAGATGACCATGAAGTTATGATCTTACCACATTTGAAGGTTCCAATTTCTTCCTCCTGGCAAGGTCAGTGATATTATTGCCATTGTAGTTGATGCTCTCCATGCAGCCTTTGAAATTTTTCCTACTGTTAGAACTTGGCTTGCCAGAAAAAGGCATGCCTCCAAAGGTTATCTTCAAATGAAACAGAAAAATGGCAGATAGTTAGTGGAATGCAAAAACTTTTAAAGAATTTTGTTGTACATGTATTTGCTTTCTTTGAACACTCAACCATGGCAAAATAGAGAGCTGGCAGCACTCTTTACAGAAAAAGGAGGAATCAAAATAAATATTGCAAAATCAGAAAAAAAAGAATTGTAATTAATTTTAATTATTTGTGGTAGCCAAACCCAAGTATTATTCCAACTGTCCAAACAGTGAACAGGCACACATCACAGTTGTTCATATGAGAACAGTTCCTTTAATTGCTATGGGAAAATAAGCATTTCAAACAAGGGAATTGGGACAAATTTCCATCACAGCATTTTTCTAAACAAATGTAGACATGAAATTAGCCAGATAATCTGATTCAAATCATTCACTCAGCTCTAACTGTGTGCCAGATCTCAGACTCCAGCACAGCAGTGGTGGGCTCCAATGTCGCCTGTAATCCTGCTGTAATACTTATATGTCTACTTCACCCAGAAAAATTTACAGAATCACACAGTTAAAGATGCAATCCCCTGGTAGACAGAAGGACCTTTCACTACCAAGAACATGCCTTTGTCCTGTAGTTATAGTCAATGGGGAGTTACCCCTTGATTTATCTGGTTAAATTATCTCCTTAGAGAGGATCAAGACAACTTCTGCAAGGAGTCAGTCATCAAATTCAAATAGGAATTGGTTTTTGTCTTACAGCTCAACTTCATTACCCTGGGTAATTGATTCTGGGTTATCCATAATCTATAGTGCTAAAAACTTAGAAATCCAAATATTTACAAACTAAAAGTGTTCATCTTTAATGAGTGACATCTCTGTTGCTCCTTAGAGATGATATAGGTCTCTGCCACATAATGGTCCTTATGGAAATGATTAGAAGTGAATAATGTTACATGTTTTCATTAGTATTTTGCAGCTCAAATGCCAAGAATAAGGGTCTCATGAGATTAGTCCCTGCAATCCGTGTTAGTTTATTATATCCATTAGATGATGGCATAAATAGCAATGACACCTTGGTTTCCTGCCTCACAAATATTCAGAAAAATATCAATTTGTAGTCTACTGCTAAGATTTTGCAGAATTAATCTTTTAAATATTATTCATTGTCCATTCCACTTGTTATTACCAACAGCAAGAGAACAGAGATCTAGGCTGACATTTTCAGTTTTAAATGCATGAGAGATATCAGTTTCTATACCGAAAAGGAGGCTTCCAGTTGGCATATACAAACAGCTAAAACTATACAGCTGAACTCTAAAACCTTTATAAACCACACACACCAGCTTTTGGTGTGTAAAAGTCTTGTGGGGACATCCTCGGGTATTGTAAATTTACATGAGTTTACTTTAGAGAAGATACAGCTCTTCAGATGGAGAATGGGACTGTAATATTTTAATGGTTGTCAAGCATTTTATGCATGTTATAATAATGGGATTGGATTAAATAAAATATAAGAATTAAATTAAAAAATAAAGAATTTTGAAGAAAAGAAGATAAAGCATAAAAAACGAAGAAAAACATATAATGTGAGAGTGAGTTAAGAGCAACTTATGAGACTATTTTTTGATCTCGAAAATGCAATCAGAACTTATGTTTGTTCCTTTTTTTGTATTTATACTTAATTTTCTGAAAGAGAGTAACCTAGAAACTATTTTGTCTATGAAAAATAGTTTTGATTGTTTTGGTTTTATTCCCTTTTAATCCCAAAGACAACACCTTTAAATTTTCAGTTTTAAATGCATATGAGATATCAGTTAGACTGTGGTGTCTAGCTCTAAAACCAGTGAGATAACAGTGAGGAAAGGAAGAAGAAGAGATTAAGTCTCTTGAGTTTATATGAACCACAGACACATCACACACACACACACACGCTCTCAAATAAGTTCAAATAAACACAGGGAGATCCATGTATATGGAAAATGAAATATATCTTTGAGAACTGCCAGTGAGGTCTCTTTATACAGAGAGGATGGGAAGGTGAATGCACTGAATTCAACTCTTACTGGGGAAACATTTTTAATATGCAATATGTTTGTTTGGTAAGCATAACATATATATATATATATGTGTATGTGTATGTGTGTGTGTGTGTGTCTGTGCATGTTCACAAATTACCCAACCCTGGCTTTTGGCATTCAGCCTTTTTCTCACTCACTTAAAAGCCTTTAATAAAATCTATTTCTATGAGTTTTAAGTAGCTCAGTTCAGATCTTCAGTGCTCAATATTTAATAGGGGTGCAGACAAATTTGCTTGTTATTGTCTTATTAGAGCTACCAGGTAATAATGTATTCATATACATTTTTTGGAATATAATAAAATATTTGACTCAGAAACATTTACATTTATAATTACTTTTTTCAAACATTTCATATATTCTTGGTCAAAAAATTGTAAAAATATAAATACACAAGTTAATTCAAACTTTTTTTCATTACATCATTTATATTCGCTCTTACATCTTAAAAAGTCCTAAGGGTGGAAATTATATATCTGGTGCAGCCAACCAAATTAATTCTTATTAGAAACAGCAAAGAGTGTAAAAAAATATTATACAAAATTGCAATAACCAGTGTGTTGAACTTCATGTACAGATTAGAGGAGCTAAATTCATAAGAGCTGAAGCTGTAGTGTAATCAAACAATAAATCCACATTTAATTACTGCCAGCACTTGTGTGCATTAACATGATTGATTAAACAAGTTTTCTTACAACTTTCCTAACTCTTCATTGCTTTTTTCAAAATAGAAGTTACTGGTGCCATATTTGTGAAAATACAAGGAAGTATCTACCTACCTAAGACAGGACAGATCAAGATCTGTATTAATAAAAAGGTTCTAACCTGCTTCCTTGGCTAAAAATAAATACTAACACCACAGATTAAAGCTTTCTGATTCAAGAGCAAAATTATCACCTGAGTGGAACAACAGATTGCACCATACTTTTAAAAATGTACTTCCTGTTTAGAGCAGCTGCTTTTAGAGCTTTTTAAAATCATGTATGCCTATCTTGCTGAATAACACACATCTCCCACTTTAAAACAAAGGGCTGAGATGATTGTTACACCAGATGGGACTTGGTAGGCTAATTAAGAGAAACACAGTTTACACTTAAGAGAGAACGCTGTTGGAAAGAAAGTTTCAGGAAATGTAAGGGAATAAGTAATCAAAACAAATGAATGACAAATTAAGAAAACATGTTAAATTTTGTTAGCTTTCTTATTGGACTTTATACAAGCAATTTGAATGAGAAGAAAGGAGTTTCACTGCCTACCTCATAGTCCAGGTCCAGATAATCAAATTCTCCATTTGTTCTGAAGTGCTGCATGTGTCTGTCGAGGGTGAGATTGATGTTCCTGCCGTGGCGCTCTATGATGATGGAGTGCCAGTGGTGATCATCCAAGAGGCTGCCTGTTGTCACAGATGTGTGGCCAAAAATAGAGCCAAGCTGGTTGCTGCCTGAGAACAGAAACAATAGCTTTTCTCACCTCATACTAGTTAGGCAAGCATTTTCCTCTTTCTTTGTCATTTTTTCACCTGAATCATACCAGACATGCAATTAACTGGAGGAAGTCAGTGTGCTATGAAGTTGGGATCTGCCCAGTGGAGAGCTGCTGCCACTAGTACAAATAGCTAGACATATAAAGCAAGCATCTGATCACTGAACTGTCTAAATATATGTATAAATTCGTAACAGCAGTTATTTGGAAATGAACCTGAGAAGCAATATCAATTTTCAGTCGTAAAGATGTTTTCATCAAGGGTTTCCTACTTTTGCTCCTAATCGACAGAAAAGAAAAGCTGTCACCTCTGGGCCAGATCCTGAGCTGCATTGGAACTGTACTGATTTATGAATGTTGGGGAGGACATGGAGCCTGATAAAAAACTTTGGCCAAAACAGCCAAAATCTCACTCTTGAGTTCTATGCTCTGTGGCCTTTACCAGTATCATTATACCAGCAAGCAGAGGGGAAAAGGCTCAGTGCAGACTGAGCTAACAACAGCAAAAACCATCTTCTGCTAATACAGCTTATTTTGGTATGTTATCCTGAAGCAATCTTCCTATTCTGGAAGTCAAACTGCTAGCAAGAGTACAGTTTTGCAATTCTCTGCTGTGTTATCCAGGGGGTTTTGCCGGTGTGGTTGTGCTACTCAGAGATCACATCTCATTGCCATCTGACTGACATAGCTAAGCCAGCAAAGGTTGATAGCATGGATCCCAACTGAAGCAGCAAATGACTAATTCAGCAGTAAGTGTGAAAAATTGCTGCTCTGCTCAATAACTCGGAGCAATCTTCCATGTTCTGAATACATGAGGACTTAAGGCATTTCTGAGGCTGAGAATTTCTTACCCTTAAGAAAGCCTGCAACTGACATTAAAGTTTGTGCATGCTGAAAACACATTCTGGCAAATTCCATTTCCATGGCTTAAGACATTACTTCCCTACAAATGACTATCCTGCCTTTATGCTGAAGGCCAATGGTCCTGTTGGTTAAAAAATAAAGTAGAATTGCATGTGTGACATTGAGCCTCAGTTTCTTCAATGCAAACTGAAATGCAGCACAAAGTGAAACCTAAATCCACTTCTGTCTCCCCATCCTTCCCCCAGACCCTGGTGTTTGAAGCTAAGTCACTGGATCTCACCATGCAAGAGGAGCATCCCTTTCTATCTTTTCTGATGCAAAGACAACACTCAGACAGAGGAATAATAACACCATAAAGCATTACATCTGTTTATTGAGTGCATGTCACAGGGCCTAGTCCCATTTATCAGCCTAATGATTTAAGAGCATGCTCACCAAACTCTTACATATAGAAGTTAAAATAGCTCATAAAGACAGTTTGTGCTGAAAATTATAGAGGAATGGGAAATGAAAGGGTTACTACTGCAATGAAAATTGTTAAAAATAGGTAACTGTTATAGTTACCTCATCATCTGTTCATGTTGATTATTAGAAAAAGAACAGTAGAAAATGCTAGTGGAAATAAGTACTATTCAATGTAAATAACAAACGGAACAATTTACTCTTCATGTGTGTATAAGAGAACTAAGGAAAATTGCATGAAACCTTTTTCTAAGGCTCTTTTGTTTGAATGGAAAAATACCTCAAACCGGATAAATGTGAATGGCTTTTATAATAAATGTACTTTATAAATCCAGTCACTTATGAGCCTGTAGTCCTCTACTGGGAGGACTGAAACTAGAGTGATATGTACAGAATTTCATCATAAAATGGCCTGATTAAATAATCTGTTTCTTTTCCTTTCCTAGTCCTCCTTCTCAGACTCTGGGAAGGCTGCTGAACTCCAGTTCCATGCAGGCTGTAGATTAGTAGACTGATACTATTTTTTTTTTCTGCAAGATTCCTAAGTGTGACCTACATTACTCCAGAAGTGACAACAGTGTCCTTCTCTCACACAAAGCCACAGCTGAGACCAACTATAATTCTGGCAAGCTTTTTTTTTTTTTTTTTTTTTTTTTTGCAGTAATGACAATATATTGCTGATCTTGCTTTAATGTATGATCTTCTTTTCAGAGTATCTCACACAGAGTAAAAGGGACAGGATGGAATACACATGTACACTCCCTCAACATACAGGAAGGGAATTAACAACATTTTCAACAAATTGTCTGATGAAATGATGCAGTTTACCAAATTACTGTGGGAAAAAGGATGAAATGTTTGACCAAAAATTTTTATGGGAGAGCTGAAATCTACCACAAAACCAAACAATCAAAACATACCTAAATTTAAATTTAGAACAAGTTTGGCTTTCTTCAGTTCCAAGGTGATATAATCTCCTTGCTGTCCTTCTCCGTGGAAGATTACACCTTCACTTTCAGATGTCTTAAATTTCAGAGAGATGACATCTTTCAGTGTTTTCATTTTCTTGTTCCTGAATCTGTATGGTAACACTACATGGCCATCAAAATTGATAACATCAGCCCCTAAAGGAAAAAGAAAATAAAATAATTTATGAGCGACTATATATTCCTATGGCCACTGGAAAAACAGACATAACATATGCAGATTGTACCTTAACAGAATAAAAAATGTGCAGATGTGAACACATTGTATATACATTTTCTTTTGTCCAAAATTTAATGCCATAAAAAGTAAGAAGCAGGCGGAAAAAAAATTTAATCCACATAAAGTAAAAATAGAAAAAAAATCAGATTTGGGAGGAAAAATGCTACAACTGTACTCAAAGACTTTCAATTTCTCTGAAATACAGTTGCTGCCATGTACATTTACCTAATTATAGCTCAAAATAAAAGGTAAACATCTGAGTGGTCATTAATAAATCATTTGATGAGACTTTAACATTCACTATAAGTATCTGCAAGGACTGTAAACAATAAAATATGAGTCCAGGGTAATTGCCTGACAATTTTAGATTTTATATAAAACAGACACAATCCTTGTATATTTAGTGAAATGGCAAGTAAGTTGTAACCTCAACCAATTTTGAGCAGAAAAAAACCCCCTCTGTCATTTGACCTATTTTTTTTTCATGTTTGATTTTGTTCAAAATATGTGAAAAGTGAGGGATGCAAACCTTTAAGGTCAATTCCATAGTCATATATGTGTTGCATAATAACACTAAAAAAATTTGTTTTGTCTTATTTTCATGACACAATCTCTATTCTAAAGAATGAACACCAATTTTCCACAATTTTCTGGATGCTAGAGCCACAGTAAAAATAGCTGCAGAACTGGATTCCATTCAACAAATGCGTTTATTGAATATTGAATCTTGTCACTTAAGCTGAGTTCCATAAAAGGTTTCAAACAGATATTTATGTATAAAAATTTACACATATTTAAGAAATCCCCTTTGTAAGTTGCTAATAATCAAATCACCAGTGTCTTAGCAACTATTTGTATGAACATTTCAACCTCACTGTTTACAACTAACAATTTGAATAGTTGTTAAGTAAAATTCTTCCTGTTTTTCAAAAGCATTTATGCTCCTGATTGACACCATATTCATTCATGCTCTGAATGAAAAGAAGGATGGCATTTTATCATATATTCTTCAACCACATCTGATTTTTGCCTTCTTTTGTGGTCTGCTCTTCAGTGATTTCTTGCAACTTTTTGAACTTCCTAACTTGTTTTTGTTATTATTGTGGGAATTAATTTAAAACTTCCATCCCTTCTCAAAAACAGAGACAAACACATTCCTATTGTGCAATTAACACAGAAGTCTGTTTAAAAACTCTATTAAAACACTATGTATACTATGCCTAACTGCATATTTTTCAATTTGAATTCACATGGCCAAGTCTTCCTAAACCTGCAAAGACTTCCAAAGAAGTAATGAACTGTGATCCCCCTATTATTTATGCCAACTAAATTGTGAAGAATTTTATTAGGTACATAAAATATGAGCTTTAGAAATGATTGTGATATCCCATATTATCACCATACATCTCATTTTTGTCAGAATTCAACAATATATCTTAGAAATATCACTTTTCTTTATAAAAAAAAATCTCTTAAATTGCAAATTTCAATAATAAATATGCATTAATCCTTAAGTACAGCTAGAATTCTCAACCTGATCTGTATCTTCTGAATGACAAATTCCAGCCATGGGAGTCAGCTCTAAGTTAAATATCAAAATGGTATGTTTTATTTGTTGTGAAATAAATCCATTTAGAAGTTATCAGCATGAAAGGGGGCACTTTTACTTGGGCATAGATACAGAAGTATTCAGAAGCAATGGAATTTCAGAAGCGGGGTTATCATAACTCAAGTAAATCCATTCCTTCTGAAATGATTACTTTTTTTAAGAAATAAAGTAAATTGTTAGAAAAATAATGCAAGAAAGACTTTATGAGCCAGTTGGTTATATTTGCCTTGCAAGCTGTCAAGAAATCTGAGAAATCAATTCTTGAGATTTTTGTATGTAAAACCAGCTTTTAGAAAAACATGAAATATATTTATAGAAAAAAAATGCAGTATGAAAGTCATCCTTTTATCACAAAAATCTTACCTTTATGTAAAGGAAATTTGCTATAGAGATTCTGCTCTTTTGAATCTACATACAAATGCCTGGCACAAGTGTTATAAATGAAAGAAAATTGATGGACATTACACCTTAAGTAAACTTCATACCAAATATACATCATAAAAAGATTATTCCACATGCAATGTCTGAGATTGTCTTCCATAAAATTTCTTAAACTTACTTTCTGATGGTTACGGAAACTCCTGTATGGAGTATATCAGTTTTCCCCTAAGGCCAGCTGGTACCACTTTGTAATATCTGAAAAAGTTGGCTTAACAGTCAGGGATCTGACCCACAGCTGATCAGGACCATGCAGTTTTGTGGACTCACAAGACTTCCATAACAAGGCAAGTATCCCTTCTGTTCCTACATCATTGTTACTGTTGCATAGGTGTACTCAATCTTTGAAGAAAATTTATATTATACACTTTAACGAAGCTGAGTAAAAAGGCCACATTTTTACAGAATCCATCCCTGACTTTCCATGTTTTGAAAATAATTTAATCAAAAAAAGAAACTGCAGTTATCTTTGATTAAGCAGATTTTTTTTATGCATGGCTATACTCTCAGCATGGTCTGAATGATAATTCAATCACCTGAAGATTACACAGCAATTATGTTTAAGAGTAATCATATGTACACTGTAGTAATGACTTGTGTTCTTTCTATGATGACACTCAGATATTTAATATTATGATAATTATTATAGTGCAGAATGCTGCTCAGACAGTAAACCATATAATTCTTCTAATTTCCATGTAAATATATAATTTTTCTCCTCCTTAGACACTCATCTATCAGCATTAGGAGGAAAAAGACCAAAGCCATCACATGAAGTATATTTATGTGCAGTCAGTGATTGTTGTCAGAGGCTACTACTGTAATGGGGAAAACCTTCATAATAAAAGATAAAGTTAAAAAAGAGAGAAACTGAGAGAAGAAAGAAGAAGAAAATGAACAAAAAAAGGGGAAAGAAAACATGAAAGTTTTTTTCTTAAATTACATGGAAATGGGAAGTGCAAATCTGATTACTTGCAATTTGATTTCTGCCCTACTGGATTTCCTATTATATAGATAGATTGGAAAACAGTGCTAAAACAGTAAAACTATAATACCACTTTCCTTTGGCTAGGTAGATGTGTTAGGCCTTATCACTGTAAATGCTTGAGACCACATTAAAATCCTTTCATTAGTTAATGCATCATCAATTTTCCTCCAAAAAATGTTACAGAAAGCCTTGCAAAGATTGACAGGATATTGGGTGACAAATGTGACCCTATTCACAAATCTCAAAGGAAGCTAAATCCCCAGCCACAAGTCTTCCTACCTATGCTTCTTTCCTGTACTTTTGGCTACATGCAGGATTTGGCAAAATTTGAACAGGGCATCAAATTTATTTGATACAAAACAACTTATAAACTAATTACAAGAAAACAGCCCCAAATCAGACTCAAGCTCCAGAACTTCTCTATTTCCTCCATTTATAGTGAAAGAAATATAACTATCTTCAATGCCAGCACTTTAAGAATGAAGAAGTGCTCATTCACAAAGACTCATGAGATACTAAGACTTCTTCACAGCTACTTAGCTGCTTTGATCAAGGTACTGCCTGGAGTTACTAAAAAATCCCTGCTTTCTGACACAGCAAAATAACAGCAATCAAAACAAATCGGAATAGCAAAGTGCTTTCCAGAACAATGTTTGCCACACCGTGAACAAAAACCATGGCAATATGTTTCTCCTCCTAAATTACAAATTTAACATGTGCACATATTTTTAAATTGCTACTGATCTCTGAATGATTGACTCTTCAAAGCCTGTACAGAATTTTTCAGTGGGATTAAAGATATAAAAGATCTGTACAACTGACAGACAGCGACCTTCAGTGAAATTTTCCCACTCTGTTATCTCTCATCCATTTTTTCATCTGCTTAAATTATCTGTTTGGACTAAATGAGCTTTAGGGAAAAAATCCTTACTTTTAGCATTCTTTTCTTACCCCATAGTTTGAACTTTACATCTGATGTCCTAGTAGTATAGGTGGTAATAGATGGCAATAACCATACACTGAGCACCTACGATCTAAAAATATCAGAGATACATCAAAGCATCTTTGCCTGGCTCAAACTATTCCACATCTGTAGCTTCACTTATAGCTATTAGTCACAGGTTCTAAAATATCATTATGGGAAATACAAGCACATAAACAGGTATTGTTTACATATTTCAACAGCAAAAAAAAAATGTTTTCTTCTAATGAAGCAAGGGATAAGGTTCAAAATCATAACAAGAATAAAATCTCATTTTGTTATTATTCACAAAAAAATTACAAATCCAGAAATTTATTCAAAAAATTACTAATCTACTTTTTCAGTAGTGCCATATGCTGTCAACATGATAGCACAACTGAATTTGCCACTGGGGTCTTTGCAGCTTGAGCCTCAGTGGAATTAAGTTATCTAAGCTCATGTTAGAAATGCACTGCTATGCCTCATTTCACAAAAAAAACCCAAAAAAACCTCAAAAACAAAAAACAAAAACAAAACAAAACAAAAAAAAAACAAAAACTAAAAAGCCAAAAAAAACCCCAAAAAAACCCCCAAAAAACCCCCAAAAAAAACATCCAAAAAAACCCCCATGGCCCAGCACAGCAGTCAAAAGGCCCAGCACAGCAGTCAAAAGATTACGTCCTCTTTTAGGTTTTCTTACAGTGAGGCAGAGAGCCAAAGGTACCGTGTTTGAGCACTGCCTTCAGGCGCTACAGCCCAGCTGTAAGGACATGGGCAGCTCTGGCCTGAAGTCTGCTGCAGCCAAACTGGCATTGCCTTTACTCCTTTTTTCAAAAGTCAAAGCACCTGCCACAAAGGAGCAAAAAACTAATACAGACACAGATGTATGTTGCATTTACAATAATGTGTACTTATTCATATTCTAGAAGCACGTGGTGAAGGAAAATCAATCTTACGCTTCTCTTGCCTGCTTAGTTTCCAATGCACTGAGCCTGAATCCTGTTGTTATCTGTCAAGTGAAGTCAATGTTTGAAAGAGAAAAAATACCTTTGCAAGGAGGTGTGGAATTTTTCCTCTCTTTTCTTTATATTACCTACAGTGTACACACGGCAATGCAGTATCAAAGTAGTAAGAGTTTTTTCAAGGTGTATTTTTAACTCAATGCCTGGGTAAATGACACGAACTTTACTCTTACTTTTTATATGGCTGCCAGAAACTCTCAAATAAATCTGTGAGAAAGTATTTCCTAAGGCAGTGAGAATGCTTTGCCAAGTTCGAGTGCCATAGCTACTGAAGATATATAAAAAACACTTGGTACTTTAAATTTTTTTCCTGGATTTCAAAGCACAGACATTTTCCCTGTTTTTATCCTAAAATAATATTCCTACTAAAAAAATTGTAGTTATTATAATGGTGGTATTTACTATTAATTTTTCTAACTCTTGTGAAAAAAAATATATTTATATATAAATATATAAATATGTGGTTTTGTCATAATCTTCTGTCCAATAAGAAACAAATGTGACAAGTGAAATGAAAAAGAAGTAGAAGCAAAATTAAAGAAGAAAAAACCAAAAGAATACAGAATATAGATAAAGATATGTAATATAATGACCATGTATAAAAGTTGTCCTGTGTCCCTAAGTGTATGTATGTGTGTCCCCCTACTTTTTTTTTTAAGTAGGAAAACTGGGTTCTTTCTGACACTATTCAACTAAATTTTTATACAAGCTAATTGTTCCTTAAGACAAAAATTTTGTGAGAAGTGAAGTTCTGTGCACTTTCAACTAACTTGAATTAGTTACCATATACACAGAAGAAAACACTAAAGCATTTGAGTATTTTACAAACTTAGATGAGGCATCAGAATACACTACAAAATAATTTTCTTAAGGGTGTGTGTAAATAGGATGATTTTTCAAGAACTTAACAATGTGAAGTCAATGACTTTTTTGGTTGAAGATTTTCAAGCAAATTTTCTTTCGTTGATTCTTCAAATTTCAAAAATACAATTAATTTAAAAACTAAATGGGAACATTTTTATATAAACTATGTTTTGACTATAAGGTGGATAAATGAGAAAATGAAAATATTCATAGTATAATTCGCAATTATGTTTTTAGTTTATGCATTTTAACCACAGTTTGCAAAATAAATCATACTGAACAGTACATAGTAGTCCCCTATAGTGGACTACTACCAGTGCCAGAGAGAACTAAGACTGTAACACAAGATAATCTTCATCTCAGACAAAAACTATTCTTTCCACAATCTAGTCTGCCAGAAGGACAATTACAATGGATGCTAAGAGATGCAGTCTATTTCAAGTAGGCTATTCCTAGGGAAAAAAAGAGATTCAGCATCAATAAAAACAATTCTTTGATGGCTGTACATGAGTTTTACACTTTGAAAAGCTTTCATATGTATAGTTCTATATGGTTCATTTATGATCTTGAAAATTAAAATTCAGGCACCTTGCAACTATGAACTATATGCAACAAAATATTCTCTATGATCTACTATTCTCTAGCTATGGTACTTAAAATAAATCTGTTAAAAATATATGTATAATTCAAATACTCTGAAGAAAGCCTGCTTTTTTTGTATTTTATCATGCTGATTTACAAGCCAGAAGCATTCCTTGCAATCG
The DNA here is from genome assembly GCF_017590055.1 of Onychostruthus taczanowskii. Lineage (NCBI taxonomy): Eukaryota > Metazoa > Chordata > Aves > Passeriformes > Passeridae > Onychostruthus > Onychostruthus taczanowskii. The sequence continues at coordinate 1,923,503 of NW_024506773.1, read as the reverse complement.
TAAATACATTTAGTTTGTTCTTCATTTTGAAACCCATCATTTGACATTGGATCTCAATGGGAACATTAAAGTATATCATTAAGCTCTAAAACTAGGTACAGTACAGAACTTAATTTACTTGAAAACAGCTAGCCTCTACTAATGTTTTCACTGTTTATTAAAAAGGTAAATCACAAGAGCTCCAGGTCAATAAAAAAAGACAGCTCTGACTCTCACACAGTAAATGGCCAAAACAGGTCTCAATCCTTATTACACTGCTGAACTTACTCATTACTTAATAAAAAGAACTACAGCAAAGAAAGAAATTGTACCTTGTCTTACAACAATTACACTCAATTTACTCAGTGAATAAATGATCTACAAAATGGACAAGACAATCTATTGAAACATTAAGGAAATGGATGACTAGCTGGAGCTTTGGTTTTAATGTTTACAGCTACATGAAAACAGGAAGACACACAGTTGACCCACAAAATACTGGTTTAGAAGTTCTCCTTTTGAGCTGATGCCACCCAATTCAATCATCTCCTGGTATACAACCTTTCCATGTCTTTTAATATCTGGATACTCTCAGAACGCCTATTATTCAAGACCAAATTCTTCTTTCTCAGTCATGTGCCATATCCTTTATTCACAAAATCACTCTTAAACACATATTCTTTACTTCTTCCAACCATAGAGCTTGTATTTAAATTGAACTCTCAGAGTGAGCTGCACAATGATTAAGGAGTATGGAGCATGGACTGTTTCAAGCTCATGTGCTTAGTTAAGTCTCATACAGTAAAAATCTCACAACTGTCATTCAAACTTCTGCAGGTGACTGTAAAAAGCATGGAGTGCAAGAATGAGACAGGCCTGGCCATGGGACACTCACATTTATTGTAGTGAGTAACCTCACTGTTGTCTAAGGGCAAAAAATGTAAGCCACTAAACCCCATTTCTAACAGATATCTAATCCTCTGTTACAACTGTGAGTCTGCTGCTGCTGCTAATTCTATCTCTGTGTATAAACTCTTTTTTTAAAACAGAAACTAAAGTGAATTGCTACTTTTAGCTAATGTATGTCAATTCAAAATTATGAGTTAATGGAGGAAAATTCTTTAGCCTAAATGATAGCAGAACAACTGTGTATTTCAGTAGTATTAGTAGTTCAGTTTCACTGTTTTATTTCCAAATTAATCAGAGATTAATATCCTGTGTTTAGCACAACATAGGAACAGACCCCTGGAACTTGATTGTGGTCATATAATTCAGAATAAGTAATTCAGTCAAAAAATTTTTTCCTCTCCTGCCTAACATCCAACATATCTAAAATCATGCATACTGTACTCCTTACTCAATGACAACTTGCACATTGTGATGTGAGAAAGTGTTTGGATTCCAAACTTGTAAGCCATAAAATCTGAGCCCCAAACTCTGCCAGTGTGAACTTCCTGATGGCTGAATCCAATGTTTACTATCCTTTGTATATTTTAGTGTGTTCAATTTAAAAGCCACACTCATACTCAAGGCTACAACTCAAAGCCTCATTTTCAGATCATCTACATTCATTAGGTTCTGCCTTGGTTCAGTGAAAGTCTAATAATTTAACATGTAAACAGCCTCCAGTCCTACTGGATTAAGGTGCTACTGTAAAAGGGCATACAGTTACCAAAACTAAGTGAATGGGGCACTGTAAGGATTGATGGTACTGCATCAGCATCACTTGCAACACTGCTTACACTCTGGGAAAGAAAATCCCAGAAGGATTCAATATACAGCAATATGAAACTCGCATTATATCACACATATAAAGTGAGCTACTTCCCTGAGAGGGAAAAATCTTTTTTTTTTTTTTTGCAAAATGTTCACCATGACAAGAAGTCCATTAGGTGAGAGCACCTAGTCACAAAATCATGAAAGTTCAACGGGATCTATAGATTTCACATAGTACAACCCCCATGCTCAGAGTTTATTTTCACGTTTAATTCTGCCAGAAGCATCGAGTTTTGTTTAACTGGGTTTTCACCTTTTTTCCTTAACTGAACAAGGAAACAGAAGATTTGCTTTATCGATAAGTGATTTTCCTTGTGTTTTTCAGACTGCACTTTCCAAGGTCAGTGATATATTGTGTCTCCCTCCCTACAGCCAGACATTATTTATCTATAACTTCTAGCAGGGTTTACAGTTCAAGAGTTTCTGGTCTTGCAGAACTTAAGAGCTGTAGATTCCCCACTTGCCAGAACAGTCTCTCTAGCAGGAGGTTGCTTATGCTATCTCAGCTGTGTGACTAGCTGTTCCTCCCCTAGGAATTGTACCATGCATTTCAGGTTTCCCTGCTCAGCCAGTGGCAGCAATTCACTTTCCTGAACTCTTGATTATTCTCCATCACTAAAAGCTAAAAAAAAAATGCAGTAAGATGAGAGTTTCTTCCCAGGAAGAATGTAAGGGACCTGTTTACATGCAGTTAATACAGATTAACATGCAGCAGGTTCAATACTTAAATCACGAAGTACATTACTGTTATAATTACAATTCCTCATCCATGATAACTGATTTATTTTTTCTGAACTAAGGGGTTAATTTCATTTAAGTTTTCAAGCTCTTAAGTAAATATTGATACTAGAATCTAAAACTATTGCTTCATTTCTTCAAATATTTTTCTAGTGTTTGTGTCTAAATTTACAGGCTCCTGAGAGAGAAATAAAAGTCAAACCTGTTGCTTAATAGAAGAGTCAGATTATGTAAGGAAAAGAAATAGCATTTTTTGTTAATTAGTTTGAAATGTCTGGAAGGCTCAAAATATCACAAGACTGTATCTCCAAGAAAAGAAATTTCACCAAAACCTGTCAAATTCTATTTTTTTTTTCCACAAAAATAAAGGGAGTTTGAGTAAGAGCATGCATATAGTTTTTCTTTCAGATGGGAGCATTTTTCTTTTTTGCGATCATTTATCTGTTATTAGAGGCACCCAAACTATGTTTGTAAATTATTTGAAAAAACTTTTTATTTCAGTCATTAAATTATGCAAGATTTTTTGAAGTTATGTATTTAATGAAATTATTTTTCAACAGTAATTTTCAAAAACCTGTATCTGATTCTTAAGGATAATTCAAACACCTCTGTATGTTAGTGACTGTCACTATAGCAAATACAAATATTCACACAATGGATGAAATTTTATAGCCCCTATTTAGGCTACAATTGATCATGTTTAACTAAAAAAGGGAGGATAACACTCAAGATATTTCCAAGTAGGTAAGAAATGCATGCAAGTGTGTATAGGCAACTCATTCCAGCTTCATATGATGCTGCTATTCAGTCATGAAGCAATGAATGCTACACATGAATAAAAGAGGAAGATGCTTTCTTAAAACTCAGATAAGCAAATTTTATTGCCTAAAACTGTCACATTCCATTTTTTATTGTTCTTCCTTTATGCTGGAACAGGGTATCAAGAGACATTTTCTCTACAGATTTGACTGTGATTAATCTGGTGTTTGAAATTTATTTTTCACCCTTTATCCAGACAACATTGTTTGGAACAAATCAAATAAGTTAAGCACGTAGCAGACATGGTCTTGGCTTACTACACTGGAATACAACCTAATATGTAATGTGATAGGCACATCTTGGATTATATATATCCACACATGGATTTGGTTTGTAAAGGAAAATTGTTTCCTTTTGGGTTTAACAAGTTACTGTTACAGATATAAGGAGAAAGACTTTAGAGATATAGGAGACTTTATCAAAACAGAAAAGTTCTTATTAAGGTAACAAGTAATGGACATATAAGCTTTTGTGAACTCTTTCTATGTGGCAGCATCCTAAAACAAAAAAAAAATCAATGCCAATATAAATGCAGATACTATTGTCAGTATATTTTAATATATAATTCCCCAGTAGAAGAAATCCATGAAGAGGTTATTAACCTGACAATTCATGTTTAGTTTCTGCATGCAATAGTTTCTTGTGTAGTCAGTGCCATTCCTCTTGTCCTAGCATTTTCCTTGGTGAGAGTATTGTTGAACCAGCAGATCATCTCAAATCAGTTTCCAGAATCCTGACTTTCTAAAGATGTTTTATCAGAAACCATGTTTTTCATCCCTAATACCAGTTAAGGATTAGACGTCCACCTATTTAACAAAGGCAACTAACTAACCCTTGTGCTATGTATCAATTCTGTTTTTAGGAAAGAAAAACTAAAAATGCATTTCACTTTTTCACCTTTGATGAGGCAAAATAAATTCTGAAATAGTGGTTAGGGGGTCAGCACATAAGTACTTACAGAAATGTGTCTTTGATGCTCAAAAGCATTAAGAACAATCTACTCTGTCAGAAATCTATGGGATAAAAATAAGCCATTTTATGTCAATGTTTAAAATTGTAATCGGGTTCCTATGCATTTACACCAATTTGAGAACTTCTGAGTAATTACTGTTATCCAAGTAGATATTTTAATAACAAATACAATTCATTACAAAGAGCCGTCTTCTGAATCAACAGAGGACTCAAGCATATTAAAAGAACCAACAAAATAAAACCCTCCTAGAATATCTCCACTGCTTTTTTTCTGCTTATGAAATCCTAGTCATAAATAAACTCATTGTTTACTATTCGACTGCAATAAAAAAGTTTAATTTTAAAAAATTACAATATCTGTTCACAGGCCACTAAGTATTTGCTAAAAAAATCATACCCTTAACTTATACAGATGTACTGAAATTATTTTTAATCTTTAACTTTTAGTTATAGATTACAGCCCATTCATTTCTGGGGGGTTTCATCAAAACGTAAGAATTGCTAATTGAAAATTTTGCATCATCAAGGCAGTGTTGGGAATACAAAAAATGCATGAAATATTTAATGTGTAGCAAGTGAAGATGAGCTATCATTTATACATAATTACAAATAAGGAGAAAAAAAATCCTCACTGATTAAAAATTCTGCTCTTGTAACAAATGACTCACACTAATTTTCCTAACAAAACCAAAAAGGTACTTGCTCCGATGAGTAATAGTTAAAGGCATTTTTACACAATCTGTATCTTCCTTTTAATTTTCATTTTCAAGTCAAACAAGCAAACACACTCAAACAATGCCAACAAGTGGTATACATTGTATTCATGAACAATGAAAATTGCACATGCAATGATGTCCAGGTGTAGATGTACATGTCTGTGTTTGTTTCTTGGTAAATATGGAAATAATCTGGTCCAACATTATTGCTTTAGGTAAGTAGCTCTGTATCACTGGTATCTTGGTAGTAGACTGGTGCACATTAACAGGCTTTGGAGAATGATTAAAAATAACACTCTCCTGTAATTTCTAAACTTTGTTGAAAAGCACCAAATTCTAAACTTTGTTGAAAAGCACTTTTAGCAGATATAGTCTTTATAATACTGCTTAATTTTTTATTTTTTTCAGCCTGTGGAGCTCTTTGCCAGGATTGTGTTTCCTTCTCTGTTTTTGTGGTGTCTGAGCCACCACATTAAATAACAGGAAGATTGTCCTTAGTGTTTTATAGAGATGTATCTGGTTAGAAATCAAATCCCAAGGAGAGAAGACACCCAAATGACCTACTAAAACTGCTCAGGAAGTAATCCTGAGTTTATGGAGGAAGAGGAAAAATGAGGATAAAAACCTGTTTATATTGAAAGCTTTCATTTTGGAATGAAATATGGATATTTTTGTTTATTTTTTGATGAATGGTTATAAACTCTCAGAGAAATCAGACACTACTCTTGTTGTTGTATGAAAGCAATATTTCCCCCTCCACACAACTGAGCTTCAGTGGAAAGTCAGTCTTATTTGCAACAAACAATAGACAAAAGGAGAATGAAAAGTAAAAAGTAAAAGATATGCAGGTTTTTTACAATTTATTTTCAGGATGCTCTAAGGATTTTGCAAGATGTGTATGAGAATGAGGAAAGAATTTTGCAGAGCGAAAAACCCACTGACACACTGTCAGTTCAAGTCTATTAAAGAGTTTGCAAATGACTACTATTGCTGCTGAACCTGAGATATCACACCATGTGGAACTCAACCAAAATTCTTTTCTGGTCAGTCTTGCAGACACCAAGCTCCTGTTGGGACAATTCTGGGGAGAAAATCTTCCTCAAAGGATTATGCTTTCAGTGCAGTGTAATCTTCCATTTACTTCAAAAAGTAGGAAGACAGTGTAGAGAAATACCTGGGCCTCTAAGAGCTTTTCAATAGTCTTTGAACTCTATGTTACAACAGTAGGGTATCTCTCCATTATCTGATGCTCTTTGGGGAAACGGTATAGCTAGCTATACTGAAAATTATAAACTTACAAGATCTTAGGCTCCCTGTTCCTACTGACTTTTAATTCTTACTTTTTTTCTACTCCCCTCAACAAAATTCTTCACTGAATTTTCTAATATATTTAAGTAAATGTATTTTCAGCATTTTATTTTTAAAGAAAGATGTCATAAGAGTTAAAACAAGAATCAAAAAACCTCAATCCATATCCTTTCCCTTAATTTGTTTTAATAAGGATGGGTTCTTCTGGTAGTAACATTTTGAGTCCTTGGAAATGTTTGCTTCTGAAGATCCTTGATCCTTTAGGGCACTGCTGTGCAGGCAGATGTAATTAAAGCCAAGGGGAGTTCAAATGGATTGCACACTCTTTTCATTTAAAGGTGCTTAAACTGCTTTAGATGACCTTGTCTACACAGAAGAATTATTACAAGAAAATCTCATCACTGCCAAAGCTATTTCAGCTTCAGTATCATTAGTATTGCTTTGAATTTTTGAGTAGATCACTCAGCAATAGCAGTATTTTCAAGAACATCTGCTGATATCCTAGCATAGTATCCATGTTATGGCAAATTTTGTCTGTTTGGAGTAAAATAGCCTCACCGTAAACAACAATTCTTAGTCTCCAACTCCTATGGACAAGTTTTCAGTCTTCTTTTAAGGAGCAGCTCTGCTTTTTTTTTTTAACCAGATGAAATAAATCACTGATATTTAAGTATACCTAATAATATAATTTAAGTATACCTTAATAATACTGATATTTAAGTACACCTTTACAGAGAGACAAAAAATATATTGTCTCATTTACCAGTATTGTCCAAATTATCTTTTATTTCTTTTACAGGCTTTGTATACACTGATTTAGCAACATATTTAGAGTTAGTTCATTGTGTCAGATCTGCAAGGTAAATTAAATTTAAAATAAAGACAGGATTGTCCAGGTACTTTTTAACCTCAGTGAGGGAAAACAGATCTTTTTGCTTCTTCTAAATGTGCCACATACCTTCAGATCATACTGTACAGGTCAGTCCTGTAGTCTGTTTTTGCTGAAGGGATATGTGAAAGTGTGGTACCCAGCTTTTGAGTTAATATTTGCAATATTATCTCCTCATTGCCTGAGCTACTAATGGCAAAAATCACACTGAACTTAATGGGTATTTCTCAGCTAGTGAATATCCTTCTGTGCAGAAAAGGTTTCAGGCACAATTCTTTTTCGTTGAACTTTAAGCAGTAAAATACAAAAGTGAAACAGTAAAACAATATAAAATAAATACACAACTTGAAAGTTGAAATACCTTGAAATAAAAAGAAGCCTATTGTTCTATCAAGCCCAGCTCTGTTTTACAAAGTGAATAGGAAGAAACAATTTACCTAAATGCCTAAATAAATAATTACACTCTCTCATCTCAGTTAAGACAACATAAAGACAACATATTTATCCCTGCCATCTGACTTTGAGATGCTTTTCCTAAGAAAAATGGACGACATTAGAACTTATCAAATATGCTGAATATAAACCTGTCATAATCTCAATGCAACTCATGGAGCAGTTATAGATCACTAAGCATAAGGGATTGTTTTTTCTTGTGTCCCTTTTATTCTTCACTGTCTACCAGCATAATGGGCCCTCTTGCCCTTTATGTTATATTGTTGTGTTAGTTGCTTTTCCTACTTCACGCTGAGAGAGCTGCCTAATTAGGAAGACCAGAGTCAGTTTCTAGACTATTGCTGTTTAATACTGTTAGTTTATCTGTTAATTAATGTGCTACTCTTGGCAATCTAATTAGATTTTTTTACTGTAGAGATAAGTCAGTGAAATTACAAAGTGCAGGAGGAGGAGGCTGGTGGGAGGCTCAGAAATATTTACTGCTAGAATTACTTATGTGTGATGTTCATGCTTTTGTCAGTGCCTCATCTTCTTCCACCCATGCCCACAATCTTGTCAGTATTTTGTCAAGAAGGTAGTGGTTAATTTCCTGTAAATAATTCTTATTCCTGCCAGCGAACTCTATCTCTTCTCCATCTCTCTCTCTGCCATGTCTCTTCTTTTTCTTTCCCTGCTTCTTCCTCAGTTCTACTAACAAGGCTGTCTCTTTTTATGGGTTGCCATTTTACAATGAAGTGCTTTAAAGTTCATTTATAACTTTTGTGAGGTCATACAAAAATGGCACTTCAAAGAGATACTTCAACAGGGTGCATGTACTCACAAGAACTGAAGTCATAAGTCTTGTATTTCCTCACAACACTAGACAAATATGAAAGAGAAACGTGAAAGACACTGGCCAAGCCAAACTTCCTTCAGAATTTAGCACTCACTTTTCTGGTTGTCTCTTTACCAGTTGCCTCCCAGGGACCAGGAAAGTTAAAATCCGGTGATGTGGAAAATAAATTAAGATCCCACTGGTTAGTAGTGCTCACAACTTTCAGGATTCACTAGTCAATTTCTCTGGAAGCAATTTATATTAACCTTGAATTTACTGAAAATTAATTTACTATGAGTAGCAGAATTTGTGCTGTACTAACCAGAAGATTCTAAGGACACATCTGATCACATTATTTTACTTTCTATATGTAGATATTAAAAATAATGGTTTTCTTATTTGACTGAAATAAACCTATTTTAACTATTTTTAAATAGTGCAAGCGATTATTTAATTAGTCTGATTCTTCTTGCAAGCTGTTGCATATATCACAAATAACAATTCTGAACTGATGTTAATATTCTTGTGCAGGAATTAGCATAATAGCTAGAGGTTCTTTTGACATCCAAAGCTATGAAATGTCTAGAACTTAGAGGTACCTTACTTTTGTTATTAAAATTCATAAACGATTTAAATATGACAAGCACAGAAATTAAACAAGATCAACAAAATGCAATACTCTTGTAAGTACAGTTTACACAGTTAGGTATAAGTCTTTGGAATTGCTAAAGCATTTGATGTGTAAGATTATACATTATCATGATGAGCTGGGAAATGGGACATTCATACATCTTGACTAACTGGAAACTAAAGTGTTTCATGATGTTTCTTTATTCTCCATCACTCAGAGATAGCTTTTCTTCTATCTCAAACAGATTCCATTTCAGGCACAAAATAGTAATACTGAAGATTCTAGAACATGGCCAAAAATGCAATTTCATCATTGCAATGAATCTTTATTACCAGTAGTATAAAACCTAAAAACACTTGTCATGGGCTATTATATATTGTTTTAAGCACTTTTACAGAGTTGCCTGATGAATTAGATCAAATTTCTAACAGTTGGATGAGAAAAAATAAGACGGCAAACAGCTGGCACTACAGTCTTGCTTGATTTTCAGTAGTTTATGGTTTGGTAACATGCTAATAAATCCTATATGATTCTTTCTAGAAGTTATTTTTCTCATTGCTGCCTACTGAGAGAGCTTTTATTTTTAAAGCTGAGTATTTTTTAAATGACAGACTTGGTTCTGAAACACAATTTTTTGATAAAAACCATTAAAATTTTAAGGCAAAAAATGGAAAGTTATATAAAATGAAAGTAACCCCCATCCCTCTGTGAAATCCAAACTATTATACCAAATATACTAGCTGATTTCATAGAAACAAAGAAAAAAGGTAATTTAATTATTTTTATTTTGTAATTACATATGGAACACTCTGTTTTGAATTTTAGCTCTGATAAAATGTGGGCTAGTAAAATCAGCTCTAACTCATCTCATATCTCATGTTCTGATTAGAGAAACAAAAGCACTTCTTGTATAACAAAATTATGCTTTACTGAGCATAATTTCTATCTTCATGGGTGGCATGTAGCTTATTAGTGAAAGATATTTAAAACATAACATCAACACAAAAGATAAAAGTGACTTTTCAAAATATCTGACATGTAAGGCTTCTGAAACCTGGAAAAAATTTATTTTGATCTAGGTTGTTCTAATTAGCAGTGGTCTGGGGAGAGACATCTCTTTTTATTCCTAATTTGAAGATCAGATTTTTAACAGCACTGTAAATTCTCAAGATCCACAATGACAGCTGGAAGGATTTTCAAAATTAGGAAAAGATGCTCCCTTCTATAAGATTGATAAAATAAGACTAGCCATATATCTGTGTGCCTTGTAGATATATCCCTAAGTACTCTGATGTAAATAATTCCAAGAATTGTAATAAACAGTTTAACTTAGTCTAAAACAATTATTTCTATCAAAGACAATGATCTCATCAACTCCTCCAATAAACAACAAAATGTCTCCAAACCTCAGATCACCTTGCCTCAAATTTTAGAGGAAAATTATGTCATTTTCAGTCTGATGTGATTATTAACAGAGACAGCTCACCTTGGGTATAGCACAGTTATAGAAACAGAAAAATTACTGACATTATTCTGCACACCTCTTTCTGTCATTTTATCTAAGACAGTTAACCTATTTATGGCTATCCTGTAAATATTGCCTGGGAACAACTTCCACATGGCTTTTACAGGGAAGTTGCTGTCCTAGGAAGAAAACATTTGTCCTGCAGGAAAAACATGATTATCCATGTTGGGAACTATGCTAAAACTTCCAAAATTTAGCACATTTACTTCCATTCACTGACAGCTGTAAGTTTTGCCAGAATCTACAAAATTTTTCAGAGCAGGTGAATTTTTCCTGGCCCATTCCAGTTGCAATTGCAGTTTCAGCACTGCATGAATGCCTTGAGGTATTGGTTCAATTCTAAATGTCATCTTAGTAGGCAGGAGCTCAGTTAGGCTGATATACAGGATGTTGGCACATCCCAAATGTTTTACAGTGGGAAGCAGGTTGCCAGCAAAGCTGAAAGAATGACAGAAAATTATCTAGTGTTCCAGCATTTTGCCCAGACCTCAGGCAGACCTCAGGATTCTGAGGTGTATTTCTCCTTTCCCATTTTTCTCACACATAGCTGCACCATCCCTTTCTTATTTCTCCTGGGTACATAGATGTGCAAACCCATGCTATGGATATTTGGTATGTACATTAAGATATACTTAGAATCAGAAATACAAGACAATCAGGTCTTCCACAATCAGAGACAAAGCTGACTGTTTCAAATTGTTGAACATTTTATTTGTTTCAAAACACACCACGGAATACACAGTGAAAGGATGATTTGAGTCCCTCTCTAACACCTCCTTAGTATTCTCTACAAAGCTAAACTTTGTGTCCATTTATGCATTTTAACATTTCGTATCAAAAATAGTACAGATTATTATCTCTGAGTACTTTTCAGAAATGAATGTACAAAGACCGGATACCCTATAATAATATTTCAGAGCAATTGAAATAAGCAAGAGAAATTATTCTTGCCTAAAATATTTTATTTTATAACATTATTAAATTATCTGTTAAGTTTCTTGACTCCTCAAATAATTTTAAAAAAATCTTGATGGAATACTCTCTTAGGTTCACAGAGTATTCTGATGCTGCTAGATTCACAAACCAGCATGTACTCTGCAGTGTTATACAAATATGTTCCGACAGCAGGGAAAAGAAATCTAACCTATAAACTCATCCAAAATAGATGACTGACAAACAAGACATTTATTATTAGAACAGGCTATATTATTAGATTGCAAAATAATAAATGCATTATAAATTTATTCTGACTTACATCGCTTATGTTTTTCCACTCTAGTGGTATGATAGATAAGTTCATCATAGTACTAGATTACATACTACATTGACTAAATACTACACTGATTATCTGTTCAGGGTAAATATCAGCAATAGAATAAGAAAAATCAGACAGAAAGAAGCATCTGCATCTTTGAAACCTTCCAAAGATATCACTTGAGTCTGCCTCCACATACTTGCCACCTCCAAATGTCAGTGGGTTAGGGGTAAATAAAGGGTTGGGGGGAGACACAGCCAAGACAGCTGACCTAAACAGAGGGATATTCCTTTACAAATGACATCAGGCTCAGCAATTACATCCCAGAGAAAAGACATGGAAGGGGCAGACATCTATGGTTATGGCATTTGTCTTCCCAAGTAACCACTAGGCATACTGAGCCCAGTTTCCTAGGCTGGACATCTTCCTGCTGATGGGAAATAGTGAAATATTTCCTCCTTTTGCTTGTGTGTGTAGATTTTTCTATTCTATTAAAGTGTCATTATCTCAGTACATACGTGTTTTCACAGTCTTTACATTTTTCTCCTCTTCTTGCAGAAGGGGGAACTCAGAAAAAGGCACAGTGGGCGCACCCACCACAGTCTCTAACCAACCTTCAGGTTTATACTGCAACTAATTTTTTTCTGAGAAAACCTCACATGGTATCACATGTTAGCAATCTGATAATTTTTTTTTTTTTTGGAGTATTGAAGTCAAAATTCAAAACAAAAAATAGATATTTAGGTGGAAATGACTTCTTTTGATTAGACACTAATTGCACAGCTGTCAGAATAAACAGAAGAAAACTAATACTTTAAGACTTTTCTGGAAGTCTGGCCACAAAACAGGGCAGAAATCTTCTGAAGAAGGGAGTATTCCATCTTGTGAAGCGCTTTCATCATGTCTTATGCAATCTACATCTCTTTGTTCCTTCCCAGACCTTTTCTTGACAGTCTGCCTAAGGCTCTGACCTATGGTGGGCTCTTACTCCATTAGGGCTTATAGAACAAGTTTAAAGAGGCTCATACCACATAATCTCAACAAGTGAGCCCCTGTACTTACCTGTTGTCAAACTTACACCCTAGGTAAATAATGTTCAGCTTTAACAGGATAAACTAAAAGGGTAGAACATATAATATATGCTCGCAAGTATGCTTGATTAGGGCAGTATCTATCCTTAAAATCCTCTGCACAAATATATTTCTTAAAAAATTATCCAGTCGCCTTAGAACAGAATGAAGCAGTGTTTCTGATAACTACCAGAAACTGAAAAAGTGTGCATTTTATTCTACTGTCTGCCTTAGGATTTGTGTGTATATATATCTACATATCTAGATATAGAGATTGATACAGATTGATACTCAGGAAAACAGACGGGAGGAGGTATTTGTTGCATCTTAAGTGCCATTTCTTATCATGCTTCACCAAGGGTCTGGGTACTGTGGGACTTCTCTCTGTTTTTCTAATGAACAAGAGAAGGTTCTTAATAAAATGTGGATGATAAGGTTACAATTTAAATATGGAATGAGATTTATCCTGCAACATACTGAAAATAAAATCACCTTCCCTGTGTCTGTTTCTCATCTTAAGTTCCTTCTTTATGTACTTTACGCTACACTCAACCGAAATCCTTATCCCCATGAAAATAACTATGACCACCACCACCACTACGCTACTAGACAAGATTAAATCTTATAATTTATATTTTCTTCTTTGAATATATTGATCCCAGTAGAACAATTTCTGGCTGAATCTATAGTTTATAAATTACATCTTTAACCTCGTTGTTCAAAATCTTATATTTTTCTTGCTCTTGAGCCACTAGAGAATATGCTGATATTTGTTCTGACTCCAAGTGATAATACCTAGGGCCTGAGAATAAGAATATTTTTTATAGCTTGGTGATTTATTATATGCATGACTTTCTTTGCTGAAGTCAGTATCTAACACTAATATTTTGTATCAGAAGCATTCAACTATATATACAAATCCAACATCAGAATAGCTTTTCCCTGTTTGTCTCTTTCTCAGGCTTTTATGATCACACACCATTTGACAGTCCACAATACAAATGTCCATGAAGACATAAATGAAAATGAAATACAGTACATTAAGTATATCAAACACTGGACTACTACTACTGGGGGTAAAATGTATCTCTTAGAGACTATTGAGAGACTGCAGATATACCGTACCTGGTGGGTGGCAAGTCTTCATTACCAAGGAACACTCAGGTATCAGTGAAAGAAAATTTTTCTGGCTGCGTTTGCTATATGGATGCAAAGAGACATGCACATTCTTAAAATATTATGCTTTTAAAATCATAGAATCATCGTAAATTCATTTAGGATGGAAATGACCTCTAAAACCATTGGGTCAGCAGTTAACTTAGCACTGCCACCTTCACCACTAAACCACATCCCTAATCACTACATCTACAGGTCTTTTAAATCCTTCCAAGGATGATGAATCAAACACTTGCCTGGGCAGCCTATTCCAGTGCTCTGTAACCTTCTTGGTGAAGACATTTCTCCTAATATCTGATCTAAACCTCCCCTAAGGCCATTTCCTCTTAGCCTATCACTTGATATCTGGGAGAAGAGACCAAGACCACTTTCCTTTCAGGTTCTTGCAGACACCACCTCTCACAGCCTTTTCCCAAAGGATATCCCAAAGGATAGTTTCACTGTGTGCCTCTATAAGAGGGACACAGTTCCTCTATAAGAGGGACACGGCCCACCCTGTCCAGCTCTTCTCTGTGTCTCTGTTTCAGCATAGCCACAAACAGAATAAATTGACAAGAGTTTTCTAACATCAGCTAACAGTGCAATTTTCCTGTGAGTACCTCAGTCCTTACATGCTTTCCTGCATTAAATGTATATTGTTTCATTTTCTTTGCAAAATCCGTATTACTTTTGGACAGCTTTCAAATAACTGCACTGATGTTTCAGTAACAAAATATCTTAAGAGTGTGGATATTGCTATTGCAAAAGGACATACCATAATAAATCTCATATCTCTGATATGACTGGCACTGAGCTTCTAGAAAAGAGGTAATCCTTTGTATAAATAGGCTTTTTTGATTTCTGATTACACAGTGCACACAGTTGAAGGATAATGTAATTCTTACAACAAAGGTAAACACCAAATTTCTCATGCCTGTTGAATTGCAGTGTGTTATTTTTATGAGTTTTTAAATATTTCTCTCTGAGCAATTATAATAAGATGGCAAGCCAATGATTTCCAATACATAATGCAATTGAACTGAATCATTAGTACTGATTCCAAGAAAAAAAAAAATCTCAGAATATTATCAGAACTCTTTTACGCTTTGACACTTTATTCATAAAAATAAAAAGGAATATTTTAAAGCCAGCTCCTTTTCATTATGTAATACATAATAATATGACAACACACTTGAACTTTAATTTCTACTTATGAAAAATTTCAAGGACTTATAAATGCTCATTTACTTTTTCTGTGTGTGTATGCACCTGGTGAACTTCACAGTGTTTTTAAAACAGGACATTTGCCTGGGTTTTGTGATAACAGGGAGCACAGAAACTTGGCTGTCCTTTTCTTTGCTCTTTACATCTCCCTTGCTAAACACCAGAAGCACAGGGAACCCTGGGAACTCTGTTTCTTTCAAGACAATTTGCCAGAATTTTACAGGTAGTAGACACAGCTGTGATGCAAATCCAATGGAAGTATGTTCTTATCTGATAATAATGATAATCACTCATTTGTGAAAAATACTCCTTCTATATATAAATCTGTGGGTAACTATGCCCTTTTTACCAAATGTTAGCAAGTATACATTTGCATTTCAAATAAGAACATGACTTATTTTGCCACATAAATAACAGAAGTCATCAGAAGCTCATAGATCCTGCTGAGGAAGCTCATGCGTCTCTTCAGAACAAGGGTATAAGATACAACACTTAAATGGCCATGTTTTCCTGTTTTTTAATGTCATACATGTTTTAGATAAATATTGTTTACAGATTATTCTGCTATTTCAGCTCAGCATAGCATAGCATTTGAGTCTAATGGAATCTGCATCTTGCTTAGTAATTAGAAAATTATTAATAAGTTTTACAAATTTTGAGTGTTTTGTAAAATCTGAGGGTTAAAATGAAATTGAGTTAAATTATTCTAGGATAATCACAAAAAAACCCACCCCAAATTGCAAACAGAGCATTTTCTTAAAGCCATATTCAATAAAAGGGAATTCTGAAAAACAGTCATTTTTGTAAAATAAACACAAAATCTGAGAAAATTCCTCTAGAGGAATCAGAGTTTTTCTGCATCATTATTTCATGGCAGAGATGAATTACTAACTCTGTACAGCCTGGGGACAAGAAAAAAGTACAGGATGGGCACTGTGATCTGATTTAGTAACATATTTTGCTAGTAATGCTCGAAACTATTTTTGATTTGTCAGAGAATACAGTGATTAATTGGCTGCTGTTGTGAACATTATTAGGCATTTTTATGCTGCTTCTGTTTACCTACCTACATCACCAGTATAATATTTTAAAAATCTGATTGCATTGAAAAATTGCACTAGAAAAGTAAAGAAAAGCACCAAGGAACTGCAATAAAACATATTGAACAGCTTTACTTCTCTGAAACATTTCTGTCATCCAGAGGAAGTGCTGAACACTGTGGTCAGGCAGTAAATGTTTAATTATTATTATAACCAAATTGCAGTAAATAGATGTAAAGGGACCAAAGACTCTTCAGCTTATCCAAAATACTACTGAATTTCTGCCAAAAATGCCTCTCATGAAAGAAAATAACTTCATTAAGAATTCTAGTCCCTGTCTTTATGTAGGGCAAATTAATAGGAATTTTGATTTTCTAAGAAATGCTAAAAAAATCTCATCATTCATTAAATTCATAGCTCCTGAGTAGAAATATAGAAAAAACATGAGGATTATTATTAGATACACAGATGCAAGAAAACAGAAAACAGAATAAAGCTGTCCCAAATTTAACTTTCTGTGTCATGAAATTATGGTTCATCCAAAATGAAAACCAACAGATATGAAAACCAACATACTGAATGACTGTATGACACAGTCAGAGGCAAAGAAACAGAACTTCCAAGATGCTAAAGAAAAAAGTATAGTTTTAAATACTTCTTTTTAGGAGCACTGTGATGCTGTACTAACAATTTTAATTGGCACAGAACCTAACTCTGATTTGGTTTATGTTGTATTTCTTTAAAGAAAACCTTAGGAAGGCTAAGAATTAAACTTCTATCACTTAGCAGTAGATTATATAAGGCCACCAGCAGTTTTCTTATATACTTTTTCATTTCCAAGAGTTTCAATATTTAAGTTTTATTTTCACCTCTAACATGTGAAGTATCTTCATTATTTCGTGTTTTACTCATGGTGGATCAGTAACCTTGTGGGAGACAAGCTGGTTCTTTGGCCTCCTTGAGGAGGAGCTGATGACTCCGAAGAACAAACACCTGGAAGGTACTGTTAATGCATTGGCACTTCTGTTTCTCTGACACAAAGACAGTCAGGCAAAACTATAATTAACGGATCCCATTTTAATAGCTATGTGGCAGTCACTCCTGGGTTCATGGTCAAAGCCTATCACACAACGGCTTGTACAGTAATATGAGAAGCCATGCTGGTGTCAGCTTAAGTAACTGGGTAAATGAAATTTTGTAAAAATAAATAAAAAAAAAAAAAAAAAAAAAAAAAGAGATAGGAGAAACAGGACAAGGTTACCTGCAAAACTTCAAGAGAATTAGAGAAAACACAGAAAGCAGCAATTTCAGAGAGATGCAGAAAAATATCACAGTGCCTCCATAATGCAGCTTTATAGATTTCAAACTTCTATGCTGTTAATGGGCAGCTGGTTCTAGAACAATCCTGCTGAACTTTAAGCTGCATCAGTATTACTATTGCTCCTACTTTGATGGCTTCTCTTGCAAAGTAAATAATCATCCCTGCAGGTAACAAATGCACCAGTAAAGCCTCGTACAAAAAAGGGCTTTTCTAGTAATCTGGGCATCCTGTTAGGATATATAGGCCATAACCCAGGTAATTCTTTAATCTGTGACTCATCTGACACCGAAAAGCAAATGTTGCCCAATTATTGCAACATTCTGGAGAAACTATTTTTAGTTAAGTATCAAGAGAGTCAGAATAATCCTTTCACATAGGCTGAAAAATTGAAAACATTTAGGAAGACTTTTTCAATGCAAAGTTCCCAAAATGGATTCCTAAATGCTGACAACGTTTTATGTGGCTATGTAAAATGGCACACATTATCTTTTCAAAGTGTTTAGAACAAGCTTTGTGCAATACTTACAGTAAGGTTTATATGCACAGAGAACTTTGAAAAAACTTTTTTTTTCCCCCTCTAAATCCAGAAAAACAGACTAAGAAATTTAAGATTAGCCATGTAAATTAGATAGCAGCATTATTTTTCTCATCGTGTAACAAGACAGATTAGATCTTGGTACGCTAGTCTTCATGCTGTAAAGGAAGGTCTAGACATCATGACAAAAAAAAAGAAAAAATACCCTTCCATCACATTATGGAGTTTTGGAAGAGAATTCTAATAGATATACCGTGCAAATTTCAATGAAATAAACGGGATATAGAAATGCTCTCATGCCTCTACCACTCTAAAAGACACGAAGCTGACAAATAAGGGTCACCAAGAACTCAAAGATCCACCTATCTCTCTGACACACTAACAAAGAATGAAACAAAGCCTGACTATTTCCAGCCCCAGAAACTTTATGGAACTGAGGATTGGGCACTGCCATGACAACCCAGCCCTCCCTCAGTTCATCCATGGATCCCTGTGCTACCAGGGCTAATGCTTCTGGGAAGCATTTGATCTCATGTTGTTTGAGAAACAAGAGGATGTACCGGGATATTATGAACTGTAAATTTAATTTCGAGACTAAACAACAAATTGCCAGCTTGCTTTTCTTCTGTTTATTTTAAATTTGTAGCTCCACAGGTTTATATGGTTTCAATATGACATGCACTAATTAGTGCATTAGTATGTTTTCGTTATGGCATTATTCTTACATATTTTAAGCTTTCAAGCACTAAGTAGGTAAAAGACATTTCTTCTTATGTGTCATTCTGGATTATGTCTTATTGACAAAACACCAGATTGATTCAACGGTCTTACTGCAATGACTGTACTGATTCCTTTGCTTTATTTCTGATAGTGTCCTTATTCTGGGATCATGAGCTCTTTTTCTTTTTTTTTTTTTTTTTTTTTTTCCCTTCCACAAGACCCAAGTTGTAATCTTCAAGTGTCACTAAAATGTCCAACTCAGCATATTCTGCTCTGAAACACTTGGACAAAGTTTTTTCTTTTGGATAGCAAATAACTACAGGGCTTTGAGGGGGTCCGTGTGTTGCTAGGTATATCCTGAACAAACAAGTTGTTACAAAAGCTGGTCACTATTTTTTTAAAGGAGATAATACACCATTGTAAATTTTCAAAATTGAATAAACATTTTTTTTCTTTCCAAATTAGTATACTGTCCTCAATGTAAATGGTCATAACTTGACCATTTCTGTGACCCTGAAAATCAAAAAGTTTTTTTCACAGAAAATGCCAGCTTCTTTCTCCACCCCATCTCTTACTCATCATGGGGAAAAAAAAATATTAAGATTTGCAATGTTAACAGTCAAAAATCAATGACGGGTATTAATGTCAGTTTTACTGCCTTTTTTTTTTAATCTGTAAAAAGTCTAATTAAAAAGGTTAAGGCTTGATTAAATGAAACATACAAATTCAGAATTTGAGATATAAGATTCAGAAACTTTAATAGTGACTTTTTCTTATAAAATTCAATATAATGTTGAGCAAGGATTTCATTAGAGATATGAAACAACATCTAAAGACAGATGATCTACTGTTAAAATCAGAAACTTTGGGAAAAGTCTACACTTTAAATCTTTGAAGACAACAGAAGTCCAGGTCACTTTGTACCATAAAATTGTTCACGAAAGTATGAAAAATCTTGAAAGAGGCTGGAATAAATTTAAGTAGAAAACCAGTTTGCTGAATGAATGTCATGTCTGAAAAAGAGAGGGAGCTGGAGACTGAAAATCAATGGACCTGAAGAGAGAGATCAGAAATTGGGACTGCTTGATGGACAAGATCATGAAGGACTCACATCACTATTCTTTATAGAACCTGGGATTTAATGTGGATGCTGGAGGGAAAAGGAAGTAATAAAGAACAACATTTATTTTAAAACCATGTATTCATCTTCTCTGGCTCTAACTTCTGCCTTATCCCCAGAAACTGCGTGATCCCCACTGGTTGCATAATTCTAATCCTGAACAGAGTATAGACTATATGGGCACATACATTACAAAAATTCTCTAAAAACAGCAATAGTTCTCACGTACAGCAGGCTCATTATAAGTCTCTTCTGGTAGCATCTGAACAGAAATTCCAGTGTTAATTTCTTGAGAGTCAATACAGTTTACGATCACATAATACTGATTGCATAGACAAGTAATTCTTGAGTTCAGAAAACTGAGTCGAGAAAAGAGTAATGCCAGAAAGCTGAGAGAAACAGACTGATACGCTTTGATACCCTTTGAAACAGTACATGAAAAAAAAAAATTAATATACATTCTATGCCAGTGTTCTGAAACAGCTGAATTGTATAAGATCTTCTCTTGAGCTCAGTAATGCAGGAGAATACATGTATAAAGCTGTAAAAAAATGAACTATAGCAATTTTCTATAAATGTCCTTAGTAATTTTGTTTGTGATTTTAAATACTATATTTTTGTCAAGCTGTCAACTGCAGTTTTACTATTGTTCCCCTAAAGTCAAGGGAAATGGCACCTTAGTAAGAAGAAAAATTTCTTTGAAAGAAATTATGGCACAAGTTTAAAAGTATTTTGTTATTATTTGATTTAATATGGGTGGATGAAAATTGTGCAGCAGAATGTTTTTCAGCAGAACCTGATGATTTGCTGATTCTTTGACTTAAAACCATCAATAGAAAAATGTAGAAAATCCAAAGATAAATTGCATCAATAGTTGATTGCAAAATTTGTGACAACTAGACAAAAAGATTTCTTATTTTACAGAAAAAAAAGATTAGTAACTGTTGAGATGTTTTACTTTCATTATTTTACAAATGAAACTCAGTCATTTTTAACTTTTAAATTACAAGAAAGTAAAGCAAGTTAAAAAATGTATATTAAATTTCTAATTGGCCTTTCTCCCACAGCTGAGCTGTAAACTTTTCCAAATTATCAGAATTAGGAAAGTAAAACAACTTTCAGCCTGTCCTAATTTTGCAGAGGTGCTTTTCCAAGGTTCAATGGGATTTGAATTGTTCAAAGTATTTTTCCTTCAGCTCAAACTAAGGATTTTATTAGAAACATAGAAACTTGCACACTCAAATACAAGATTAGTACTGGCTTTATACATTTACTAACATAAATAAAACTCAAAGTACATGGAAAATATATTTGAGCTCTCTCAGGTGAAATAACCTAGGGGTATGTGCTTGTCTAGCTTGATGAAGTTCCTCTCTACAGCTGGATTTAATAAAAGGAAGAGGTTGGTTTATTCACAGCAAGTATTTAATGTCTGCACTATGGCAAAAGATCAATCGCTCAAATTCCCCTACTTCATCTGTGGAAAGTACAGGGCTACAAAGAGAGGTTTCATTCACTGTGTCTGCAGCTGTCCTAAGACACAGTTGTGAAACGTAAGGTAAGAATTAAGTTGGAATAATGCAAAATTAAAGGTTTTCAGAAGAATTGCCACATAACTCAGAGTTGTGTCTGATTTGAAATCTTGCCTGCACATAATGTGTGAAAATGGTGTAAGCATTTAATTATCACTGATAGAAAGCCTTTGGTGAGATGCCACCAGGTCTTACTAAAAGTGTGCAGTGGAAAAACTTTCAACAGACTTCTTTCCCCTTGGTTACCACCAAAATTTAAGCTAGTAGAAATCTTCAGCAATGTGTAAGACATGGTACTACCTTCTTTCAGTTTTCAGATTGGGTGATTTATACTATGACCTAGCTTAGGCTTACAGAGGCATACTCAGTGCCTGGGCAATTATCCTGCCATTTTCCTCCAAAACCAATGTTGTGTACAATTAATATTTGTGATTAGTTACATTAGAAGTAATGACGAGAAAAGCCTCCCCCTGAAGTTGCTACAAATAAACTTATTCCTAAATTTATGTAAGTCCTTTGTTGAGTTTTGAAAGAGGTGAAACTCTGCCAACTGAGTTTGAAATTTATCATATATCCAGAATCTGACATTTCCAAAAATGTTCCACTGTCTCATACCCATTTTATAGAAAGAATTTAAATTATAATGAGGTACAAAACCCTGATTATGTGAATAGTTTGACTTCAATCACTCTAACATTTTTCCACAAGTGAGGACTTCAAGGCAATTAACTTTTACTCACAAGCTGGACACAAATTCATTATCTAAATGTATGAAAAGGACTGTGCATTTCTGCTGTCATTCAAAATTCAGAAAAAAGATTTTGAATGTTCCCTTGTTTTTCACACTGTACTTATGAAAAATCAGACAAGGAAGGACTGGAATCAGGAAACTATACGCAATTAAAGCAATGAGACAGAAGTTATAGCAGAGACTTTCGGAAAAAAAAACAACTAAAAATGGAAAGCAGAGAAAAAATAGGTCAGTGAGAGAAAGATTCAGTGATAAAGAGCTGAAACATGGGCTTTACTACGTTCCTTTTGACTCTCCTGGATTAGCAGTCAATAAAAGGGCAGTACTGAAGACATTTATTAGAAATGTTGCATCAGTTTAAAAACCATTTACTGTAAGACATGAGCTCAATAGGCATTTCTCATATCACACTATTGCCAACATCCTCTACTACAGCTACAAAAATGTCCTCCCACCTTGAAGAAAATGAGCAACTACCTTCTCTGACCTGTCCATGTTTACTGAAAGTTTGCTTCTCTTTACTGATTCATTACCACTGAACAAAACAACCTGGGTTTGACTCACTGTAAACAAAGATAATTACCAAAACAGATCACTACAAAAACAGCATTACCAGCCTTGCTTATAGGTTTGGTACAAAAATTGCAGTTCTTCCAAATCAATTTGTAGGGCGTTTCTTAGGTAAGGAAATTATTGACCTTACAAAATTTTTTTTTTTAAGCTGTGGGTTTAGAAAGCCAGTTTCTCAAGTTCTTAAATTAATCTAAGACCAAGAAGACAATTAAATGCATATGGTCTATTAGAAAAAAAAAAGTAATAAAGAATATGTCCCTACTAAAAAAATTACACTCCAATAACCTTGTCTGTCTGTAAACGTAAAGATAGAAACATTACTATGCAAGAAAGTTTTTAGAGGATTTGTAGGATCAGATCCTATTACATAAGCTATTAATTATTTTAATATTTATTATTTATTAATAAGATATTAATTATTTTTTAACAGTAATCCATATAAAACTTTAAAATGCTGGCTGATAAAATCTGAGGAATATACAGAATTAGAATTTATAAAAATCACTTTTTTTCCTCATTTTTTGGATTGACCTTTGTTATTTCCAAATTTTCACGGCTTTCTCCATTATTTAAAGATATATTCTTAAATTTTAGAATTGATAGGCACTTATGTGAAAAGCTTATGTGGTTTTCTTAGCTTCTAGGTAGTACAGGAATGGCAGCTGCTCATTTAGAAATAGGTCAGACTAAGTACCTGAAATAGGTACATGTGCATGCGATTATAGTTCATATAACATAACTTAGTGTTCTTTTTAATAAAAGTAGATCCCAGAATTCAAGTCACCATGAAATTAGAGACTACACTCAATTTTGAATGTGCACTTTCACTCTTTGCTTATGGTTGCCATTTTGTCTTATACCTTGTTGTTGTTTGACTGAACATTTGCAAAATGCTAAAACAGATTTTCAAATTGATGTGCGTAAACTTATGAAGATATTTAAATTTTTCCTGCAGTATTTAGCCAGTTTCACCATGAATTCCTAGAGGATAGTCAAATTCTAAATGTCCCATGGATTCTTACTCTTTAAAAGACAGCTAATATTTTTTTCCACATTTCTACATCCATTTTACTATTATTACATGCACTATAAAAAAGAGAGGGCATTATAAAGGTTTTAATCATCTCTGATGCACAGTAGCATTTCTGAAAAATCACAACTATTGTTATTTAAAGGATTTTCCTTCACCTCAGTCTGACCAAGTACAAAGAGGTGCTTAGTAAGTGAACTCTCTACCCCTTTTCTATTCAATGAGCAATTTAAGAAGCCATCTAAATATCCAGCTGAAACCATACCCAAAAGTACTTCAACTTGAACTATATTCAAGAGAAAAAATTTCCTTTGTTTTGCATTACAGTCAGAACAAAACCAGAAATGGTCCAACCTCATAGAGCTTAAAATATTGTGTCAAATCTTCTAAGAAAAGGGGCTACATCTGAATAGAGCTATTTTTCCATACATATTGCATGGAACACTTGTATTGTAAATTAATAACTTTTTGTGACAGCCAAAGAAATACTTAGACCAAAAGAAAAGCAGCAAAGAATCCTATCTCAGAAAGCTTATGAGATATTTGATGCCCTCATAACAAAAACTATTGAATCTAAGACATTGCTTAGCTAAGCCAAATATTTGTTTATTTTAGTACCATTCACTGGTACAAGAAACACACCCAAAAGTTTGTTTGACTGTTTGTTTTCTAATGGGATTTTAGTAACAAAGAATTATTGGACTGGATGGATGGCAACAAGACACTGTAGGTAGCTTTACCTCATTCTTCAGTTAGTTCTGCCTGCAGGAGAGGCTGGACAGAAAGGTAAATGTTCCTTCTTTGGATAGGGATACTATCAGGAAAGTTGAAGGCAAGACAAGTGTTGGCAAGGCACTGTCTCAGAGGGGAAGTGCTGGGAAGCAGTGGGAAGTAGCTGGGAAATTTATGCTGCTCCAGGAAGGACTAAGAATTTAAGAGAACATCTAAATACTTGTACTCCAACAGAAGCAGTATGGGAAACACATTGGATAAACAGAAAGCTCTGGTCTCATCCCAGAGCTGTGGGGACACTGGCCCTGTCACCTGGATGGCCCTGCCACCTGCACTGCAGAGAGCTGTTCTCCAGGGTTGAGCCCTCAGACCTGGGTGGTAGCTTCTCATGCAGAGCTCTGGGCATAACAAAATATAAATGTTCAGTTGTGTTCTGTTATGGTCTATTCTATTCTGTTCCCTTCGGTTCTCTTTCATTATATTCCATTCCCTGTGCTCACCATGAGTCAAATAGCTATGCTAATATTTGTCTGAAATGCCAGTGGTCTCTGAAAGACATAAAACACAAAGGTTACAACTAGAAACAGGATTTCATTGTATTTTTCTAACTCTGTTTCAAAGACCATGCTCACAAGCACTAACACAATGTGCATGTGCAGCCAGGAGCAGGACAATGCATTCTTCAGTTTAGCTTTAAAAAGCATCCCCTGCGGTCTGGCAAGAGCAATCAACAGAGGTATAGTGTTTAAAAGGCGTTTGAATAATGTCTTTAATACCATACTTTAAGTTTTGGTCAAGCACTCTTTTGCTCTTTTAAAGGAAAATAAGAAGCAGTGAGTGAAAGGTGAGGGGACCCTTACTGGCCACTAGATAAGAGCCACCATGTCACCATACAATGTCACCTTTATGAGAAGGACAAACCTGAACCTTTTCCCTGTTTTAGAGGATTCAGGGAGAAACTGGCATCACAGTGACTTAACTCTTCAACGGTATGCTCACGAAGATGAGAGCCCAGCTTTGAAACAGGACTGTCTAGAAACATAACTCTGTATATGGATATACTACATATAAACACCAAGGCTCGTTTTGACCTTATAAAAGCATTGCTATGAAGGGTTAAATTTGTTTTTTCCTGTCAGTGATGTTGACTCTTTGATAAGTGCACTTTCTAATCAGAGAACACTAACCTTTGGCAGAGAGGAAATAAGAATTTACTCACAGTAAGACTCCACTTGCCATGTCTAAAATAAAAGATACAAAATGCATCATCTTCACCCAGACTTCTGAGAAAAAGCAGAATAAATTGAACTGAGTCTGGAAGTAACTGCATCCTTAATATATTTTTTTTCAGACATTCAAGAAAACAAATACCAGTGAGGTTCTTCAGGCTTCAAATCAATGGCATAGAATCAACACCTATTGTTTGAAATCTGCTGAATTTTTTCATTTAATGAGGAAAAAAAAAACCAAACTGCCTGATTTCTCTAATGAATAAGTCACCATGGACAAAGGGATCAATCACCACTTACAAGAATGCAAGAAAATAATTCTGGGCACAGCCATCATGAGCCTACCTTCAGGCAAAAAAAGATTAAAGGCAAGACTATTGTGGTTAGACTGAAGTTTTATACTGAAGTTTTTAACATTTAGTTACCTAAATGCTACCATTCTTACTTTGGGAAAAAGCATGCTCTAGTTCTGAGTCTGGTTTTAATGTTTTCAGATGGTTATTGAAGGATATGTCTTGAATCTCCATCTTCCTATTAACTGGTTACAGACCACTGTAAGGAGGATGCCTTCAGTGGTGTGTGTGGGCAGTTGCTAGAAAACCAATTAGAAAACATTAGTCTTCTATTTTTACACAACAGCCATATCTGACTTTAAAAAACATTCATCAAACCCTTCATGGTTTTATCAAATTTGGCCAAAAATTCTATTTATATACTAGGGAAAAGTTTTCCTTCATTTCACAGAAAAAAATAATTAAAATAACCTTTACAAACAAGCCAGCTGCTTACATCCTTCTAAAGGAAATGATGAATGATTAAAAAATATTCAAGTGTAATTAAAAATTTTGTAGGAATATGACTTAAAAAGTTGGTGGGTCATGTAGTCATACAAAATATGCTTGTTTTTCTCTGACTGACTGTCATGGTTTAACCCCAGCCAGTAACCAAGCCCCACACAGCCGCTCACTCACTCCCACCCTCACCAGCAGGATTGGGGAAAATAGTGGCAGAGTAAAAGGTAGAAAACTCATGGGCTGAGATAAAGATAGTTTAAGAAGGCAAGCAAAAGCCATAGACAGAGCAAAACAAAAAATTCAATCACCACTTCCCATGGGCGGGCAGGTGTTCAGCCATCTCCAGGAGAGCAGGGCCCCATCACGTGTGATGGTTACTTGGGAAGACAAACACCATCACCTTAAACATCTCCCCAAACATCTCTTTTTCTTTCTTCTCCCTACTTTATATACTGAACAAGATGTCACACAGTCTGGAATATCCTTTTAGTCAGGTTGGGTCACCTGTCCTGGCTGTGTCTCCTCCCAGCCTCCCATGTAGCACCAACTTTCTCATCAATGTGGCTGTACAAGAAACATAAAAGATCTTGGATCTGTGCAGGCCCTGCTCAACAACAACAAAAACATCTCTGTATTGTCAACCCTGTGTTCAACGCAAATCCGAAACACAGCCCCACATCAGTCACTGTGAAGAAAATTAACTCTGCCACAGCTGAAACCAGCACACTGATTCTATTTTCATTGCCAGCTAACAAATGAACCTGTAAAGAATACACACAGTTGTTGCACTTCTTAAAGCTGTCATGCTTGAAAATAACTGCCAGTAGCCTCATTACAATTGCAAGTGGAAAATAAAGGATTTTTAATTTTTGTACTGGATGCAAAAAGTTGAGAGAGGAAAAAAAACCCTCATATTGCATCAGATTAACAAATAGATGAAGAATAAAACAAACTTTTTTCTACTAAAAATTGCTTTTATGTCAAATCTATCTGAAATATTTGATTTAGAAAAAAATGTTAAGAATAGAAAATAAATTATTTGGAATTTTTTTTTCCATTTCAGCCTGAATCTTCTGATTTTAGAAGTTTATTTCTTAATGCATTAAAAAAACTCAAACAACAAAACACAACTTTTTTTTATTATTCTAAAATTTAAGTGGTATAGATTACCAAAAGCAGCCTATGTTTGCCAATGATAACAACTGAAGGTAATAAATGGACTAAAGCTTGTTCTCACTTATTTTTCATGCTAAAATATATGAAAATGTATATAGGAACAATCATAATTGTTCCTTCCTGGAGAGGCCATGGAGAAGAAAAATCCGTACTGAGAATACTTATAAAGACAGAGGGTATATTTGGTCTTAAATTACAAAACTCTTCTGTTAAATGACCTTAGACTATCTGGAGGATAAAAGGTGTCCATTTTCATGACCTTAAGAAAAAAACAAATCTCTTGTCTGACAAAAAGGTAGGAAAAAATACACTAACAAGGAAGCAAACTTAGCAACAGAGCATAAATTCAAAGAGATCTTTAAAAGTTTGCAAAGAAAAACTTCCCATTTCTTTTCCCTCACTGTCCATAGTTTAGATATGAGTATTCATCCATGCACCTTTAATGTCAGAAGGAGAATATGTTTGCCACTGATGAGCTGTGAAGATGAAGGCTAAAAATCAAACACATAGACACATGTACACAATAGGTATAGAAGTTCCCAGGACAGAAATACTGACATTTAAGAGATTAGGGGAAAAACAACTAGATGCTTGGCAGAACTCTTTACTGTCCAAACAACTGATACAAGGAAAGTTTTTGTAGCTCACAGCAGCCTCTGCTAAATGATTCTTTTAGTTCTGTTTTCCCCCCACATTATGTATGTTCAAAGAACTGTCACTTACAGCAAGTTCATAAAGTTTCTAGAAATATTATATGATTCCACAAAATGAACACTTCAAAATTCTTCTTCCCTTCTGACAGTTAATATTTATTATGAAGTTTCATCACTTAGGTGGACAGTAAAGTCTGACCAGAAAACTTAGTGGCATATTTATTGTAAGTAATAAAATTTCATAAGAAGAGTTAGGAAATTTTATGCAGATTACTGGACTACATAAGCACCTTCACCATTTAGGCATATATTCACACATGTACCAAAAGTGTAAGAGCAGAAATATGTATGCATAAATTTATTAGCATGTTCTTATTTATTTTATTTACCACAGGGAGTAATACACTATACACTTTTCAATAGGAGTCATGACACATCAAGGGACCTTTTTTATGCTATATGCTGGTGAAACAAAAAGTCCAGGGTATACATTTGAATCTGGACATGTGAAACTTGATAAGATCCAACAAAAAGGTAATAAAGCAGCTTTCTCATCTACCTTAAACAGTCATTTTGGTATTTGGATGCAACAGATTATCCTGGACAATGTGGAAGTTTCTCTTTTAAAGTGTCTATAGCAACCATGGGGCACAGTGAGACATGGATAGTTAGTTAGTGCCTATACCATGAAACCAAGCTAAGCAGATTTCAAATAAGTAAATTTCCTAGCAGCTAAGTATAGCTGAATGCAGAATGAACTGTCAAAGGAAACTGTGTTTTAACTCAAAGTCACCGCAGGCAAACAAGATTAACTACAGCAACCAAGAGATCTTTTCAGCCCACAGGTTTTACCACTTCAGTACTTCCTCATCAGTTCTTGCAAATATTCATTTGGCTCAATGCTTAAGAGCACTTCCTAATTTTATTTTAGTTTTTGTAACATGGTTCCATGACCAAAATTTCTTTCACTTTACTATTTGTAGAGTAAATGCTCGCCATAAAAATATTCATTATTTCATGAATAACCACAGGACTGTGGTTACTATTTTTCTTTCTTTTCCCTCCCTCTCTAAAGTCACCAATCAGGAAACTGAGACAGTTACATTTGACATAGCAGTACATGTAACTGAGCTAACAGCTGAAAAAGAACAGATTTGCAAATACAGGTCATGTCATCTTTGTTCAATCCCATTGCTTCCTAAGTATTAGAAAACAGAGCTGGTCAGTAAATGTAAACAGCTTGGCTTGCAGCCATTTATGGAGCTTTATAATTGTTTCTGCCTTGAGTATATTGAATATTTGCATGGCTTTCTGCCATCTCCAGGTGTTGTTTTGGTTTTTTTCAAGTATATCCTACAATTCAGAAGTGAGTCATCGGGAATTTGAAAATTTTTACCATCAAATGTGCAATTGCATTAAAAAGATGTTTAGATCCAGAAAATCAGCACAGCCATATTAAAAACTCCTCTATGAATAAAGGTACCATGAGTGTTTTCCTCTCATAGGATTTCATGACCCAGAAGGCCTCTTTCAGCTACCTTGAAAAGCATAGCCAAACCCTATGCAATAATATGCTTTTTGTCCTTTTTTTTGTAGGCATTTATCTGCCACAGGATGGAGATTAAGAGAACAATTCATATGGCAATGATCCTGCAGGAGCTTATTATGATCTTCATGAATCAGTAGTAAAAGTACTATATTGTAGTTTTCATGGCCTCCAGATGCCATGTCTTTGCTGCCTGTCTCAAAAATTCATAAAAGTGAACATGGTGGAAGATCCATGTCATGTGCCATTGCTCTCTATCTCCAAAAGAGAACGAATGAAATTTAGCCATCAGTTTTCATTTAGCTGATTTCAGCGAATATTTTGACTTTGGTTATATTGTTTTTTTCTTTGTGACTTGCTTTTAGATGTATGATGTTCCTTCAAGTGTAAAGACCCTCTTCCCCTTTATGGTTTATGAAATTCATAATTTTAAGATAAAAGCTGAAAGTTTCATTAACCAAAAAGTGTTTTCTATGTTATATAAGTCTATTTGCTGTGATTTTTCAAGCTTATTTTGCTCATGCAATTTCTGCATTAATGTAGCTATTAAGCAAGTTCTTTACCCAATTGTATTTTTTTTTTTACTAAGACATAGTCAGTTTTCCACTATAGGAAAAAAAAAAATTCCTTCTGAACCTTTTTGTAGAGTAAGGCCATAGTTCTTTTTTGGTGATTTCTGATAGAAGACACCCCCACAGATCTCATTTACACAAAATACAGAGATGATATTTAAAAGAAGAGTTTTTAGACTTCAAGAAAACAAACACTAAAAGAAGAAGATTTGGTAATGCTATCAACCTCTTCAGGGTACAGATGTGAAGTTTAATTGCTGTCTGGAAAACAGACCTCTTTTTAAAGTCGATTTGCTGGGCAAGGAAGGACATGGATTTCACCTGTATAAATGTGTATCTTATACAAACAAAATAGGAACCAGAAATACGGCAATTAGTGACCTGGCGTTTGAATAAGCAGTTCAATATGAGGAAAGCATTTTTCTTAAAGGTCTGAGGCCAATGACAAGGTTGCAGTAATGTTCAAGGAAAGATTTTTAACAGTCAGTGTGCATGGCTTTGCAATTAAACCTTGCATGCAATGTGGGAAAATCTGAATTTTGTATCTGAAGATATCTAAATAACAGAATACACTAATTTATTAAACTAAAAGAAAAATTATAATTGTGATATATTGGGCAGCCTTTTATTTAGGTAATAGGTCCAAAAATTGGGGCAGATTTGAGTAGAAACCTGTTTGCTAACCAGGCTTTTAAAACTGGTGATTATCAAAATGGTTAGTTCCTTAAATGACAGAAGGATTAATCTGCAAATAACACCGGTTAATGGCAGTGCTTATATTTATATGCAAATATATGCACTTCTAATCATAAGGTTAAAAACTTGGCCTCTATCAAAGGACACATCTACATGGAAAGGTTCAGCATTTACACCTGGCTCCAAATAATTCATTTGAAGACAAGCTGGGAATTTGTAAACAGTACTCCCTGGTTACAGTATTCATACCAAAGGGCTGCCTTTCTCTCTCTTTACACAATTATTTTTTAGTTTTCTTCTCAGCTGCTCTGCTGCTCTCTACTGATACCATTTTGGGAGCAGCCCAATTCCTGCATGTAAAAACCACACTGCATTGTAGCAGAGATGTTGAACACATAAAACCCGAATATATTACTTTAAACCTTAAAATAAAAAATCTCCAATGATTACTGACGTAAGTTCTAATACAAACAGACCAGTAATACTCTATCAGTAAAATTATGAAATTATATTGTGCCACCTTAGTTATTCTGTGAAGACACATTTTATCAGTATTTTTACAGTTCCATACTTTGTGTTCTTGTGTTCTTTGTTCTTCTCCTCCAAAAGTTCAGCAAGCAAGCAACTTTTCATCAAACAACTAAAATAATTTTGTCAGCAAGCCATGTTTTACTTTTTCTCACATTTACTTTAAACCTCTAAAAGTATCTTGTTGCATACCTACAGCATTTTGTCTATTCATTCCATCAAAATGTAACATTTTTTATGTGTAAATATTGCAGTAAATGTCGTGGAGTTTCTTGTTTGATTCTGCTACATTTTATTCTGTTAAAGAGAGCTACATTTGACAGTAAACTAGGTGCTGTTTTTTTGAATCAAATGCCTGAATTTGTATTTGATGTACAAGCAAGGAGGTATACTTAGAAGCAAGTATTTTTTATGATGGAAAATTAGCCATGCTGTAGTGTTTGGTGTACTTAAAAGAGCACATAAAACATTTTAGCAGTATGATGGTAAACTCTTGTTTATTAAGAGCCATGTACTGAATAATCAGAGTTGTGCCTAAAACTTCAGAAGCTCAATTCTCTTTGAGTAAGAATTAACTTTAGCGTAACCTACAGTTCCTCAGGCAACAGATATCATAGAAATATGAAACAGTTTGGGTTGGAAGGGACCTTTAAAGGCCATCTTGTTCAATCTGTCTGCAATAATGAGACATGTCTTCAACTAGATCAGTAAAATTATGATCAGGTTCATCAGAGCCCCAATCAACATGAGTTTAAATTTTTCCAAGGATGGAGCATCCTTGGCCTCTGTGGGTAAAGTGTTAGTGTGTTCTAGAACCCTCATGGTAAAAAAAGTCTTCCTTATATCTAACCTAAGTTGACCCCCTTTTAGTTTAAACCATTATGCTTTGCCTTAGTGCAATAGGTCCTGCTCTGGTATTTTAGCAAATATTTATAACAACCATATGTATCCCCAGTACAGCAGCACCAACACCATAGCAAGTTTGATTTGATTTCTCAACTAAGTTCCAGCCATTGGGAAATTCTCTCTGATTCAATACACATTTTTAAAACATTCATTATATGGAAATAAGGTAAATAATATCAAAACTCTATTCCTCATGGTTCCATTGGTGTTGAATGAAAGTATGGAGCCTTTTCACTGTCTAATCAATTTTTTTTAAAAAAAGGCAACTGAAATTACACCTGGTTTTGCTAGTCAGGATGGCAAAAACAGCTTATGCCACCCAAGGAAGTCAGTGATGAGTCTTCCACATTTTATTCTGAAGTCTGGTTTTAAAAAGAAAAATCTCAAATAACATCTTCCAGCTAAAATACCAACAAATCCAGGATACTGCCTAAAAAGAACATAGAAATAGGATATCATAAACTCAGTTTTGCAGGTTTGATGACTTAAGCACTGGCTGGGTTGAATTAAAGGAAGAGCACAATTTCTTAAAGCATTATCAGTTCTGCTCTTAGCTGTGGAAGCACTTGTACTATTGCTCACCCAGATTTTCAAAGAAATTCAGAAGTCACATTCAAATACTCAATGAAATATCTCAGAAAATGCACCAGGCATTAAATTATGTCCTCTTTCCATTTTATCTCTCAAGAAGCAGCATGACATTTTTTTGAACATGATCTCTTCCTCAAATGTACTAATCAAGCCTACGCAATAGCCAAAGCCTTCTACAACAGAAACCATGAAGATGAGAAGGAGCAACTTCAAAGCACTATTGCAAATTCCAATGTTGCATCTTTTCCAGAGAAAAATAAACTATCAACTCAGAACTAAAGTTCCAACAAATATTTCACGAAGCCCTAGGTAACACAACTAGCAATCCTGGACCCAAGGTCAGGATTGTCAAAGTCTTTGACATATGGATTTAATCCAAAATTCAAAGTGAGTTTTTACTTAGGGGAGAAAAAAAAGGATCATCATGAAAAAACTTACAGTAGGAACAACCGTAGACTTCAATTCTTAACCCAATTTGGCCCTCTCCATTCCAGTCCAAAGGAACTATCCTTACATAGCGAGCAATAACTGGATGTTGCAGATCATGCCGGACCACACTGTCAGAATTTGTATTTCCCGGAAATGCCTAAGGGAAAGAAGGAAAAAAATATCAGTTTTAGTGCCTATATGGTTGGCATCTGAAGAAATACATAATAAATCCTCTAATAAGTATCAATAGTGGAAAAAACCCCTCACATAATAAGGACTTCTATTGCAAACTATAATCATAAAAATATTGAAAGAGATAAAATTTAAGGTGGTCTTTTGCTTACAGTTATAGGAATAACTAATTACACGCTGAGAAACTAGTTATTCACAAAATATTTCTTAGAAGAATAATTATCTTGTACCATGCATAGTAGACCCAGGTAGTGGCAGATGTAAGGAAAATGCACAGGAACCATTCTTTGGTGGACTCACAAGATTAAAACACATTAACAGTTACATTCACCTTAATTTTTTTGTGCTGCAGTTACTGATGAGCTAAACGATGATGATGACACTCCTCACTTCATAAATAACTTAGTAAGAGACATTAATTGGTGTCTTTGAAGTACTTATATATTTGGGTGGTATAAGGAACTGAACAGTCCTCTCTTCTGAGCTGAAGAGAAGACAAAGGAAAGCATACATTGAAGAACAACAAAAAATCCTGCTGAGCAGCTGCCTGCTTTCTTAATCTTGTTCTAGGAATCAAAGAACTTCATGGAGGGAATAAGAATTTTGATTCCCTTAAAAATGTATGTTTTACTGAGCCTGCAAGATAATGCTCCATAGTTCAAGAGTAAATTCCATTTGGAAATGTTTTAATTTTATGATGCTTGGTATAATCTTATCAAAATCCTACTAAATGTAGGTTTGCTGGTTGTTTTGGTTCAGGCTTATTTGTATATTTTTTTTTAAATTTCCTAGAAGTGTTATGGTCAAAGGAAGCTGAATATAGGAAAACATGATATTTTCTACACAATTTAATTAAATTATAGATTAAAAAGATTCTCAAAATCAAAAGTATTTTCTATAGCTCTCCAAACTTTTTACCCTGATTTGTGCTTTACCAGTCCTTTGTCTGAAAGAGAGCTGATCCCAGCAGGTACCTGGCATTTCAAGGGTTCCTATTGCTATATGAATCAGTAACCTCTGCTGAATGCATAAACATAGTCAACAGAGAATAAGGGAGTCCCAGATCAATAAAACACATTCCATTTAGTCTCCAGCAGAAGAGTACCTTTTAAACACAGCCTTCATTTAAATACATGGGAAACAGTAATACATGCTTTGTGGATAATGCAAATACCAGGACAAAATCCATTATTGCAAGACTGAAAAATCAATTTACAGGACCTTGCAAATTATGCACAATATAAAATCTTCTTTTCTGGCCAATAGGATTTAAAAGTATAATTTAGACCCACAACTCTAATAGAAGATCTTTTATTATTTTTTTAATAGGGAGTGAATCTCTGGCTAAAAAGAAAAATAAAATATAAAATTTTACAATAAGAAGCCTCCTTGCAAAACTATTGTTTTTCAGAAAAAATGTAAATACCTATATAAATTAGACACGTTTTTCAGATTATTAATCTCATTAAGTCACTTAAATATTATTGCCAGATACGCTTTTTCTTTAACTCAAACTGGGAAACTTATCAAAATGGCTCACTTATCTGTAAAATACTGTCTCATGAGCCCAACTCCAAAATTCTTTGTTCTAATAAACAATTTCTCTGCTTCTCTGCTTGTATTGGGTACTGACTTCTGTAAGCCGCTTCATATTTCAGCTCACATTGCAACAAAAAGACTGGGAATGTTATTAGCCACAACCGCTTTTCTCAAAGGTAGTGCTCCACAGGACAGCAACAGAATAAGAACAAAAAAAAAAAAGATAAGAAAATAAGTCCCCAAATACTTCCTAAACAATGTTTTTGAACATATATTAAATGGAGCTTTCAAATATATTCACCAAGATTTTTGTCACTCCTGAAGAGGAAACTCTGTTTAGCTCCAAGTAATTTTCAAACTTTACCAGGGCAGGTTTATAAGGCAGATAACATATTTTAGCAGTCCAACTAATACAGTTTAAAATTAATAAATTAAATAAATAATCAGTAATTCAGCAGAGTTTACAGCAAAAATTGTGTGATTTTTAAATTTCACTTTGGCATTATCCACTTCACATGCTTCAGCCATCCCACTGTACATGGGGACACTGGAGAGACATTCAGTATAATTATCTTGGCACAACTAAAGAACCTGGAGAAAAGTGAAGGTAAGGGTTTGGAAAATTTGGAAGCAAAGCTACGTAAAGTTAAGATTCAGACTCAATTTTTTATCCTGTACTTAAAGAACAACTACATTCTAATAAATAATTAAAAATGGTAGAGCTAAATTATAAATTCACCTAAGTGTTGTAATGAAATAGCACATAGCTTAACAGTAGTGTGTAAATAGAAGTGACCAAAATGTTTCTAACTTCCTGTTAGGAACAGGACAGTTTGCAACCATTTTGCAGTACTCAATTCTATGGACAAAGAAAGAACATTACAAAATCTCCTTTTGAAAAAATGCTTTTTACAATAAAGGGTTAAAAAGAAATTTTCAGCATTAAAGAATTTATCTCTGAAATAAGAGGCACAGAAACGCCTGAAATGTTAAGTGAACAAAAGTGGATACTTTCATACTTTAACCAAAGAGTAACATGATGGAAGGATGGTGGTTAGATCCTCAACTGGATAAACAAAAAGATATTTGCAATTTCTCGGCTCTCTGCAAAGCAGAGAAGAGATCCCGTATTTCACTGAAAAACATCATCACCTATATGCCAGAGAATCTAACTTAGTTAAGGGGAAAATTAATTCTTCACCTCACTTAATTCAGGTGAAGAATTCTCTATCCAAATTAATGATCTATTCAGATGAGTACTAAAATTGTTTCACTGTAGGCTCTTTCTAGGATGATAAAAATAGGGCAGTGCATGAAACAGGAGGATGATATTTCTTTTCCTAAATGAGGAACTACTGAATTTTTTTTCATAGCTTTCTTTAATTACTAGTACTTTTTTTCACCACTTTGATTTTATGCTCACTGTTATACTCTTGATAGTTATTTTTTGCCTTTTTATCAAAGGAAGAAATAATTTATGTCTCAGAATTTCTGAAAAAAAAAAAGTCTATGCTTCCAGCTTTATTTTGACATTGCAATAGTGAAAACAGTACAGAGCCTGTGTTCACTGGTACTATAGCTCTATAAATGGCAGAAATAGGAAAGAGAAGTACCATTATAAAATATGGAAATATCCACTGACAGGCATCATATGTCTTCAGGAAACATAACTGGGTTTTTTTTGTGATTCCAAGGTGAGCTAAGCATGAAGCTGACTAACCCTTGAATTTTGTATTTTATAGGAAAATCCCCAAATTCCAAACCAAATAATTTTTTCAAAAACTAGAAAGATTACAAAAGTAATGTTGACAGTTTTGGTTATGGCTGCCAGCCCTCTGATTACACAAAAAAGAAAATCTGGAAACTGTTTTACACTTGAGTTTTCAGGGATCTGAACCATCAGTGAGCAGAGCAGGGCTGGCTAGGTGCTGGAAGTTCTCCACCAGCAGTGCAGTGGAATGATTGGCGCTGCAGGGCCAATCCAAGGGCCATAGAATAATTCACATCATGAACTGGTTCTGCACAAGCTGACTGAAATCCACAGCAGATTTCAGAGAAGATGTTTAACACATTTGTTCATACTTTACTACTTGGACATTGAAGAAAAAAAGACAAAACCTGAACTTCATCAATTCCTTTTTGCTGGTGAAGATTTGATTAATACCTATGAAAACCCAGCCCAACTGTGTCATGCAAACTCAAACAGCAAGAATAAGAGGACTGGGTAAAGGAGAATGTAAGAGATTAACTTCAAGAAGAAGGGGGGAAAAAA
Organism: Onychostruthus taczanowskii; assembly: GCF_017590055.1. NCBI lineage: Eukaryota > Metazoa > Chordata > Aves > Passeriformes > Passeridae > Onychostruthus > Onychostruthus taczanowskii. Next base: position 1,885,702 of record NW_024506773.1, on the reverse strand, counting down.
ATATATAAAACAAACATGGTAGGAAAACAGGTTGCAGGAAGAAAGAATAATAGTAAATAAAGAAAAAAAATCAGAAAGTAACAGATCTAGGTTATCTCCATTTTTGCTCAGTTTTGACAGGTTGCTGTACTTTCATCTGTACTGTGGGGAGTAAAAAGTCATAGGAAGCAGTAATCTTTTACTTGAAGAAACATTTTTGCATTCTCTCCACTGAACAGCACAATTAGTAACACTACAATTTGCATACTCTACTCTTTCCCTAAAAACAAACACGTTCAAAGCAAAGCAACATTTCTACAGCATCCTGCATAATCACCTCACAGAGAAATGCATCTGAATAGGAAAAAAAAAGTATCTGAAAGTAATTAAAAGCTATACCAGGTATTTCCCTTATCCCAAATGATGAAATCCTCAAATGATTCACCAGGTGCTGAATTTCATCTTTGAGATTTGTGTTATAAAATGACCAGAACTCCTAAGAGCTCAGGATTAACAACAAATGGGATCAACTAAACATTATAATGCTGATGATGCTGAGCTCATATGAACTTGATTCTATTATCAGTCTACCAGTACATCCCAATTTCAGTGGCTATCCATATACTTCCCTCAACAACATTTCTCTTTTATGTAAATATGTGTGCGTATATATATAAATATAAATATAAATATAAATATAAATATAAATATAAATATATAACCTCAATATTATGTGATATAATAATATATATATATATATATATATATAACCTCAATATTATGTTTGTAGTGCTAAAAATTTCTGGAAAACAGCTCACATACTCAAAGTAAGGAACATCTCGTTGCAGGCTTTCACTAGTGCACTTTTATTTTGTCCTGTGCTCAAAACCTTTCCTAGCATTTTTTAATCAGATCCATCTTTTTGTTCACCTTACACCTCTATATTCTCTACTGATTCTTAGGAAGTTTACTTTCAAGATCAAATTCCCTCTTTGTATGCTGAAAACAAATTCTAACCACATATTCATCATAATTTAATGAATAATATAATGGAATTATCATAACATGCAAAGACTAAAGTAAAAAGCTTATTTGCTGCCTTTTAGCCTTTCACATTTCAAAACAAAACAAAATGATTTAGCAACATAACATTATTGATCTTTATAAAATATATACTAACATTTTACAGCATCTTTTACAAAGAACTCAACCTCTTCTACTGCAACTTTGATTTTTGGGTATTTTAACAAAAATCTCCAGAAATCTCTAATTTTCAAAATTTTTTAAGGAATACTGTCATTTTTTTATTCATAGATAACTTGTAAGGCTTCAGTTCTGTATAATGTTCCTAGAAAATGTTTCTAAAACTTAAAAGACAGAAATTTAAAGAGCAAGATATGATACCTGATCATAATTTTAGATACCTGAAAGAAAAATTAGAAATATGAGCTTCATTATCAAATCTGTGAGTTTTAATATATTGATTTTTCAGTATTTCTTTTAAAACGAGAAAAAAATGAAACTCCTATACACAAACAAATACAAACCAAAAATCCCCACACCCTCCCAACTACTGCATCCAGAATGTGACTCAGTAACTGGATGTAAGTGAAACATTCTTTTCTCTGCTGGCACTGTTGTTGGTTATTATCATTGTTTAATTTACTTTGAGTAATGAAGCCTAAACAAACAAAGAACTCCCTATCCATCTTGCTCATAAATCTCAAACACAAGAATTAAGTGTTTTTGTCTTACTTCTACGTACAATTGTTCATCCTTTATTTATGCACAAAAATATTACCAAATTTTCTGAATTTTTCTAGGGAAACTGACTTCTTTTAAGGACTGGACAGAAACCTTTTGTTGACTTTGTATTATTGGAATACTTAAGGCAGGACATCTGACAATGCACTTGTGTACAGACTGAAGGGTTTTGCTTGTTTTTCTTTTACCCAGAACTCCATTTAATAACACTCTTCCCCTGATCTTTAGACTCATGAACAAGGAACACAGACATATGGATGCTGTTAAATTTTACTTTATGGGACATCAAAGCATCACAGCAAAGGCACTGACAGTATCACATTTCTCTACATCCTGAAATTGAATGCATGATTCTAGAGATGTGTGAAGTATCTCAGTGGCAAAGATATTCTTCCCTTTTTGGTGAAAACACTAAACATAACATGTAAAATTTCTAAAACAGATATTAATAAAGCTCCTAAATTATTTTCTGACCTGTATAATGAAGAAGAAATTTCAACCCCTATGCTGAACCATATAGGTTCTGTTCCACTTGACATAAAATGGGAACAATCCTAAAATCTTTTAAACCTGTTATAAACAAAAAATATTAAAATATAGTTAGGGTTGTAAATTCAACACTGCTAGTAGAAATTATGTTTCCTGCAGAGTCTTAACAAATTCCTGAATATTATTTTGATATTAATTTATGCACATAATTACCTGCTATTAACTCCCGAGAGATTCATAGAGTTCCCAGAGAGAAAATTGTGATTATTCATCCTGATACACTAAACAGCTGAGGCTGAAATACCTTGAGGTTTTAGGGTGGTTTGTTTGTTTGTTTGTTTTAATTTTTAACTATACCTAAATTCAAGAGGAAGAACACATGAACTTGATGTGGAAAATTTTGCCAATGGAAGCCTGTCCTAGTCTTTTGCAATTTGTTCCCAAGATTCAGTATCCAGCATTTACATTTTGATTTAAATTGAGAAAATATAACTTTCCCACCTCTGAAAAACATTCCATCTTTGTTGTTAAGATCAACTGATTGCATTATTAGTAAAAGCTTCTGAACACACTGGGGAGTAATCATTATCTTGCATTTAGTCTTAAACAAACTATACAGATTTTAACACTTAGACACTGCAGGACCCACTCCAGGAGCAGCATGGGGTTTCCTAATGAATAAGACTTATATCTTTAAGATAGCTCCTTTATTTGCATGAGAGAATGAAGTACACAATGTCCATGCCTGTGGACTGCCAGATAGGAATGGGCCATCTTCCATGAAGTTAACAGATAGAGAGTGCCCAACAGCACAGGTGCTGGATTCTCTTTGTGACAGTTCCCATGTGATGCTAGACAACAAAGCTGCAAAAAAATTTTCTGTGGCACTTAGTATAGTTCCAGGGAGACGCAAAATTATTAGGTAGTTTTTGACTTAATCTTTCACTGTCTGTGTTCCACATATAAAATATGGAGTACAAATTAAATTATTTTATGGTGTTGTAAAAATAATAATTCTTATTAAGCACTTTGTCAAGTATTCACATGGGTGTCTAAATTAGAAAGCTGAGCCTTTTGTGGTCAGTGAAGCAAAGTGGGAAATAGGAACTAAATTAAAATCTTGCCACTCTTCAGTTGCTGCACAGTGTAATAAAAAATTTTCTGGGTACAATATAAATGCATTCTACAAAATAAAGAATGTGATCAACACCTTAGTTCCAAAAAGTTGCCCACTGACTGATTCATGTTAAAAGAAAAAGAATATAAAAGTCAGTGTGAAATGGTTGTACAGACAGGATAAAACCTGCTTTTCTCTACAGAAGTTCTGAGATTTTATTCATTAACACACAAAAAATTACTTCTGCTGCATCTTCTGTAGAATGAGACAGGAAGAATGTGTTTCCAAAACATCTAAGTGCAATTGCAATCATTACTGAAATAATAATAGCAACAGCTCTCTGATCACTGGCTGCTGGCCCACAGAGCTCAGCAGTAACAGGAACTCTCACCTTGAGAAGGTCAAACACAGAGGAACTCAGAGTGGTCCTTGCTTTCTTTCCCTTTCTACTACTGACGGATTTAGAAATTTTTGCACACTTTGATGATTTTAAAGTAGCTTTTTAGTAATTTTCAGAGCAGTACTCCTTGCCCATCACTCTTGTCTCAATGCTTCTTGTATCACTTCTGCATAGCCCCACTACTCTGCTGGGTTACTGGCCACCCAGACTGTTGAGGCTTTTACCACAGGGCGCACTTAGGAGAGGAAAGCACTAACTCAGCAGTGTCATTCCCCACCCCTGACTTAGTGCTTCGGATTAAATGACTCAAACACCCTACAGGAAAAAGTACAAAGTCAAAATCTGTTTTAAATACTGTTGAGAATCATTTGTCTTCAGAAAGGACATAGCAACTACAGAAAGCTTTTTAGCTCTTAATTAGTTAAATATCAATCTAAACAGCAATTATTGCTCATAATAGAAAATACTGATTTGTGACTTTAGTTTATAACTATAAATAAAAGTTACTGCACTTGCTGGTTTTATAATCTTTTATTTTGAGTCATATGTAAATCAGGACAGTTAATATTTAAGGTAAAATTTTCTCAGTTATGAATAGTTTTCATTGCTATGTTTCATTCGCAGAAGAGTCCAGAGACTGCTTTCCAGATCATTCCAATTCTGACTAGTCTATTAGCATGCAAGAAATAACTGTGAAATAAAACTTTGTATATCTGAAATAGTTGCAAGAATACAATTGTAAATCAATCAGTGAAGAATAAAGCCTGGTTATTCTGTATTAATTGCTTCATATATAAAGTAAATAATGTATACTGAAATAAAATAAACTTTGAACACAAATTTTTCATAAACAGGTGCTTTTCTTTTGTACTTTCAGTATCTATTTAATTCTGGAATTTTAGTTAATTGCAAATAGCACTTATATTCTCTACAATTCAGATAAGCTTCCCAGTAATGGGAAGTAAAACTGGATTTAAAAAGCCAATAAGCTGTCTTTAAACATGTTTCAGCTGTCCTTAAATAATATTAAAACATTACAAAATTGATTTATAATTATAGAAACACAAAAATGATGCATTAGAAATAATTTTGAATATTTTGTTTTTGCATGCTTCCAAGTTGCAAGTTACAAAGTTTAGGAAATAAATGAAGTTCACATATAATATTAAGTCAAGATTTAGCAAAAAATTACTAAAGAAAAAAAAGGGAAAATAACACTATTGCCATCTAACACTAACATGTTTCTGGCTGTAGCTACAGTATTCTCATAATATGTCAAGATGAAAGAAAATAAAAGTAACTTATCTAAAATATTTCACATACACTAAAGTTAAGAATTCCAAACGGTGATGCAGCTATCAATGTCAACTATGACACAAAACCTCACTAATCATTTTCCTTTCCTCCTGTTCACCCTAGGCAGAGCCCATACTCTAAAAATCACCATCTTCATTAAGATCCTATTGAAGAAGGTTCACAAGTTTAGAGCCTTACGGTCTGTGAACCATGACAAGAGCAAGAAAAAAACTGCAACCAAAATGTAACTATGGAAACATCAATGAAAAATGTGTAGATCCTTTCTAAAACTCAGTGTAAGGCTAAAAGGGATTTAGATGCAGAGAATCATAAGCAAAATGGCATGCAAGCAAACACAAAATTCTTGTCTCAGAAGAATACCTGGAGTAGGATTCCTCAGAATAGTCCTTTCAAACTGATCAAAGGAATATTACTAAGAAATCCTTAAAGGCAGAATTACTGTGTGTGACAGGCTTCAAACATGCCAGCTTGTCCTTCAACTTGAATTCAATAGCTGCTCATCTTTCAAGGGACATAAGGACAGTTTTAACCACTTGGCTTTTTGAAATGATACCAAAAAGCCACAAGAATATTTTACAAAGGAATGTGGAAAGAAATATCTGAATTGTCAGAAGCTACCTCTTTCTTTAGGGATTTATTTTCTTTTTGTCCTTTTTCCTGCTAATATGAGCATGACTGAAAGAATTTTGGGAAAAATGGAGAATTCTTGTGCTTCTGCTCAAGTCCATTCTCAACCTTGATACAAAAAGTGTGTAGTACCTATATGAGAAGTTCAGAGTAAGAAGTAATGTTTAATTTGAAACCCCTGTGAACTTAGTAAACTGTTAGATGTCTTAACAAAAGAGACAATAATGGAATAAGAAATACTGAAGGTCCTATTTTTGTTTTAAAGTGTATAATTTGATTTAATCCCATTCCCATTTTTACAACTGTATGCTTTCAGAAGTTTTACTTTTCCCTTTTGCAGAGATAATAAGGGTCTAGAATTTCTATATGCTGTTGTTTTGTTCAGGTTTGCATCAACTACTACTCCAAAGGTAACTGTATAGACATCTTTTAGCTGAAATCCCTTCAAATGGCTGTAAACATCTAAAAAAGGAGGACTTCCCTAAATCAAAACCCTTGTTTAATAATCACCAAATATAAATCTAGTTTGAAAACAATAATTGAAAAAGGGAAGGGTTTTAAAATTTTGATCACCTGTCCACTTCTTTCCTTACAATTCATTAAACAAGTAATAAAATGATGTAAAGGCCTAATTTTCTTTCAACAGAGACTTCCTAAATTTAATTTTAAGCTGTGCCATAAGTCTTAGGGGATTGAACATTAGAGTCAATTGATTATTAGTTGCGTGCAAGCCATTTTTTTTCCTCACAAGCACTGGCAATTTTATCTGACTCAGATATTTCTGGTTTATTTATTTTTGCCAGCTAGGATACCTGCTTCCCTGGCCAAGGAGGCAGTGACATTTTGAGTTTAGCATAAATTCATTGCACTCTTTTCTGTCACTTAGCAGTATCAACAGCCTCCAAGGTCACTAACTTAAAAGAAAAGTTAGGTGTCAGTAGAGCAACACTGTTATTAACATCTTCATGTGTCTTACTACTCATGTAGAAGGAGAAGGTGGGTTTTCTCATGTACAAAGATCTTCATTACTTAGGTGCAATAATTGTCTTACATGATTCTGAGTGCCTGTGACAAAGATTTGCTGCAGCGCAGAGAAGGTGCTTGTGGTTCTGTTCCTATGCAAAGGCTCAAATTGATCAAAAAAAAGGCTGGCAGATACTCAGTGAATCCGTACGGTTTTTTTTTCTGAAGCTACGTCACACTGACACTGCTGTTTTCCAGTACGGGAAAGTGTTGTAGCATCACCAGCTTTAGCAGAGTGAAAACACCATTATCTCGTTGCTATTAGTCTGTTATATCACTTTCTCTAAAACTAATACAAGAGAAACCAAAAACATCCTTTTGTGGATATTTATAGGAAGGAGGAGTAGAAAGACAAAGGTACTAGGATCTCCCTATCTTTCCCTTTCTCCAACCTCTAGACTTATTTAGTTGCTGCCTGAGAGTTTTTTGAAAATATACTTACAAGTGCTCAGAACGAATTTGGAGCTCTTAACATGAAAGAGGCCATCATAATGTTACTCTGTTTCTCTACAGGATCACAGAAAGCACCTGCAGGAAATGCCTTTACAGACATTTGATAAAACTCTGTAAATACTTGTAATAGCATAAGCACAGCAGTCAGGAATGACTGCTGGCAGTTGTGTTTGCTGCTTACTTACTGTGTGAACTGAAACTGACTTCCCAATGCCTCTGAAACTTATTCTGCCTGTAAGACAGAGATAATTCTCTTCGAAGTGCTTGTTGAGAATTAATTAGCTATTATTTATTCACTGATTCTTTAAAAACAAAACCAATCCATTCACTGATTTTTACATCTCTGCTCACCCAAACAACGGATAATAATAATCCAAAAAAAAAAACAAAAAAAACCAAAAAAACCCAAAAAACCAAAAAAACATAAAACACCCAAAACCCCAAAGAGATTCATTGACTTTGGTGGCCAGAGGAAAGCATTATGTTAATCTATTCGGGAGTTAGTAGACACAATGCCAACTCCCATGCAATAGTTCAGTTAACGAGTTCACAGTCTGGGCTAGAGTGCATCATTCATGCAGTTATCCTGTCTTGATTCCAAAACTGAAAGTGATAAAAAAAATCAAATTTATCACACCCCTACAGAAGCTTTTCCATACTTAAATTCAGTGTTAAATATATGCATTTTTTCTACTTGGTTTGTTCATCCAGTCACTGGATCTTACTACGTCTTTTGCTCTATATCTAAGAATAGTGCACTATTATAGATAACTTCTTTTTAAGAACCTGGCAAACTAGGGAGAAAATACTCACTGTGTTCCTATAACATTAAAATAATTTGCTGGCAATTAAGCAAAACCTGTAATTTGTCTGGGACAGCTTGCAAAATGACAGCATGATCTGACTTCCAAAACCTTTACAGGCTTTCTTTTAAAGCCACTAGCTTCCCTCCTCCCTTCCTACAATGGATGTGAAAAATCAGGTTAAAATAACAGCAAGGATTTTCATTCATTTTTTGTGGAATTCATTCTGTTGTCATGTCACTAACTTAAATATCAAGATTCAAAACAGGATCACCGAAAGGTTTCCAATTATCATTACATTATGCATTAAAATCTAGCTGGGATTGTGATACTGTAAGATAAAAGAAAACTTTTAGGCAATCTCCAGTGTGCTTCATGCAAACTCACCTGTGACAATGATACAAGCAATATGTTACACAATAGCTCACACTTCCATTTAAAAATTGTCAATCCTTTTTTTGTTCAAGTAATCTCTGTGTGATCCAAAGTGATGACTTAAAATGAACGATAGAAATATTAAGTAGATGTCATATTAATGCATTGGAGGCCATGGTTAATATCCAGTTTTTAGGAAGAATGTAACAAAAAATTCAATCCATCTGTGAATAAAGATGTTTGGGATTTTTTAAAGACACCATTGCAGACTCATATATATACATAATATAATTGCTTAGCCTTGTTAAGATAGGCTTGGTCATGGAAAAATAATAAAATGCATACTTTAGACAGAATGAAGAGCAAAGCAAGGTGAGAAAAAAGCAGCAGTGATAGATGCTTGTTTTAAACAGCTTTTCATGAATTCTCTTGGGAAGGCAACTGAATTTCATTGAAGGGAGTGAATCAACGGTCCTTCATAAAAATAAAATCAATTAGAAAGTTATTACCTGAAAATTAGCACTCAAAAAACAAAATTCAATTTTAAAGCCAATTAGACTGCATGTCAGTACTAAGTTGAATTGCATTTCCATTGATGTATGCAAAATGATTTACATCCTCCATGCCTAAGAAACGTAGAGAGTGAAAAATTAAAAAACATATTTAGAGACGCTGCTGGATTTATTTTTTGGAAGCTATCTATCTCAAGCAGCAGATGATTGTGCAGGGCTTTTAAACAGCTTTACATTGTATATCTCAAGTTACTATTATCATGTTATTATTGGAATTATGATACTTGAAGAAACCTTACTTCAGCTCCCTGTGATAACAAAACAGAGGAAAACAACTGCTAATGTAAAAGCCAGAGAAAAGGTTGAAGGAGAGTATGTATCTCAAGAGGCTCTTTCTCCCAATAGCTTGCCATAGTCCTGGCATGATTTGTGTCTTGTGCCACACTAGAAAGACAAACATTTTTAAGTGTAGAGAAGGAGTAGATGGCATCTCACAAAAGAATTAAAATCTGTTCCTGGGCTGCAGCTGGACAATCAATCCATCTTGATTATAGTGATAGGATATCACTACTAATCCCACTCTGCCTCGGTCTGCCAGCATAGAAAGGGTGGTATAACCTTCTCTCACATGTCTGATCTGGGTAAAACAGGAAGCAGCAGAACCCAGGCCCCGAAGATGGGACATTGCAGCTTGCAGTGCTGCAGAGGCACTCTGAGAAGTACGGCTCACGGAATTGCATCTTTGCAAGGGAGAGGGCACTGCCTCCACATCTCCAGTCAGAGATTTATCTTAAGGACAGAAGATTAAAACAGAAGAAATAAGGCACAGAAATATGAATTCATTATGGAACATCAAGCACATCTTAATCACATACTTCACATCATGCACACATTTATGTAGAATTAGGTTAAATGGCTAAAATGTTAAGTGACATCTTGAAACGAGACCCTTCTCTGAGTTGGGGTAAGTGTTCAAGATTTAGTTGAAGAGGCAACAGCAGAGTTATCAGTGGTGACTGAGGTCAGTCTTGTGGGGACCTGGATTGTGCTGTATGGGAGGATCCCAAGCTCAGGGATACCTGATCGGCTGCCCAAGGCCCCCTCAGGACCCTGCAGCCCACAGGAGCCCAGCAGGAAAGGAGGGGGCATTGCCAGGAGCCATTGTCAGGGCTTTGCCATTTAAATGTTTCCAGGGAGCGTGAGCAGCCATGAGGGCAGCAAACAGAGCAGGCAAACAGGGTGTGGTACATTAGAAGGATGTGGGACGTGAGAAGGGTGTGACACAGCAGTTTGCACCGTTGTTCTGCAGGTAGGTCACAAAGGTGGGGCACAGAACCCAGGGAATGAGTCATCATCACCCATCAAACATTCTACTGGAATGGAAAGTTTTGGGCTTTTTAGGAAAGAGAGGCTAGGGAGGTAAGTAGGGGGTGTATATGTCAATAACTGGCTAGACAGCATGGAGCTCTACTTAGAGAAGGATGAAGATCCAGCTGAGAACCTTATGAGAGAAGATTAAAGGGAAGGCAGGGACAAGGGATGTTACAGTGAGAGCCTGTAGCAGACCAATCAACAGGATGGTGCAGATGAAGCCCTCTATAGACTGACACTTGTAAGCTCTGGTCCTCATGCAGGGTTTCAACCACCTGATATCTGTTGGAGGGAGAACATGGCAGGGCATAAGCAATCCCTGAGCTTCCTCAAATGGGTTAACAACTTCCTTAGACTGGTGATTGAAAAGGCAATAAGAAAGTGCCACACTGGACCTTGTGCTCACCAAGAGGGAGGAGCTGGTGGGGAATGCAGTGCTTCAAAGCTGGTTTGGCTGCAGTGACCAGGAGATGGTGTTTATGATGCTGAGGACAGCGAGGAGGGCACACAGCAAGCACACTGCCCTTCAGAAGAGCAGACTTTGGCCTCTCCAAGGACCTATTTGGAAGAGTCTCATTGTATAGAGCCCTTCAAGACAGAGGGGCCCAAGAAAGCAGGCTGAATTTCAAGGACCACCTCCTCCAAGCTTGGGAGCAAGTTACCTCGACAGGGAGACTGAGCAAAAATGCCAGGAGGCCTCTATGGATAGATAAGGAGCTGCTGCACAAACTCAAACTCAAAAAAAGAAGCTTTCAGAAAGTGGGCATGAAGACAGGTGGCCTGAGAGGAATACAGAAAAAATTGTATGGGAAGCTAGAGACAAGGTTAGGGAAGCCAAAACCCAGTTAGAATTGTGTATGGCCAGGGGTACTAAGGATAAGAAGAAAGGCTTTTACAAATATGTTGCAAACAAGATAAAGACTAGGAATAATGTGGGCCTTTTCCAGAAGGAAAAGGAGACCCGATATGCCAGACAAAGAGAAGGCTGAGGTTCTCAACAGCTTCTGTGCTTCAGTCTTCAATGGCAAGTGCTCCAGCCTCGCCACCCAAGTCGAGAAAGGAAAATGCGGGAACTGGGAGAATGAAAACGCTGAGCCCCCTCTAGGAGAGGATCAGGTTTGAGACCACCCAAGGAACCTCAATGTGCACAAGTCCATGGGACCCAATGAGGTTCATCTGTGGGTCCTGAGGTAGTTGGCACATGAAGTTATAAACTACTACCCATCATTTTTGGAAAATCCTGGCAGTCAGGTAAATTCCTTGATGACTGGAAAAAGGGAAATGTAAGTCCCATTTTTAAAAAAGGAACTACAGTCTTTAAAAAAGACTGTAGTTCCTCCAGTCTTCCTCCAGAAGACTGGAGGAACTACAGACCAATCAGTCTCACCTCTATGCCAGTCAAGGTCATGGAGCAGATTCTCCTGTAAACTGTGCTAAGGTACGAGGAAGGAACATGTGATTGGTAATAGGTGGCTTCACAAAAGGGAAATCATGCCTGACAAATCTATTGACCTTCTATGACAGGGCAACAGTAGTGGTGGGCAGGGGCAGAGGAACAGACTTTGCCAATCTGGACTTATGCCAAGTGCTTGATACTGCCCTACTGAACATCCTTGTCTCCAAGTTAGAAAGATATGAATTTGATGGATGGACCATTGGGTATATAAAGAACTGGCTAGATGACAAAGAGTCCACACCAACACCAGTAACGAGTGGTGTTCCTCTGGTGTCGGTACTAGGACCAACTGTTATACAATATTTTTGGTGGTGATATGGACAGTGGGATCAAGTGCACTCTCAGAAAGCTCACTGATGACACCAAGCTCTGTGGTGGTGCAGTTGACAAACTGGAAGGAAGGGATAATGCCATGCAGAGGGACCTTGACACACTTGGGAGATGGTTTGATGTAAACCTCTCTAACTTCCACAAAGCAAAGTGCAAGGTCCTACATCTGGGTCACTGCCATCCCAGACCAATGGGTTGGGCAGAGAATTGATTGGGATCCGCCCTGCTAAGAAAGACCAGGGGGTGACAGGTGATGAAAAACTCCACCCAAGCCAGCTGTGTGTGCTCACAGCTCAGAAAGCCAATTGAATACTGGGCTGCATCACAAGGAATGTGGCCAGCAGGTCAAAGGACGGGATTCTGCCCTTCTGCTCTGCTCACATGTGATTCTACCTGGACTACTGTGCACAGTTCTGGTGTCCCCAACATTAAAAGGACATGGAACAGTTGGAACAAGCTGAGAGGAGGGCCACAAAATTGATAAGAGGGCTGGAGCATCTCCACTTCCTTTCTCAGAACACGGGCTGAGAAAGCTGAGGCTGTTCATCCTGGAAAAAATAAGATTGTGTGGAGACCTCATAGGAACATTCCAGTATCTGAAGAATCCTAGAGGGAAGCTGGAGAGGGGATCTTTGTCAGGAACTGTAGTAATAGGAAACAGAGTAATGAACAAAAATTGAAAGTGAGGAAATTTAGGTTAGCTAAGAAGAAATTTTTTATTATGAGTGTGGTTACACGTTGGAAGAGGTAGCCCAAAGACACTGTGGATGCCTCAACCCTGGCAGTGCTCAAGGCCAGGTTGGATAAGGCCTTGAGTGACTTGGTCTATAGGAGGTGTCCCTGTACCTAGCAGGGGGAACAGGATGACCTTTAAGGTCCATTCCAACCCCTTAGCTATGTCAATATGTCTATGTCTATAATTCTATGATTCAAGATCTTAATTTAGGTGGTAAATTGAAGTGACAGACATGCTACATTACCAAGACATCCAGCTCAAAAGATGTGGCACAGGAGGACTGATAGTAACCAACAGCTTGTGGCCAGGCAGCACACCTGAGGTATCTCAGCTGGTGCTGGGTACCTAAATGCAGGAAATGGATTTTCACAGTAGGTGCCTAGAACACGTGTCTGTGTATGAGAATAATCCTGCCCCAGAGTTCCCAACTTATCTTCTAGCAATAGAAACTTAGTTCAGTGAAAAAGTTTAGATAAGAATTCTGACTATTCTGGTAACAGTTGCTTGCACAAATAGATGTATTCTAGGTATTCTATGCCAGAGAAACATATGGATAGAAGGTTCATATAAAAATTAATATATATTTCTTCAGTTATATAGATCAGTGTATTTTGGGCTCAGTTTTGACAGAAGTCTAGTCCCTGGGAACAAAACATACCAAAATCCGATTAGATTGCATTTAAGATGGAGTCATTTTTCTGGGCTGGCAAGTTCATCACTATGTTTAGAGATAATAATTGAGTGAAATAATTTGCTCAAATCGCTTTGCCACCAAACTGTGATTCTAAAATCTAGCAAAAAGTCCCTAAAGTGTTAACCTGGATCTATGGAGTGGTACCATAAACAGTAAAATGAAAATATTGCGTGCTTAAAATTGGTACAAATAATAGAGAATGATTTATTTAAGATTGTTACCAGAGTTCTATATTTACAAAATATAAAACCACTGTATACCAGGCTCTTATAAGCCTCATTTAATCCATAGCTAACAAAACCTACTTTCAAAACAGTGAAACTCTATATTGCTCTTTCATACAGGATTAAAGATCGTTATAGGACAAAAATATATCAAAATTAGGTATCAGTGTAGGAATGTAAAGAAAAGTTTCTAAATGTTCATTTATATTTTATAACTGTAGCTCAGGTTTTTACCTCTACTTCCAAATAACCCCAAGTGCATCTTATCTGAATACCTAGACATCTAAGTCACTGCCTGTGTTTAGGAAGGTGATTTGCTTGTTCATGAGAGGTCCTCCTAAGAGGAAGGATTTTAGAACTTTTCTCAGCAAGAATACTGAATATCTTATCTTTTGCTCCAGCAGGTCAATCAGTAAGTCAGCTCTGCTTTCTTTGCACATCGTCTGTGAGTTAGAATGCTGACTTCTCACGTATTATTTTTTTTTGTGTTAAGGGAAAAAGAACTATAGCAGTAAACGATGTGAATGTATAAGAAGTTGGTTCTAATTATGGCTGTGCAAGGCTGTACTCCTGAAAGTAGCATTAAACCCTTAGGGCTATACTGAAAAATTGTTTGGAGCTCAAACAATGCACTTGGCTTTGACATATACATCTTGACATAATATTTGAAATATTTGAGCAAGTGACCTGACCCATTCTAGGCACAAGTGAGGCACTGCATTTCTATTCAGGAGAAAGTTTATCAGTTCAGACATCTACAAGATTTCTGAACTATTTATACTTCTACCTAAATTATGCATTTAAAGTAAACATGTCTTCTCAGACTGTAAGTGTGCTGATGCATCTTAAAGGCCATAAAAGTTGTGAAAGAACAAACTTTTTTACAAAGAGCCAAACACTAATTACTGTGATAACAGTATTGAGCTCTCAAAAGCCTTAAAACAGGGCAAAAAATCATAGTGGGGTGGAGAAGAAGAAAGAACAGCAAAAAAATTTTAAAAAATGTAATTTGCTATTCTAGAGCCAGCAAATACATGCACATTTATGTCAACTTCTGGTGACAAAGGTCTGGTAACACCAGAAATCTGGAAATTAGTGGTTGCACTGGGTATTTTCTGGGTCTGATTAAGTATCTCAAGCTGATTTCATGTTTCTGGAACAGCAGAAACTTTAAGTATTGTTTGCTCAACATGGTAAGACACCCCCAAATTGCAGAGTAGGGGTTTGTGTAAGCAGAACCTTCCAGAACACTGTCCAAAATTGCATTAAGTTTATACAGTGAAGAAGCAGTATATTTTCAAAAAATCCTTTACTATATCATTAGAGTTGAGTTTAAAAAAAAAAAAAGATTTAATTTTTGTGTGAATTTTTAAAGGAATTAGTAAGTACTTTTCTAAATAGATATGATCCTAATATTAATGAAAAGTTCTTCCGCTAGTGAACATATGTACTGTGTTATGAGACTCTGAAAATCCTGTATCCCTTGCTTATGTTTTAATGAAGGCCAAAACATCCTCTCCTTAAGCAGCAAGGTTGATCTTACTGGATCACAGAAAAATTTAGATACAGAGGACATGTTATGGTCGACATACATGACACGATATTCTCACTTTCCACATAGAAACCCCCTAAATAGAACCTCTTATTAACTTATAGTCTGAAAAGAGGGGGTGATTAGAAAATAAAGTTTTAAGTAGAGGAGACTGAAAATTACTTGTGGATTGGGGAAAAAGTACTAAACAGAAAAGGTCATCTTGGCTCATGACAGAAATTATGAGACAACATACTTTGTTGTGATAATTGCGTAGAGATGTTGATGTTAGGAATTGAATACTCAGGTGAGCTTTTTTTCCATTAAGGTAGACAAAAATGGATGTAGGCTTCAAAAGCAAAATAACTAATAAAGAAAGGTTCAAAATGAAATGATCACATCAGAAACAAAACCTGTAGACACAATGTCTGGCACAAGTAAGAAGACAATATAATTTTTATCCAAAGCAGAATGGAGGACATTACACATGAAATGGTAAATCCTCTTGCCAGGATTTATGAATCTTTCAAATTTAGACAATAGGGAGTAAGGAACAAAGACATGAGGAATGAAAAGTATTTGAAAATAAGCTACATATTTGTCAGGTTCAAGGAAAGAAAAATAGCTGCCTAAAAAACTAAAGACTTTGAACACTAAGTACATTTTGAAGCAAAGAAAGACATAGAAATCTTTGAGAAACAATAAAATCCATCAATGGCAGAGATAAACTAACCCATCTTATATCTGTTCCACAAGAAATTTGTTGCATTTTTTGGTTAGTTTTGTGGGGTTTTTTTGTTGGTTTTTTTTGTTTGTTTGTTTTTTGGTTTTTATTTTGGTTTTTTTTTTTCCCCTTTTAAGTAACAGAGATGGAATATAGGCAAATTTCAATGTACTCTTCGTTATTCACTCATAGAAGATTAGAAATTGAGATAGAGAAGATGGCAAATAGTCTAAGCTTTGGAAAGCAGCCAAGAGGACGTGATAAGTGAATGAAGACAAGAGAATTCTTTGGTTGAGTTTTTCAAGAATCAGTCTTGGGGTTTGCATTATTTCATTGTTAACTCTCAGAAAGTAAGGCATATGATAATGAATGCACAGTGTCATGGAGTTTGAAGTTTCTTCCAAGGTCAAGGAGAAACTATCAAACATCAAAAATGCACTAAATCTTAAGAGACAGAAAAGCCAAAGGACCTCGCCTAGGATCAAATGATGATTTCTTCTATTCTTTGGGCAAAAGTGGGTAATAAGTGAGATCTATGGACTGTATTATCAGATACCAAAAATAAATTAGTAATAAATCTTTCTTCAAACATGTCAAAAGAACAGAGACTTCTAGACACTGAAATACTATCAGATAAATGAACAGAATATAAAAGGAAAGCAATGGCAGAAAAGTGAAACGCATTCTTTGCATTCTCTGAATGAAACTGAGGTGATGTCCCTCATGAATTTGTTCTTTCTAAGGGGTTTTGTCAATGACTCAGTTTGAAGCAGTTTTGGAACAAATAGTCAGAATAAAAAGTAACAAACCGCAAAGGTTAGATAGACAGTATTCAGCCGTGGGTTCTAAAGCAACTCATGGATGAAACTGCTGAATTATTAACAATGATGTATATAAATTCTCATCTGTAACTGCTGTGGTGCCTCACCACAGGAGGGTGTCAGTTTTAAAAAAGCATCCTTCAGAAAGCAAGGAAAAAAACCAGATCAGTAAGATTGTCATCTATGTTAGACAAAGTCTTAACAAGTAACTATGATCTACTTGAGAAGAATAAGCTTGGCTTTTATAAATCAATCCATTATTACCAATCCACTGAAGTCCATGAAAAGAGCAAATGTTCATATGGATAAATGTGATCAATTACATTTTCCATAAAGCTGTGGAAAATATTCCTCACCCAAGGCTTTTTACGTGATGAAGCCTTATAGTGCATGGAAAGCCCTTAAATGGTTAAAAGAGAAGCATTAGACAATGTTGAATTCTAACGGTGGAAATCTGCAGTGGAGATGTTCTGATACCTGAAATGTTCAGCATACTCATAAGCTATACGGGAAAGAGAGTGAGCAGAGAGATAAGAAAGTTTTCTGGTGGTACTAAATTATTTAAAGTGGTAAGGATGAGAGGGTACTGTGAAGAACTGCAGCAGAATGTGTCTTATGAACCTGAATGACTGAAATTAAGTGTAGATAAATGTAAAATGCCACATGGGGGAAAAGAATATCCTAATTTCACATAAAAATGATGAGCTCTGAGCTAACCATTACTATTCAGAAGAGAGACCTTAAGATTATAACAAATAGTTCCATGAAATAGTCATTTCAATGCTCAGTAGCAGTTAAAAAGAAAATTAAATGCTAGTACAGGAGTACAGAGAAAAGAGTTATGCCACTGTAAACAGTGCTTCATCTGCAGTTTGGACATAACCTGGAGGTCCAGACCCTCCCCTCAAAAAGGAAGTGAAACTTTTATATGAATAAATATTCATATAAATGAATAAATATTCATATATTCAGAACAACCAAATAACCTCTAAATTTTTGATCTGGAAAATAAATCACTTTATTGGAATATGAAGAAGCTGTACAAAATCACAAGGAATGTGGAGAGAATGTCAGAGGGATCAGCTTTCCACTGTTTCTTTCTGTCTGAATGCATACTGGGCATCAAATGCAGGTAGGTTCAACACATTCAAGAAGATAAGAAGCTCAGCAAAGGGGCAGCAATTTATAATATTTATTACCAGAAACATAGGTACTATAGGCCTGTGTGTTTGTCTGAGAAGGAAAGCTGTAAACGCAATAGGAAAGGATCCACTGAGGATTGCTAAATAACAATACCACACGTGACTCAAGTCTTTCAGTTGAAATTAATTAGAAGTGCTTTAAATGAAAGCATTGTACATACTCCCTCCAATTTTATTTTCCCCCGGGCATTTCCTTGTGAACAATGTGGGAAGCACAATAGAAGGATCTTTCATCCGATTAATTATGGCCATGCTTAAATTGTTCTTATTTTGTTCTATGCAGCACAGGCACATATAATTGAGACCCTGCAATATTGCAATAGGAAAGATAAACTTTATCTTCATACATTTCAACTTCATTTGTTTCACATTCTTTTTCCTCCATCAGAAATAAGTAAATATTAGGATTATTTTATGAGGAGTTAGAAAATTTCCCTCTTCACTGTATAGGCAGTCCCTGTTTATACCCTGAAACATGGAAAGGATATATAGAAAACACATTCAGAGGAAGCAGGGAAACAGAAAGTCTGTCTTAACTAGAGAACCATAGATGTACTTAGCACATAGATCACAAAGCAAAAAAGAAAATACCTTATAACTATTGTTCCTAAAATCATTGAATAAAGTAAATACTGGCAAGAAAAAGATAAAGTTGTGATAAAAAAAATTGCAGTAGTTGTCAAATATTCATTACTAAAATTAGGATAGAAGTTGGGAAGAGGTTTCTGACCAGCATCAGGGAGGAAATTATGACATAAATTTCAAACAGTTAACAAGGCAAGGAAATCTAACTCAGAGGCGGAGCTTTCATTTGTCTAAGTCCATACCCACTGCTACAAAAAAAAAGGTAACAAAACCAGATATTACCTAAGAGGTCACTTGTAGATCCCTTTCCTAGGCTCATACCACTGGGGATTTGTTTACCGATTTTTTAAACTGATAAATATAAATATATTTTAAAATAATACATAAACTCACTTTGGTGAATTTCAACAAATTTTTTTACCAGATTGTGTCAGAATGCCTCAACAAACTAGGAAATTTACTTCTGTCAGACTGCTAGCTGTAGCTTCGATCACAGTTACAGAAAATTAAACAGAACAGCTGTCAAATATCATTGATGTTTAATTCATGTGCAAACACCTACTTCAGCAGTTTGATGCACTAGAAACTGTTTCCCAGAAGTGCTCTCTATTCACAAACTGAGACAGTGTAAAAATTGGTGCCTCAAAATTACTTGGTTTTTCTTTGACAATAATGTCTGATACACTGAAAACAAAACTACACATTTTTATTGTGATTAGCATGATTTAATTTAAACAATATTTATAATTCTTCTTGCCTAAATACAAGAGAAAGAATTCTCTTTAAAGTAATTTAAACTACAACAGAATTCTCTTCAGTGAGGAGCACTTTATCTGTGGTCTGTGAGGCAATGAGCACACATAAAAACAGAGTAGATTTTCCACTCTACTTCATAAGAATTCCTCATATTCAAAATAGCCATGTACGTGTCAATGACAAATTATTATTATCGATGGTAGAATTCTGTTTTCCTTATGGACAGAGCTTTGTTCACAAAAAAAAAAATCCACTTGTCAGTTTGGACCAAAGATGAACTACTGTTGACGTAAGCAGACACTGGAAAATCTAACAGAAATAATAATTTGGAAGGATGTTTTCACTATTACTTGTTACAAGTTGCCTAACAATAAGAGGACCACACCATGTGGATTTCCCTACCTCTAAAAAATTCTAGGTAGGTTGTGCACAAAGCAGCATGAAAGAGAGAAGAAGGCTGGATGAATAAGAAAATTCAAATCTTTGCAAAAAAACCCAAGCAATGTAAATCAAATATTGGAAACCAGAAAGAGGATTCAAAATGAAATCTACGGTTTCTGCATCAGCAAATACAGAAGGTGGTCTCAACAGTCGTATCACAGCTGAATTAGAGTGAAGACTTTGATTGCCAGACAGGTCAGATGAGTGAAGTAGATCTCTAATCAAAAATCATTAATATAAAAAATGAACATATATATATATGCATGTGTATATATATTTATTTATTTATTTATACTAATCACTAGGGCTCAGGAGCAACCTAGATCCTCTGATCTCAGAGGATCATTTTCTTCACGCCCCTAACACCTAATCATGAAGCTGAGCAGGGATGTCTACAGCTCTTAATGAAAGGGTTCTTGAGAAAAGTGCAAAGAGGGTGCAATTATTGGGAAGTGAAGAGAGGCTGTGAATGAAGGTAATGTGTATGGCTGAAGGCAAAAAAACAGTAAAAAGGAGATGTTTCAGAGAATTATTAGCAATGAGGCTGTAGTCACTGGGATGACATCTGCAGAAAAGGGAGAAGAAAAAAGCACCAACACTAGGCAGGAGAGCTGTCAAAGAAGGACAAATACTGTGGGTGAGAAAACTGCCGTGATATCAATGGGAATAAGTAGGAATGAGCAGAAAGAAATCCCTTCATGGATATTAAGCTGCACTGGCATGGGTAAGAATCAACATTTTCAATTAAAGGAAAGAGCAATAGGAAATGCCCTTCTATTGTTTAGAAGTCTTTCATGCACACACACTTTAAATTTTTATATGCCTTAGACAATAATTGTAAATATTGTAGCAGAATTTTACATTCTTATGCTCTTATTTTTTGTGTTATTTTCCTACCCAAAATTGTGCGTGCTTTCAAAGATCTGATTCTTTAAATGGAGCTGACATTAATTAATGTAATTTCCACTCTACATGCAGCTGATTTTTTCTTCACAGAGACAGATTTTTTTATTCATACAAATCTGGAAGACTAGATAGCACTTGGGTTTTTTGTTTCCCAGGTTTTTTTCCAGTTCCAGACTACACTGCATTACAAGGTACTTCAGTACATGAGTGGACAACAGCAGTTTTACAAAGGAAAATAAAAACCTCTTCTCCTTAACTATTTAAGCTTTTTTCCAAGGAGAGATTTAACACTTGAACAAGTTTCAAAACCACTCCAGGAAGTATGATATGAAGCAATTTTAACATGCTTCAGTACATTAGGTTTAAGGAATAATACTTACTTCTTTGCTATAACATTGTCCAAATCTCTTGGCTAAAATAAACCACTGGACATAAAGAAGATTTGATATTTCTGTAACAGAAGGCATAATTTCTGACTTACATTCATGTCCCCCTGTATAGCATGAAATCACAGAGGTTGTGCATCCACATATATGTACCAAAGTTCATAAAAAATGCAGAAAGCCCGGTATTTAGAAAATAAAAAGTACGAAAATAATAGGAAATACTTAGTATTTTGTTTTTGAAGATCAGACATTTTTTGGTTGCCTGAATACTGAAATGAAAGCTTTACCAAAAGGAAATAATGCTTTTAAATATTGTCCCAGACTTTGACAGTTGAATTTCAGAGAATTTCATGGAATCTTCTATAACTTTAAAAATTAATTTATTTTCCTCCATTTTTACTCAGTCATACCAAGAACAGAAGCAAAATGTTTAACTATATTTGGTCAAGTTTGATATTATAAACTACATGCATGTATTGTCACCCACTCTGTGCATTTTTTCTAGTGCCTCTGAAATGTAAAGTCCCACACATATTTCATACTTACATTTTTATGTTTGGTAAGATGGAGGAACCCCGTGTGTATTAATAATATTTTGTTGATACTATAGTTTCCGTTATGTTTTCTTCTTTCTCCATAGATACACAACAGGAAATGAAACAGCAACCACAAGTAATATCAGTTTTTTCTACTTTAGTATTAGGATGAATTCAGGTAAAGGCAAAAGGTATCCTGAAATGCTCTGTGAAATCTGCCTTCACTGATTGGGAAGATGAATTAAAAAAAAAAAAAAAAAAAAGTAATAGTCTTTTAATTTGGCTGTGTCACTCTTTCAGTTTCCTACTAAGTCTTCTGACATAGTTACTGTGGGGGATGAATTTCTCAAGTCAAATCTTAACTAAAAATAACTTATCTGTCATATTCTGTTTATTATCAATGAACTAGTCAAGTTGTTCTATATATATTACTTATACCTCATTATTAATCTACTATATAGTCATATCCAGCTGTAGACCTTTTTAGAAGGATAGATTTATAGTTTTATCTGTTCCACTCCTTTAAACACCAAAAATATATTTTGCAAAAGTCATCAGATCGATATATACCTAATAATTGTTTTACAATCACGAGATCTAACTGGTGCTTTATTGATACACATTGACTAGTGAAAAAAGGACTCCCAAACTATTAAACTGCTCAAAACTTACTACTGTGAGATGCATCATCTATCAGAACTTATAATTACTTTCTTAGATATTTAAATTTCAGCTTTATCTTTTTTCATTTTTGCTAGAGTAATAAAAAAGGGAATGGCATTAATGCATCCTTGCCTTGATAATCTGTAACAAATTCAAATAATAAAAACATTCTCATTACGTTTTTACCTTCTGCTCTTCTCCAGCTTTTATAGGAATGTGATTTAGCAGCATGACTTAATGATGCAAAAAAGCACAAAAGTGGCCTCTGAACTTAGAGAAAAAAATATTTCCATGTTTATTTTAAAGACTTAAAAATATTAATAAATTTCTGTATAGTATTCTTTATGTCTTCTAAGTGTTTAAGGCACAACAAGCAAAAGGTATTGAAAGGTCACAGGCTAATATTGCAAACTACTGTTCAGTCTATTTCAAACTGATTGACTTTTCTTTAGCTATTGTCTGTCTCGTCTATTCTTTGCTATTTCCTCAGCCATGTTTTATAGATTGAAGTTATGTCGCCAGTGCTAAATTATTTATGAAAAGTGTACAGTTTAACTAGAAGACAGTGTTTGATTTCCTTCTATTCCAAACAGAGTCCTCAGGTTGAGGGGAAAAAAGTTCAGTTTTCAGCTCTTTGTGCCATCAGATAATTTTGAATACCATTGTAAGAGGATACACATGTACTCCACCAGATGACTGTTTAATACTCTCATTAAAAATGTACACAGAGATGATTTTATATGTGCATGTGCAACTTTAATAATCCAAACATGCCCCATGAACTCTTTGCATGCCATCTGGCATATAGCAGTATTGCTGCTTGCTGCTAAAACAAGAACCAAGTACAGAGACAGCAGTGAAATGTAACCACAGGAAAAGCTGTAGCAGAACTTGAAGTAGGGGAAGTTGAATCACATAGAACATCAATCAATAATCAACTTGAAATTTAATGCCTTCCTCTAGTGAACAGAACCCGGGGATTTTAGATGGTGATCATCTACGTTGCATATATGAGCAACCTGGTTCATGTGAGACCTAAATGCTCTAAAATTCATAAGTATTTTTGTAGTTATGATATTTTATAAAAAATTCTTTGCTAGGATTTTTCCCTCCTGGGAAGCTGAGGAGCCCCCGGAAAGAAATGTAAACAATTACTGTCTGCTGCTGTGGAATGCAACAGGTGCATCTTCAATTGGTCCATGTGGATTGTTTTCAATTGATGACCAATCACAGCCACCTGTGCCGAGGCTGTGAGCAAGATTTTGTTATACATTCCATTCCTGTTCTTTCTAGCTTGCTGATGAATATTTTCTCTCTATTGTTTTAGTGTAGTTTTAATATAGTATTTGAATATAATATATAATAATATAATAAACCAGCCTTCTGAAAACATGGAATCCAGACTCCCGTCTCCACACATGGGGTGTTACCAACATATTTTGGTGGTGGCAGAACTTCTAAGATATATGATGCAAATGTTCAACCCAACAAGACTGTTACTGGTGATGGAGACCATACAAAATTTGCTTCTGTATCAGCAAGATGTTCCCACTGATCCCACTTAAATAGTCCAAAATAGAAAAAAATAATAGCTTAAACTTTTTGTGTGTTTGTTTGAGTCTGCTTAGAATATCTGACAAATATCTGTCCCACATGAGATGGCTGCAAATCGACCAGGCAGTCTCTACTGAACCAGACATGCTCTGTTACAGTCCAAACAATTGTGCAAAAGAAGCTAATAAAGCACTGTGCTAACTTCAGGGCATTCTGTCACACATGAGGGATATCTCACAGCATGAAATAACCTAATTCATAATAATTGCTGAATAATTGATAATTAATGGAAACTTACAGAAGTGTTGGGATTTAGAGATGGTGCTTTAACCTTCAAAATTAGTCTAATAGCAACAGTATTTGTAAGACTTTATACTATTCTCATGAAGCACAAGTATTTTCACATGTTCCCTCATCAAACACATTAATAACTACCTTTGTCCAAACTTATAAGTACAAACATGGAAACATACTAAATTATTCTTTAAGTATTTCAGCTTTGCCCTAACACTGTCAGCTTTTGCTCATGTTTCATTTTTTGTAGTAGGAAAGCAGAGGAAAATTCTTTAACATTTGTGCTTTTTAAGTTGTTTTCTTTAAGCCCCATAATATCACATTCAGTCTTGACCAGCTTAACAGTTTTGTCTAATGTCTCTTCCTTGTAGACAGTTGATTATTTTTTATGCTAACAATTAAATTTCTACTACTTTTCCCTTGTTTACCAGATTTTTTTGTTCAGAAGTTTGACTTGGTATTTCTAGTTTGGTTAGCTCTTATTTCTACATCATAACTGCTACTGAATTCTGTAGCTTTTAAACAGAGGAATACTTTCAGAATATTGTCTGAAATTACTTGACTGCATTTGGTGCACTTTTCCTTCCAACTCTTCTGTAATTTGTACTTCACGTTCACTAATGGCTCTCAGAAATGCTGCAGTGTCACACAAGATTATTTTTGGTTCACTTGCTTGCAGACTGATATCTAGTGCAAAATATTGTTAGTTACACTGATTCAGTCAAGAGTAGATCTCAAGTGATGAAACTAACCTGCTGTACTTAATAGGAGAGCTTTTCCATTAATTTAAGAAAGGGAAACTTGGGTACAGAATCATTGCACAGTGAGTGCTGCATGGTGCATCATCCATGCCACAGTTAAGAATGTACATTTCTCAAAGTATCTTGGGTTTCTGAATATGCACCCTCTTATTTCAAATGCTTTTCTGTTGTAACTGTCCTATTTTTCCTTGCATTGAAGACCCCCCCATATTTCTAAGCCATTTGGATATAGTGTAGCCATTTGGATGTAGCTTATTTCTAGGAAATTAAGACTATATATATGAAAAAAAATGAGTATATTTTTATATATACATGAAAAAGTATATTTATATATATTTACATATAAACATAGATGTGTATATATATGTGTATATATATATATATATATATATATATATATATATAAGCCAGATGGAATTATTCTATGGCATGTAAGTGTTTTAGTACTTTATAAGAAGACAGCTAAACCACAGAGACTGTTAAGACTTTCTTTTTAGGAGGAAGTGCAGTGGTTTATAGACTCTGGGCATACTTGCATCCAGTAATTTTAAATTTTTTTGTTATTGTGTTTACTGTGTAAAATGATTGTTTAGCCTCCTTCATTCCACAAAACAATGAGGTGAGTGCCTTTTCTACTGGAGCTGTATTTCAGCCATACATTTAAAAGGAAGGAACTGCCTAGAGACAGTAGGATGAAACCTCATTAATTTGCATGCAAGTTCTTATTATAGCTGTGAGATTTTTTAGTCTTTATCTATGTCTGAACATGGTGGCAAGGATTTTTGTATGGCATGGTAGAGAATTCCAGGGAAAAGGCATTTGACTGTGACCCACTGACCAAGAAAAATCATTCTCACTGCAAACACCTTAATTTTTCTTTTATGTCCTATTAATAAAAAAAAAAAAAAAATTGAAACCAACCAACCAACCAACCAAAACACTTCCACTTCTACCTTTGTTTATTTTACAATTTCATCATTCAATAAAAATTGATTTTTGGAGAAACATTTGTTTTATTTAAAAAAAAACCCTGTATTTTAGAAATACCCTCATCTTGATTACTTGTATTCTTTTCCCTTTTCATGTACTATTTTGCACAAATTTTAAAAAACTGCTGCAAAACTATCAAAGTATTAAGTGTAGTAGTTCAGTTCTATACATATGAAACATAACCTGGAAGCTAAATTAACAATTACAATTCATAAAAAGAACATTGCCTCTTGCCAAAAGAAATAATCATTTTATCTTGATCTGCTATTACCTCTAATAAGACATTTTGGTGTTAGGAAGTAACACAATAATAACTTAATAAATTTAATGGGCTGCATAAAATTCCACTAACAGTATTTTAGAGGGGGCTGTAGTAAGGTAAGTGCATAGAAGTAGCTCATGAGAAAACTCATTTGGGCATTGAGGGCAGCTAAATTTGAATTGGTGACTTAGTGGGGAAAAGGTCTTACTCCTAACTGTTCCACTTGTGTTATTTCTTTCTATCATCTCCTCTGCTCAAGCATCTGAACCTCATGTGACTGCAATTATTGGCCATTTGATGCACCATTAAAAGACCTCCCAGAGCATGTATAAAGGATTTTACACAAAATTCATTCTTCATCTGCTCAGTTATGCTAAGAAAGAAAATACCCCTGCTCAGAAAAGGATCACAGACATTTTCTACAAGACAGGTGTGTACAATTAGCATCCTGACTTTTACTATACGCATAAGCACTACCACACACTGGTAAACATACTTAAATGCAAATCACGCCGTTTTTTTGTTTTGTTTTGTTTTCCTGCCCTCCTTTTAGAGCCTCCCAGCAGCTTCAGAACAAGCTTACCACTGCTGACCAGGCTTGGCAGAGGGTGAGAGGTTTCAGCATTACACTTGAATACCATCATAGAGTGCAAGTTTAGTAAATGACACTTATTAAATTAAAGAAGAGGGATTCAAACATAGTCTCAACTCAGAGATTATTTATTTTAATTCTTTTGTTATGCTTGCCAGTAGGTAGTTCAAGAAGGACCCAAGCAGTGATACCTACCTCTCTGCTGATAAAGGACTATGATAGAAGCACACCATGGGAATGGATGTCTCAGAGAGAATGAAGGTCACAGGGAGGAGAGGGCACAAGCATAGGATAAAAAGCTGCAGGAAACTAGAATTGTGTTCAGCTTCTTCAAGGGAGAAAACACAACAAATCAAAACACATTATGATTGAGTGCTTTTCCATACTTAAAACCAGACTGACCTAGCAATATATGTATACTTTTTCTGACTTCATTTCAGTTGGGATCTTTACATCCAAGCAGCTATGTCAAACAGAGCAAACAAACCTGTCTGTGTGAGAAATTACTACAAATCAATTTTTATATTTTTATTTAAATGTGTGGCTACCCTTGATGATAATAACCGGATACAGTTCTAAAGCGAGTAAAGGGAAACACCAATTGACCACTGCAGCTCTCTGATTACACCTATCTTACATGAGGCACTCTGTATAAATTAAGGTTAGAAGTGAGCTAGAGTGCAAGGTTTTCATCATCATGAAGAGAAGGCCATCTTGTGCAAGTGATTAAGCCTTATGCAAGCCTATTGGTTTGTGCACCTTGAAGAGATGATACTCTCACATGCCAGGAAACCTTTTTTTTCACCATTATCCTTAAGAATGAATATGGGTTAGAAAATACAGTTTTTAACAGCACATTGTTCAACCCACTTTTAAAGAAAAGATCTTGTAGTTGAGATGAAAGGTCATTGTAAAGTAGAGCACTTGATTTAAATTCCTGTGTTTCTTTGAGTGCTTGTACTTAAAAGTCCTTGAAACACCAGGGTTAAATAGAAGTGATTATATATCAAAGTCAATGGAAAAAAGCAATAAGTTTTCCATTTAGAAATATACCTGGAAAAAGGTCCCATTTTTCCAGTATCAAACAGTTGCTTCCCATCTTGACATAAGTAGGAGGATGGGACAGTATCCGATGCTACTTATAAACAAATAGGAAGAAGGAAAAAGCAAGAGTAACACTGTTCCCATAGGGAAGGTTAGTGAAGAGACTTACATGAGATTGCCAGGTTAGACACACTCTTTGTGTCGGTGGAGGACTGCACCGACACAGTGACTGCTTTTCTTCTATGTGACTAGGAGCACAAATGGCACCAGTTAATAATAATTGCTACAGTCTCTTAGCTTTTGTAGTATGGGACACCTGTCAGACAAAGACATTAAGTTCCCTACAAAAAAGGTTCAAAGAGTATGGTAACCTTGCAAAACAGATCAGCAAACAAGGACCTGAAAAAAGTCACAAGAAAATAGAGAGGTCAGCAACACAGCATCACTCTCCTTAAAACAAAACAAAACAAAAAAAAAAAGACAAAAAAAACCCCCAGAAAAACAAAAAAACAAACAAACAAAAAACCCAAAAAACCCAAAAAACAAAACAAAAATAAAAAACCAAAAAAAAAGTCACAAAACACCAACAAAATAAATTAAAAATAAGATTTACAGCTTTAGTAATGGAAAAATTAATCCAGTATCTTGCTATAAATATTGTTAACATGTCCCAAAAAGCCTTAGGTTGTGCTTTGGTTTTACCCCCACACTGCTTTGTATGAACTATTCACATCAGAAACTCAGATTCTGCATCTTTGGACTACAGAATCCATGAATCATTTCCTCATGAGGCTTGGTAGTATGTCAGCCCAATAGCCAAGCTCTGTGCCTGATTCCTTTAATTCAGATTAGGCTAACCTAGGAACAGTTATGATCTCCTTTCCTGTTCCTGACTTCTGCTTGTCCACTTTCTCTTCAGAAGTGCTTCCTATTTCTTTAAAATCCCTTCACCTTTGGCCAGTGCTGGGATAAGAGCACTTCCAAGAGCCATCACTCACTCTCAGAAATCATCAAAGTGACTACCAAAGCACCAAAAAAAATCCAAGGTCCTTCTGACATTTGAAATCAGTAGATCTGCAGGACATCTAGCAACAGCCCAGTTAGCTTTTCCACCCCTATACATAAAACAGTGGAATTCATTTTCTGTTGATTGTTAAGAAGAACTAGTTAAGACATCAGGGGCATTTTCTTTCTGCCTCCCTCGGGCTTATTTTCAGCCTAACTGTTCAATCTCTGAGCTTTTGTGGCTCCAAATGTCCTTTTCTGTTTCTATGTTTGGCTTCTCTTTTTTTCAGTTCATCTTGTCTTACAGTTTCTGTTCTCATTTTGATACCCTGACTTGCCCACTAAATTATTTTTGCACAGCTGTTTATATGACTAAACTGTAAATGGCCTTCACTATATAATTTAGGGATACACTATAGACTATACTTAGATTGTAAAGAATATAATTTTAGCACAAAGTGGCTCACAGACACTCATACATCCATTCAAGCATATATGTACATAGATGTCTATTAAAAAATAGAATTTATTTAAAAATAATTTAAATTTAAAAAGGAACAATTAATTTTGTTGCAGATTGCCATGGTAGCTTTTTGTTAATACATTTTAACAACAGATCTACATTTTTAAAATCTTGTTAATATAGCAAAAAGATTTAATTTCAGACCAGCTAAGAGTAAGCTTTAAATTTTTTTCCTCTGCTTATTTCAGAAATATTAAAGTGACCACAAATTTTACAGCACAGTGCAGCTCCACCTTTCATGCTATTATATTTGGTATTATTTGGAAATAATAGGCATGCATAAGTACTTCTTAAATGCTGTCAAGGTTTAAATAAATTATTTATAAGACATTCCCTACTCTCAGATAATATTTAGTTTCAATAAGCAAGTAATTACTATAATGATCCAGATCTTTCAAGAAGCTAGAAGGTGCTGCAGTAGAAAAAAGAAATGGAAAAAAATTCTAGTTTTTTCACTCTCTAACCTTGCTACCTCTTCATCCTCTTCTGAGCACTAATATTTATTGTTTAATTCACCTTTCACTGTGAACAAATACAATGTATTTTATCATCTTACTCTGGCAAAAACATTTTATTACACTCTTTTCCAAATAAAAGGCAGAAGTAAAGGCATATTTCTTTTATTCTGTATTAGCAGTACTGAAAAATTACCTTTCTTTCTCTAAAACAGGATAACAATTTCAATGATTACTTAATTTATTCCTCATCTACCTAGCAATTTGGAAAAGGAATTGTTCCATGAATACCAAAACTTTCTCCAGAAGAAATACAATTTGCTTTTTTGCTTTTTTTTCCTTTTTTTTTTTTTTTTTGGGGGGGGGGGGGGGTGGGGGGTGGTGCATAAAAGCAAGGATTCTTGCATGGTTACATATACCCAGCAACACAGAGTTAAGAAAAACAGCAGTTACTGGATTCATATGGAAATCAGAGTTCTAACACAGAGTTACTTTTCTCTGGGGGAAAGTGTCAGGACTGCACAGGAAGTTGTTCAAACATCTTGGGAGGGGTTGGAGGACCAGGCCTTGCTGTGGTGAGCATGAACAGCAATGATCATATTGTTGTAATTTGTTTTTGACAAAATCAATCATGGGGGACCATGTTAGCCATGTGTTAACATGCAATACTTTTCTCTAAATACTCACCATCAGAAGAGATGGACAGTATGTGGACACATAATTGACTGACAGTTCAACATTACTAATCCTTTGAGTACGCAGATCTAGAATTAGGAAGCCACATTTTTCCACTTCAGTAGAGCCAAAAAATGTTGCCATCAGGGTGAGGACTGATAACTCCTATTTCAAGATCAGGCAGTGCACCCCTTGAGCTCTTCTGGGTTAAGTGCTTTAGAGAGACCAAAGATGACACTGACCCTGCTGAGAAGAGCTCACAAGTGTCTTTTCCTTTTAAACGAAAAGCTTTCACACAGTAATTGTGTTAAGAAATGTACTGTCCTTGATCTTAAATGAAATAACAAAGGAAGACATTCAGAGGAGAAGTAATCTCTAGAGGCCTGAATAGACCAGGACACATCAAGGTATTGTAACATGTTGTTGGGAAGCCCTGCTTCCCTTGGACACTTTTAAAAGGCACCCTGTTGGTGTGAAGTGTGCTGAGGCTGGTCTCTAAGGCAGTGTCTGGCTGACACACAGAGCCTTTATTCAGCCTCATGCCTCAAATTGGCAAAGCTCTACTATAGCTCATTCTGGCAGACTGAGTGGAAGCAAAGCCCAGGCAGACCCTGGGTATCTGATGTTATACAAGAAAGGCCTTTGCATTACATTTGAATGTTAAAAATCTTTCTCTGAAATTGTTTTTTATTTTTTTCTCCTAGAAGAGCCTAACTTCAAACACCAAATTAATATTTCAGCAATTCTAAAGTTTACCTGAAAACTCCTCCCTTACATTATTCAGTATTCCCCTCTGAAAATTCAAAACTTCACAAAGTTAAGAGACACTATTCTCAAGTTCAAATAACTTACTGGAAGTCAGTCTGGTTCCTGATGGATCCTCACAAATAACATAGAGTCAGAAGACTTCTGACTGAGCAGCTGAACAGAAACCTCCTACCTTAGTACACCTGATTTTTCCCTATGGGGAAAAAATGAAGACTGTCTCCTCTATAAGTATTTGCAGAAAAAAACCAAAAAACCCTCAAACCAACTTCTGAACATGCTCCCCTAAAATTAAGGGGATTGACATATGGCAGGGAAGAAATTAGAAAGTTCTTGGGAATTCATGCTCACAAATTCTGAACTTAGAGAAGGAAATTTCTTCGGTGATCAGTTTGTGTGTGGTACATGCACACACTCAGGAACCTGGATATTGCACCTTCTCAGTCCAGCAGCATTTTCAAAGAAAACATTTATAAAAGGATTCCATTGCTTGAAGGCTGCAGCTGAGCAGGCTTAGGGAGCCAAGATGAGACCTGAACTTGGTCAGAGGCCTACATCAGCAGAACTCCTTAAACACTGAGAATTTACACCAATTCACACTCCTTAGCTGTGAGAAGATTTGAAGTTATAGCACCAGCTAAAGGGGACCATTGTTTGTTTTTCCCATAAGAAGAAAACCAAAAGTGATGCTTACATTGACAAGATAACAGAACATACCCTTATGAAAAAAAAGTGCTTGCTAGTGTGGGCCGTATTTTGGTGTTTTTTTTTTTTTTTTTTTTGAGACAAACTGTAGATCTATGTGATTTTTACTTTTTAAATGAACTCATATTTTCTGCTGCAGAACAATAGCTTTCTCTGCTTAGGAAACACTTCTGCTGTCACAGACATTTAGAAGACCACGCCCTTGCTTTAACACCAAACAAACATAACACCACAAACCCACAAAATGAAAAGCAAACACTGAACAGGAGGATTTCTTCCATTTTTTTTTCCTCCAAAGAATTCTAAGAAAGGCTGAAAAGTCAATTAAGTTACTTCCATCTAGGTAGTATTAATGTATTTCAAATGCACCAAGTTTGCATGTTTTATCCTTGTTCCCCCTACACCTCACAGAAACAGAAGTTGTCCAATTTCTATGACTCATCCCCAGGTAGCAGCAGAGCATTTCTACCTGGTTTCAAGTTCCAGTTCTGAGTGAAAGAGCAGTCAGGTTCTCTCACTCAAAAGACAATAACCTTGTCAAGGCACCTTTTGTGCCTGGCTTGTAAAATCTAAAATGCTGACTCTGTCTGGTCAGCACATCAGAATGCAAAATTAAGTGAGTATGCGCTACAACCTAAAACCAAGAAAATGCTTCAGTGAAGAACTATTGTTGCTCAGAACTAGACAAAACATGAATATTATTCTTGCCACTTAAAAAACCCCAATGAATTTAAGATAAATTTTATACCAGGTAGCAGTGAAAGATGAATGACTATTATGTAGACAAGGCTTCTTATTTATTTTTCTAAATCACAACTTCAAGTTACCAGATTTGTTAAGGTTCCCAAACATGATCTCAGGTATTTCAATTTAATTATTTTTCAATTACTTTTTTGTTCTTTAAATCCAGCTATTGTCTTCTGTGTTGCTGCTCTAGTCTTTCCCACATTACCAATTTACAAGAATAATAAGCTTTTACTGATCAGACAAAAATATTTACTGTTTGAAAATTACAACATTTTTCCATGTACAAAGTATGTATTACAAAACAAAAATTCCTTTTATTTCTGATGTCCAAGAATTAAAATGAAGGCCCTGCCCACCAAGAAGAGTCAATGAAAGAAAAAATCAGGATTCAGCCATTTTTCCTCTAAAATAATCCAGCTGTAACTCTGACCAAACATACATTTGGAAATGTTTAGAAATCCAAAGTTTCTCCAAACAGGCGGGAAAATCCCCACATTGATTTCCTGGAGTAATTTTGACAAGATCATGAAAGTGAAGATTTTAAGGTGTTAACACCAACATTTCCATTCTAGTCCCTAGTATTTTTAGCAGTGTGACTTCAAGAAAAAATATAGACAAAAGCTAAATATTTCTGCTTTTCCCATGGCAGTCCAACTAAGTGAAAAAATCAAAATTAAATAAACATAAGTGGAGTATTAATGTAGTGTTCAGCATCAGAACTTTGGGAATAATTTCAATCTTGTAAAATCATATGTACAATATTGACACGGAGACTTTAGAGAAAACATATTTTTTATAAATATAGTAGGTCAGAAAACTGGAAAAGTTGATTACTCTGTGTATATCTGCTAAATTAGTTAGGCTTTTATACCGTAGCTGAGCAACTTAAATAAAAATAAAATATTTCTTATTCTTGTAAAATCCTGAAATGTGCTTGTAGGTGGAAACTTAAAGGCTTTTAACTACTTAATCAACTTATGAAGGATTTCCATAGTTCCTAGAAATCCATTAACAGAGACCGAGTAGCAGAATTCTTTAACAAATTGCTAATAAATAGGAAAAAATTGAATAAATTTAGACATAACATCTATTTAATAAGTTATTAGTAAAAATCAAATACTGCAAAGATAAGATTTTAAAAAGTAGCTTGATTTTCTATATAATTATTCCTGATTTTTCAGGAAACTGAAACATGAGCAAAGCTGTATCTATTTGTCTTCCTTGACCTTTCTGACATCTGCAGAAATACATTCTGGAATTTATTCTGTCATCTGTGAGACTGGAAATGAAATGCTGCATTTGATCATATGTATCAAGTAGTCTGTCAAGCAGAAGATAAAATAAGCACACAAGGTCTTTTGCCCACTGTGATTGAGCTGGGGAAGTATAAAAACAAGAGCCTGGTTTTATACAAAATATGAACACACACGCATGCACAGAACACAGAAAGGCCTCAAACAAAGGTACCTTTGATTCAGGAAATTTTTTGTAGTTTTTCATTTGAGTTATTTGTATATTTAAAAAAAAAAAAAACCTGAAATGATAACTATTTAATGACACACAAAAAACATTAAGAAACTGAAATCCTATTTCTTTATGGTGGCCCTCCTTCAAATATTATTGGAATACATATTAAAAACTCCTCTGCATTCTGTTTTTACGGCATACCAAAATACTTTCGAATAATTCTTTGAGGTTCCAAGAAATAGACAATTACAGACATGAAATGCATGATTTAATTTATTTATTTTTACCAAAATATAGTTATAGATCATGAAAAGAATCAGGTAATTATTTTTCATATTGGGACATCTTATAGTTTCATAAGTTCTTTAAATTTAAAGGGGACCTGAGGCAGCAATTGATCATTTTTTCCAAGGCAGAAAAAAATGTAAATTGCTCATGAACCAACCAGTCATATCTCTAAAGTTATTCAGCTCCCATTTAATTTTCCTTCCATATAATTCCAGCATTTCTTGCTCTTACTGGGATAGTTTTACCTATCATCTACTGATCAACAGATGTCCCTCATCCAAAAATCAGCAAAGCAGGTGATAAAATTAAGTTGCTATAAACCATTCCTCTTTATCCTTTCCCCTATTTGAGCAAGTCTCTTTGAAAAAGAAACTTCTTCACCATTTGCCTGTAAAAACACAAATACTATGTCTGCACTTATCTCAACACTTCATGTCATGGGTTTAATCAGTTCCAGGAGTCTTGTGTAACGTGACATATG
Source organism: Onychostruthus taczanowskii (assembly GCF_017590055.1). Taxonomy (NCBI): domain Eukaryota; kingdom Metazoa; phylum Chordata; class Aves; order Passeriformes; family Passeridae; genus Onychostruthus; species Onychostruthus taczanowskii. The sequence goes on along the minus strand of NW_024506773.1, from coordinate 1,850,873 downwards.
GTATGTTATCTATTTGCAATACATTATTATTAATGCTACAGATTTCTGAAGCCTTTGGGAGTTGTCTTTCTTATTAAAAAAGTCCAAATACATTTTTAAGTTATTGAAATTATTCTTAGTCCTATTAGACTGTAAAACTTAGATTCTTTAGTAAGTGCAAGTCTAATTATAGGGAATGGAGAAGAAAATGACTTAATTCATTTGGCAAGCACTTAAGTATCACAAAAAAAAAAATCACTCTTATCATGAAAAACAGCAATGTAAAATCCTGATGGATCACCAGATAGTGAATGATGGGTAGTTTTCATGTTTGGACACTTGAATGCTATGATAGGCTGAATCTGAGCAATTCAGGGATAGAATACACTATGCCAGGAAGAGAAGAAAGAAGTACTACTGAGGAAGATTGTTAAAAGAAAGGTATTTTCACACTGACATTTCAAGCCACCAGGTCGATTCTGAGACTGTGAAGCTGGTTCACTACTGTCTTTTACCAGATTTAGGAGTATAAGATTTGAAGAAATTGAGAGCAAAACACTGAATGAAATCCTTACAGAGCAGGTTATGACATGTGCTTTGCAGAGGTATAAGTTGCAGGAGGCTGGAAAAGCATTTCAAGTTTATAAAAGAAATATGGGTGACCAGATATAGGTGAGGTTTTTAGACAAAAAAAAAAAAAAAAAAAAAAAAAAAAAAAAAAATCAGGGTGTATTTACAAACCATTAAAATTCAGCTGTATATTAAGTAGAAATACTTAAACCAGAAGTATTTCTATATATTTTTATTGTATCTATGAAGATGCATGGATGAATACAGCAAGGTCAAAGTACAGAAATAATTCATAAAGACTTGGCATACAACTATCAGATCAGTTAACAGTGACTACTAACGAGGAATGTATGCGCAAATATGTAAGGATGGCTTCAATTTTTACATCTAGTAGAAAAAATTTGCACTTCATAGGAAACTACTATTTGGAAATGTGTATTGAAATCCTAGAAGCAATCTGGACATTTTTTCCCAAATCTGCATTAACTGAGATGAGAACACATAGGAGCATAAGCATTCCATTCCAATATAATTACTGGGACAGTGTTTATGTTAACACATAAACAATATGTGTTAACATAAACACTTTCAATATCATTTATTCAGGCCAAAATTTACTAATTACATGAGCAACTTCTTTACATGGTGATAAACCAATTTTTTTTTTTTTTATTTTTACTTTTAGCCATGAAAAATTGATCTCTGGAAGCCAGACCTAGTATTACTCTCTTTGTAAAAGAATGTGTAGAAAATCTTCTGGACATTACAAGTTAGAGCCCCAGAGAGGCTGCGTGTGAGCACACAGCTTCCCACCATTATCAGCAGAACATTTTCTCATGTGCAGATGCCTCAGAGGTTTCCATTTAGAGGCCAAAGTGGATGAACTCAATCACACAGGCTTGGGCAGGTCAGTTCGTAACAGCAGTAGCATGAAGACTTCCTAGTATTCATCTCAAAAATGGGAGAGCTGGCAGAAAAAATTACTGTAGTTTGCACATTAGTTTGCGTTTGCTGACTGCCTCAGGGAGCCCCGCAGACACCTGTCCTGACAGCAGAGTTAACACAGCTTGTGCTGAGCAGTGATTTATTGCTTTTAGCGACAAATATGTAAAACTGCCCTTTGGTTATTTTAAGTATCAGCGACTTAGCTAAAAGCTCTTTCCAACTTACACAGCTCAAGGAACCCCATGAGAACTTTCTAGGGTTGGACTTGTTCCAAAACTCCCAAGAAAGAAGCTCAGCTTTCATAGATATGCATGAGTTTTAACTCCATAATAATTCTTCCTTCATAAATGCTGTGCTCATCATCCATGCTACCAAAAATAGCAAATGCAACCCTTTTTACTCTTGGCAATTATGTACCGTATAACTATATTTAACAGAGAAAGGAGCCTGCAGAGGAATGCTTACACAATGAGGTATATACAAAGCGACTGAATGATCAAATTGCCTGTTTCAAGAGTGTAAATATTTTATGTTTCCAGCCTAGGAATGTTCAGTAGAAGTTGTTTTCCCTTGAAGTCTGGGTGACTTTTGCAAACTCTTGCCACATTCTAGCAAAGTTGAATGTGACAAGAGACATGGATTACTTTTTGTAAATGAAAACTGCCGAGCCACCTGTGGGCTCTCCTGAGAAGAGTGTTTGTTACAGATGATTCAGTAAAAGCAAAATAAGCTGAGGGGAGCAGCTGTTCACATTGACAAAAATGCCATGCACCATTCATATTGTTAGGTGACTATTTCAAGGCAATTGTAGGAAGCATCTCTGTTGGTGACTACCTTCTTTTGTCCCCAATAAACACAGTTTTTGAATACCGCTTAAAGCAACCCAATCTTCCTAGCTGGAGGTGTGCTCAGAGGCAGACCCTGCAGCAGCTCCAACAATTCTGTCCTAATTGCTTTTTCTTCTCATTATTGTGTATGCAGCTCTTTCCCAGGAAACACAGTTCAAAGAGCATCTTATAGAATGATAAAATGATTTGGGTTGAAAGGGATTTTAAAGACCCTCTAGTTCCAACCCCCTCACACCACAGGCAGGGACACTTTCCACTAGACCAGGTTGCTCAGAGTCCCGTGCAACCTGACATTGAACACTGCCATGGTTCAATGGGGCATTCACAGCTGTGAACATCTTCTCTGGACAACCTGGTCTAGCACCTCACCACCCTCACAGTAAAGGATTTCTTCCTAAAATCCAATTTAAATGTACTCTGTAAAACCATTCCCCTTTGTCCTGTCACTACATGTCCTTGCAAAAATACCCTCTCTATCACTCTTGTAGGCTCCCTTTAGCTACTCAAAGTCCATAAGATCATCCCAGAGCGTTTTCATCTCCAGGCTGAACAGCCCGAACTCTCTCAGTTTTTTCTCATAAGAGAGGTGCTCCAGTCCTGTGACCATCTTCATAATGCTCCCCTAGACTGTCTCTGACAAGTCTGTCTTTCCTGTGCTTAGGATCCCTGAGCTGGACAGAGAACTCCAGGTGGGTTTGAACAACAGCAGAACAAAGGTGCAGAATCCCCTCCCTCACCCTGTCGGCCAGGCTGCTTTGGATTCAGCCCAGGACACTTTTTTCTCTCTGGCTGTGAACACACATGGCCAGGTCATGCCCAGCCCTAAGTCCTTCTAGCATGGCTGCTCTCAATCCTTTGTTCCCCAACCTGTATTGATACATGGAATCATAAATATGCAACTCCCTCACTGTAGGAAATAATTTACAGAGGTATAAGTATTTAGACGCTTCAGAGACATGCTCTGTAACCAATGCTTTTGGGTCCCTTTATGACACAACTGTGCTCTTAATAACTCAAAGCCTGCTTAAACCACATTTTTCTCCAAACTTCTGTGGTTAAAAGCTGCAAAAATGATCCATGCATAGGTAACAGGAGAATACAATGAAAGAAAACATACAGGCATTGATGAAGTGCTAGTGCTCATCTGGGCCAAGAGTATAATTTAGATTGAAGATTTGTAACATATTTATAATCTGAGATCAAATACATTGTTTTCTTCTGCTCCATATGATGAAGTTGTAAGTTAAATGGAAATGATAGCGGATCATGGTACTCTTTTCCCCAGAAAATGCAAACAGAACTAAAATCAAAGTAGTTCTGTGTAAGTTTTATGAAGAATTATACAGCACGAGATACTCAAACTATTCTTATTAATCACAATAATGGGTGTGTAGGTAGGAGGGGGTGCTTGAAATAGTTAGCTGTATTCAAATTACATAACAAACTCCAGATAAAGACGACTTGGAAAGTGAGGAAAAGTGCTGAAGAACAGTACTTTCACAATATGAGAAGAATCTTAAGAGACATGTTCCCAAACTGCTAATCAATCAGGTTTTCTATTAATTGTGAATGTAAAAGACATTACTTTCTGGAAGAATACTACAGGACCAAGAATACAATTTCTAATCTTACTTTTCAATTACTTTTCTAGGATCAAATCAGTTTACATCTCTGGGTTTGCCTTTATTAATAAACTTGCTATTAGACTAATTGCTGGAGTAGCTTCGCATGAAGGCAGCAAGTCATCTTTCAAACAACAGCCGTTGAGATGGAACGGGTCAGAGGCCATTCCCAATAACCTGTGTGTGGATGGTGTACTTGAGCAGCTAAGAGTAGGGTTGTATGGACAATGAGGTGTTAGAGGCCAGGTGGCCTCACTTCTTACAGAACATAAAAATACATTTAGTTTAGCTGCAGCAAACACTGCTTCTAGTTCTGCTTTTTCTGCGTGTGCCAGTGGAGATGTTAAAGCTGTGTAGCAGACAGGGTACCTTGTGTTTGCATAACCTTTGGAAATAGAAGGAGCTCTGGAAGCAGTAAGACTGTATTGGACAAACATAAAGAATAACGAGAAAGAACAGAAGGTTGAATAACTGCCCTTTGTACCTAAACAAAAGGTGTTCTGGGACATAAGGCATTTTCCCAAACATAGCTAAATAAAAATTCAAACAGAAGATAAATCGAAGAAATATGATTTACTTTATGTATAAATGAAGGAATTCTTTGAAATCTTTCTTTTTCTTGTCAGCTTGATTATACACCTACCTTATGATGTTTTACATTATTTCCCACATATTGTACCATCTACTAAATTCAAAAGACTGTCGTTCTAGAATGGCAGAAGTCAGGCTCATAAGACTGACTTCTGGGCTTTATGAATAGGACGGATGAAACATTAGCTTGATGCTTTAATTAACCTTGTACTTTAATTCATTTAGCCTTTCTTGTTACTTGAAAGAAAGTGAAGCTAGATGGCCAGAAGGGCAGGAGTATAAAATCAGATTAATATTTTAGTTAATGTTACTGTCACATTAGATTCAAGTTAATATAAATTAAGAATGAAGTTACATGAAAACACTGCTAATATTTCAATAAACCTACAAAAGTTATGACACAAACAGGTATAATGCTGTAAGCCTGATAAAAGCAGTCTAAAGGTAGGAAAATTGAATTGTAAAATGGCTGAGGACACAGCACTATTGCTTACTAACACACAATGTCCATATGAAAATAATTGTATAGGTCAGTGACATAACTTTTATCACTGGGTTAAAAAAATATTTTTTGGCCAGAGGAGTGAGAGAAGGATTTTGCCCTTACTGCGTTCCAAAAGCCAGACTGAATGTGATACTGGCAGTATACAATGACATCATTGTTTTAGATTGCTTTTGTTACAGACTAAATATTTTGAATTTGTCTCTATACTTAAGTGCTATTCCTCTCCTTGCAGGCAGAGACATATATGAAGAGATTAATCAGCACTTCAAAGAAAGCTTTCTTCCATACTGTGATTTTGAGGCTTCATTAACACAGCAAGCATATTTCAGTCCTTGTCTTAGGAGTTGCTAATCTTCAAGATTCATACTGGCTAAGAAACAACAGCAGAGCTTATGTAAGCCACTCAGCAATGAAGCTGCAATGGCATATTCCTTGCGGCTTTATTTTATTGTGGAACTGCCAAGTTATGGAAAGGTTTGATCACCCTATAATTATCCCAAGAAACGTATGCTTCCAGAAATCAACCACAATTCTTAGTGTTCAATCGCAGTCCTTTATAAAATAAGCAACAATTATATTACATTTGCCAAGGTGTGTGTGGCGGGGGGGGGTGGGGAAGATGTTTTACATGCTAATTAAAAAAAGAAAAACAGATGAATAATGCATTTAGTCTTTCAAGGCAGGAGATTAGTAGCTTCATGTAAGGCCCTGACAAAGGAAAATAATTTCACTTTCAAAGTCCTACTGTAAGAAGGATTTCTAGAAGTTTTATATTAATCAAGTATTTTCTTCCCATTTTTAACAAGTACCATGCATAAGTATTGTGCATGAAAACTCCACTGAATTGTTTAAAAGACAAAAAAAAGGTTAATTTAGATAACCTTTCATTTGACAGAGATCTGAATTGGTCTTGATGATTTAAATGTAACTATAACTGCTTAAAAAATTCTGTGAAAAATTCAAGAAGTAAAAAACATCACAACCAAAGCAAATTTTACAGAACCTTTTTAAAAATCAATTTTCAATCCCAAGATAAATATCTAGTTCTGAAAATGTTAAAGTTTTTATTTCTGAGGTAAATATTTTTGCCATCCATATAAATTTAGAATATGACTTTTTATATTTTGTCTAAATTTTACATTAAAAATATAAATAGGCATTTTTAAATGCTCTTTAAGTTCTTCCTCATGTTATTCAAATGTTTTAATTGAAATTGCAATATTCCCTCTTTCAACAAAAACATTGTTATCTGAAACTTTTCCACTGGATTTTTTTTAATACTCTTTTGAGATTTAAATATTCTTCCTAAAGGCAAATAAGGAAGGGTAGCTAAAACTGCAATAGTTATTGCTTATTAATAGGATCTGCAACAAATATGGTTTTATTACCAGTGTAATGCACTAAATCACTCTCTATGCTAACAAGTTGAAATAAAGTGGAGTGCCTGTGGGTATAAGTTTCTCTATTCACTTGTCACATCAAGTGAGAAAGGAATGTATGTGCTCTTGCAATACTTCAGAAGATTCTTTTTCTTTTCCTTTTTTTTTTTTTTTTTTCCTGTAACAGAATTAAGAGGATTCATTGAAGCAGTACCAGACAAGAGAAAATTGAATTTTGTGCTCTGGAATAATGCATGTGGTTTTCAGTGTGGCAGTCAAAGCTCTAACATGAAAAGCAGGAAGCATAAAATCTTGATTAGACTGAAAGAAAAACAAAAGAAGTGATAAGGCTTTATAATTTAGATTTTCTGTACAAGAGATAAAAAAATTACAGAAAGTGGCATCTGCTCACGTCTCAAGAGCTGGAGGTATAAGTATAAGCAATCCTGAGTGAAACTGAACAAAAAGTTTGATTTATTAGAAGCAATATTTAACCCATGGCCATTATAGCCACCTTTGGGGAGAACATGGGGTAATGTTAGTCTTCTCTCTGAGAAATTTTACTGATCCTTCAGAAAATTAATCATGTCATCCCTGTATTTTATTCCAAAGTCAAAAACTGCTGCCACAAAGTCACTTTATATCAAAGGGAAGACAGAACATGACAAATGTGTCTACTGTTGTCCAATATTCCCCAATGTTTAATGCCCAGTCTTAAAATTCCTTAAATTAAAAGTGCTGCAGGGGCTTCCAGCGGCTGAGGAAGAACCAGTGGGTTTCCAGAGTCCTGGAAATCTCAGCAAGTTTGCCAAGAATGGTCAAAAGACAAGTAAGGCATATTTGTAGTTAGTGCTTGAGAACATTAATACCTGATTTGAGTATGATCTTGTGCCTGCAATCTCCTTCTCTATGCCAGCCTCCTGCACGACCACTGCTCATCACATCCCAGACCTGATTCATTACACAGGCTGCACCAATTGGACCTTATATTTATATATATATATATATATATATAACTTTATATTGTATGAAAGGTACAGAGATAGTTGTTTTTTTTTTAAATCCTTAAAAGTGTGAAAAAGGTTGAAGAGATGGCAATACTTAGGTGAAACTCACCTCTGGAAGTCATGCAGCCCTGAGAAATAAATAAAATTGTGTATATATATATA